>NC_072483.1:29522045-30162727 GCF_027574615.1 Eptesicus fuscus | reverse complement strand
GGGGTCCCAGATTGGAGAGGGTACAGGCTGGGCTGAGGGACACAACCCCCCGTGCAAGAATTTCATGCACCGGGCCTCTAGAAAATAAAATAAATATGGTATGCCAAAATAAAGATCCAAAGGCTCTTGATAGGCTAGAAACAATCAATTTCATATAATATATATATTTTTTTCTATGTTTGGTTTTTTGTGTGTTTAAATAAGGACAAATATAAGCCTTCATTTCATTTAGGTCCTTTCCTTAAATCCAAAACCCCAACTTCACAGATGCAGAGATAAAATAGAATAAACAAAATAGTATTGCAAAGCTGTCTGAATGAAGAGCTCTCCCAAAACTAATGCTACTTCGTTGTACCTTACAGACATCAAGCATCAGGAGATGAATCCTGATTCTGTGTGCAATCACACTTCAACACTGTGCTTAATGAAGGGCACCCAGATATTTTCAGAATAATATGGACCAACCAGAACATATTCAAAGAAAAGCAACATCACAAAGCTCATGAGAAAGGCCTGTATCTTAATCTATGCATTTGCTCCCATGCTTACCACGCTGATGTTGCCCAATGCTATAATTTTACAGCCTCAGAGTTTCAAAATGATCAATGCCTGTCATATAATAGGCTCTTAGTAAAGATCAGCTAAATAATTAAATGAGTAAAGACAAGCTCTTATTGCTTTGTATCAAGTTTTAAAGATTTAATACCCCTTCATTTGCTTTACATAACCAATATCATTGGGTCCCAGTTTGAGTTATCTCCCCAATGGTCTGAGATTAGTTTTATGGGTTGTTTTTTTTAACAAATAGGGTATTCTTTAAAAATAACTAAAATATTTGTATAGTATCTCCATTTATGCCTAATATGTAGAATTTTGTTAAATCTGGTAAATATGTACAATCCTGTTTGAAGAAGCTAAGAGTACTGACAATATCAATAAAGATCATTTCCACTCCTAACATTCTGTGAATACTTCTGATCTCTGGCTTAAGCCAAAAGAAAAGAAGTCTAAAATGAGAGGAATCATCCAGAAAGATTGATTTATTCATATTATTTAAATGCATGTTGATTTCATTTTGCTTGTAATTCTAGGAAAACAAGTCCATCTCCTAAAAAGTCTATCTAATTGCATGTGAGTCTGTTATGTTAATACCTTAGGGTATATTAATGCCCCTCAAAGGGTGAATTCATATATCTCTGAAATATAGTCTTTTATCATGCTATCACCTATTATCATTAATTCAACATTTTATGATGACACAAAATCCTCACTACACTGGAACAATAGGAGTGTATGCAGAGAGAGCCACAAATTCCCTGATCCCTCTAATATGCAAATCAATGCAGAGTCATGAATTTGGGGGTCTCAGAATGGGTCGTCTCCATCCCCATCACACAATTAGGTGTATATTGCAGAGAAAGAACATGGGGTAGGATCTGAGCACGAAGGGCTGGGATTTCTACCACAGCTTTGAAAAATAAGTACAGCTTGCTGCAGCAGCGGAGTTATATACTCACCCATCCAGCCTCTGCACAATTATGCGATTTTGATTTTTTAAATGGATTTGCTTTTTTATTGAACCACTTAAAATATTTGAAATACATATTTTAAAAATCTCACAACAATTAAAACTAACCAAATGAAAAATCAGGAGTTGTTAATAGACAGCATGAGTCAGTAATGTACTTCCTCTACTTATTCAAAATGATGCTTCCCTTAAATTTTCTAGCACATCCATTGAAGCACAATACATCCAAACCATAAATATAGTGTGGATGATCACCCAGGAAAAACATTAACATCAGATTGAAGTATTTTAATTATCTTATAGATCATTTGTTAATATTTAGTATAAAAAATGGAAGACATTACTGGACCAAAGAGATTAGCTATAATGGAGGATTGACAATATGTCATCAATCTTCCATGTACAGAAACATTTAACCCCAGCACTTCCCATGGTATCAAGACACAGCCTCACCATCCCACCAGCTTGAAATCAACCCCTTTCAAACTTAAATTAAATATATTAGCCAACCTCTAGCTGAATTCATAATGGATGTATATATATATACAACTGAAGGTGAACTAATTGCCTAGAATGTTCTCTATCCATGTTTGGCACTATATGGCATGCTTTACATGTCTTCCACCTTTTTTTTTTTTTCTTTTTAAATATATTTTATTGATTTTTTACAGAGAGGAAGAGAGAGGGATAGAGAGTTAGAAACATCAATCAGCTGCCTCTTGCACACCCCCCACTGGGGATGTGCCCGCAACCAAAGTACATGCCCTTGACCGGAATCGAACCCGGGATCTTTCAGTCCGCAGGCCAACGCTCTATCCACTGAGCCAAACCGGTTTCGGCTCTTCCACCTTTTTAAAAATATTTTTTATTGATTTCAGAGAGGAAAGGAGAGGGAGAGAGAGATAGAAACATCAATGATGAGAGAGAATCATTGATTGGCTGCCTTCTGCACATTCCACCCTGGGGATTGAGCCCACAACCCAGGCATGTGCCCTGACGGGGAATCAAACCATGACCTCCTGGTTCATATGGCAATGCTCAACCTCTGAGCCACCAGGCCAGGCGTGTTCTATCTTTTGATCCTCACTATGTTAGGTACTGTTATCGACATTTTAAGGAGAAGAAACTGAGCCTTTGGGAGGTTAAATCATTCCTCTAAAGACGCCCAGGAAGTATGTGGAAGGTCTGTCAGTTCTCACTTCTAAAACTGTGCTCTTAGCCATTGCACTGTACTATCTCCCCTGTTCTTCTCAACTATTGAATACAACTACTTACGTTTAACAGAAGAATTTCACACTCTTTGCCCTGGAGTCTTGGCCCTGACAAAGTTAATGACTACTGTGAAAATTCCTTAAACTCTCAACTCCACACTTTGTTTAACCATTGCACATGGTCCTAACACTAAACACTGAACATTCCATTTAAATCTTATTAATATTCTTGTATGTACTGTTCCAAATGGAATACTTCTTAGAATTTCTTCACTAGCAGATAAACTTTAAAAGGGATGTCAGTGTGGTAGAGCTGTACATGGTGATCCTAGGCTGTAGGAAGTGGAATGGGGTCACCACCAAGAAGCAAGAGAGATGGCAATGTGTCTAGGATTTGCTCTTGGGCATTAGAATTTCCAAGTAACCAACAGTCCAAAAAACAAATTATCAAGCCAAAAAGACAACATGCTCACATAATTAAATTTTGAAGCTAAAAGACCAAATTTAGACCAAAGAACGTTTATTATATTAATTTATCTGTTCATATTTTACTCCCCCTGCTAGGATAACCATATTCTTGGATGTTATCATGTGTCTTGATAATGAACACAGACCACAAGTAATTAGAAAAATATCCTCAAATAACCTGGGTCCTAAGCATTTCAAATAAATCCTCTGAAAGATATATGATTAGTCTGTTTTCTAGATGTCTCAGAAGGTTCTAGAAGCTACCCACCATCACAGAGATGCATGAACCTGGAAGACACGTGACACTCACAGAAATGTAACAATGCAGAGTATGGTTTAGGTGGTGAGCAAGGCCCCCCCAGCAAGGCTCTCCACAGGTGTGGGGACTTACACAACAAATCCACAATCTGTGTGTCAGAGAAGTATATTATAACTCTTAAAGAATAGTATACCCATAACTGATTTCTCCTTTCCTTATGCACCTACAAATCAAACATAGAGTAACAGATGCAGAAGAAAAGGAAACCACCAATTAAATATTTTCTCTGACTAAACTCAGTCATTATAGACGACACCTTAACTGTGTTCTTGCTCTTATTTCTGGTTGTTGTTTTTGTGTGTGTTTTTTGTCAGATGGGAGAAGAATAAGTTGCACACCAGAGCAGCATTCAGGAAGTGTGCTTTTAAGAGATTAAGTTACAAATATATTAATGATTTTCAATATTGAAATCAGACACTACGATGTATTTCTATGTTTCCTGTTAGGAGATATAACATTTATATACATATTCGCTTATTTTTGAAGTCCGAATATCCAGGACCTTAGAATGTGACTATATTTGGAAATAGGACCTTTAAAGAGGTAGTTACATTAAAATGAGCTCAGGAGGGAAGGTCCTAATCCAATATGACTGGTGTCCTTTTAAGAAGAGGAGTTCACAGAGAAGATAATGTGGAGACAAAGGAAGCCATCTATAGTCCAAGGAGAGAGACCTCAGGAAAAACAGCCCTCCTGACACCTTGATCTTGAACATCTAGCCTCCAGGACTGTGAGGAAAAAAGTTTCTGTTCGTTAGACCACCCAGTCTGTGGTACTTTCTTATGGTAGCCTTCGCAAACTAATGCGTTTCTCAAAATAAAAAGCAAGGCAATCCTATTTCATCTGATACCTTCCTTAAGACAGTGTGCCTTATCCCAGCTCTGAAAGGAGGCCAGCCTTGTTCAGAGATGACACTCTGGACTCAGACTGAGAAAAAGGAGGGAGAAAACAAAGCACTGGATTTTAAACGTACCACTTTGTGATGCCTTGAAACTCCTGGGAGCACCACAGGTCATTTCCTGTGGCTCCTGTCCCCTCCTGCGTCTGCAGGAGCAGAGTGGGGACTGGGGAGGTGAGGGCTGTGCAGGAAGAAGGTAATATTCACAATTCCCGAACCAACCGGCTTTCTCCTTGGTTTTTCATCAGGGAGAGAACGGATGGTCCCTTTGGAAGAAAAAATTGGCTGTGTTCCGCCCTGATAAAAACCCTTCACTTAAGGTGCATCCAAGCATTGAGAGGACCCAGGCCCTCTGCCGAGAGCAGCTTCCTGGCAATGTCTTGATTTTGATGGAGCTGTTTTTAATGGACCTTTCTCCTGCTGCCTGCATTAACCCGGAGGCACTGGTAGCCTCGCTTCCTTTTTCAGATCATTCCAGTCCTCGCTGACGAGCCTTCGGAATAGGGCTACCTTCCTATCCTCTCCCAGTAGTCTTTCCTCATTTTCCTTCCATATTAGTGATTGGAACGTTGGACATAGAACAATGCTTCAAATCAGCCAAAAAAGTAAGAACAGTTACCTTAATACAAGAGTTAGTAGATGAGTTCCTTCCTCTCCTCTCTGCTTTAGCAATACCCAGAATCCCTTCTTAGGTTCTACAATTTTATAACTGTCCCCCAAAAGATCTGATTTTGAAAGAGAACTAACCCCCTGACAGATACACCTCCATTGCTGGCACATTCTAAATACCGTACTTCTGAACATAACCCGTTTTTAAGCCAGTTGCCTATAGTTAAGAAAATACTTTATCTGCCCTATTTTTACCAAGAGAACTTGTCAATAAACCAATTCAACTCCCTCATGTCCTTCAACATGAAGGACAACCAGAGTATCAAAAAGAGCAATGGCCGTAACTGTTGTAATGTATTAAGTAAACAAAAACCCATGAGTCTGCAGCGATGCTCAGAAAATGAGTGAGTGAGGGAAATTCTCTACAGAAAAATGCCAGCAGCTCAACACAGAAGCAATGAAAGAATTACAACATCTCCATTCTGCAACTCCAGTGTAATAGCTGATCCAGGGAGGGGTCAAAGGAAGCATAAAACTTGGTTGAAAAGTTGCTAGGAAACAGCACTTTGCCAGAAATCACCCCACAAATTCTCACTGACTGCACAGGAAAAATGTCCTTGTACAAGGGAGAGATCTGGCAGTCATCTGAGACAGCTGGATATTATGCGACATGAAATTCACAGAGTAACCTATGAAGTACTGGTAGTTGGGGCAAATACGTTGGCTATTGTCTGAATGCTTGTGTCCCTCCCAAATTCACATGTTGAAATCCTAACTCCAAGGTATTAGGTATTAGGAGGTGGGGCCTTTGAGAGGTGATTGGGTCATGAGGGTGAAGCCCACATAAATGGGATTAGTGCCTTATAAGAGACCCCACCAAGCTCCCTAGTCCCTGGGTCATATGAGGCTGCAAGAAGAAGTCTGCACCCAGAAGAGGGCCCTCACCCAACCATGCTGCAACCCTGATCTCTGACTTCCAGCCTCCAGAACCGTGGGAAACAAATTTCAGTTGTCTATAAAACCGTCTATGGTACATTGTTATATAGCAGCCTGAGGGGACCAAGATAATATTCAACGTGATTCTACTCACACTTCTAAACCTAACTTCCAGTTTACAGGATATACACACAAAAGAGAATAAGTCAATGACTCCTGAGGAAACAATCAAGAAAAACAGAATATGGGAAAAGTTCTCCAAGACAACTAGCCCAGACTCTGCAAAACAATAAAGAGAAGGCATGGAGGACAAGTTCAACTAAGGAGACAGAGCAACCAAATGCAATATGTGAACCTTGATTGGATCCTAATGTTGGAAAAAGGCTACGAGGAAAAATTGAAACTACTGGATATTAGATCACAGAACAATAATCTTTAATTTCCTTAGGTATAATATTATAGTAATAAAGGGAAAATGTCCTTACTCAGGGGTGAAATGCTCTGAGGTCTGAAACGTGAGGGAGAGAGAATAGCAGATAGAGCAAAATGCCCATGTCCACTGTGCAGTGTACTGGCATGGTATGCATATATTCTTAACTTTTACAATGGGTCCAACTGTCCCATTTTATTCCCATTCAAGGGTACTTCGTCCAATGTCTCCAAACTCTAACCTGGAGATGCGGATTTCTGCACTGGCTTCGTTACCTGCAGCAGGAACATCTGTTCAGGGTAGCATTGGGTTTCCTTTAAGAAGTCATACCCAGGAGCACCCAAGCAGGCAGAGAAAGCTGTTCTACACCCTGAATTCCTCATTTCCTATGGGCAATGAGGTAGAAAGGGAGGCCTGAATTATGGCTATACCCAGCCCCGTTCAGCTGACAAGGTTTTCCAGCTGCCTAACTCCATGGTATTTATTAACCATGCAATGGAGTCCAGCCAACCTGGGCCCTCTGCCGGCACAAGGAAAATCCCCGATAATGATGACACCGTTGTAATTAACTAGTTATTAATAATAGGAAAGGACCCAATGGAGGGCCAGATATTGCAGGCATGTCATTTAGGCAGCTTCACCAGGAAGCTACAACTTTACTCTCTCCAGGGGTCCAACAAAGGGAAGACAGACGCATGCCCAGTAACACTGGGGGACTAGCCAAGTTATTTGCTGTCAATCACACCCAGGGATAGAGATGGTTGGCCAGAATGGGCTTGGCTCCTGCAAGCACAGCAATTTGGGATACTTAATTCCCTGAACAAAGAAGTTCGCCTTCTTGTGCTTTTGGTTCCTCTTGGCACGCACGGCTCATGGCTCCCACCTGGCTTCCTGGCACTCTCCCGTGTGGCCCAGGGCCATGCGGACCCCCACACACAATGGACCAATGGACTGTCGCTGGCCTGATGCTGTCCTGGACCAAGCTCCAACATGGCACGGAAACGGTGGACTCTGGCTCTGCGTCCAGCTTTACTGAAACCGGAGCTCACTTCTTCTACGACTGGACTAAGGGCAATGGGACTGTGGAAACCCAGGGATGTGATTCTATGAAAATGAAGTTCTCTACCATATCTCATCCTCTCGTGGGGACCCTCTGGAAATGCTTATTCCAGAGGTACCCCAAGAACCCCACTTCCACCAATAACAATTCAAAGAATAGCCCTGACAACCCCAGTTTGTGAGCACTTACTATGTGCCAGACACCATTCCAAGTGCCTCACATGGACCAGAATGTGTGGATTTCCAGACACAGTCAGTCTTCACCACATTAAGTTCTACACCAGAGTACTGACTGAAACGCTCACTGTAACTAAAGGCTAAAAGGTAATTGGTAATATGATTCACATTCAGAAGGCTAAGTTGTCATTGTTTCAAAAAATAGGAATTGGTATTGGGGAAGGGGGGGGAGATTCACTGTTCCTCTCGGAAAAACCATTAATGCAAAATATAAAATGCTTGCATGTCTAGGCATCCATAACCATTTATCATGAGAAAGAATGTATCACAATCAAAATCACAGCTTGCCGCCAGCTGTCTACCATGGCAATCAAAGCAGGAGAAGCAAAGATATATTACCTTGATCCAGTTGAGCCTCTCGGGCCATGCTAATCGGCTGCTGCTGTTGCTCACAGCTCTTTTCACGTTCGTGTTAGAAGAGTCAAAAGACTAGAGCAGATGTTTCCCTCCTCAACGTTACCGCAGGGAGTTATTAAGGGGGAAATTAAGCTTCAAATATCCCGTGGGGATAGAATTAAGGGGAAAGGGACCTTCCAACAACAAGGTAGACGGGCAGGCATTCGAATCTTGGAGAACAGCAGCTGAATTACATGAACATGTACAACAGAGAAGTGTGGCAAACCATTCAGCAGGTGACTCCGGTAGTAACTACATAAAAGAAAGAAATTTTTATTCATAAAATAGGAAGGCTACACTGGAGTATCATGCAGCAATTGGAATTGGAAGGCAACAGAATATGCCAGACTAAAATCTGACTGTTGGAGTTCAGGACATGTTACCTGAAAACCTTGGGTGTACTGATTATTTTGAGCTGTTGGTGCTTGAAAAACAGCAAATTCTGGGAGAGGCTGTCTCTGAATTCCCCCATCTGCTGAAAGACAGATCCTCCCAAAGGAACTCAACTGTCATGAATCCCTTCCCCATGAGTTTCATCAGCCAGGGAAAACTGACACGTCACAGGACAGGAGACTAGAAGTTGACACCACTCCCAGAAAAACTGTCACAAACTATCATACCTCCCACCTGTTCTTCAAGGGTCCATCCATTTTCCCCAAAAATCATTTACTTTTCCCTACGAGGCCTACATCCCTCCTTCCTGTTTCCTATTAAGATGGTATTTAAGCCTGAATTCCAACCACCCCAGGAAGCTACACATTTTCCCGTAGGTATCTCTCATGTATACATGAAGTACACATTTAACAACTGCTTGTTTTTCTCTTGTTCATCTGTCTTTTCTTACAGGGGTCTTAACCAAGAAGAGTTAAGGAAAAATTATTTTTCCTTCAATACAATGAAGGAATATGATTGCAGGCAACGACATGGATGAAATCTCACATGTTGACCAAAAGAAGCCAGACACTAAACAGTGCATACTATGACTATATAAAATTTATTTGTATAATTTATTAAAAGTTTTTAATTTAAAAAGGTTTTAAATATATTTAAAATGTATATAAAATTCAAATTAAGCAAAAATAACCAATGCTATTAGAATTCAGAATAATGGTTACTTTTGGAGATAGAGTAACTAGGGCAGGGATTGTCTCTGGGTGATGCCAGTGCTGGTTACACAGGTGTGTTCAGTGTATGGAAATTCATGTGCACTCTGCTACATGTATGTAATACTTTCATAAAAGTTTAATTTAAAATATGAAGGTAATTTAACGCTTCTACACCAAGAGATCTCTAACGTCTACATTGGAAACTACTTCAGAAATGGCGGTGTTACATAAGAAAAATGAGGGCTCGAGGCAATTAGGAACCAACATCTATGTCTATATGTAAAGTAAAATTAGACACGGTCCCTGCAATAGCATACAAATAACTCTGCAGGCATTAGCAAGAATTGCTGGGGGAAAGTAATTACCAAGGCCTTTGATCTCCTAGTATGTCTTCTATCTGGGATCTCAAAGAGGCCAGGAAACAAATGACGCCCAGCAGTGCTCTGACTGGCACCTGGGCCAGATCCTGCACCTTTGCATGGGAAGGGCTACATTCAGGAGAGGGTCTAGGTGCTATAGTGTCCTGTAAGTAACATCATGATTAAATCAAGGCTCCAGGTAAGTTAACTTCTATCTGGTCTTTGTAAGCGGGATCCCAGTCATAGAGCAACTTTACCTGTCTCAGGTTGGCATGTTTCCTCATATACTGGATTCTTAAACAGGAAGAAAGAACAGAGAACTTAAAAGAAATAGCACCCCATGTTGCTTCAGAACACCTGATTCTACTTGGCCTTCTTGCCTACTGTTATGGGGTTGAATTGTGTCCCCCAGAATTCACATGTTGAAGTCCTAACCCCCAGTACCTCGGAATGTGACCTTAATTAGTTAAGATGAGGTCATACTGGGGTAGGGTGGGCCCCTAAACCAACATGGCTGGTATCCTTATAAAAAGGGAATATGTGCACACCCACAGGAAGAACCCCCCTGTGAAGACTGGAGTTATGCTGCCACCAGCCAGAGAAGTCCAGCAGCTGGGAGAGAGCCAGGAACACATCCTTCCTTAGCGCCTTCAAGGAACAGGGCCTGCTTCCGGGTTTAGAAAATACACTTCTGTCGTTTAAGCCACTCAGCTTGTGTTACTTTGTTCTGGCAGCCCTAGCAAACTAGCTCCTTTACACAGCCCAGGCCTGGCAGGGTTGGTCAACAAGGCAGTTCTAGTCTCATCTTGGAGATGAAATAACAAATACAGAAAGATAAAGCAGACTGCTTTACGTCCCAGAGCAGGGGACATGAACCGAGATTAGAATGCAGGAATCGATAAAAAGTGTGCTGCAAAAAGCTGTGAGAGGTAAAAGCATGAAAGAAACAGCAAACTCTCTCCGCTGGAGGCCTGCTAACTCCTCCATCCGGGATGGCTTCGCATGGCTCTATCGAAAGAGAAAGGTGGCTGATGTCGGTCCCCAAAGCCAACTCCAGCACACCTTCCCCCTAGACTGGTAACTCCCACTGCAGGAATGAATTATTTTTCAAAGGCCTGAATCTGCTCAAAGGAATGTGATTACTGAAAATAATGCAGGAGAAAAAGAGAATGTGAATAGAAATGGCATTTTAATAAGTAATAAGACTTCAAGGGAGGCTCGTGGTTCAGAATCACTTCTGAACTTTAATGTAGCATTAATGTACATTGTCTTCCAAAAACACAGGTCCAGCAGAAACTTAGCACAACAGTGTCTATTTCAAAGCAGCCACAGAAAATAAAAATGAACCTCTGAAAGCAATCAGCACTAGGATGGGATTTTTGAATTGATCTCCAGTATGTGCCAGCTATGACTAAGGTCCAAATGATGGCAAACATCAGTAACATCTACTAGATTAAATTTTAAGATTAGCTGGGAAAATATGACTCGAGTGAATTTTTATGCAATGAAAGTCTACTCACTTAAGAAATATTAATGGAGCGCTCACCACATACCGGCTACCAGGCCACACACTGAAAGTCAGACCCCACAGTGAGCAAAGTAGATACTAGCCCTGCCCTCAGGGGGTTTAGAGGGGAGCTCACAATCTCTAGTTCAGGAGTAACTCATGCACTGATAATATCTGATGGTCTTTAAAGGATAAAATTGTGTATCAACAATCTTAAAAAATTTCATTGTTGTTCTTCCAAGTTTGAAAATTAGCTGGGCCTCCATGACTCTCACTGAAACCAGTACCAGAGGCTGTGCTTTGGGCTCCTCAGAGGTACAATGTAAGGGAGGGAGGAGTCCTCCCTGAGTGTGTGCACCAACCTCCGAAGCAGCCTAGTGGGAAGCCTGTGAAAGCCAAAGTCGCTGATGGCCTCCCCCAAGGACCTGGTGACTCCAACACACTGTACTTGCAATCCCTGTAATTCAATCATTGTAATCCAAATCACTGGATCACAGAAAGGAATTGTGCTCGACAACACACTCAGATGTGATGCGGGCAAAGCAGTTCATGAACAGAGAGGGAAGCAAAGGCCGATTCAAAGGAAAATCAGTAATGGCAGGAAACAGGCCTCTGTCCAGGGATGGCGGCACCTTCCTAGGGGTGCAAGGTGAGGGCAGCATTCCCTGCACCTCCACACACGGGGAGCCTCCTCTGGCCGGGCATGTGGCACTGTGACCTGACATTGTTAGGTCAGCCCACCAGGCAAAGTGATGATGTTGACGGTCACATTCCTCATGTGAATTCTGCGATTTCCCCTTCACAAAGCCTGCCCTTCCTGCAGCAGCGGGGTTTGCTTCAAGGAGCAACAGCTGGGTTTTAAACCAAAGCTACACCCCTTGATGCCCTTCCAACTCCCCTTCTTTCTCAATGACACCAGCTCTCACTTTCAGTCAAATGACAACCGCAAGTTATACCCAGCATGAATAACTTCAGTTTTCACATTATTAAATTCCCAATTTCTTCACTAAAATGATGCCCAGCACAAATATATAGATATAGATATAGATATTAAGTCTAAACTGCTCAGAAATGTAAAATTTGTAATAAAATGTACATACATACTACAGAACATACACTCAGGTTATTCTGCAGCCAATGCTGTGACAACGATACACCCAGTGGCTTCTCAAACTTTCTCAAACTGTCATGTGCCTCTGAGTCACCTGTGAATGTGAGAAATGCTGATCTGATTCAGGAGGTCCGGGGGCATGGGGCCCTAAGACCCTGCATTCTAACAAGCTCCCGGGTCTGGGGGGACCAAACTCCGCGTAGCAAATGGTCTTCAGTAGCTAGGAATTTTGTCGTCACTGGATTTATAACAAAGGTTTCCCAAATGCAGCTATCAGTGATTGACTGGATTGATTTGTTTTATTAAATACAAGGTCTTTAAAGAGAGAAAAGACACCTTGGTTTTCCATATTACTAACACTGATGGAGCAACAAGAGAGTCAATATGAGTTGCCTTGAGGAAGGAACTGACCAACTGGAGGGGAAAGGGAGGATTTTCACTGAACATTCTTTTTCAGCTTTTAAATATTGAACCACGTGAGTGAATTACCTATTCAAAAAATAAATGGCGTTTTAAAAATTTAAAGCATTTCATAGGATATTCTGGAAACTCAATAAATGTTCATTCAAATTAATCCATTTCCCAGGAAAGTAAGTAACAGGCCTTACTTTAGTACCTTAAGTAAATTAGCACTTTCTTCAAAAAGGAAATATCTCAGTTTCACCACCTTCTAGGATCATGCCAATATTATATTTTATAATAACATTTTCAGCACAATTACTCTTCTTTGGCACTGGATGGAAATGCCCAACAGCACATCTCGATGCACAGGAAATTCGAAAGAGCTTCGATGTGCCCCTCTAACAAGCCAGGCTCTTGCTGCTGGGAACAGGAGGAAACTGCAAGGGACTTTCTGTCCTCTAATTTCAACCTCTAGTCCATAAATTTGAGAACTTGGCCTATTTGCATTTTCATTGTTCCTATTAATGGCATTCGAAGTTGGTGTTTTAAATCTACATATGCTGAAGTAACTGCAACTGAAAGCAAACCAAAGGAGGGACTGGTTAAGAATATGTGTGTACGCGTGTGCATGGTGTATGCATACATGGTGTGTATGTGTGTGCATGTGCATGGTGTGTGTGTGCATGGTGTGTGTATACATGATGTGTATGTGTGTGCATGGGCGTGTGCATGGTGTGTGTGCATGTGCATGGTGTGTGTATGCATGGCATGTATGTGTATGTATAGTGTGTATATGTGTATGCATGGGTATGTGCTTGGGTGTGTGCACGGTGTGTGTGCACGGGTGTGTCATTATTAAGGGACCCCACAGCTGACCCTTGGAGTAAACGTTAGCGTAGCCCTCCGACCTAACCTTAACCTATACTGACCCAGCCCCACCTGGACACTCCCAGGGTCTCCACAGCAGACACATCCTTCTTACATAATTTAGTCATGACTCAGGTGTAAGACTCTGAAAGTACTAGTTGCATTTGCAACTTCTGAATTAACATTCACGTGTAAACCTTTAAACAGCTTGTTTGGTTCCACTTAGTACTGAGTCACCACAGCAGACTGCACCACGTTCTGTTGAGGCTTCCTTCCCCAGACTCTCACTTCTGCCCCCCTCAACTCACACTGCCGGTGCCCTGGCTGGGGTTCATCTCCCACCCAGGTTCCCATCCTCTCCCTCTGTGGCATAGCCTGTGCTTACAACTGAGTGGATGTGCTGCACGGGCTAAGGATCAGAGACAGAGAAACCCAAGCTAGATGGATCCACATGTCATAGCCCTGCCCAGAGGAGTTTTGGCAACAGTCCAGCACATGTGTGTAAAAAAGCACAGTCAACCATGCCTAATTCCAGTCTCCGTGTCTGTTATCCAAGGAGCTGCAGCCATGGTAGGAAGAGAAGCAAAAACTTGGGGTGAGGAAAGGAGGCCCAGCAGTTCCGTGGATCTTCCTAACTCTCCCAAACAGCTACAGATACAGCCCAGAACCAGCAACGATTCCCAGCAACGCGGGGTGGCTTGGCAGGGAGGATGGCGAGAACCAAGCAGATCCAAGGGCCCAGGCAAGAGGGCAGCGGTCCCAGCAGGAACAGCAATGCCAAGCAGGACGTCGAAGAAACTCAGAATTACAGGCCAAGAAAATCCTGTGAGGGTTGAGGCGAGGGTTCATTCAGCTCCCACACCTGCTCTCACCCAGGGCTTGAGCTGCACCACGAGTTTCCTACCTGCCAGGTGACGGGCGTGAGGCTGCCAAGGTGCCTTTGCTCACGTTACAAATGGATCGAGATCTGAGAGCTACTGAGCTGGGGCTGCCAGTGAAAACCAGGAGGTGCTACAGCTGCTCGGGGCTGGAGAAAGCAGTTACAGCTTCCAAACTGCCACGCCACTCACTCAAAAACTCTCAGTAGCTCCTCCTCCAACACCAGCACCACCATCATCATCACCAAAACCAACAGTGACTGAGCACGTGCTGCCTCTAAAGTCAGGACCTGCAACCGTTCTCCTCCCGGCTCACTATTCTCAGCCTCTCTGGCCTCTTTAATGTTCCTTGAGCAAACCAAGCAAGTCGCCACCCCAGGGCCTTTGCACTTGCCCTTCCTTCTGCCTTAGAAGGCTCTTCCCATAGGTACCTCTGCAGCTCTTTCTCTCTCCTCCTGCAATCCTCATTCACTCACGTGTCTCAGTTAGCCTTCCCTGACCGCCCTATTTCAAATGGCCAATCAGCTCCTCTACCATCTCGGTTGGCACTCTCCTTTCCCTACACCTGTTTCCCTCAAAGCACTTACCACACTGACATTCTGTATGTCTTACTTACCTATGTGCGTACTGTCCCCTTCACCAGAAGCACCTGTGCGGACAGTCTAGGAAGGATAAAGCAACCTTCCGGAGAGAGAAAGGGATATTCCAGGCAGAAACAACGAATGTCCGTTAGGTCCCTTTCCTTCTTCCCATTGCACAGCCGTTGGCTTCTTGATCTTTAAGATCTAGAGTGAGAGTCCCCCTCCTTAAAGTTTTCCTTTATGTCTCTCCGCCTCCCTGGTCTCCCCTGTCTTCACGCTCCCACTGTCTGTTCTAGGCAAACTTCACACTGACCAAGAGCACCTGCCTCCCTGGGCTAATCATCCCCTTCCCGGGAGGATTACTGAGTTAGTTCCCGCTTAGAAAAGCACTAGGACGGTGCTTAGTTCTGTTACGTGTCATTAAATTGTAGCCATTGTTATTATTTAGTATCTGTATCTTTATCTCATATACTGATTAAAATGTTATTTCTACAGCTAAATTATAAGCAAATCGAAGGCAAAGAATTTAACCTATATTTTGGGATCCCCCAGAGTACTTAACAGGTTTTTAATAATTATTTGTCAAGTGATTGAAACACAGGATTTCTGCTTTAAAGATTCATTTGAAACCCTTTAGAACCTCTATTTAAAAGTGATTCCAATCCTTTACCTCTTCCAGGACCGACCTGGTGTGCAAACACAGCAAATCTCTGAAAACGGCATTTATAATGGGAACTTCTCTATAGCATGAATAGCAGAGCCAAAATACTACATAAGAAAAAGATCAAACAAATATTGACTCAAAAGAATTTTCCCCAAGGCAACTGTTATAGTCTTATCTTGAATAGAATGTTTGCACAGTTAATTAAATATTGCCATGGACTCAGCAAAATCCCAGGCAGACCCTGCCAAGCCGAGTTTCACATTCCCACCGTCTTATCACTGTGTAAGAATCCCTCTCCTCACACCCTCACTGATCACTGCAGCTAATGCTGCCTGTGGGATTAAATGATAAGTCAGTCACACACCTTTTAGCCCTGGACAAAAGATAATGGAATCTCGGTGCCAGAGACTGCATTTACCTATCCCACAGCAAATATGCTCTGTCCCTACCCTCCCACAAATCAATCAGGCTGCATCTGTTACTACCTGTTGACTTCTTGGAAACGTATGAAATAGTAGAACTGTGTAGAGAGAGAGGCATTTACTGGTTTCACAGGACAAGCCTCTATCCACCAAATACTAATGAGAGTTTAGTTCCTGTGATTTGATTACCTACAGTAAAGCCTGCCAGAACCCAGGAGCCTCAAAATCCCCCTCAAATTCGCAGGCCATTCTCTGGTCAGGAAGTGGGCTAATTGCTAGTTTTCCCTGGGTTGTCTAAAATATAGGGGTCAATTAAGACAGGTAGAAGCCAAACAAGAGTCATCCACAACCTTTCTTCCTCCCCTCCAGCCATTATTTATTGAGCATTTTATATGGTGACATGTTAGTTATATGATGCTCCAAGCTCTCCATTCTCGGCACTGGGAGTACAAGAGGAAATAAACCCTACCATGTCTTCCGGAAGGCTGTAGTTTAGTGAGAGAGAGAGAGAGAGAGAGAGAGAGAGAGAACAACAAGATATGTGAGTAAAACTTATACTGTGTTAGATATTGGTAAGTGCTAAGAAGAAGAGAAAAACAAAAAGCAAAAAACAATATAGGAAAGCAGAATATGAAATGTCACAGGGCTAAAGGGAGGGAGGGAGGTTACAGGGTTACAGGTGGGTGACCAAGAACATCCTCAGTGAGGATTCATATTTGAATAAATGGGAAAGAACATTCCAGGCAGGGGAGACTTCTGTGCAAATGTCCTGTGGCAGAGCATGGCGGGCATGTTGGGGAACATCAAGGAGGCCAATGTGGCTGGAACCTAACGTTCACAGGGAGAGAGGCAAGAAATAAGATCCGAGAGGAGCAGAGAGCAAGACCATACAGAACCTTGCTTCCAAAACATATGCCTTTTCAAGTACAGAAAGACCAAACATTTACCAAATTTTCATTTACTCAAAACTCTCCAGTGGTATTTCTTGAAGAATTTATGTCTCCATATTTCAAGTGAACAACCTGCCCCCATCCCCCCAAAAAAAGTTATACTGCAAGCTAACATATTTACCTGGGAAAAAACCCTAAGTTCTATTAATAAAAATGAAAACTGTTTGTGGTTTTGCGTGCAAGCTTCCATACATGGGGCTGGGACCAGGCATCACAATAGAGAATACAGCCCAGCACCATGGGCAACTGGACGTGCAATGATGCTATAAAAAGATGTCATGCTGGTTAAAATGAATAATGTGCAGAACTACGGGAGTCTGGAGCCTGAAATTTATCACATAGACATTTTTTAAATGTTTAATGCCTTAAGGTCTTTGGCAAATTTAAATGGCAAGCTGGCTAATGTAATATCCAGACCACACATACATCCTGCCCAACCAGCTTCTCCACATGAATAAGATGCTATCAGCCAAGATCTGAGACACAGCAGGGTTTGGGGGTGCCACCTGAAGGTCTGCTACCTACCAACTCAATGCAATCCTGATCAACCAGTTTCATGCATCACATAAACAGTTTTCCAATTCACCAATATTCATAACAAATTCTAAGTAACTGACTAGTGACTCCCCTGTTCTTTTTTATTGTTGTTGTTGTTGATTTGAGAGAGAGAGAAACATTGATTTGTTGTTCCACTTATTTATGATTTCCTTGATTGCTTCTTGTATGAGTCCTGACTAGAGATCGAACCCAACACCTTGGCATATCGGAACAACACTCTAACCAACTGAGCTACCCAGCTAGGGTGACTCCACTATTCTTAAGAACACAATCTGTGTTGCCAAGACAACAAGTATGGACTACCGGGTATGGCCTGAAGGTTGTGTAAAAAACAAACAAAAAACAGCTCTTATTATTAATGACCAAGTAGTGACAATCTTTGACCATCAGGTTCTACTGGGGCTATGCCCACTGCCCCTCCTACAAAAATGAATAAATTGCTGTTGCTGGGTTATTTCATGGCTCTCCTGGGTTGGAAATTACAAAATAATAAAAAATAAAAGAAGTCAATGGGGCTAAAGTGATTTACACAGGAAGAACTTTGGGGGAAGAAGTGCCTGGAACTTCAGAAAGGCATGGATTGGAAGGGTAAACGTACGTTTTGAGGAGAGGAGATCCAGAACAGGGTGAGGCAGGAGAGAATTTTTAGAGAGATTACTGAGAATGTTTAGAAATGTACACTGAACCCCTCTTCGTGTTCTCTAAAGGAGACAAATCAAGTGTGAAACATGGGAAGTAGCCGTTAGTTACTTGAGATTGTGAGCTGTGTTCCCCTGACTGGTAAAATGCAACAAGTCCTCTTGGGACAGCTGCAAGTGGGGAGCCTCGTCCATGGCACAGACGTGCACGGAACCCTGCCCTCGACATGGTGCAGTCCGTTATGGAGGGCGATGATGTATTCCAGAACAAAGGCTGGCAGAGAAGTGACAGGGCAATCACCCAGCTGTCCCTGCCCTTCCTCAGACATCGGAGCCAGTCCTTCTATGGATGTTACAAATCACATGCCAGTTTACCCCAAAACTAGCTAAAAAGCAGAGATTAGGGGAAAGATTCACCTTGCCTTGCATTTTCCCAGTCTCAGCAAAGAGCTCAAGAAACAAAACCAGCTTCCTGACAGTGGTGTTCCCCAATCATCTAGAAGCAACTGACCCAAGGGAAAAAGGACTTCCTCCAGGGACCCTCAATCTAATCAGTCTCCCCCTTCACCTTCCAGAAGACAAGCCCCCAGTCACGTTAAAAGGAGCGTGGTCATGCACCCTTCAAAAGCAAAGGCTTTCTACCTCCGGGAAGGTTCTGGCCGAAGAGGATTCAGACATAACAGAATCGGTCCCACTGGTGAGTAGGCAATTAATTCTTCTGTCCCACAGAGACGTTAATACAGTCTCCATTCTGGCTATACATAACTATTTGAGACATGGATGATTATGTCAGGAATCTTTTTAAATTGCATAAAATAATGGAGAAACAGGACTTACAAGTAGCATAAAAACTAAAGACAAAGACTATCTGAGAGGATCCTCTACAAGCAAAGACCATGAAGGCCCACTTTACAGCACTATCTAAAACCCCAAACCTAATTAAATAGGATGGTTTCCATTCTCTATTTTATGCTTTTTCTTGATTTTCTACAAAGTAATATATAATGTCTATAAGTCAAGAAAAATACATTTTTTAAATTATGCACAGAACAAAAAGAAACCATGTACCTTTAAAATGTTACCATTAAGTATACTTGATGGGGTAAATTGCTCTTTATTTTCACTTTTTTTGTATTTTCTGACGCTTTTATAATGATAATGTAGTAATTTATACTAAAAAAAAAAACTTTTAAAAGGATGTTTTAAATTATAAAAATGTCAGGGGGCTAAAATTTTTTTGTCAAGGGTCATAAGTGTATAACTTCAAAATAGGATCAGGAAGAAGCGTTCACCACTGACCAAGTTCCTTTCACAGGTAAAGAATTTACATGTCATACACCAGTGCTTCTCAAACTTGAGCATGCATGGGAACCACCTGGGGGGGGGGGGGGGGGGCGAGGAGGTAGAACCCAGGTGCCGGGACCAGCGCAGCTGCTCTCCTAAACAGCTAAACAGCTCTCAGGTGATAGTGATGCTGCCAAGCAACGGCCCCAGTTGGAGCAGCCAGGTTCGATGCCACGGAGAATGAGCTGAGACCGGCTTGTGTTCTCCCAGGAGGCATGTCCAGTTCATCTAGACTGGGCAGCAGAGAAAGGGAACTCAGCATTCCACTTCCTTCAACGTTCTAAAGCAGGGCCACCGATCCATTTCTCTCTAGCTAACCCTTGGTGACTAAAGACGGGGTCCTGTCCTTACAAGGGGGGGTCGAAGAAATGAAGATAATCGAGATTCCAGGACCTAATGAGTTTGTTAGCACATCTGACGGAACCAGCCTTGAGAGGCTGTTTCTGGACTCCCTAGAATTTTCCATGAACATATCAAATCTCCTGGCAGTAGTTTTCAAAGACCCTATTTTTTGTTTTTGCCACAATGATTTTGTGAGGTGCCTAAAAACAGGAGGCAGTCCGTGGATTCAGTATCTTCCAGTCATAAGGGGACAAAAACAAAAGGTGAGCTGACCAAGCACCAGCAGGTGACTCGGAGAACACAGGCGTGCGGGGGAGGGGAGTGAACTTGTAAAGAGTCAAAACAGTTACCGCCCTTTCACTCTCAACCTCTCACTCCCAGTCTCCTCGGGGTCCGGCAGGAGCTAAAGACAAAACCCACACTCAGAAACGCCACAGAACCTCAGTAAGGCACTGCACAGGCCACACCCAATCTCCTCCACCTCGACAGCCCATCGGAACGCTACAGGTGACGGTGTTTCCTAAGGAAGAAGGTACCTGACCGAAAGGCCTCCAAGTCTATGCAGTGAGAACACGCATAACTAACTTAATTAACCATTCAGAAGAGCACAGAATTCCCACCAGCCTCCGGGTCCCCAAACACCACATTTGCCATTTATCCCCAATGCTGTCATTTCCTGCCCACAGTGAACTAATTACACACAGTGGGAATTCTGGAGCTGCCAGTTCCAATGTTTATCTGCTGTTAACTTGTTGTGCGACCTCAAAGATATTTCTCTAGTGCCTGTATTTCCTCTGCCATAAAAGCAAGATAAGGGAATGACATGCTTGACAAAGTGCTCTAATATAATACCATAGTCATCCCTTTCCTAGAGATGCTTGCGGGGATGCTAATTAACATGTCTCTCTACTAAGGCCTTTAAAGATAACTGATGACATGTTGTGAAAAGCATGGGATCTCAAATGATATTTCCTCTTTTGCTAAAACAGGTTTCAGTGGCAATTGCTACCTATAAAGTTGTTGATAAAAAACAGTATGAGGAGGAGGGACGGGGACTGGGTGAAGGAAAGTGCATAATCCATGGACACAGACAAGAGTGTGGCCAGAGGGAAGAGGAGGTGGGGGCTGGGGAAGAGGGCAAATTGAAGAGGGGGAGAAATGGGGACATCTGTAATAGTGTCACAACTAAAAATAAAGAAAAAAAATAGTATCAAGTGTGCTTCTTTGCAAATCATTCAGTTTCATTCAATGGGATATATTTTTCCATACCCATGCCTCTAACAAAAGACCCTGGCTTAAGAAATCACTTTAAATTACATTTCTACAACCTTAACCTCCAGGACTAAAAACTTAGGTAAGTAAAATTGGGCTGTACTTCCTTACCCATGAAATACTTTGCAACCATTTGTTGAAGACTAGTTAGTAACATATTCTGGACATGTGAGAAAAACTGGTTATAGAACATTCTATATACAAAACAACCCGTATAATCTGATTTTGTACATCTATGTGGGCACAGCAAAATATTCAATAAATGGTAGCTATTATATTTTACGTCTACCTATTAGGGTCCCAGCCCTTTCCTTATATATTTGAGTAGGCTATATATTGAACTTATAGCTCATATTAATAATTTGTGTCGAGAGGAAGAACCAAGATGGTGGCATAGGTAAACACATAAACTGCTGCCTTGCACAACAATTTCAAAACTACAACTAAAAGACAAAATATCTATCACCCAGAACCACGGGAAAGCTGGCTGAGTGGAAGTTCTACAACTAGAAGGAAAGAGAAAAGAGCATTGAGACGTGCACAAGTGCTGAAAAGCTGAGGTACGGAGGTGCGAATCGTACCTCAGCTTTTCAGCAACTGCTTTTTTCAACCCGAAGTGAGACAAGCTCCCTATTACTCTGAACTCCAGTTTCTGGGGGAGATGCTGGGGACCCAAACTCCTACGGGGAGAAGCTGAACTGTCTGCCATCGGGTCGGAAAGTGAGGGTGACTTTCTTGCAGAGGTGCGCCCAGCAATCATTGTTTACTGCACTGGGACGTGGGATGCGGGGACTTGGAAACGCAGAGATGCAGAGACGGCTGACTGGCAGCCATCGCTGTTTGCCACGCCCTAGCCTAGTGACTCCCTGAGACCCTGCCCCACACAATCTATAACCCACCCAAGCTCCATGCAGCGGCTTTTGCATATAAATGGCCTGCCCTATCGCAGCTTAACCTAACAAACTGCAGCTCTGGTCAGACAGCTCCAAAACCTCCAAACCCCAAGCAAAGAGGAGAAAACTGTAGTTCTTGCTGTAGCTCCTGCTGGGTGGCCTCAGACAGTAACTGACCTGCACCCCATTGGAGATCCAGACACTAGTGTATCTAGTGGTCAGTGTGAGACACACCAGATTTCAATTACTCACATCCATAAGTGACACATTCAAGAGGCAGACTCAGTGAGCACCAAAGCCCCACTGAAAAAAGTCCTGCCCCATAAGCGTGTCTCCAGCACAGCAGTTCTTCCATTATAGACACAGCGGGTCCTCACAGCCAATTGGCCTGGAGGTCAATTCCTCCCAGTGATACCAACAACAATCAAGACTTAACTACAACGAGGCTGTACACACAGTCCACAAAGGGGTGCACCAAGAGTGTCCACCTCAAGTAACTGGGAGGCCGATCCACTGGGCCATATAGGACACCTAGCACACAAAGCCACCCTACCAACTCAGGGAAGCAGCAAAAATGTGGAGACAAAGAAACAGATCACAAATGAAAGAAATGGAGGAAAACAAACGACTGGATATAGAGTTCAAAACCACGGTTATAAGGTTTTTCAAGAATTTCCTAGAAAAGGCCGATAAATTTAACGAGACCCTCAAGGATATGAAAAAGGACCAACTAGAAATTAAACATACACTGACTGAAATAAAAGATAATATACAGAGATCCAACAGCAGACTAGAGTAAAGCAAGAATCAAGTCAAAGATTTGAAATACAAAGAAGCAAAAAACACTCAACCGGAAAAGCAAAAAGAAAAAAGAATCCAAAAAGTTGAAGATAGTGTAAGAAGCCTCTGGGACAACTTCAAGCGTACCAACATCAGAATTATGGGGGTGCCAGAAGAAGAGAGAGAGCAAGCTACTGAAAACTTATTTGAAGAAATAATGACTGAAAACTTCCCCCACCTGGTGAAAGAAATAGACTTACAAGTCCAGGAAGCGCACAGAACCCCAAACAAAAGGAATCCAAAGAGGACCACACCAAGACACATCATAATTAAAATGCCAAGAGCAAAAGACAAAGAGATAATATTAAAAGCAGTAAGAGAAAAACAGTTAATTACCTACAAGGGAGCACCCATACGATTGTCAGCTGATTTCTCAACAGAAACTATGCAGGCCAGATGGGAGTGGCAAGAAATATTCAAAGTGATGAATAGCAAGAACCTACAACCAAGATTACTCTACCCAGCAAAGTTATCATTCAGAATTGAAGGTCAGATAAAGAGCTTCACAGATAAGAAAAAGCTAAAGGAGTTCATCACCACCAAACCTGTATTATATGAAATGCTGAAAGGTATTCTTTAACCTTTTGCACTCAGATGTCGAGTGTGACTCGACACGGTTAGCATCGGTAGCAGCTCTTTTTATACTCTTTGAATGTATCAATAATTTGAAATATTAAAAAATCTAAATAAATAAGTTTGTATGAAAAGAAACTCCAGTTTTTTATTCTACTGCCACACTTTGTAAAATCTGGGGTATTTAAAAAATTAAATCCCGAGTAGAATAAAGGAATCGAGAAAAAAGCAAGCGAGTACAAAGGGTTAAGAAGAGGAAGAAGAAGAAAAAAGTAAAGATAAAAATTATGAACAACAAATACATATCTATCAACAAGTGAATCTAAAAATCAAGTGAATAAAAAATATGAGGAACAGAATAAGCTGGTGAATATAATAGAATCAGGGGCATAGAAAGGGAGTGGACTGATAATTCTCAGTGGGAAAGGGGTGTGGGGGTGCGAGAAGAGACTGGACAAAAATCGTACACCTATGGATGAGGACAGTGGGGAGGAGGTAAGGGCAGAGGATGGGGTGGGAACCGGGTGGAGGGGAGCTATGTGAGGGGGAAAGGAGAAACAATTGTAATAATCTGAACAATAAAGATTTATTAAAAAATAATAATAATAATAATAATAATAATAATATGTGTCTCAAGTTAATGTAAATTTTCCCAGTCTGTTGTCTCTTCATTTGTATAGAAATGTTAAATTTTAACATATTTAAATCTGGTCATTTTTTTCTTCATTGGCTGCTTCTTTGTCTTAAAGCCATAAAAATTCTCATTCCTATGCTGACCTAATAAATATTTTCTACTAGTTTTTCTGTAATTTAATTTGCAATATTTAATTATCTGGAGTTTATTTTTGAGATATGATATGTTTGATGGGATCCAATTGATATTATGTACAAAAAATTCATTTAAATATCTATTAAATCATTCTTCCATGTGTCTTATTCTGGAAACTTTAGCACCTTTGTGTTATATGTAGTTAGGAAATTATTCCAATTCACTTTTTTTAATATAAAGTACAAGAACCTCAGAGTAAAACCCAAATATACATAATAGTTCTGTAAGAAATCTCAATAAGAAACCATGGAACAAATAAAATCCTCCTCCTCAAGCCATTTCACCTTCAGTGGGGCACCAGGCAGGTAAGCGATAATTCCTGTTTAAAATCAGTCTTCCTATTCAGGAGAAGGCTCTGAGAAAGTAATTGCAGGGTATATAAGTATATGGTAGCTGAGTCACCAACTGCTATTTGAATTCTCTGCTCATTTCATGGGGAGGGGTTACTTCTTGGGTGGCAATGTTATTCTAACCCTGACACACCTGGAAATAGCACCACTCGGTCTGAATGTAAAAGAAGTTGAAGAATTCATTGTTTAATCAATTTTAGAACCATCATTTTTACTCTATTTTTTCCCCTTCAGATATATTAGAAATCTACCACATACAATATGTACTATATAAATGTGCACGTGTGTGTGTGTGTGTGTGTGCATTTCAGTTTCTAATGTGTGCATCTTGCCATTCCCATTAAGATTTAGTCTCCTGTCCTGGCTGGTGTGGCTCAGTGATTAGATCATTGGCCCACGCACCAAAGGGTCTTGGTTTGGAATTCCAGCCAAGGGCATGTACCTGGGTTGTGGGTTCACTCCCTGCCCCTGTTTGGGTGCTCACATCGATGATATTCTCTCTCTCTCTCTCTCTCTCTCTCTCTCTCTCTCTCTCTCTCTTTCCCAACTCCCTCCCTTCCACTCTCTCTGAAAAGCAATGGGAAAAATATCCTCCTGTGAGAAATAAAAATAAGATTTATGCTCCTGAAAAGCAAAGGCTGTGTTTATCAAGGAAGGAAGAGAGAAAGGGAGGGAGGGAAGGAGGGCGGGAGGGAAGGAGGACCCATCTGTAAACCTTTTGGCTAAGCCCTGCCCACAGTGAACACGCAGGAAAGGCTGCCAATGGATCAACTATTTAGCATTTCAGCCATAAAGGATGCTTAAGGAAAAAGCAAAAGAACATATATCACGGAAAGCTTTCATCTGAATTAATCTTCCCTACTAAGTCATATGGACAGGTTTCTGCCATCAACTCACACCCTGAAGCACAAGATGGGATGATCTGTCTCCGCATTTGCATAGCTACCACTCGTCATTACCCAGCCCTATTTTTTGACTCAACAAAGTAGAATTGCACCATTAGGATTTCAGCATGTCTATTCTTGCAGTGACTATTTTGAATTGTGCCTTTTAGAAGCAACCACTTGCAGAAAAAAAAAATTGTAACTCCTTAGGTATACACTTGGCTTGCTTTTAGAATCTGAGCTTTCCCGGGCTCACTTTCCTGTGGCTTTCCTTGTAGGGAGGGAATGGCGGAGGGAGGGTCCTCTGGGGCGAGGCAGCGGAGGGAGTCCTCAGCCTTATAATCCCTGTGCTTAATCCCCTGCACCAATAAATGAACCAGAGAAAGCACTACCATCATCAATGCTACAACTTCCTGAGCAGCTTATAGACATGTTTGACTTGTTATTTCCAGTGCTGTGTTTGTTACCAAAAATATTCTAGAATGTATTCCCTCCCCGTCTCCAAAACAATTGCTCAATTTAATATTATACTTAATTATTAAATGTAATTTTAGAGCTCTTGGTTAATTTTTTAATCTAATAAATGACTAGCATGTTAAGAAATCTGATATCTAATTTCATAATATCGTTCTAGTCTCATACATAAAGTAGAAAAGTCTAACTTATAAGAATGTCCCCCCTGTCCCTGATCTCTCTTCTCTGTTGGAGAAGAATGGCTACGTTTGTCAGCAGCATAAAGTGGCCAGGGAAGAAGAGAGAGATTATCTTACATGCTGGCAAAGCTACCGTATTTGACTCCTCCCATCGCTGTCCGCAACCTACTCCCAAGCCCAGAGGAGTCTGGGAGAAGGAGAGTAGAGTTACATACCAGTAAATACCATCCAGGCTGCCTCTCCCTCCCCTCTCTCCCAGCCCTTGCTCAGGGGTGTCCACTGGAGAGTCAGGCACAGGAGGTCAGAGAGTAGAAGGCAAATGCCGGGGGAGGGGGGGGGGGTTGGGGGCATTAAAAAAATGCAATTCCTTCCACTGTACTGGGAGAGAGGCATCTAGAAACACATGTAAACACACACACACTTTACCCTGTGTTTATACAGTAAGTCTTATTGTAGCAGTTCACACCTCCTACAAGCCATGTTCAAGAATGTCACTGCAGCCTGGTAAGTCTGAGAGAGAGGCCACCGAGCATCCTGCAGGCACGGCCTCTGCTCCTCGCCAATCTTCCCCATAAGCAGTATCTGAGGGTATTGCCCCATTTCATTCCACAGTCTAGATTTCCCCCTAAAATGTGCAGTCTCCCCCAAAGACTCTGAGAAGCAGTAGAAAGGGCATTTGCAAGGTCTAAAGGTCAACACTGGGCCAAGCGCAGGAAGGTCACTGATTGATTGAGGCCAGACGCCTGGGGTTTACGCTTTCGCAAGCTGAGTGCTGACTTTGCCCCTGGTGGAAGCTTGCTCTTAGGAGCAACCAAGTTGCATTTATAGGAGACACCAGTGCAGCCTGTGGCACCTCACATTACTGGCTGCCATCCTTCACCCGGGCCGGGACATAATTATGGCAATAACTGGCCCGCAGTCTAAGGAGACTGCTCATGGAAAATAGGATATGCCCCATCCCCAAAAAGAATAACTACGTTTCAGTAAGTGCTTCCTATGAACCTGTTTTTGTGAGAGCCTTAGGTAAATTTACATATTTATTCTTCACAAGAATCCCAAAAGACAGATTCGATTTTTATTCCTATTTTAAAGATGAGACAGCCCAGGTAAGTAACCTGCCCACAGCAGGATTCAACCCCAGTCACCTGGATCCAGAGCCCCTGACAACGACGCTTAACGGCCTTACAAGCCTAGCCCAGGCAGCCGAAAATTCTGCTGTGGGTTCCCATACCTTCGGGGGGAAATCCAAACTGATAACATGCCCAAAGCCCTTCACAGTCCCATCCCTGTCAAGGCCTCTGCTCCCTCATCCTCACCCCTCCCTCATGGTCTGCTCCATACACTTGACCTGAGCTCCTACACTTGACCAAACCCACCAACTCCCTCTCCCCAGTGAACCCACTGCTCCCTCCACCCAGGATGCCCACCCCGCCTTTTTGGGCCACTTCCAGGTCACCCTCAGGTCCCAGGCCCTGGGGTACCTCCTGCAAGAACTACTCCCTGACCCAGCTGAAAGCACTCGGCTGCTCATCCTGGGTATTCCCCTCGCTTCCAGGGCCCTCTCCAAAGGGCACTTTGGACCATTACCATCTGCTGAGCTTTCCCCTGAGCCCGGCCACCAGCCCTTGAGGGCCAGACCCGAGTCTTATTCATCTTCGTCAGCCCAGTGATTCACAAGGTGTCTGGTCTCCTCGTGGGAACGCAGTAAAAGTTTGCTAAATTAAAAAGCGGGTGAAGGGAACAATGACATGATGGAGGAAGGGATACGGAGACAGGAGGTTTGAATTTTCATTTTTAAATGGTAAGTCTTCGTTTTTAATAAACATTAATTAAACTGCTCAACACCCCTGAGTCTCCAGCTATATATTCTTCAATTAAAATAGTTCTTTCATGACGGTTCCCCATGCCAAACCTTTCCTCGCAGGCTTATGTGTTCACCGGAGCATCCTGGGACGAGTAACAAAAGGCATTCTATTTGCTTGCAACAGCAGGGAAATTGAAGGCCTCCTCCCTAAATGTTCACTCCTGACAACACAAAAGTATGTGCGCTGTGATTTCAAAAGAGATGGAGGAAAGTCTGTGGCAGAGGAAGGCATATTATTAAGGCGGAAGAGAAAGACTCCCAAGACAGGGCACAGATGGGAGATAAGTCCTTATTTAATAGGAACTAGCAAGTGACTCCTGGGGAGGCCCAGCTCTCAGAACGCCCACTTGCAGATGACAAGGGGTGATTATGGCCTTGACCTCAGAGACACACGGTGTAGGTGCAGGGCTCAGCCACCGGACAGCAGACGAGGGCTACAGTGCCCTCACATCCACATGGCTGCCAGGCCACTGACAATGGCCAGGTCCTAACCTCAGAACCAAGAGAAACTGCTTCCACTCAGAGGGAGACGTTCCTGGAGCCGGAGGCTGAAATCCTACAGACACAGACTCCTTTCCCCGCTGCCCCTTCGAGTTCACAAGCGAGGTCATTTCTGACGCTGAAGACACACATGTCTGGGGTTTCCTGAGAAAGACAGGAGAGGCGGGATCATGGTGATCCTTGATCCCTCTCACCTTCAGCATGGGCTGGGTGTCAGCGTTATAGACAACTGGAATGTCAGAGCCAGAAGATCTCTGAGATCAGGCCTTCTAGAAGTTTTCAAACACTTGCTAGTGGCTGCTCTGGTCAAACAGCAGCTTGCAGAAGCATAAGGACGGGTCAGGAAACTGAGGCTGCTCCCTTTGGGGGGCAGGGGCCAGGAACCCCAAGTGTGTGTGCAGGGACAACCTCTGAGGTGGCTTAATGGAGGCTTGGGAATTTGGCTGGGAAATCAGATTCCGTCCAAACCTGTATTTTGCAGTATGGAACCCATTTCGCAGAGGGGTAAGGTGACTCGTCCGAGGTCGCAGGGTCCGAGAGGCATAAGGCCCAAGAACAGGACTCAGGTTCCTGACTGTCAAGTCCCGGGGCCACTCTGGGGCTTAGACAGAGGGAAAGAGTAACTCAGTGACGATGTTTTACTAATGCATTTATCGCACATACTCAGGAAATCCCTGCTATAAACACCAGCGCGTCCTCTCCACTCCCCACCCCAACTGACCCCCAAAATGGGTAAACCATTGGAGGCTTTTAAATGACCTAGAACTTTCTCAGGATCCCCTCCTCACCCCCTTTCCTTCTCTGTTGCATTCTGAGCAGCATTGCATCAAAGGACTGCCTGCCATACTGTGATTCTTCAATTTGCTGCGTTGGTCCCCACACAATGTTGGTGGTTGCTTTTAAAATGCTGTTTGTGCCACTTTTTAATTTCATTTTAGAAGTCTGCAAGGAGAGGAGGCCACATTAAATCACAGGGACTAGAGGGGACTTCACAAAGCGCTTACACGGCACAAACAGAGTAGCTATTTTCCCATTTCCCTTTTGATTGAGTCGGCGCTATATCACATGCAGGCAACAGTGTGAACCCGAAAGCAGCTCTGCATCCTCATCTGGCCCCTCACACAATCAAAGGAGAAAATGCAGTGCAATAAAAAAGAGAAAAGGAAACCAGAACTTCATATTTGTTTAAAAGTTAATTAAACTTGAAAGGTTTGTGGGGACAATTCGTTTTCTTTTATAGCCCAAGGCCACAAGGTTTCGGTTCCATTTACCAGTGAAATGATAAAAAAAGTAACAGTAACCTGATGCTATTTTAATCATAATAATAAATAACATATAATAAAGCCAGAATCAAGGGTTTCTTTTTAAATAGCAAAGTAAAAAAATGGAAACAATACCATACAATTCTGAATTGACTTATTTAAAAAACACTCTATCACTCATTTGAGATATACAATAATTTAATTGCTTTTGTTAATACCACTTTCATTCTTTTCTAGACAAATGACTACGGTAAGCACACAGGTATGACTTTATATGAAGACTAATTAATCCTCTGAACCGACAATATTAAACTGGACTGAGTGTGCTCTTTACAAACAAAGTTGACTGTATAGCCCTGGCCAGTGGTTAGAGCATCACCCCCTGCATCAAAGGGTCTCGGTTTCAATTCCCAGTCAAGGGCATGTACCTGGGTTGCAGGAGGCAACCAATCAATGTGGCGCTCTCTCTCTCTCTCTCTCTCTCTCTCTCTCTCTCTCTCTCTCTCTCTCTCCTCCCTCCCTCTCCTTTCCCTCCCTCCCTCCCTTCCACTCTCTCTGAAAAAGCAATGGAAAAAAATATCCTCAGGTGAGGATTGACAAAAAGAACAAAGTTGACTGTTCAATAAACCAGAACAGAAAGCTTTCTGGGTCACTCAGATTTGGAGTTGGATGACATGCAGTCCTTGTCAGGTTCACATCAGGTGAACAATGCCGAGCAGCTTTCGCAGGCAAGGTGAGGCAGGAATCCCACACAAGTCACACTGAAGATGAACACAGGGGCTGGTGTTATATTACCCCAACCAGACACAATAAATGGAGCCAGGAAGTGGGCTAAACATGGATTGCCTCCCTATGGAAAAGGTCGTGTGTGTGTAATCCTACATAATAAAAAGGTAATATGCAAATTGCATCACTCCGCTACACCCACGATTGGGCCGGCTGGAGGCGCGGGGGACGGGACTCAGGGTGGCCAATTGGCTGGCGGTGGGAGCGGGGGGCGGGGACTCGCAAGTCCCCGCCCCCCGCGCCTCCCGCCAGCCTAAACGGCCTGCGCTGCGGGAGGACCCAAGGGACCAGCGGAAGATGCCGGTGGCGGAACTCGGGGTGGCCGATTGTGTGGCTGCCAGCACCAGTTTTCCGCCAGCACCAGTTTTCCTCTGACCACCCCCCCCCCCCATTGGAGCGCCTCCCGAGTCCCACCCTCAGCCTTCGGGAGGCGCTCCGATCGGTGGGTGGCCAGATGAAAACTGGTGCTGGCGGAAAACTGGTGCTGGCAGCCAGGTGAAGGAAAGTCTATTGCACAAAACTTCATGCAACGGGCTTCTAGTCCTATATAATAAAGCGCTAATATGCTAATTAGACCAAACAGCAGAACAACCATCTGGACAACCTTCCGGATGAAGCCGGGGCTGCGAGGGGCTGCGAGGGACAGCTGGAGCTGTGATGGCCGGCCAGGGCTGCGAGGGCTGGCCAGGGCTTCGAGGGCTGGGCTCCTTGCACGAATTTTGTGCATTGTGCCTCTAGTATACATAGAAAACATTTCAGAGAAAGAAGAGTTCCTAATGAGATAGAACAGGAATTGTTGCACAAGGTAAGAGGTTCCTCCTATTAAAAAGCATGAGATTGGATAAAGGATTTCCAAGCCTTCATTTCTAAAATTCTTTGATTCGTGGGGTAGAAAGTGAATGTTCCATCAGCAAGCTGAGACCCAAAAACTCCAAGGGTGAAGCCCACATCTGGCACCGGTTCTCTTCTGACAGGGTACCTTTTGCTGGGAGCCACTTGCCAGAGTATTAAACTTCCTGCTCTGGTCTGTCTCCCCGAGAAGACTTCTCCATGAGCACCCTGAGGACAAGGCTTGCATTTAATCTCTCTGAGTCAATACGGTCCCTGCAGCATACAGTGGGCAACCAGAAATGTGGGAAGGCAGGATAGAAAACTAGTAGGGAAAACTGACGTTTTATTTCTAAATAATGAATGCTTATATCTTAGAAAATGTTCATCGAACTCCTTGGCACCTAGATGTCACCTGAATAGATTCTCCCATTAAAATTCTCCTTTTCTGGTCGCTACGATGCCAAGCTTCCTCCCAATGCACAAGACAAAGGGAATTTTTATTGTTTGATTGAACCCTTTCCACGAGGAACAGTCAGCAACTCCTGCTCCATCACTCAGATTCTTAGAGTATAAAAACAGTCATCAAAAATAGCACAAATTATACTGGCCATCTCATTAATCAAGAACTTCAGAGAGGAACAAGACAAGGATGTGAGCTCTCACCACTTTTATTCAACATTGTGCTGTCAAAGCAATTAGCCAAAAAAAAAAAAGAAATAAAAGACATCCATATTGGAGAAAAAAAGAAAAAGAAAGTAAAACTCTCTTCATGTGTAGATGTGATGATCATGAATACAGAAAACCCTATTGAACTCACTACAAAAATGACCAAAGCTAACCGAGTTCAGAAAGGTTTCAGGATACACAATCAAAGCACAATAATCAATAACACTTCTATGCACTACCAATAGACAGTCCAAAAATGAAATTAAGACAATTTTATTTACACTGTATCAGAAATAACATAATGATTAATAATAAATTTAACTTTTAAAAAATTAACTTTAACCTTTTTTAATAAAACAAGACTTAAACACTAAAAATTATCAAACATCATTGAAAAAAATTAAAGACCTAAATAGCTGAAGAAATATCTCTCAAATTAATAATCCTCAAATTGATCTACAGATTCATTAAAATCCCTATCAAAATCCCAGCTGGCTCTTTTGCAGCAATTAGCAAACTAATCCTAAAATTTGTATGGCTATATAAGGGATCCAGAATAGCCAAAACAATCTTGAAAAAGAAGAACAAAGTTGGAAGACTTATATTGCCAAATTTCAAAATTGCTACAAAACAGCAATAATCAAAATTGTGTGGTACTGGCATAAGGATAGACATATAGACCAATGAATAAAACTGAGAATACAGAAGTAAACTATATATTAATGGACAATTGATTTTTGACAAGGGTGCTATGACAATCAATTTTGGAAATAATACTCTTTTCAGCAAATGGTGCTGGTATAACTGGATAGCTATGTGCAAAAGAAATAAATTTGGAGCCTTACATCATACCATATACAAAAATTAACTCAAAATAGATCAAACAAACATCTAAATGGGAGAGCTAAAACTATAAAACTCTTACGAAAACCACTGGTGTCAACCTTTGTGACCTTAGTCAATGGTTTCTTAGATCTGACACCAAAAGCACAAGTAAAAAAAATTAAATTAATAAGATATCAAAATTAAAACTTTTGTGTTTCAAAGAATACTATCAAGGGGGTAAAAAGATAACCTTTAGAATAAGAGAAAACATTTGCAAATTATGTATCTGATAAGGATCTAGTATCCAGAATACATAAAGACTCTAACAACTCGACAATAAAAAGACAAATAACCCAATTTTTAAAAGGACAAATAATTTGAATAGACATTTCTCCAAAGAATATACACAAACGGTCAATATGTGCATAAAAGATGCTTAACGTCACTAGTTGTTAGGAAAATGCCAATCAAAACCACATAGTGATACTATGCCATTCCCACTAGGATATCAATAGGCAAAAAGATGGACAGTAAAAAGTGTTGGTGAGGATGGAGAGAAACTGCAGCCCTCTGAGCTTGCTGTGCTAATGTAAAGAGGCACAGCTGCTTTTCAAACAGTTTGGCAGTTGCTCAAAAACATAGAGTCACCATGTGATCCAGCAATCCCATCCCTAGGTATGTACCCAAGAGAACAGAAAATACGTCCACAAAAAAAGTTGTACATAAATGTTCACAGAAGCATTTTTCATGATAGCCCAAAAATGAAAATGTCCCAAATCTCCATCAAGATGAATGGATAAACAGAATATGGTATATTGATACAATAGAATATTTTTCAGCCATAAAAGTAAATGAAGTATTGGTTTATGCTATAACCTTGAAACCATTATGAACCTTAAATTTTGAAATTATTATGTTAAGTGAAAGAAGCCAGACACAAAAGGTTGCATGATGAATGATTCCATTTGTATGAAATGTCCAGACTAGGCAAATCCATAAAGATAGAAAGTAGATTAGTTGCTGCCAGGGGCTGAGGGAAGGAGGGAAAGAAAAGTGACTGCTAATGAGTATGAAATTTCTTTGTGGAGTCATGAAAATGTACTGGAATTAGATAGTGATGATGGTTGCTCAACTTTGTGAATAGACTGAAATCCACTGAATTCTAAACTTTAAAAGGATAATTCTTATGGCACGTGTATTTATCTCAACTTTTAAATAACAATAATAATGGTGAGATACTTTCACCCCTGTTCTCAGGAAGGACCTCTTGGAAGAGAAGTTTGGAAATGGGTATCAAAGTTGACTCGATCATTCAAATTCTAAGAATTTATCCTCCGTAAATAACTATGAATGTCACAACTTTAGCTATAAAGATTATCTGTCGTTTATAATATCAAAATATTGGAAATACCCTGAAGGCACAACAGAGGTTTTATCAAACAAATTATGATACATTCATTCAATGGAAAGTGCATCATTCAGCTATTAAAATTATGTTTGTGATATCTTGTTCACCAGAAAAAAAGGGGAATAAAATATGATATGTGATATGCTCACATCTTTGGGTTTTTTTTAAGTAGGTATGTATATAGGCCTCCATATTATAGAAGTAACCGAACTAGGCTGTCTAATACTATAGCACTAGCCCCATGTGTATATTTAAATCTAAATTAAGGAGAATTAGTAAAACTTCAGATCCTCAGTTGCACTGGCCACGTGTCCAAGTGCTCAATAAACACACAAGGGCAGAGGCTACTGTACCCAACAGCACGAACACTTCCATCATCACAGCAAGTTCTATGAAATGAGCTGATACAGAAGAATATACACCAGTGGGCTTCAATTTTCTTCTCTTCATGTTTATTTTCCCCTTTTTGTTTTTTTTTAATATATTTTATTATTATTATTTTATTATTTTATTTTATTTTATTTTATTTTACAGAGAGGAAGGGAGAAGGATAGAGAGTTAGAAACATCGATGAGAGAGAAACACCAATCAGCTGCCTCCTGCACACTCCCCACTGGGGATGCGCCCGCAACCAAGGCACATGCCCTTGACCAGAATCGAACCTGGGACCCTTCAGTCCGCAGGCGACGCTCTATCCACTGAGCCAAACCAGTTAGGGCTATTTTCCCCTTTTTATACAATAAATATTAACGCTTATAATGAAGAATATTTTATATCTTTTAAAGATTCAAAGTAAACTGAAACGAGGGAGGAGGGATCTGGGAAAACACTCCCTGGGTGCAGGCACCGCCCACCTCTGCAAATGGAGTGAATCCCTTTGGCCTTGGCAGCCAAGGGCTGGTCCTGAGAGCCTCCCTTGCTGAGACCACTCCTCTGCAGCACTGCGCTGGGGGTGGTGAGCGGCGGGAGCACCCACAGGCTCCCCCTGTGCTTTGGCGAAGTGCAGCACTTTTTCAAGAACAATGCTTCTCAGTTTGCTGTATGCCTTTGATGGATGACCAGAGTGAGAAAATGACGGTTTCTGCTCATTTTGTCCAGACTTATAGTTGCTTTCTGGGGAAAGGATTTGCAGCCTCCTCACTTGGCCACAGCCAGAAGCCTCCTAATACAGATTTTAAGAAATAATCATCTTGGTGCTGCAGGAGGCTTGGGGGAAGAGGCACTCTTAAGCTCTAAAATAGATTAGTTCATGCTTTCTGGCGGACAAAAAGGAAATATATATCTAGAGCCTTGAAAATATTATAGCCCTTTACTCAATTATGTCACTTCTAGAAACTCTATTCTAAGGAAATAATTGTGGATGCGCTTCAGAGACCTAGCTACAAGCATATACACACATGACAGCGTTGTTTATGAGAGCAAGAGCTGGATTCAAGCTCAAAGAACAAGATACAGCTTCGTGATGAAATATTATACCAACCACTAAAGATAATATTTAATGACATGCAAAATGCCTGTAAAGGTGAAGTTTGAGAGTTTAGCCCAGTTGGGGTGGCGCAGTTGGGTGAGTATCGTCCAGTGCACCTAAAGGTTGCCAGTTCAAATCCCAGGCAGAATACATATCTGGATTGCGGGTTGGGTCCCCAGTTGGAGAGCATACAGAAGACACCCAATCTCTCTCTCTCTCTCTCTCTCTCTCTCTCTCTCTCTCTCTCCCCCTCCCTCCTTCCCTCCCTCCCTCCCCCTTCCTCTTTATAAGCATGTCCTCAGGTGAGGATTTAAAAAAAAAGAGAGAGAGAGAGAGAGATTTAGCCCAGCTGGTGTGGCTCAATGGTTGAGCATCAATCTATGAACCAGGAGGTCATGGTTCGATTCCCAGTCAGGGCACATACCCAGGTTATGGGCTCAATCCCCAGTAGGAGGCATGCAGGAGGCAGCCAATCAATGATTCTCTCTCATCACTGATGTTTCTATTTCTCCCTCTCTCTTCCTCTCTGAAATCAACTAAATATATATATATATGTATAATAAAGAAAGAAAATTTTGGTCAATGGCTATGCATGGCTGCTATAAAACCTGATGGAAGTTACAAAGAGGCGGAGGTGGTTTTTAATATATTCACAGGACCTTGAAATGGTCCTGGCCAGCTGAACCCATGACAAGAAGTAGCCTCCAGAACAGCACACAAACTACACCTGTCAGAGTCAAAGTCTCTGAAGGTACAGATATGGAGGGGGGAGCAGTGGGGGGGAAAGGAGTGGGGGGGAATTGAGCTTATTACCTTCTGTGGATATCTATCCTGCTATAGAAAGAACTTAAATTCTATTTCCCTCTGTATCTTACCTGCATTTTCTCTCAGATCCTATGGATCCAAGTCACTCCTAGAGATAGCAGAACTTGCAATTTCATTCAACTTGGGAGACTCTGAAAATAGCTTTCTTCTCCTTCCAAATCTTCCTCACCCACAAATACCTCCCACTCCATGTCTGATGCTGACCTTCAAAGTCAAAATCAATTATTTCCTGACCGCCTGTGTGACCTCTAGGAACACATACCCACTACACAAGGCATTGACATTCATCTTGCACGCCATGTGTCCCCAAGCAGGTTGTAAGCTGTGAAATACTGGCACCTCACACAGAACCTGCCAGTGTCTCGTGCATGAGTACTACGGTGACAAGGACATCTACATTACCCTGCTTGTCCACTTCCCGAAGTAAATGCAGGGCTATCAAGCTCTTGTGTTGGTAAGTTATAGGGAATGTAGAAGCACAACTGTGAGCAAAGCAATCATGCTAAAGGCCAAAGTTTCTTAAATGGGAACACAGTTTTCTAAGATTAATTCAACAAATTAATATTTTTGCACTGATCACTATGAAGCAAAAGAATGAACTACTCTTCTGGACATGTAATGAGTTCACAGTCTCTTGGTAAATAAAGATGCATATGTATCTAATTAGGACAACATGTTATTAATTTGAAAAAGGTGGGACACATAAAAATTGCCCCCAAAAAGCCATCAACAACGTCCCTCAAAAGATGGGTTCGAGTTACATCCCTCTGAATTTGGGCCAGGACTAGAAATGGTGTCTAGAAAAAGACAAGGAACCCTTCCTCTACTCTGACGGATCTGCCCGCCTGCACAGCCCCGGCCGCCGGATGAGGCCATTCATATGCAGGACTGAAGTTCACCTTGTGCAGGATGCTGGCCAGAGCAGTGAGGAAGCTGAAATCGCTGAAGGAACCAGCACTGCAGCAGCCCAAGAAAACTCGGAGGTGCCAGAGGAGCTGTCTTTAAACCTCGGAAAGCTTGTCTCGTGGAATACAGGCTGGGGAAGCATTTTTCATGCTGCAAGAAACAACCCACTGGTGGGGTGTGAAACCAATTTACAAGTACAAGACTCACAATAAATGCCGTTTCATAAAATGCTTGTTATGGGTATGAGAGTGTGTGCATATGTTCGCACATGCACACACACTTATGTGCACCCATGTGCACTAGGTCATGCAAATGGATTTCTCTCAAAACAGTTTACAAGGTAGACAAATTACTCAGTAGATGATAGAAGGGCACATTTCAATTCAATGGAAGAAAAACACCTCTAGCAAGTAAAACTATCTCACAGTGGGGTGTGTCATTTTGAATGGCAGAGAGTTGCCAGCATCTGAAAGATGGCCAAGCAGTGCCAAAGCCATAGCTTGTCGTGGAGGGTATTCACGTAAGTAATGGAAAGTTAAATGAGAACTCCAAGTTCCTCCCCATTCTGTGAGACTATCAGCCAACTGCAGGTAATTACCACTGAAAGCATAATTAGGCCGGAAACAATTCCACAAAGTCACGAGGGTGAATGTATAGAGCCTGGGATTTTATTTGGTCGTTTATGTTGGAATAGCACCCCGGTGAAAGGAAAGGTTGTAAGTGATACTTAAACCAGAGGTTCTCAGCCTCCTCGATGTACATCAGACTCACCTGGGGAGCTGTTAAAAGACCCCCAGGCCTGGATCCCAACATATATCAATTGAAACACTGGAGCCCAAGATTTTTATTTTGTTTAATGTTCCCCAGGTAAGAGTTGAGAATCACTGATTTACATGCATAAAATGTATAAAAAACATTGTACAAAGCACACAGGGAAGGAAAACAGCACAAGGATTTTACAAGTCGATCATAAAAAGAAAGAGCTAGAAAACATCAAATCAAGGCTGCTGAATTCCGCCCAGGGCTGAAAAGAGCATCACTCCCATGCTTACACCAAATAAAAAGCCAGATAAACTGCCAGTTCACAACGTTCTTAAATCCCTTAGACAGCTGAGGTCACAGAGGAACACACCAGCCCAAAATCTAAGAGAACCAGGCACCTGCAGGAAGAGACAAGACAGGAGCACGGTTTACCTGAGGCAAATACACCTGGACACTGGCTAACAAGCATCAAGTAACAAATAATAACAGAATGCTTCTGGAAAAGTTGAAAGCGCATGGAGGCAGACCACTCAGAGGCGCAGTGTCAAGGGAATACCTAGAGCTGACACTGAAACCGATACTGAGAAAAGCCCTTCAGCAAAGCAGCCCAACTCTGAACTCAAGGTAACTCAAGAGGAGTCTGGACTCTGTGGTGCACTGAGGGTAACCATAGCAACAACAAACTTCAAATCCAGTTCAACTCCTGACTACACTGATCAACCTGCACACTAAGGCCTAGCAGAAACAGAAAGGCTTACCCATTTCTAGGCATAAAAACTATTTGTCTCAGTCTCTAATGTTCTACACAAAATGTCCAATTCTCAACAAAACATGGCAGGGCATACCAAAAAATCAAGAAAAGAAAAAAACTACATTGCCCCAAAACATAGCAATTAACAGAACCAGACTCAGATATTGAAGCTATCAGACACAAAAATTAAAATAAGCATAATTAATTGTAAAAGATCCTAACAGAAAAGGTGATTAACATAAAAGATTAAACGTATAATTTTAACAGAGAAATAGAAACCATAAGAATAAAATGAAAATGCTTGAAAGGCTAAACACAGTAATAGAAATTAAGAATACTTTCAACAGATATTCTTCAATAGATTTTACACAGCCAAGGAAAGAATCAGTGAGCTTAAAAATAGGTCAGTAGAAATTACCCAAACAAAAACAAAAAGGAATAAAAGGATAAAACAAAGGAAAGAAATTTAAAAAGTGTCCACAAGCTGTGGAATAATAACAAAAATTCTAACCTAGGTGTAATCAAAATTGCAAAAGAAAAGAGAGTGAGACAGAAGAAATATCTAAAGAAAAAACCTCAGAATTTTCCAAAATTTATAACAGATACCAAACCACAGATCCAAGCTCAATACCAAACCACAATACCAAGCAGGTCAAATACCAATGAAACAAAGATAAGAATTACAAAAAAACTTTTTATCAGACTGCAAGCAAATAAAAAAACAATATATTTGTATTCTTTTTTCTGCCAACCCAGAATTCTATATCCAGTGAAAATATCTTCTTAAAATGAAGGAGAAATAAGGACTGTCATAGGCGAACAAAAATTGAGAGAGTTCATTGCCAGGAGACCTACACTATAAGAAATGTCAAATGAAGTTATTCAAGCAAAATATAATGCCAGACAGGAACTTGGATCAACACAAAGACATGAAGTGCTAGAAATGGAATAAATGAAATCAAACAGAATTCATCTTTTTCTTATTTTAATTGCTCTATAAGTTAATTAAATGTTTACAAGAGTCTGCAAACTATGGCCTGAAAGCCAAATCCAGCCCCATAGTCTACTTTAGTATGATCCATGCGATAAGAATGGTTTCATGTTTTTAAAAAGAAAATATACAACAGCGACTATATGTGGCCTCAAAGCCTACACTATTTTCTGACCCTTTACAGAAAAAGCTTGCTGACCCCTGGTCTAAAGCAACAACAGTAGTAAGTTTTTTTTCACAGTATGTGTAAAAGAAAAATGATAGCAATAGCACAAAGGATGAAAAAGAAGGATTGGGAACATACTGCGAAGGTCCTTTGAAGAAGTCCATAGTAAAGATAAAAGGGAATCATAAAAAATTCTGAAGAAATAGAAAAAAAAATCAAGCCCTGGCTGGTGTTGGTTAGACGTCATCCCATAGACCAAACCCAAAATGTTGCAGAATTTGCAGATTTGATCCCCAGTCTGGGCGCGTACAGGAGGTAGCCAATGTTTCTCTCTCTCTCTCTCTCTCTCTCTCTCTCTCTCTCTCTCTCTCTCTCTCTCTTTCTCTCTCTTTCCTCTCTCAAAATATCCTCAGGTGAGGATTTTTTTTAAAAAAAGGGGCAGATGGAACAAAATAAAACAGCATGGCAAAATAATAGGTTTAATTAAACCATACCAATATCATAGTAAGTATGAGTGATCAACACATCAATTAAAAGACAGATAGCTGGAATACCTACACTATTAACATACAAAATAGACTCCAGAATAAAGAATATTAACAGGGATAAAGAGGATTTATACACTGAGAAAGGGATCAATTCTCCCTTTCTTAGGACATAACAATCCTAAATGTATATGCACTTAAGAACAGATGGTTAAAATATGTGAAGCCAAAAGTGATAAGCAGAAAAAATCTATAATTTTAGCTGGAGACTCTAGCATTCCTCTTATTGATAAAACAAGTAGAAAGAAAATAAGAAAGAACACAGAAGACCTGAACAATTCTATCAAGCATCATGACCTAATATTTCTGGAACTTTCTACCCAACAATAGCAGAATACACATTCTTTTCAGAACAGTTACCAAGATAGACCATATTCTGGACCATAAAACAAAGGTGAACAAATTTTAAAGAATAGAAATTATGCAAATTATATTGTGAGATAACAATAGAATTAAACTAGAAATCAATAACAGAAAGACTTTTGGGAATTTCCCAAATATGTAAAAATTAAATTACATACTTTCAAATAATATATGAGTCAAGAGAAAGTCTCAATGAAAATTTTAAAATATTTTAATTCTATATGAAAATAAAAATACACATCAAAATTGCAGAACATGACTAAAGCAGCATTTAAAGGGAAATGTATAGCATTAAATGCTTATATAAAGTAAGAAAAATCTCATATTAATAATATAAGCTGACACCTTAAGAAAAATGGAGAGTGAATTAAACACAAAGCAAGGAGAAGGAAGTAATAATAAGAAAAAAATCAAGTAAGTTTAAAATAGAAAAATAAGACAAAATTAATAAAACCAAAATATGGAACTTTGAAAAGATCAATAAAATTGATAAATTTCTAGACAGAGTAAGAAAATGATTGCAGATGCAAATTACCAATATCAGGAACGTAATGGGAAACATCATAATAGACTCCACAGACATTAACTGGGTAATATAACACTACTTACTAACAAGTCTATATCCATAAAGTTGACAACTTAAGTGAAGTAAATTATTTTCTTGAAAGATATAAATTCTCAAAACATAAAACAAAAAGGTAACCTGAGTTGTAAAAAAAACCTATATATAGTAAAGAAATTAAATTTGTAGTTGAAAACCTTCCATCAAAGAAAACTCCAGGTCCATTGGTTTCACTAAATTGGTCCTACCAAATACTGAAGAAACAAAAAAAATACCAATCCTATACATTCTCTTCCAAAAATACATCACAACCAAGTGGAGTTTATCCCAGAAATACAAGGCTAGTTCAACATTTGAAAATCAATCAATGTAATTCACCATATTAAATATAAAGAAAAATCACATGATCCTGTCAATAGATGGAGAAAAAGCATTCAACAAAATTCAAAACCCATCCATAATAAAAAACTCAGTAAACTAGAAATACAATGGCATCTACCATAAAAACCTCAGCCATCATCATAATTAATAGTAAAAGATTGTTGCCTCCTATGATAAAACAACAAGACAAGATATTTTCTCTCACCACTCCTATTCAACATTGTACTGGAAATCTTAGTCAGTACAATAAATCAAGACAAGAAATAAAAGGCATCCAGATTGGAAAGGAAGAAATAATATTATCTTTATTCACAGATGACATCATTGTCTCTGTAGAAAATCCCCAAAAATATACAAATAAACCTCCTAGAATAAATAACTTTAGCAAGGTAACAGAACACAATGTCAATATACAAAAATCAATTTCATATCTACATGCTAGCAACAATAGCAACCCCCAAAAATGAAATATTTAAGTATAAATATAATAAATCATATGCAAAACCTCTATCCTATACTGATAGAAAAAACTACTATACTGATAGAAAAATAAGGAAAAAAAACCTGAAATAAACGGAGAAATAAGATATATTCATGGATTGAAAGATTTAACATTGTAAAGATGTCTATTCTTCCTAAATGAATCTATAAAATTCAATGCAATCCTATTAGAAGTCCCAACAGGAGGTTTTATACATATTCACAAGCTGTTTCTATAGTTTATAAGAAAAGGCAAAGGAACTAGAAGAGCCAAAACAATTTTGAAAAAGAATAAAGTTGGAGGACTTAAACTATCTACTTTCAAAACTTACTATAAAGTCATAGTAATCAAGACAATGTAGTGTTGGCACAAAATAAGCATATATATCAATGGAATAGAATACATACATTTATGGCCAATTGATTTTCAACAAAAGTGTCCAGACAATTCTATAGAGAAAGAATAGCCTTTTAAACAAATGGTGCTCTTGCCTCCTTTGTCAAATATTAATTGAGCATAGTGGTTTTGGTTGATTTCTGGGTTCTCTATTCTATTCCACTGGTCTATATGTCTGTTCTTGTGCCAGTACCAAGCAATTTTGAGACCAGTAGCTTGGTAATACAGCTTGATATCTGGTATTGAGATCCCTCCTACTTCATTCTTCTTTCTCAGGATTGCTGCAGCTATTCAGGGTCTTTTTTTATTGCACTTGAATTTTTGGAGAGTTCATTCTAGATCTATGAAATATGCCGTTGGTATTTTAATGGGGAGTGCATTGAATCTATAGATTTCTTTGGGCAGTATGGACATTTTAATTATGTTGATTCTACCAATCCATGAACACGGTATGCTCTTCTATCTGTTTATGTCTTCCTCTATCTCTTTTTTTCAGTGTCATGTAGTTTTTTGAGTACAGGTCTTTTACCTCCTTAGTTAAGTTTATTCCTAGGTATATTAATTTTTTTGGTGCGATGGTAAATTGGATTGATTTTTTAGTCTCTCTTTTTGTAAGTTCACCATTGGTGTATAAAAATGCCATAGATTTCTTGACGTTAATTTTGTATCCTGCTACATTACCGAATTTATTTATTAAGTCTAATAATTTTTGATGGAGTCTTTAGGGTTTTCTATGTACAGTATCATGTTATCTGTGAACAATGACAGTTTTACATCTTCTTTTCCAATTTGGATACCTTTTATTTCTTCTTCTTGTCTAATTGCTATGGTTAGCACTTCCAGTACTATGTCGAACAGAAGTGGTGAAAGTGGGCATCCCTGTCTCATTCCTCTTCTCAGGTGAAATGGTTTTAGTTTTTGCCCATTGAGTATGATGTTGGCTGTAGGTTTGTCATATATGGCTTTTATTATGTTGAGGTATGATCCCTCTATTCCCATTTTGCTGAGGGTTTTTATCAAGAAAGGGTGTTGGATTTTGTCAAATGCTTTTCTGCATCAATTGATATGACTATGTGATTTTTTATCTCTCAATTTGTTTATGTGATGTATCACGTTTATTGATTTGCGGATATTGTACCATCCTTGCATCCCCAGGATAAATCCTACTTGGTCATAGTGTATGATCTTTGTGATGTAATGCTAGACCCGCTTTGCTAGAATTTTGTTGAGGATTTTGGCATCTATATCATGAGGGATATTGGCCTGTAATTCTCTTTCATCATGTTGTCCTTATCTGGTTTTGGTATTAGGGTAATGCTGGGCTTCATAGAATGAGCTTGGAAGTGGTTCCTTCATACAACGGCATCCATACAGTCTCTTCAATAAACAGTGTTGGGAAAATTGGACAGATACATGCAAAAAAATGAAACTAGACCACCAACTTATGAGTACACTATACACAAAAATAAACTCAAAATGGATAAAGGACTTAAACATAAGACGGGAAACCATAAAAATATTAGAGGAATCCACAGGCAGCAAAATCTCAGACATATGTCGAAGCAATATATTCACCAATACAGCTCTTAGGGCAATGGAAACTAAAGAGAAAATAAACAAATGGAACTACATCAAAATAAAAAGCTTCTGTACAACAAAAGAAACCATCAACAAAACAACAAGAAAGCCCACTGCATGGGAGAACATATTTGCAAATGTTATCAGTGATAAGGGTTTAATCTCCAACATATACAGGGAACTCATACAACTTAACAAAAGGAAGATAAACAACCCAATCAAAAAACGGGCAATGGACCTAAATAGATACTTTTCGAAAGAAGACATAAGGAAGGCCAAGAGACATATGAAAACATGCTCAAAGTCACTAATCATCCAAGAGATGCAAATCAAAACGACAATGTGGTATCATCTCACACCTGTCAGAATGGCTATCATCAACAAATCAACAAATGACAAGTGCTGGTGAGGATGTGGAGAAAAAGGAATCCTCGTGCACTGCTGGTGGGAATGCAGACTGGTGCAGCCACTGTGGAGAACAGTATGAATTTTCCTCAAAAACTAAAAATGGAACTCCCATTTGACCCAGTGATCCCACTTCTAGGAATATATCCCAAGAAACTAGAAACACCAATCAGAAAGGATATATGCAGCTTCACCCGGAAGGTCGTCCAGAAGGTCGTTAGGCTGTCTGGCCTAATTAGCATATTATGCTTTTATTATTCTAGATGAGCCCCAAATGGGCCATAGACTTAAATATAAAACTATGAACTTCTAGAAGAAAATATAGAAAATTTTAGAGACTTTTGGTTAGGCAAAGAATTCTTAGATAAAACAAGAGTTTGATTCATAAAATGATTGATAAATTGGTTTATCAACGTTTTAAAAATTCTGCCCTAAGAAAGATACTGTTACAGGAATAAAAAGATAAGGCACAGACTGGGAGAATTTATTTGTAAATCACATTTCTGACAAAGGATATATATCCAGATTATGTAAAGAACTCTCAAAACTTGACAATAAGAAACAACCCCCCCCCCAAAAAAAAAGGTAATCAATATTATCCCTCATAACACTTCTATGCTATAAATTTTTATATGAATTTGTACATTTTTTCCAGTCAGTTATAGGTCCAAACTTCTCACCAATTTTCATTTGTACCATATTATTTGACAAGAAAATGAGTCTTTGGTCTCTGTTAACCTTTGATGTACTTTAGATTGATCTAAAAAAAAACAGTTTGTTATTGTTTTTTAACTCAGGAGATAAATTTGACATAAGTCCTTAGTAAAGAGACTACTTTTCCTATCAAATAAAATTGGTTCTTTAAACCAGCGGTCGCCAACCGATGGTCCACGGACCACCGGTGCTCCATGAAGTCTGAAAGGTTGGCGACCGCTGCTTTAAACAACAACAAAAAAAGTTATAACTTTCTGAGTCATCAAAATTCATTTTCTCACCTTTTAAATAACGAACCCAGAACATGAATCACCACATTTTTTAATCCCCATACTTCCTCCTTCCCCTGCTACGAAAACTAAACAATTCTGGAACACAATGATGACAGAAAATGACCCTTATTATCCCTTTGCTCATATTTCTTCACTTATTTCTCATCACCTGGTACCATGTTTTGTAAGTCATTGTAAATCATGTTTGGGAACAATGTCAGGTATAACAAACAGATTCTGCATGAAAGAAACCCTTTAAGATCAAGTTATCCAATATGTAACCCTCTTCTTCCAAGTGAACATATGTCTTTTTGTCTTTTTTTCCCCCCAATGCCATACCTGCTCAGACTATATTTCCCGGCTGGCAATGAGAAAGACAATAAACCTTTAAGATTATCACGCTATGCCCAGCGCATTTATTCTCTTAATCTGTTTTATTTTTCATTATAAATAAAAAATAAAACAGATTAAGTTTTGTTTTTTAATAAAAAACATTTATTTATGTTTTATTTCATATGTACTTCACACCACTTGACATATGAAATAAAACATAAATAAATGTCTCATTCCAGTAAACTGTAAGCTCCATGAGAAGAGACTTTGTCTTTCTTATATACTCTTTTTTTCACCAGCACCAGAACTGTGTCTGGCACACAGCAGATGCTCAATAAATATTTATGGAATGAATGACTACCCAAGATATCTCTCTACCTCATTCCCTCACATTCTTCCGGTGATCCTGGCCAACCCATGGCAGTACTGCTGATCGAAACAGCACAGTATGCTCCCTGTCACTCCCTCCTTTCTACCAGGATTAGCGACCAGGTCTTTTTGCCAGTGTCTGTGCTAACTAGATACTGAGGATGGAGGATCATGTGCAGTAGCAGCCGTGGTTATCCAATCTAACCCCAAATGTCCAGCAGTGTCCACCATATCAAATGGTAACAAAAAGCAGCACTCACCTCATACTTCAAGTGAAAACATGCTGAATACTTACTTTCAAAGCAATAGACTGGCTGGTTTCCTATTAAACACACCTGTAGAGTATTCACTCACTGGACTTACTGTCTGCAAAATTGTTTTCTAGTCCAGGATCTACCACTAACCTCATCTTCAGCAAGTCCCGGCCCATTCGTTTAAAGGCAGGTAACAATACTGAAGTGAAGACATGACACGAGAGGGCATGGGGGAGGTGAAGCGGAGGCACCGGGGTAGGCTGGGGAGTGGGAGGCACAGCAGAACCATCTGTGAAGCTTTTTCGAACTACACAGGGCCCATCCCTAAAGCCCGCCACCCTAGTCCACCCCTGGAGAGTTACCACCACAGAGCGAGTCACTGTTGCTGTTACTAACGAAAGCACGAAAAACTCAGAAAACCTTTTCCAGGTTTTGAGTGTAAGTTATTTGAAGAGTGGGACCAAGATGTATGCTTCTTAGTGACACCCAGAGTGGTACCTAACGTTGGGGACTCCTGTCTCTACCTGCGTCTCCAACCTCAGCTCCTTTCTTCCCAGCAGCCACACCATACCCAGCTATGGTACTGAACTTCCGATTGCCCATAGAGGCCATGCCTTTCACCATCTGTCACCACCGGTGGGAGACACAGTGGACTGCCTACCTAACAGCCCGCTGGGCAGTCTCGCTTTCTTCCTTGCTAACAGAATTCCGATTTTGTTCTGGTCTGGAGCATCGATGTGCTCAGGGGAGGTGAGCCCTCCCCAGCCCCAGATTGCTTGCCCAAACATTCATAGCCATTGGCTTAGGGTGGCCATGTGGCTATTCTTGCCAATGGCACATGGAACTTCTAGGAAATGTTGTCCTTTGTTATCTAGAGAAACACGAGAAGCAACCCCTATCCCTTCCTTTCTGCTCTGGCTGTTACCCCATCAAGGCAGCATGGAGCTCCCGTCCCCCTGTGGCAGGGCAGAGAAAACCAAGGGCATCTTCCAGGAGCCAACCTCGAGCTGTGACTGCTTTGAACTGCCTGCCTCCAGACTTCTTACACAAGAGGGTAAAGTCACCTAAATAATGTTACTTACAATAGAAAGCTCTATATGATACCCTACACGTGGCCTGGGAAGTCCCTCCAACTTTTTCTCCTACTCATCTCCAGTTTAAAGGACAATTACAATGTCCTCGGGAAGTCCTCACGTTATCCCCAGTAAAACAGTCCCAGACACTGCCTTTCCAGCTAGACTCTGAGCTCAAAAGCAAGCAGTTTCACCCTTGGCAGAGGCCTTAGCATATGTTGGGCACTAATTAAATGATGAATGAATGAATGAATGAACAAAACAATGAATGAAAGGATGAACATGCAAGATGCCTTCGAGCCTTGGATAAAGACTTGATGACTGACAGACAGATTAGGGCATCCAGGCAGTGTGCACTCTGCTACAGACTTCTTCAGATGGTGGTGAGCAAAGGCAGAGAGGGTACAATGGGCATGTCCTATGATTACCTGCCCAGGATGCAGCCTTCTCATTGGGGACTGCCCCTCCCCAACCCCCAGCAGCCGGGGTGGCAGTATCCTAGTAGCTAAACTAATCTCCCCAAACACTGGTGGGACCTGGGTAAAGCACCCACCTCTATGGTGGAAACCTGCTCCCGGCCCACTGACATGGCCTGGCCTGCTTTGGTCTAGTTATACAAGTAAGATGTGCTGAATAATGGAGGGGATGGAAGAAGACGGCCCCCTCCCCCCCCTCTCTGAAAGAGCAGATGAGCCTGGAGGTGCCATGCTATTCGCTCCACAGTAAGAACCAGTCAACATGGAGGGGCAAGAGCCAAGATACAAATGAGAGAGGAGCAGCCCTGCAACCTGACAGGAGCTCCTGGGACTAACTATGCCTGAAGCGAAAACCCTCAGCCTTTCAGGCCTGTGAGCCAGTCAATTTCTATATTGCACAAGGCAATTTCCACGTGAAGAAAACAACTCAAAGAATCCTGACAAATGTAATGAGAGCAGGCTGATGACACCTCTGTCCGCAGGCCCTGTGCACCCGCACCTCTCCATCTTGGCCTCTAGAATGGGGTCAGGAAGTAGGGTCACAGGTTCAATTCCCGGTCAAGGGCATATATCTCAGTTCCAGGTTCAATCCTGAGCGTCTCTCTCTCCTCTTCCTCCTCCTCTCCCCTCCCCTCCACTCTCTCTAAAAAAATCAATGGAAAAAATATCCTCACTCCTCGGATGAGAGAAAATAAATTAATAAATAAAAAGAAAGAAAAATGCCCACGCCCCTCAAAAAACACACTGCCACCACCCGCAGGGTCCCTCCTAAAGGAGGGCAACCTAAGCCTCCTGGCTCTGCCTTCTGTTCAGGAATGCGTGGGGACCTCTGGAAGGTAGCGTGTTGCAGGAACGCCTACAAAAGTGGAGGGAACTTTTTCACCAAGCATTGTGCTGTGTACTTTAGGAACAGCATACAACTTAGGGCTCTTCTAAGGATTATAACCCCCGTTTTACCTTTGAGGAAACTGGGGGTCTGCGAAGTTAAGTAACTTGCTCAAGGCAACACAGCTAGTAACTGGAATTTAAAAACTACTCTAGACTTTTTCCACGTTATCACCCTGATGGCCAGGCCCGGGAAATGGTGAGCACACCTCCATCTCTCACGCTGCCCAGGGCGCAGAGACCCGCACCTTGCAACCTGAGGCCCCCGGGGTCAGCGCAGCTTCGCACACCAGGCTTCTCAGAAGCCCAGGTAGCGCGGTGCTGGTCGGCTACTCAACACCAACTCCAAGAGTCAAGAGCCGGGCGGAGGGGCAGCAGCGCCGGCGCGGGGCCTGGGAAGCGCCCGGACGGAGAGGCTGAGCTCCCCGGCTCCTCCTTCCTGAACCCCCGAACCAGCTCCGCTCTCCGCTCAGCCGCCCGCACCCCCCTCCCCTCCCCTCCCCACCCGCTGGAGTGCTGGCGCCGCCCCAGCTCCGGCCCCGTCCAGATGTTCGCAGCTGTTCGCCGTACGCCAGCGGCCGGACCGGACCCTACGGCTGTGCCGCGGCCCCGCGCGCCTCGCTCCCCTCGCGCGCCGGAGAGGGTCGCCCCGCACAGCGCCCCCCTCCCCCCGCCCGCAGAACCCCGGCGCGGGCACCGCAGTCCCCTCCACCTCCCCCCACCCCCCCTCCGCCCCATCCGACCACCCTCCCGGGCCGCAGCGCCGCCCGCTCACCTGCGCCGCCCGCGCTCCCGGCTCCCGCCTCGGCTCCAGCGCCCGCCGGGGGCCCGCTGCTGGCTGCGGCGCGCGGGGCGGGGCGGGGCGCGGCTCCTCCCGCCCTGCGACACCTGGGACACCCCGAGGGGGCCGCGGCCGGACAGGTGGGTCCCGCGGGCCAGGGAGCAGCCCGGCTCCAGCTCCGCGGGCAAACCTCGCAGGTTCTCCGCGGGCGGAAGGGAGGCCGGGCCACCGCGTTAGGTGACACCTGGGACGCTCAGCGCCCGGGAGGCGGCGGGGAGCAGGGCCCGGCTGTTCCCACCCCGCCTGGCCGCTCAGGAAATGAACTCAGAGGGAGGGAGCTGGACGCAGCGGAGCTCAAAGAGGGGGAGGCCTCCCCTTTCTTTGCAGAACATAGAAACCGAGACCCTGGGGTGGGGGGGGGGGGGGAATGGTTGGGCCAAGGGCACAGGCGAGTTAGTTCAGAACTGGAAGGACTCAAAAGGCCTTTGCGATCATTCCACCCTACCCCACTCCACGCCACCACCACCCCCGTTTTAATAATGGCATTAGGCTATAAATAAAATCATTTCCGAGGGTGCTGTCCTCCCCACCCCTAGACTGCAAGCCCCAGTCGGGCAGGGACCTTGCCTGTCCACTGTTCAATCACCAGAAGCTTGAACAAACCCAGCACCGAGCAGGTGCTCCATTAATACCTAATAAACAAGCGAGATGTGGCCCGCTCTTTTGGGTCCAGCCTCCTGCTGGTCATTCGCGTCAGGCCAGAGGGCTCACTCCCACTTCAGCAGCCACAGCCCACCCGCCCTCTGTACTGCGGACATCCCTCCCCAGGCAGCCAGCCGCCCCGGAAGGTCTACCCTCCCAGGGCCAGTTTGTAAGCTGCCCCGCAGATCTTTAACTTCTGACGTGTCACCTGCAGGGCTCTGAACTCCAATGCCATCCTGCCAGCCCTGCTGTGGAAACACTGTGGCAACTGACTCAAAACCCCAGCGCTGGTGGTATGAGGTGCTGGCGCGACTGTAGCTGGGAAGAATTGGGGGGCACAGAACTGGTGCAGAAATTCCGCTTGGCTTTGGTCCTCTGCGGAGATCTCTAATCTGTGGCCTTTCCAAGCCTCTCAGAGTCGTTTGACCCAAATCACTTGCATTTGCTGCGTCCCGGACAGTTTCAAAAATAAAGACACATCAGCCCTGGCTGACGTGGCTCCGTTGGTTGAGCATCATCCCGTGCACCAAAAGGTCACCGTTTCAGTTCCCGGTCAGGGCACATGCTTGGGTTTCAGGCTCCATCTGATGTTCCTCTCTCAATTAAATCTCTCCCTCTCCCTCTCCCTCTCCCTCTCCCTCTCCCTCTCCCTCTCCCTCTCCCTCTCCCTCTCCCTCTCCCTCTCCCTCTCCCTCTCCCTCTCCCTCTCCCTCTCCCTCTCCCTCTCCCTCTCCCTCTCCCTCTCCCTCTCCCTCTCCCTCTCCCTCTCCCTCTCCCTCTCCCTCTCCCTCTCCCTCTCCCTCTCTCTTAAAAACCAATAAAAAACAATAAGAAAGACATACCAAAATAGGATAAAAGAGTGTGGGATGTGTGTGTGTGTGTGTGTGTGTGTGTCCCACTGAACAAATGAATGGGCTTCACACACACACACACACACACACACACACACACACACACGGTAATGTGTGATGCTGCTAATGTCCAGATTCATTAAAGAAATCCATTTCAAGAGCAGTACAGGGAACGCTGTATAACTTTAAAGCTGCGGTGGAGAGCACTCTTACAACTATTGCAGTAGACGTCTATGGCTGCATGTGTTAAACCTCAGAGGCCATAATTAGAGACTGCCGAGGTGAGGTCATGGCCAAGTGGCTTGCTCCTTCCTTTCCCCAGCAGTATGCTCCGCACTCTCAGGCCTGGAGCCCCCATTCCCCTCCATCAGTGAGTCCTGCGTGGATGGGTGTTTAAGAACTGGTGTTGCCTGGCTGGGCACCTCACACTGGGCAAGGCCAACCTGGAAAAAAGTGGCAGTGGGTGCCCCACCTAGGTGTGCCCCACTCCGCTTGTCCTCCACTGGGGCAGGTGCGGAGGCTGGTGTGCCAGGGTGGGGCTGTGGGAGGGCCTGCCCACGGGGACAGCCACTTGCGCGGCAGGTGGGGCTGGGCTTGTGAGCTCCTCTGAGTCTCACCCACGTGAAGTGGCCCAGCCCTTGTTGTGTGTTGGTTTCAGTCAGCGGAGCATGTGATCCTCTGTGACTTAGGATCCTCCTGCTGTATGTGATCTGGGCTGGGCCAGCCTGGTAAGTGGGTGAGTGAGGCCACCCAGACTGGCCTGGGAATCATCAGGAAGGCACAAGTTCCACCCTGGCATACACATGGACTCTGACTCTCTCCCTCTCTCTCCCCCTCCCCTTCCCCCCTCCCCCAATCGGTGCTTCCTGCATATCCCTGGCTGTGTACTTCAATTATGCATTTTTGCCACTTGGGAAATGTGCAGGCATCAAATCAGGCAAGAGCTCTGCCCGAAGGTCTTTGCTTGAAAGGGGCATCTGCACGTGAAGGTCCGATACCACTGTGAGGCTCGGTGGGACCGTGCACGTGCAGTGCGTGAGCGCAGCGCCAGCGGAAAGCACCTGCGCACTCAGCAGTGCTCTCACTGTCGTTACGTGGCTCTGACTGGCAGCACACAGAGAGCCAGCTGGTGTCTGATAGACTCCAAAGCGCTGAACCTAGAGACAAAAACCATTGCTGGACTCTTAGGAATCTAGGATGAATTAATCCTTGCAAATAACTGTCTTACTGTTCTCTGCTGGTCCCTAGGGAAATGTTGGAACTAGAAGATCTTCAGCTTCTTGTCTATTTCTAGGTCTCTGATAATATCATGAAAGAGAAATTACCCAAAGAGGAAATAATCCAGAAAATTTCTAAGCCTCAGGAAATGCTTCCCTCCCTAATTTTTTCGACATTTAGTTAGGACTCAGTGTGTACAATAATACTGCATTTCCCTTCCTGAGCATATCTTTTAATAAAACAATGCACATAAAGTTCCTAGGATCATTCCTGGCACTGCTACTCAGTAACTACTCAACTAATTATAACTGATATAGGGGAACTGTAGGGCAATGGCCATAAATATCAAAGTCAGAAAGAGCTATGACTTCCGGTAGGCAAATGTGGTACTTGTGTGATTAGGTTATCCAAAATTTTAAGTTCACTGGCTCTGGAATAAGACTATTTGGGCTCAAATCCAGCCACCACTCACAAGGTATGTTCATCTCTCTCTCTGTCCCACTTTGGCTCATCTGTAAAATGAAAAGAATACTAGTATATCATGGGAAAGCTGAGAGACATAATAGAATAACCTTCAGTGAGCAGCTACTTTGCAATAGTCATAGTCCTAAGTTCTTAGATTCTTTTTTTAAAATATATTTTTTATTGATTTCAGAGAGAAAGGGAGAGGGAGAGAGAGTTAGAAACATGAATGATGAGAGAGAATCATTGATCGCTGCCTCCTGCACGCCCCACACTGGGGATCGAGTCCGCAACCTGGGCATATGCCCTGACGGGGAATCAAACCGTGACCTCCTGGCTCAACCACTGAGACATGCCGGCTGGCATCTTAGACTCTCTTTTGCCAACTGACATTAGAGTAGGAGACCCTGAAACTAGATTTAATATTTTGTGATGTATACATTTTTCCTAAAGAGAGCATCCACAGCTGTCATCAGATTTGCAAAGAGGTTTGGGTCTGGAACATAATTAGAATTCACTGCCTCCCAGACTTAGCCAAGGGTTTCCGAGCCGGAAGGCTAGAGATCAGGCAGACCACTGTCCCCAGGCACCTCTGGGGAGGAGGGGCACCTGGGAGGCTCGCTCCAGACAGATCCCTCTGCTCCTGAGAATCTGGGCTCAGGAGGGCGGGAGGTTTTAGTATAAGCACCCCAGATGCCACTTGCCTCCAGGCAGCCTGGAGGCTGACCTTATCCCACCTTCTGCTTTCTCGGGTGAAGAAACAGGCCCAGAGATGGCTCCATTTGAAACAGCTGCCATCCCAGTCTGCAAGGAGCCCCCCTCCCCTCTACATGAAGCCCTCATCCCACCTGAACAAAGGAAAATGTTGTTCCTTCCACAACCCAAGTTCCCATGAGGGGCACTCGAAAGATAAAGTCAGACTTTGCAAAGAGGAAAATAAAATGTGCGGCCACCTTCGTGTTAGCCCTTTAAATCCCAAAGAAGCCGAGACCTTTCTTGCCAGGACTCCTGACACCTCACTCCAGCACCCACCCCCTCCACACCCCACCTGCGTCTCGCTTTGCTGTTTGAACAGCTGAGGCTATTCAGCTAACACGTTCCAGCGACATCTTTCAAACATGTAGAGGTTTTGTTCTACTTCCTGGAGCCACAGGCTAATTAGATACTGAACAGCCTGCTTCAGCCTGATGCCATTTAGCTGTGTGAGGCCCACAGTGGGGAGCGCTCCTCTCCTGGCAGATCTGGGCAAGAACGGAGTCTGAGGCAAGACCAGGGAGGCAGCGGCTGCAGCAAGCGTGGTTATCAAAGTCCTGTTCCAGGGACGCCCAGAAGTGTCAGCTCAAGCATTGTCAGACAAATCCAGCATCCTCTCTTTTGGACCGGGGAAATTCTCTCCACGCTGACCAAGGGCAGCCACGGAAGTATGTGTTTCGTTGGGATTTTGATGCTCACCAATCACAGAGTCCTGATGTAGCAAAAAGTGGAAATAGCCCAGAGTGTATTCAGCTCACGTCTCACACACCAGGCCAGCAAGCAGAATTTCCACGGAGGCACCCTGCCTGCCGCAGTTTCCTTCTCCTGAAAAGAGGGCCATGAAAAGATGCAGGTGGCCCCTTTGGCCTGTGCTTGACCCTGAAGTCGGGCCACACGCCAGCTTTTCCAGATTTATCCCTCAGTGTCCTCCGCCCTCTCCACCACTGGGGTGAGTTTGCCGGGCTAACTGGGTGGGTGCTGGCCCCTTTCGCCTGGGCTTCAGAGCAAGCACTGAAGCCTGGACAACATTCTATGGGTCTGCTTACAAAATTACCGGCTACAAAAATGTCCAAATGGCTTTGCGGATGTCTTTCTAACCCCAGGAAAGATCTTGATTCTCCCAAATTTACTTCTTACTTTTGGAGGTAACCCATACATATTTACCATCTTTTTCATCTGCAAGGTCAAAAAGGAACTGAAACACCAGTGTGGAGAGAGTTCTTTGCATGAAACCAGAGTTCTATTGCCATTAACCCACCAAGCAAAAGCTGCCTCAGGACCTTTGCACTGGCTGGTTCTTCTGTCTGGAACTGTCTCCAGATCTTTGCATGGCCGGTTGCTCTGATCATTCAGAGAGGCTTCTCCTGACGACCAGGTTGAAGTAGACCCATGACACTTGCTATCGTGGCGTCCTGTTTTCTCTCCCCAGCACCTGAATGTACTGAGTCCTTTTAGAAAGTGGTGTTCACTGGCTTATAACTTGCCTCTAAGAAAATAAAGACTTTGTCTTGTCTACCACAGCTCTCCAGCTCTGAAAGCAATGCTGAACACAAATTAGGTGCTCAAGTACAGGGTGTCCCCCAAAAATGTATACACACTTTGAATAGTTATAAAGGCAGTGTTTATTAAAATACATTTCATTTTCAAAATGTAATAGAATCTACAGCCCTCGCTGGTTTGGCTCAGTGGATAGAGCGTCAGCCTGTGGACTGAAGGGTCCCAGGTTCGATTCCAGTCAAGGGCATGTACCTTGGTTGTAGGCTCAATCCCCAGTAGGGAGTGTGGAAGAGGCAGCCGATCAAGGATTCTCTCTCATCATTGATATTTTCTCTCTCTCTCTCCCTGTCCTTTCCTCTCTGAAACCAATATATATATATATGTATATATATATATATATATATATATATATAAAATCTACAAATACCTTGTATATACATTTTGTGGACACCTGTATTGGTAGGGAGAATAAATGAATGTTAATATTTTTGCCAAACGCTTTGAGTTCATCACATGGAGATTTCAGCTGCAGAGGCCAGATAACTTGTTGGAGGCACCCGGTTACCACAGGGGGGAGTGGGAACTACTGGAACTCCAGTCCATAAACTGCGACGGTCCACCCTGGACCACCAGGTCCCTGGCACATAGTACACACACAGCAAAGGGCTGTGGCAAAACATTCCCACCCAACTCACAGCACGCAGTGCTTGACCGCATGTGAGAGAGGCTCCCGCTGCTATCAGTTACGAGGGAAGCATTGATGTTTGCAGGGGGAGGGGTGGTGCAGCGGAGGGAACCCTGACTTGAGCAAGGTGCTCCGGGCTCGGTCTCCCCATGTGACATAAGGATGGTCACTTAACATCCAGACAATTCCCAGTGTCCCTGCACCTTTCTCTGCTACTCCACGGATTGGTGACATACACTTCATTTCTTCAAGAACTCCCTAATGTATTGGCTCCATACAGTAAAGCCAAAACCACTTTAAAGGGCACTATTTATCTACAGCAACTCATAGGGGGAACTGGGAATGGCAAAAACTGAGCCGGGCAAGCCGAGGGCCGTCACGGAAGGAACCTGAGTTCTAGAGGCAAAGCAGCCTCGGGACCTGGGACACAGGACTTCACCTCTTTGGGCTTTGGTTTCCTCCTGGTCTAAGGCCTGGAAAGAGTTGAATACAAAGCAGAGGCCGTGATCACGGTTATCTCTCATCTCGTGTTTAGGAGCGGCCGGCCCCCGGGACAGAGGACAGCCCTGCCTCCGGGGGCGGCACCAGGAGGGGACCTTCGCATGGGCTCTCTAGCCGAGGGAGCAGACAGCGTGCTTCCAGACGCTGGCACGAGCCGAGAGTGCTTTTGTGCAGCAGCTTGGCTAAGTGATTCCGTGAGCTCCTCTAATCTCTCTGTGGGGAACTTGTTAAGCTGCTGCAAAGTTGCGGTGGGGAGCAGGCTCTGCACCAGCTGTGGCTACTGGGGAGCCAACGGACCTGACTCAGGATCCCAGGATCCCACATCAGGGCCTCGCAGGAGCCCCGGTGTGAACGGCCACAGTATGGGCACTGGCCCCAAAGCCCCCCAGTGGGGTTATTTGGAGAGCGGGGTATTTGGAGAACAAGGTAACAATGAGGGATTCTGAGATCAACCCCTGAAATAGCCTAAGACGGCTTTTCCCCAAGAGGAAGGAGGAAAGGAAGAACCCTAAATGGAGAACTATGGCGAGGCTTGACCTCGTGGGCAGAAGCAGGCGATCCTGTCTCTGCACGTTCCTCCTCCTCCTGCTGGAAGCAAAGCTGCTGACGGGAAGGCACAGCCCGGGTCTGAGGCGAAAACATCTCTGGGACGTTTTTGATGGTTCGATCCCGGACACTTGAGCAGCACTTTGCACAGAGTTTCTCAGCTGCTCCTCACCACAACCTGAGCAGCAGAAGGCAGTGTGGTCCAACAGGCTCCGCAGCTCAGAGAGGCCCTGGGATGCGGTGCAGTTAACCCTCCACCAGCCTCCACCAGCCGCTCGACGGGAATTACAGTCGAACCCAGGTTCCCGCGTCATCATTCTTTCCACTTGGGAATTGTGGGTGTAAAAGGGACCACATAGTACACCTTACAAGCCCAGGGGAGGCCTGCATGGCAGGCCTTACACACACAGAGCCCTAACGAACCACACAGGCTGGCCACAGAGGAACACTTCCTACAAGTGAGTCATGGCAGGCAGTCATGGCCTAGGCCAGTGGTCGGCAAACTCATTAGTCAACAGAGCCAAATATCAACAGTACAGCGATTGAAATTTCTTTTGCGAGCCAAATTTTTTAAACTTAAACTTCTTCTAAAGCCACTTCTTCAAAATAGACTCGCCCAGGCCGTGGTATTTTGTGGAAGAGCCACACTCAAGGGGCCAAAGAGCCGCATGTGGCTCGCGAGCCGCAGTTTGCCGACCACGGGCCTAGGATGCTGTTTTCCTTGACAAAGGTCAATCCTTACCATAACTGAGCCTTTCGACTGTTCTGTTGCATCTGCAATAACATACCTTGGAATGTCAGAGTAATCCCCCTTTCCCAGACCCTCCCCCCCCCCAGGGCACAACTCCCACCAGAGCATGAGACCCAAGAATCCCTCACTGTTACCTTGTTCTCCCACACACGTCTCTCTGTGCTGTAAGTGTTGATTAGTAACTCTCCTGTGCCCACCAATGTAAAAGCAGTGTGTGTCTTTCTGTTTTACGTTTTATCCAATCCCAGAGGTTTCCTCACTTTGCTTTCTCTGCCTCCCTAATCTATCACCAGTGGATTTCAAGTAACCCCCTTACACCATCTTCATTCCGGTGTATAAAATAAGGGGTAAAACTGCCATTTTCCGGAGCATTTTCTCCATACGTTGAGATTTTGCTTCCCAGCAATTGACTGGGCATTTCTTAGCTCTACAGAATTACAGACTGTTTCCGACTCACGAAGGTTCAACACTAGGATCATTCGACTTTCGGATGGTGCAGAAGCCATGGCATGATCTTTTCCTGGGCTGGCGACGCGTGGCACCTGCTCTCCCCCGATGCCGGGCAGTGGCAGGAGCGGCAGCTCCGTCGGGCACGGAGCGCGGAGGACAAGCACCCGGTACCTGCTGTGCACTGTGCTCTGGGCACGTCCAAGTTTTTAGTGTTCAGCAGGTTAGGTGTATAAGTGTATTTTTGACTTATGGTATTTCCAACTTAGGATGTGTTCGTTGGGACGTGACCTGTAGTAAAGAGGTCGAGGAGCATCCGTACTCAGCGGTGTCATGGCCTGATAGCCAGTGTGCAGGGGTGTCCCCGGAGGGGGCTTCGCAGGGCAGCAAGGACACCTGGGTTGGGAGGCGGGGACACCTGTTGGCACTGGCTGAAGGTTAGCATCCCTTGGCCTAGAAAACCCTGCCACCAACCTGTCCTTCCCAGCCTGCATCAGCAGCACCCTCGGACAGGACAGGTGCCGCTAGAGTCCGGCGAAGCAGGGCTCCTAGGAGAGGCCGCCTGTGCTGTTTCCATCCCTCCTGTAGCTGGACTTGCATGTGCAGGTGTGGCATGACTGGCATGTTTACTTGTTCTAACCCCACAGCACTAAAATGAGCCCCTATTCATCTTCACGATGGGGGGAGGGGCAGTGATTACCAGGGCTCCCTGCACAGCCTCCTCCACGGCCTCACACAGACCTGGGGCCGAGAGAACCCAACCAGTGCCCCTCAGACCCCCGGTGGAGCGAGCTGAGATGGGGCAAGAGAACCCTGCTTTACTTTTCGCCTAAGAAGTAGGGGAGGGGGGGGGTTATAGGCTATGTACTTAAACAAGCAACCAGAGATGATGCCCTAAAGAGAAAAAAGTCGACATGGATCATGATCAGTTGAATTCTCACCACACGGTTTGAAGTGTCTGCCTCATGTCTAAGTGTCTGTTGCTATGGAAAGGCTTCTGACCACTGTAGCTACTCAGCCTTGCTTTAGAAGCCCCTCACCCCCCACCAGGAGGCATCCTCTTTCATTACCGGTTCCATGATTCTTGCCTGGATACATCTGATGGCTTAAAGGGACTCGCACGATGATGTCTCAGAGTCCAATCAAAGGAGGAAACAGGAAAGTTGTGAAGCTATAAAGCTTTGTATCAATTCTTCACAAAAGGCTTTTTTGAGGCATATTACACACACACACACACACACACACACACACACACACACACGCATCATTCTGAAGTGGTTACTACCTGCAGAGCGTGCACACCTTGGGACCAGACCACCTGGTTTTGAGTCTTGCCTCCCCCTCCTCCTCCTAGCTGGGAGACCTTGGGCAAGTTACTTAACTTCTCTGTGCCTGTTTCCCTCCCGGGCAAAGCGGAGATAATGGTGCCGACCTCGTGGGTTTATTAGGAGGATTAGATGGATTAATACATGTAAAGCACTTAAAACAGTGTCTGGCACCCAGCCAGAGCAGTCTCGCATGAATTGCTGGTTGCCGCTTTCTGAGCATGAGAAGGTTCTGGTGCTGCTACATGTCGTTCAAAACAAGTGTGCCAATGGCTCTGAGTTCATGTACACGTTCTGAAGGCGTGAAGCACGCTGTGGGAATCACCTGCGGTCTGAGCATGGCGAAGGGGAGGGTTGGAGGGTGCCGGGCAGGGAGGAGCTCCCACACAGAAGCTCTGCGGTGACCTGCAAGTCTCCCATCATTCTGAGCCCGACGAACCGCACCGAAAAGGGTGCTTCCTGTGCCAAAGGGAAAGTAAAAATCCCGTGGCTCACGGTGCCTTTTGCCAAATGAGCCCACATTTTCATCCGATGTGTCACCCGAGCGGTTCCTCCTCCTCCTCCTGTTGTTTTATTATGTACATAAGACACATCACAAGATGAAACCTGTCACAAGTGCTAGAATTAAACCTGCCAATGCACATGTCACCGGTAATTGCCTTAGCAGATTACAGCTTCAGTTCCACATTCTCCCAGAGGCCCCAGCCCTGTACTTCCGAGGCGCAGCCCCAGCCCCAGCCCGTGCAGTGCAGCGCAGCGCGCGGCTGATGGAGCTCGGGAACAGCACGAGCCTGCAGCTCTGGGGCCTGTGGCATTTCCCATCGACATTGAAATCTGCCTTGTAATTGGGTTCTTGCAGAGGACTGCCTTCCCATTTTAAACAAACAGGCTTGGGCCTAAAAACTCGCCCACCCCATTTGTAGTTTTACTACGGACGTCACCTTTAACCATTTGGTATCTGGAAACTGCCTCTTCCAAGTGCTTTGGGAAACAACCATTTCCAGAAAGATGAAGATATCCTAAAAGCACATGATGTGCAATGCCCTCAATTCCACTTACAAAATGTTCATTTGGCACCCATCCTTCCCACTTGTAATTGATTAAAGCAGTATACTGCCTGGCTTGCACGCAACATCAACCAAATCAAGAACGAGAATGAGGGTGTTTTCCATACATGAAACCGTGTGTGGCCAGAGGATTCAGTCACCCGAGGTAGGGAAGTCCCCTTGCTGAGAGCAGGTAAAAATAATCCTGTGCCCTGCCATTTGCTCTTCTCCAAAGGCTCCCAGGATCCCCTCGAGATCTCAGCACTGCACATTAACGCTAATAATCAGTAGGTTAAACAGAAATACAAACACCCACCCCTTCTCCAAAGATGCCAGTAATCTTCCAACATATGCAGCGCTCCACTGCATTAGCTGAAGAATGCCAATGCTCCAAAACATATTATTAGAATAAGTGCCTTTCTCGGGCAAGAAGAGGTTCGGCTGAGACACTGGTGTGTCTACTGAGCTTTAACTCAATCCTGCTTTAACTCAAAGTTAACACGTTTATTTATATCAGTCGCTATCGTTTGAGTGCTGAAGGGACAAGTGTCAGGTTTTCTTGGTTTTTCAATGAAATAAAAATTAAAACCAGATATTCAGGCTAAGCAAAAGGCAAAAGGCCAAGGGTGACTTTGGTCATGTGCTGAATGTGAGCTCCAGCTCACTGAAATGAATTCCTCAGAAGCCAGAAAACGGCTCACACAAACACTGGCATTGGACTCAGATCAGGGAAAACAGACCAGCCAAAGTTTAAGTCAAGTTTATTTTCCACTTTTAGTATTTTTCAAATTATACAACATGCAGTCTGCCAGAGTACCCATACGTCTTCATTTTAGAACCCAGAAGAAACCAAAATTTTCCACGGGCCAGGGGAGGGTTACTTCCAGATTTTTTTGTTACATGTATTATATTACAGCATCGTTACTTGATATAAACTGCATTCTTCCCTTCAAACCACCAAGTTTGCCCACAATTTTTAAAATGAAAGCTACTGTACAGATACACAGAGCCCAGCAATCATACATCTGCAGTACACACTACAAACTGTACAAACTAGACATGAACAATTCTACAGATGCCCTCTTCCCCTCACCTCCGCACCCAATGGAAAGGAGTTAAAACGGATACACAACCTGTCATGTACAGTCGGACTCCATAGAGCAGTGCTTCCTGGCCCTTGCCCAATACTTCTAAAAAGTCTAAGTTGAATGTTAAATGAAGCTGTTGTAGTCTATGATGGTTCCTTCAACTTGTTCAAGATGTGCAGGGTGAGACAACGAAGTGAATGAAGTGAAAACGTCCCCTGCCTCGCTGATGAAAAACTTCCCCAGTACGTCTTCTGCGCTGCTAGAAACATGCACTGCCAAGAGGGGGCTGCTGAGAGCTTTGGTTTGCTTTCAGTTGCTCCTGCAGGAAAGGAGAGCCCATAGCTCCTCCCTGAGTCCTGGTGACGGCTTGGTCTGGCCTTGGACAGGAGTATCAGTTTCTGTGTGGATTTAGGGCTTCAAAATACATTAGATGCTACGTTCTAGACAGACATTCTTATTTCTCCATTTATCCCAATATTTCTATGAATCCTAATTTAATCATATGATACTATTTCCTTGAAACCCCTTAATCTACACTTAATGTTCTCCTTACCACTCGCCATTCAACAAAAGCCAGCTGTACAGTGTTTAAAGAAATGATGCGTTTGTACAGAAGTCTCTGGTAAGTGACCAGAATACATTTGGCATTGATATAGTTTAGATATCCCCAACAGCATTCCTCTAAATTAACAATCCACTATCCTGCAGGTAGAGTTTATCTGTATAAACCATCTAGTATTCCCTTCAAGAATCAAAGTAAACATTCAAGAAGTAGCATGAAATATAAAATTATTTAGAGAAGAAAAGCGCACGTGCACATGTACACACACACACACACACACACACACACACCACTTATACACAAACACACACACACACACACACACACACACAAACACACCACTTATACACAAACACACACACACACTAGCAAAGAGCAGCATACAACCAATATACAACCATAGGCTTGGCCTTCAGAAGTGTGGCTTTTTACATTTAGAATCCACGTGTAATGGAGCAATAGTCTAAAAAAATTAAAGCTGCATACATGTGGCTTTCTAAACAAGTGGCCTACAGAATATATGATCTCAAAATTAGCTTATTACACAAAGTAATATTAGGAATCCACTTGAATGTACCGTATTATCCATTCCAATAATCTGCCTATTAGTTGCAGTGAGGAAACTTAGTTTCGAGGTCCTATAAAGATCAAAGCTAGGTGAACTGACTGGCTGATCAGCAACTAGCAGAAGTATCTTTAAGAGACATCAAAGCCAACTTTCTCAGTGAATAAAAGTGAAGTGAATTCTGTGAGTCCCTTGTGGAGATCAAGAAATACGGAACTACAAGTGACTGCTTCTTTGAAACATGAAAGGGCCATGCAATTCTTTAGAAGTAGAAAAGGGGTACCTTAGAAAAAATCACCTTGGAAAAAATCCAAAATATATTAACAAGAGAGCCAAAAAGAAATCATTGACCTTGGTTCAATTTCCAAACACAAAGTAATACAGTTGCATCATAGACAATCATGGTATGACCATTAATAACTGGTAATCTTCTCAAAGACCAATGTTTTAGCGTCTAAAATCAGAGGCAAGGTTATAAATATGGCATATGTTATCACCTGGTAAGGGCTGCAGAACCTGTCCTACAAGGACCCTTCTATCAGATTGCAAATAGCAGTTGGGCAGTTTATACTGCACGAGTCCTGGCAACAACATAAGAAAATCAAACAGAAGAATTTTAAAAATGCAAAATTGTCATCTTTTCCAAATAAATACTTCAGGTAGAATTCATCCTCTTCACTCCTTACTCCTCTTGCCCCCAAAACAAAACACACACAAACAGAAAGCGACATTTAGCAAATAAATTAAATAAAGCAGCTTTGCTTTGTTAGGTAATTTTATACAAGATTTTGGAGGTCAATTCAGTCCTTAGTGCTTTCTTCTCTCTCTCTCTCTCTCTCTCTCTCTCTCTCTCTCTCTCTCACACACACACACACACACACACACACCCTCACATGCACGCACATGCACCATGAACAATCTTCTGTCCACACAGCCACTAGAAAGCCCAACGTCTCCCCCACATTTCATTCCGGAGACAGCAGGGGGCAGTGCCAGCTCGCTCCTTCTGGGCAGGCACAGCAGCAGGAGGACCGGTGCTCTCACCGAGTTTGGTTTGGTTGTCATGGACTTATCCTCAAATCTGTCAAAACAGCAGCAGCACAGAAGAACAACTTAATTGAATCTTTGTCATTTTCCCTGAAAACTTTACTACTTGGAAATCCATCGTTTTCATATGCACACCAGGGGGAGTTGATTCAGTTTAGATTCATGTATTTGAATATAGCAACAGGTAAATATTTTTTTTTAAATCCATCCATATTGATTTCTTCTAATTCTGCCTAAGAAGATAAAACCTGTATTTGATGCCAAAAAGAGGACCCAAATAGAATGATGAGTTAAGTAACTTATTCATGGCAACTTATTCATAGGCACAAAAATTTGTCCATTACTTTCTCCCCAGGGCTTCCTCTTTCAATTGCTGGAATGATCCTGGATTTCGGCAGTAATACCCCCTTGAGACTCCAGATGGCTCCCTAGAGAAAGAGGCCATCCAGATGCCACTCCAGGCGGACCAGGGCGAAGGGGGAAACCCCACTTCCACTCATCCAACTCTGCGGCATTTCCAGCAATTCTGAAGGAGGGGTGCTCACACGGGCTGGCTGAGACTCGTCGCTGCAGGTTCAATAGCAAACAGCTCAGAGGTGAATTTTATGACTTTTCACGTTCACAGAGATGTGTTTGAGTGAACAAATTCTACATTGCTGCTGTCAGATTGTTTTTCTGCCTTGAAGAAATTTGCTTTGCATTTTAACGGATGTCATACTAAAAGGTGTACTTTACAGATCCAAAGATGTGACCAGGATATTCAAAATGCTTCCTAGGAGTAATCTGTTTTGGAAAAGTGTTCAGAATGAAAATTTTGAACCCTATAGCAGCACTTTGTTTGTTCCCTAAAAATATAAAGTGTCTATTTTACAGGAAACCAGACAGTTTCAGCAGAGCGTGATCACCTGCCTCCACAGCACTTGGTTGTCCCCCCCGCACCCCCCCGCAATGGCAAGTTAGGGCGTTTGCTGGAACAGTGCAGGGGCCGCCCAGAGACCACCCGAGGCCCGAGGCCCGAGACCCGAGACCCGAGGCCCGAGGCCCGAGGGCCGAGGCGGAGTCTGCAGCGGTGGTTCCCAGGAGTGAGTGGGTCTTCTGTAATCACCCCTTCAGATTTCTCAGGAAGAGAGCGGTCCAAGCACATGTCTGCACACAGAACTTCTACACAGCTCAAATACCTGAAACGGGTGTACTGCAGATGGCTGGGGAAGCAAGTGGGAAAGAAAAGTGTGTAGGAGGGGGTGGGGGAGAGGAACTGGTGATTAATTTCGTCCTTGACATGCTACGTGGAGAGTCAGATCTGTTGAAAGAGAACAAAAGAGAGAAAACAGGTGTTAGAAGATACAATGGAAATTCACTCCTCAGCAAAAAGAAAAAAAAAGTTTGCTTGTAATTCTAGACATTTCGACCAGACATGTCTAATAGAAATACCATGCGAGCCACCTAATTTTAAATTTTCGAGTGGCCACATTGAAAAGTAAAGAGATACAGGTAAAATTAATTTTAATAATGTAGGATTTCCTTTAACCCAATACATTCACTATATTATCCTTGCAATCGGTAAGCAGCATTCCACGTTGAGATGTTGCACATGACGATTTTATTACTGAGACATTTCAGTCCTTCTCCCAGTGTCTGAAACCTCGGTCTACCTGACCCTTTCAGCACACCTCGGTGTGGACATGACCACATTGCAGGTGCTCAGTCACGCGTGGCCAGTGGCTTGGCAGCACAGCCTCCTACTTACTGCTCTAGATGTAAGTGTGTAGCCTTAAAACATCCTCTTCCAAACGTCACTGTCTATTGAAACTACAGATATTCAGAGAAACAGGATGCACTTCCTCATTCCCGGGGGAACTCACACACCACTCCTCACCTGCCAGCACCTGGGATCCCAGAGCAGGTCAGACACAGCCCCTACCTCAGGCTCTCTGGCCAACACAGAGGTTCCCAGTCCCAAGAGGGATGCTTCACCTGCCTGGGATGATGGTGACTCAGTGGAGCACCCCTGTGATTTCACTCCACTCGCCACCAGAGAGATGCTCGTCAGGTCTCCAGGATGAAAGTCTGGGCTGGTCCCGACCCAGAGCCCAGCCCTTTGCACCAACGCCAGTGAGCTCAGCTTTCCCGAAGAAACGGAAAGGTCGGCTTCCTCACCCCGGCTGGAAGCCCCAGGACTGCCTGTGATCTCGCCTATGAGTTTTGGGCAGAACTCGTGGTGGTTGTTGGGAGGGTTGAGAAGAGAGAGAGAGAGGGATGGGAGCCTCCTCCCTGTGGGAATTACCTGGCACAGGAAATACGAGACACTAAGGAAACCCAACTGCTCTTAGGATAAGTAAGAGCAAAAGAAAGTGGAAATTGTGTAGAAGGGGGGAAAGGTTTAAAAAGAACTCCACAGCCTAACAAATACTGCTTTCTGTTTTTGCCTCTATAAAGCTGATAACCAAATTTAGGGCTCAACTGTGGCAAGTATCTCCGATTCCTGTGATAATGCTCTCTTCTTCTCTAACCTTTCTCTCCTCTCTCCTGATTTATACGTTATAATAATGTAAGCAACCTCACATATTTTGTATAAATAAGCAGGATATAAATTATAAATAAGAGGAGGAATCAGGGCATGGAAAGGGATTATAAAAGCAGATAAGATCAAAGTGCATAGAGAAAAAAACCTTTGAGAAATATAGAACAAAAACTGAATAGGAAAAACAAAGAGAGAGAGAGAGAGAGAGAGAGGAGAGAGAGAGAACAGATTCCTTTTAAGAAGATCACCTCCTTGCAGACACAGAGGACACCCAGGGAGCTTATCTGTTAAGTACCTCTCTTGCTCCAACAGTATAATCATAACGATTATAAAGCTCCCAATTAAAAGTGGTTTGAACAGCCTTGTAGGGTGATGCTCACACCGTGTTTAGAATCACAGAGAGAGGTTTTTCTTAGGGAAGAGCATCTTCAATGGCTAGTCTTTCTGCTGAGATGTGTGCTCGCTCATGTTAGGACCAGAAATGGGAAACCTCTGAAAGCATGGCCATAGTTGTCACTTAAATCCATTGAGCTGAAAACCAGTAGCCCAGGCATGCTTTCTGAGCACCACGCTGAAAGCCCCATCTCCCCCCACCCCCACCCCCGCCACCCCGCCCAGTTCCTTTCCCCCAAACTATCCCAGAACCACTGATGGGTCCCCGGTCAGATGAGATGGTCTTCCTGCGTGCCTGGAGGCAGGGAGGTAACAAGCACATACCTCAAATTGTAGGATTATGGCTTAACGTGACGATCGCAGGCAAGCCATGTTGACAGAGCCAAACGTTAGACACACAGACTCAACGGGGCGCCTCAGGAACTGCAGCAGACCATGAAGGGACATGGTTTCCACGAGAAGGCCTTTCATGAAACTCCCCACTCCCCACCACGTGCAGGATTCAGCACGTTGGGCTAATAGCTCAGAAGAAATGGGGGGCCACAAAGGAGGCCCGACCTGCTCAGTTCAGTCACCTCCAGGAGGGCGAGAGAGAACTGAGCTTGTGACAGGCTGCCCAAAGGAAAACACGGGACCTCGACCGATGCAAGGCCCTTTATTAGGAAGAGGCTGCTCTTCCCCCTGAGTTACAGCTCTTTAGGCAGCCTTTCCGGTGGCCAACGGAAAACACACTCAGCGAGGACACTCCCATCTCCTCCCAGCTAGCTGCATGCCCATCTCCTCAGGTAAACTTAGGAGAAAAACGGATAAAACTTACAAAGGCGAACGGTGAGTCTCAGGGGAAGGTGCTTCTGACTGCTGTCATCACAGAGGGGCCATTACGACAGGCCGGTGAACCCCAAGGCCATTTAAAAACCAGTTCTGTCAACTCTCTGAGATGGTTCAGATCGTCATCCACGCACATGCATGCATTCATTCATTCATTCATAGCAGCATACTGGACCAAGTGACTAGAGTGGACTGTCCCTGGGTCTCTGCCAAACTAGAGATGGTGATTCAGAATGGCAACGTGTGACCAGACTTAGAAGGAAATGAAACCACCTCCTTTAGAAGAGGTGGGGAAGGCTGGAGAGAGAAGCTAATTATATAAGGATTTTGCAAGAAGTATTTAGGGACACCCCGCGCCCCCCCCAACTTTGGCGTTTGCAATTGCTTGCAGTGGATTTATGCTTAATCCAAACAGTACATAGTCTTCTCTTCTCTTCTGCCTTTCTACAATTTGACCCCACATTATAAGAATTACCGATCGTACTTTCTGTATCATGACTGAATAGAAGGGGATTTATCTCACAGGAGCACTAGTGCAATCTGCTGGGGAGGAACAACTTCAGTTGCTCTGAATTTGTAACAGAGAAACGCGGCATTGGGAAGAATTCAAGTAGAGCAGCCCACTGCCCTGTGGATGAAATGAGGACTTCTCTCCCCGGGTCCTCCTGAGGCCTCCGAATCCGCGGCGCCAGATTCATGCACCGCAGCAGTGCCCCCGCAGCTACTTCTGTCCTCCCCCCACAGTCCTGCCTCCTCTATTCTCTCCAGGCCTGTCCCACAACCAAACACCGGCTCCTATTGTGACGGGTAACTTGTGCCAGGGACTCTGAGACTTTCCCTCTTCCTTCGCTCCATCTCATTCAATTCCCAGAGCGAACCTGTGAGGACAGGACTCTGAGCAAAATTCTCCTGGGTCATAGTTTTCTTAGTTGTTAAATGGCCAAGAATCTTGTCTGCAGTGACACGGCTGCGTTTTCTTCATGTAATTCAACCAAAACAACACTGCAGCAGACAGGAGCACCCAGCTGCCATTTCTTAAGCCAAATTGTAGAGATTTGTAAAACAATGCCATTCTGCTGAGTTTTTTTGTTTTGGAAAATAATTATTTTTCATTAAAAATGGCATTTATGTTAACAGAAGTAACATATCAAAATTTTGGTGGTGTTTTTGTTGTTTGTTTTATTTCAGAGAGGAAGAAAGATAGAAACATCAGTGATGAGAATCATTGATCGGCTGCCACCTGCACGCCCCACACTGTGGATGGAGCTCGCAACCCGGGCATGTGCCCTGACTGGGAATCAAACTGTGACCTCCTGGTTTATAGGTCTACGCTCAACCACTGAGCCATGCGGGCCGGGCTAAAATTTTTGTTTTAATTTCCAATATAAAACATACCAATAGATATAACCTACAAATGTAAAAGCTCTTTGATGTCATTGATACTTTTTAAGAACATAAAGGGTTCCAAGGCAGGAAGTTTGAGGACCGCTGCACAGCAGATCAGAGGCCGCAGTCCAGGATCTGCCCCCAACAAGCTGTGCGATCTTGACGGCTCCCTCTGCTCGTCAGGAGGCAGAAGGTAGGATGAGACCAGTCTAGACAACAACGATGACGTGGTGAACGCAGTGCTCACTCTGTGCCAGGCCTCCGTCTAAGCCAGGCGTCCTCAAACTACGGCCCCGCGGGCCACATGCGGGTGTTTTTGCCATTTTGTTTTTTTAACTTCAAAATAAGATATGTGCAGTGTGCAAAGGAATTTGTTCATAGTTTTTTTAGACTCTAGTCCGGCCCTCCAACGGTCTGAGGGACAGTGAACTGGTCCCGTGTTTAAAAAGTTTGAGGACCCCTGGTAAGCTCTCTGTAGCACACAACCACGCGTTTAGTCCTCACAGCCTCCTGTCAGTAGGCAGTGACACTGAGGAACACTGAGATGAGGCAACTTGCCCAGTGGGTGGCCAAGCTGGGATGCAACCCCAGGCAGTGCACCTCCAGTCCCTGAGCCCACAACCACGCTGCGGCCCTGCCTGTGGCAAAGAGGAGCCCTGCATGCACAATCTCGTGACTCAGTCTTTAATTGCTAGGGCTGTGGCAGTCACAAGTTGAATGGCCCAGTGGATTAGATGTAGGTTGTGTGTGATTTAAGGACACCAGGGGACCTGCTGTGAATGAGGCTTCTCGGCTTCACTACTTTGTTGGGCTAAATCTGAAAGCAAGTCCCTGCCTACCCTGCATATGTGCAGTGAACCCATTTCTGCTGTGGGCAGGTCACCTGGTGCATCTAATATTTATATATAATACTAGAGGCCCGTTGCACGAAGAGATTCGTGCAATAGACCTTCCTTCCTTTGGCTTCCAGCACCGGTTTTCCGCTGGCGCCTGGGACCCAGGCCTTCGCTCCGGCCAGAGTCTGCCATCTTTGTCTTCACTACAGACTCCAGAGTCTGCAGTCTTCGTCTTCACTCCAGCCGGAGTCTGCCATCTTTGCTGCAGACTCCGGCCAAAGTCTGCCATCCTCACTGCAGACTCAGCCGGAGTCTGCCATCTTCATCTTCACTGCAGACTCCCGAGTCTGCAGTCTTCGTCTTCGCTGTGGCCAGAGTGCCACTCCTGTAGATCCCTTCGCCCCCCCGCCCTCCCTCTCATAGCAGGCATCCTGCCCCGCCCGGCCACTCCATGCCTGGAGCAGCTGGGCAGCCACCATCTTTGTCCTTTTAATTTGCATATCCCCTCCTGATTGGCTGGTGGGTGTAGCAGAGTGATGGTCAATTTGCATGTTTCTCTTTTATTAGTGTAGATTTTAAACTTGTGATTGAGTGTCAAAACCAGGAGAAAGGTCAAGGTGAACCCTAACAATGGCACAAGATAGGTTGGATCCAGGTATCTTGAACAGAGACATGAGTAACAAGAAAAGGCAGATGGAGTCAGAAAAGTGAATAGAGTGTAAGTGAGTAAGTGCCAGCTTGGGAAGCTCGGCCTGAACCTGAGGATTTACCAAGGACCAAATAGGAAGGGCCTTGTTGCTCCAGCAGTCAGGGGCTTAGAGAGAACCCCATTCTGCCTGTGGAGTGGGGGTTCAGAGAAATTGGAACTGTCTCAGTTCAAAGAAAATAGAGCCAGAGGCTCAAGTGGGCTTTAGTAGTGGGTAGTGAATGTGGGGAAATGGCGGGGGCATTCAAAGCACAGGAAATCTGAGGTTTAATGCTAGGCTAGAAAACGTACCCTTAGAATTTCCCTCTAAGGGTACAGCTTACTGTGACAAGACTTTTTGTAGTAGAAAGTCATTTGCACATTCCCAAGTCTGGGCCAAGTGTGACAGGCTAAAGATCCCGGAGCAGGCACACGGGCCACACAGGGTCCAAGATCTCAGGCCCTTGGTCACAGCTGACTGGTGGGGCAGCAAAGGCCCACAGATCTTTGCTATGTGTCTGCTTCATCCCATCATGTAAGAAGTTAAAGACATTACTTTTATTAACAAAAACGTATAACTATATATATGTAAAAGGCTAATATGCTAAGTGTCTGACCATCCAACAGGTCACTATGATGTGCACTGACCACCAGGGGGCAGATGCTCAATGCAGAAGCTGCTGTGACGCACACTGGCCATTTACAGAGAAACAGCACCGCAGACCTGGCACCAACAAAGCAACCCTCAGCTTCCCCCAAGTGGGACACAGGCCCCACCACCACCCAGGAGTGACAGCTCACAAAATCGCAGCTGACACTGTCAGGACCCCATGGCGCAAAATGCAGCCCACAGCCCAGCCCAATCCAGCCCAGAAATGGTGGCTGTAGGCGCCAGATAATGACGTCACGCAGCAACACCCAGCTTCCTCTCCCTAGCAACTAGCCTCCTTGAAGTTTCTTCAGCTCAGGAACATGACTTGCTTTATAGCCAGGTGCAAACACTTTACACTTTAACCAAATGTCTGTGAAGCATTTTCCCGTGCCTCATCTCATTTGATCCTCACAGAAGTCCTAGAGTAGGTAGATAGGAGACTCTCTGGAATCCTATTTTCTTTTCATTAGCTGGAAAACAGAGATTTGGAAAGCTTAGAAACTTGACCCAACTGAAAAGAAGAAATGGTGGACCTTGAAAATGACTTCAGGTTTTCTCAACTGTGCAGAAAATAGTCAAACACTGCTGCAGTTAAATATTTTACCCTTTGTTCTCCCTGCATGATCTACAATAATAATCTGCTTCATGTTGATATTTTCTGCTATGTTGCTGACAATTACCTGAAAGAGAAGTTGGGGTGCTTCAGTGGACTGGAAAAAGTTTAGCTACATCAGAAAGCAGGTCTAATTAAGCAAGTTTGTCCTATACAGACAGTCCTCAGGTTACGCTGGACTCAACATAGGTTGTTTCATAGTTACGTCGCCATCTCCCATTTATTTATATAAAAAAAAAAGTTCCAACATTTCGACGTATGTACATATGTGCCTTATGTTTTTTATTATTTATTTACCACAAGGTCAGGAATTGTTATCTTTCTTTTAATTTTATTTTACTATTTCACTTCATTACTGCTGTGTATGTGCTCCATATGAGTGACGTAGGTGCTTATGTAGGTGGATTTTGACTTACGGCGAAAATCGCATTACGTTGCACCATAGGAACGGATCTCTGACCTATGTAACCTGAGGACCTACTGTATAATAAAAGTGTAGTATGCTAATTGTCCCCTTGACGGGGAGTTCATCCAGGAGTTTGACCAGGGGGCGGGACTGGCTGGGGGAAGGGAGAGAGGCCCCAGCTGGCGGTGGTGGCAGGCAACCGGGGGAAGGGAGGGAGGCACTGGCTGGCAGCTGGCAGCCACTAGGCACCCTATCAGTGCGCGAATTTCGTGCACTGAGCCTCTAGTATCTATATATATATATGGCTAAGTTACTCGCTCATGCACGATACATATAAAGCTCTCACTGTTGCCAATCACATGCGTGTGTTTCCATCTGTCATTGTCGATCACGAATTTGGTTGACACTTCTATTATAAAGAAAGGGCAGATAGCAATATTAAAATATTTCTTCTAATTAATTTCCTTTCAATGTGCATGAATCCATGCACTGGGCCCTTAGTTCATAATAAAGGCCTGAAGCAGTGATACCTGAAGCAGACAGAGCTACCTGTAGTGACTGTCACTGGTCCTGGGAAAGGCACACAAATCAGAGACGTGGGTCATAGCGGCACAACCAGGCTCCTCCAATGGCTCTTTGTAGTCACGCCCCCTGGGTGACCCTGCTATAAACCACAGCAGTCCTTTTCCAGGGCTGTTTTCTTTATGCCTCAAAACATGAAAAACACCATCTACAAATGCGAATTGCTTCTGCAAATGTCCTAGAAGAGCCCCAATGGGTCCCTTCTGGCTCTACTGCTGTGATTTTACCAAATAAACGTTGATAGAAGTTTATCAAAACTTTATTAACTAGGACATGGTTTCTAGACTTAATATGTATGGTTTTAATAAAAGTGCAGGCCTCAAATCAGGCTCTTCCTCTACATCAGCACTGTGAGAGGCATCCTGGGTCTTTGGTTAATTTTACAATATTTTCACTTCTGTGTTTTTCTTACCACAGAAATCTGAAGCATTGCTGTGTGCTACTGCAGATGGCCCCGCCGACCGCCTTGTGGCCGGCATCCTGTGCAAGCCCACACTCGCCCTCTGCTCTGCCCAAGTGGGTGCTACTCCTCATGACTTCCACTGTCTTCATCTAAAGGGGGAAGAGCTGCACTCTGTGGGAAAACGATGTGTTCCAGCCCCGGAAGACAGAATGACCTGCAGGCATGCTCTGATTCTGCGGTGGCTTTAACAGTGGAAGGGGGTGGAAGAGTTGAGTCACGTCATGACACACGGAAGCAGTACAGGCGTGACACACACTAAAAGTCACCGCACTGCACCTGGCTCTTCATGCTCAGCAGGATCATCTTTCTTTCAATTATATTAACATTGGTGATTTAGAGTTTTGATTTGTGGTTTCATTTTAATATAACTTCTACATTTGTTTTGACTTGACAGTTGTGTAAGATCTGTAAGTATAGGGAGTGTATAGTGCTTTAAATATTTACATGGAGTACTAAAGTAACTTAAACTCCAGGGGCTGTGTGAGAATTTTATTTCTTTAAAAGTACTCTATTTACTATTCAAGTTTGAGAAATAATGGTCCAAATATAGAACCAAAAGAACACCATTCTGCCACAAAATCTTTCAGAAAACAGCGTTTTCAGCAATGCCCCACTTGCGCCACCTGGTGGACACATTTGAACAAGTGCCCACTGGCTTGCTAAAGCATGGCCAGAAAGGAAAGGAAAACAACTCCAGGGCCCTCAGAACCAGGGAGCTAGACAAGTATTCAAGTGCTGCCTCATTAATGTGGGGCCTCGAATAATGCCTGACAGGCCTATCTCACACCTCTTCTCCAGGCTGCAACTCCCGCCTCCCTCTCAGCTGATATCCTGGCTTACCTGCAAGAACAGAGAGCCCTTTTACCTCCCTGTGCGCCCTATCCAGCACCTTGGGTGCGTGTCACTCTGCTCTGGACCCAATACACTGTACCTGTCATTCTCCTACATTATCCATGTCCCCTCGCAGCTGAATCAACACCATCCACATACAGATAAGCTGTAATAGCTCCCATCTTAAAAAAGAAATGCAAACCCCTTCTTTAACCCCATATCCTCCATTCCTCTGCCCATTCAAATAAAACTTGCCTGGCCAGCATGGCTCAGTGGTTGAGCTTTGACCTATGAACCAGGAGGTCCTGGTAGGATTCCAGGTCAGGGCACATGCCGGAATTTCGGGCTCGATCCCCAGTGTGGGGCGTGCAGGAGGCAGCTGATCAATGATTCTCATCACTGATGCTTCTCTCTCTCTCTCTCCCTCTCCCTTCCTCTCTGAAATCAATAAAAATATATTTTAGAAAATGAAAAGTAAAACTTGAAACTGGTGCAGTTGCTGACTGGACTCCCCACCATCCCCCTCTGTAGTCCAAGCTAATTGGGCCGCATCCCCCACTGCTGAGCAGCTCAAGGTCACCTCCCTCTGACTTTCACCAACCATCCAGTCTCCGTCATCATCTTCCTCCAGCTCTGAGCAGCCTTTGACACACGTGACCACCTTTTTATAAAAACTGGGTGTTCACTTGACCTCACATTCTCCTCTGACCCCTTTGGCGGTGCCACCTACCTTTTCCCATAGGTCCCCGGGGCCTAACTCCCCCAGCCCTCTGTCTCTGTCCACGCTTCCTCCGTGTTACCTCCTCCAGACCTACTGCCTTACACACACTCTCCACCACCTCAACCCTGACTTTTCTCCTCAGCTGCAGACTCACCAATCCAACAGCCTACTCAACACACCCACGTGGACAGTGAGCTGGGTTGATGTCTAAGAGGCATCTCCTCATCAGGATGATGAAAGTCAAACTTTCAGTTTTTCCACAAAAACTGCTGATCACCCTATTTCCCCAGTCATGCTAAAGGTAACATTCACCTGGTTGCTAGCGCCCAAACCTGGGAACCAACTTCGAGTTCCACCATACAGCCCTCTCCCCTCCCCCCTCAGCTCTCACACACGGGCTGACTCTAAGCACTTGCTGCCACCACATCGGCTCAACGCTACCCCCTTCCAAGTGGACAGCAGCCACAGCCGCTAGGAAAGCCCCCGCTGTGACTCTCAGGCCCCCATCCTTTCTCCGAAGCCCAGCCCATGGCGGCCCTTTCCTATCCTGAACCAGGTCCCACCATTTCCATCCCAAAGTCCCACACACATAGATTCCACTCTAAACTGCTCACCGGAGCCTCAAAGCCTCATTTATCCAGTCCCCACCTCCCTTCCCAACAGCCCGAATTAAGATGGTCTCCACTGTTCTCTGGGCTTTAGCTCGATCAGCCTTCCTTGGCTCCTGATATGCCAGTCTCTCCCACCTTCCACGAGTGTCTGTGTCGCTCTGCCCCAGGCCACTGGGTGGCTGGCTTTTCATCATTCAGTTCTCAGCTCAAATGTCGGCCCCTCTTTCTACATAAGCATCCTCTATTCTATTACCCTGTTCTTTACTTTCTTCAGTGCAATAACCACTATTTGAAGTTACCTTGTTTATGTGCTGTGTCTCCTCAAACAAGCATATCACTACACACGCACAGAGCCCTCTGTGTCTCACTCACTGTTAAACCAAGAACAGAGCAGGCTCTCTATGCCCATTACCATTCTTTGGATGAGGACACTGAGGCTGAAAAAACATCAGCCTCAATGTCACATAGGAGTAAAGTCAAGGCCAGGCTTGGAACCCACATGGCCATGTCCCATGTCCTTAACTTGCCGCATGGACTGCCCATGTCCAGCTTTTGGTCTGAAAAAGAGGTTCCTCGTCCCCGAGATCTAAGTTTGATTAGATAAAAGCCAGCATTACCCTGGGTTCTTTTGTTTTCTATACCTTGATTTCTACATCTGCAGTTCCTCTGAAACCTTGAAAATCAACCAAAATACTTATTGTGATTCTAGTTCTTGAACCCTAACATGAAGCAGAAGAAATTCCCAGAGATACCGGAGAGCCATCCACGTGCTGTTCTGGCCCCACAGGGCTGGGAAGAGGGAGCAGGTGAAATCACTCCAGCCAGCGCACACACGTTTCAGAGCAAGAATCCCAAGGATCCGAAAGGCCATCGCAATGTGAGCTCATCTAAACAACGAATTTCATATTTCCAATGATTTCTTTAAAAATGACTTAGCATTTTCTCACTTCCAGTTATAATTCTCCACTCCATTGGATATTATCCTTTTTTTTTAAACCTCTACTGACAAATGCTAGTCTTTTCTTACAAATATTCTTTCCTTAAAAATAGTCAATGTTCTTGCCCGGCTGATGTGGCTCAGTGGTTGAACCGTTGACCCATCAACCAGGAGGTCATGGTTCAATTCCGGTTAGGGCACATGCCTGGGTTGCGGGCTCAATCCCCAGTAGGGGGAAGGTGTGAGGGGGGTGCAGGAGGCAGCCAATCGATGACTCTCTCTCATCATTAATGTTTCTATCTCTCTGAAATGAATAAAAATATATTTTTTTAAAAGAAAAATAAAGTCAATGTTCTTGTTCATGACTTTCAGATAAATGACTGTATCTTTAAAACTTCTTTGCTCGTAGCAGCAAACAGGCTACTCAGACATGGGCCTTCCGCACTCAGTGGTTATAAGCCACTGCTATAGAGACTAAAAATTATTTTGTAACAACTGTGTGAAATAAAGGAGATTATATACCAACATTTGCCAACTACCTACTACGTACCCAGTACTGCACTGCTCCTGAATATTAGAAGCTGGCGTTTTCATTGAGCACTTGTTACATGCCAAGCAGCTTAGAAGCATGACCTCAGTTAGTCCTCACATCAATGGCAATGGCCCAGGGAAAGGACTCCCCGCCTCCACAGAAGAGGACACCAACTCTGAGGGAAAATAACTTGAAGGAAGCAGAGGACCTGACACTGAGTCCCATACAGTCCTGATGCCCACATCCCACTGGTAGGACTGAGGCACACGGCCATGCCTAGCTGCAAGGGAGGCTGGAAAGGTGGTTGTTTAGCTGGGTGCGTCACTGCCCCGAGTAAGTAGTAGGCGCCAAGCTTCCTCCTTGGAAGTTTTAGTCTGAGCCTGAGCAATGCCGTCATCTCCCCTGAGTGAGGGCTCCAGCCTCCTTCCGTTCACCGTCCTTACCTGCTACAAAAAGGACTTAGGAGCTGCTGCTCTCCTGAGGTCCTGGTCACTGAGGTTTGCTGTGCAAACCCGCCCTCTTGCACACTAGCTTCCTCAGTGAGGGCTCAGAGGTCAAGGCCAGCATTCGGAGCCACCTCCTCCCTTCCACACGTTACTGGTCCAAAGTCAGTTTTCTGGCCCCCAGTTGTCTGTCCTACTAACCAGCAGCCCCTTTTCTCCACCTCAACGTACAAAAGGACAGGCTTGTGCTCTTTTCTCTCTTCCAAAGTATATTACCTACCCCCCCCCCCCCACCACACACACACACACACACTTTTTTTGCTATAGAACAATACTGGGCATGTGGGTTGTGGAAAGAGAAGTTTACAGCCCACTATCTCAAAGGAAAAACTGGCCTGGACCCACCTAGATATAAATTAGCATAATTCTTAAACACTCCATTTGTTGAGTTCAGATAGTAACTGTAAAAATATGACTTTCATTATCTGGCTCTTGCTTTATATTCAGTTCCTGAGACTTAATCACCCATGTCTGTCTGTTCTGGGTAAAAGCAGTTGACAAACGGGTAATGCCCTTTTGGATGCCAGCTCCGGCGGGGAGTCCCACAGACAAAAGCTCCGGTGACTCATTCACCACACCCTCGCCTGCCTCTGGGGGATCCGGCGCCAGAGGCCCAGCTAAAGACCCCGGGGCACTAGATTGAGTTGAGGATAGGCCTCGGTCCCTGATACCTGGACCCCAGGGCCTGTGGGAGCAGAGCTGTCTCCTGTCTGCTGCAGGTCCACACACACGTGGGAGGAAGCCAGGCAGGGGCAGGGCTCTGCCCCAGACAGAAGCCACCCAGCACCAGGGCTGACTTACTTATTTCTGGTAGTGAGTGGAGTTCGATGAGCCGCCTCCTCCCCCTCGGATGGCGTGAACGGCTGTTGGAGATGATGCTGGGTAGTGTCCGGGGCGGATGGGCTTGGCTGTGCCAACCAACAGAAAGGAGAGAAGAGGCAGTCAGAAGGGACTCAAAGAGCCACGCCCAGATGCCCCCAGGCCACAGGTGAAAACCAAGGCAGAATTCTTGTCCACATCACCGTTCTCAGCCACCAGAGTCTCTAGCAGGTTTGCCCTCCTCTGAGTGCAGTGAGCTAACCCAGGACACCCAGCGTTTAGGAGACACAAAGAACTTACGCAGCAATCATTTTTATTCAGATTGAGGAAAGTTAGGAACAAAGGACTTTCAGTTTTGGTCTGAGGCCGACACACAGGTCCCCAGGGGTTCCCAGGGCATCTGTGGAACCCCTGAAGTTGGATGCGGAATTCTGCCTGCTATCACTTTTCTAGGGAGAGGGTCCGTCGTTTTCAGTAGGTTTTCTAAGAGTATGAAATACAATAAATGCAAAGGGTGAAAAATCCAATGAGCCACTCATCTAAAGTATAACCTGAGAACTAGAAACACGAAGGTGCTGGTTGGAAAACCTCTGCACAGCACTACCTGATGGGCAATAACAGGACATGCTGTTGGAGATGCTTCAGTTTTCTAAAAAGCCCTCCAGAGATCATCCCTAAATCCCGTTTATTCCTACAGCTCTAACCTGGGACCATGACTTAGCAGCTACACTCCTTCCCTGTGTGGGGAGAATGCCCCAACCCAGGCCTTGCGTTTAGAACCAGGAGCTCACTGTCGCCAGGCCTGGGAGCCAGGACCTGCATCTGCAAGCAGCTCTGCTGAGGCCCCTGGCTCCCTACTCCTCGTGGTTCCACCCAGGACAGGGGCCTTCAGGCCTCGCTGAGAAATAGCTGTGTATGCTGGTATATCTGACAGCGTATCCTTTTACAGCCCAACACTTCTGCCTACAGCCCAGGCCAGCTGGCCTCTCAGCTCAGCCATTCTGAAGACCACAATGTACCCTGGGATCTCAGTGTAAGGACACCCCCTCCTCCAGGATGGGCGCAGGTGCCGGGAGGCGCAGCGGCCTGGGTCCTGCAAGCCTGACCGCCTGTTCCAGAGCAACTGCCAGGTGGCCTCAGAGCCCCAGGGCTCCCGGCCGGTGGAGACCTCGCCTTTAGCAAGGGCCCAGGTGAGAGGCACGTACCAATCTGGGCCGAGTGGGCCCTCCGGGCCATGTTCTTGGCGCGCACGGCCTCCTTGATGCGATCCACCTCCTGCTGGTAGCGCTTGCGGTCCCGCATGGCGTTCTCCTTGGCCTCCTTCAGCGCGCTCTCCAGGGCCTTGACGCGCTCGGCCGTGGCCCGCAGCCGCTTCTCCAGCTTGGGCAGCTCACAGCGCAGGTCGGCGTTGTCCCGGACCAGCTGGGGTGGAGGGGAAGGGGCAGTTACCAGGGAGAAACCGGGCCAGCAAGGGGAGCACCCACCTCGGGGGACAAAGACTGTGACAGGAGAGCAGCTAGAAGCAGACTCTGCAGCTGAGCGACCACCCCTGCCGGGCAGAGAGTCCACATGACCATAACCTCTGGGAAGAGCAAAGGGATGGAATTACTAACTACACGATCCACAGGTGCCAGGGTCTTATTAAAGCCAGTTCCCGCCGCAGGGAACTCAGGCTCGGGCAGGGTTTGCTCCCCCTCTCCTGTGAGAAAGCAGTGCTCCGACGTGAAAGCTGAGAAATGCACAGCAAAGGGCTCCGTGGAGGGCGTGAGTTAGGCCCTCGCAGGCCTCCTTCCACCAGGACCCACCGTCCACAGCAGCGTGAGGCTGGGACCTGCTCTGCAACACATCCCGAGGCTCACAGGCAGCCCGGGGGGACTGCTCTTTCTTTCATCGCTGAAGACACTCGATTCAGAAGCAACAGGCTCACCCTGGGCCTACGCTCTATCACTCCCTGGCCGTGTAACCGGTGTAAGTCACTGGACCACCAGGGCTTCTCATCTATAAAAAGGGACAGAGTAGGACCAACATGGCGATCCAAGTGGATAAAAAAAGCTGTGAACATCGGAATGTGCCAGAAGAAGTTGTCACCGTGTATGCCCAGCGCCCGTGCTGGGGCTGCCAGAGAGCGGGGCTTTAGTAAACATCCATTGAGTCCATAAGTGGAAACACTGATGAAGGTCGGAGCCCTGCTCCCTGACAGCGTTTACTTGTATTTCTGTCAATAACTTGTTTCAGCCGAAACCGGTTTGGCTCAGTGGATAGAGCGTCGGCCTGCGGACTGAAGGGTCCCAGGTTCGATTCCGGTCAAGGGCATGTACCTTGCTTGCGGGCACATCCCCAGTAGGGGGCGTGCAGGAGGCAGCTGATCGATGTTTCTAACTCTCTATCCCTCTCTCTCTTCCTCTCTGTAAAAAATCAATAAAATATATTTTTTAAAAAAAATAAAAAAATAATAATAACTTGTTTCAGTAACACCAGCCACACGGAACCTGCGGTCCTCCCTCTGAGGAAAAATGACGTCATCAGTACTGGTGAAGAGGACGTCACAAGTCCAAGAGGAATGACATCCCCTCGGCCATGTGGCCCCTCCATCATGTCCCAGTCCTTAGGATTTAGGGAACACGGCAGCAATATTCCAGCATTCGACAGAAAGGAGGCAGCTAAGCCCTAAATCACCATTGCTCTCGGCGACTCCAGGCGGACTCAGGGCATTGCAAGGACCTGAGAGGGTGCCCAAGCGACAGCAACAGGGCAGAGGGGCCAGTGCTGCCCCCAGCTCCCCGCCCTGGGCCAGCCCGCCTCCCAGTCTGTGAAAGCAACCGGCCCGGACCGGCTGGGCGGTGCCCGCTTTGCCTTCCGTGGAGCTTTGGGGCATCCCGGGAGACACCACAGCCCGATGGGGACCGAGGCCGGGGCTGCAGGTGGCGGGGAAAGACAGAACTGAACATCCCACTCCCCACACCCAGAGAGCTCGACCTCAACTCCTCACATTGGCTTTGATGAAATACAGTATCTTAGACATAAGGGAAGCCACGGAGGACGGAGGGGCTTCACGGGCCTTCTGGCTCTTCAGCTGTCAGGGCCTCGCCTGCAGGGTGGCCCCACGCAGCGGGCTCCCCCGGGGAGAGGGCGGCGGAGGCACCGGCACAGCTCCCTACCTGTTTGTGGACCTTCGTGAGCTGCTCCAGGTTATTCTCCAGGAAGGAGATTTTCTGCTTCTGGGCGGCGCTGCCCCCGCCATCGTCGCTGTCCAGCTCCACACTCTGCATCAACAGCCAGGGTCAGCGAGACGGGCCTGGCACTGCCCACCCTCTGCCCAGCTTAGTGCAGGCCAGACTTTCTAAATCTCCCTTTCAAAACTCCCAGTCCCTGAAGGCTGTTCTGAAAATGAAAACCGGCAGAGGTTCTAAAAGTTTAGACTCAACAGCCTCTCAAATTAGTTCCTTGGTTGGTGTCAAAGTGTTATTTTTTAGAGGTCTGGAAAACAACTTCAAATCTGCTCTTGAAAGACACAGATTAATTCTCTGTGATACAGACTTCTCCTTTGCAGGTAGATAAATACTTTTCTTTTCCAAAGTGTCTCGCATGGCATTCTCCCGAAAACTCATTAAGAAGAACCAATGTGGAAACATAAACCCAAGACCCAACGCTGATTTCAAACATCGCAGCTGGGCAAGTGTCCATGCCCAGGGGGAGGTCTTGGCGGCCTCTGCTGTCCCTTCAGCTTCCACTTCCATAAACTTCCTTAATGAATTCCCCTCCAACGAGTCACTACTGCATCCGAGCTCTTAAATGACCAGAACGTGAGACTGGCAAAAACAGGGCCCTGCTGGCAGCGCCACGCTGAGCAGCCAGACAGGTTAGGAAACACGCGTGCGAACACGAAACGGAAGAGTGTGCTTGCTTCGCCTGATGACAGAGCCTCTTCTGAGCACATCCCAGACCTGGGTGTCCTCAGTCTGAAGCTGAAGGAGGATTTGCTGGAACCCAGACTGCTGGCCCCAGCCCAGCCTCTGGTTCAGTGGACCGAGTCTTGGGTGGGTCTGAGAATTTGCTCATCCAGCAAGTTCCCAGGCGATGCTGACGCTGCTGGCTGATGACCACACTGAGAGAACCTCTGCTTCTTCCTCGACATTTATAGCATGAAATCAGGGAGGTCTGATCTCAAGCTTTACCCTCCCTCAGACCACCTCCTCCCTCGGACTGAGTCTCTTAAGCTCTTGTGGCGACCTCTCGTCTCCCTCTCCATCACCTCTGCTCTGACCTCTCTCCCACACCTGGCCCAGGTCCTATCGCCATTTCTAGTCTGATGACTGTGGTCTCTACCTACCTGCCTGACCACTGCCATTCAGGCCCTGAAATCTCCCATCATCCTCTACCCGCTTTTCTTTATTTTTATTTCCAGGCTTCCAAACTCACTAGAGCCATGCTGTCAGAGCCACAGCCAATGCCTGCTCTGACACTCAGCTGGACACTCACACCGCTGCTCAGCAGTCCTGTCCCTCCTCCTGGCAAACTCCCCCGCAGCTGCCTGAGCCTTCCCTAGTCTCCTTGCCTCCCCACGCTCCTCCTTCTGCACTGACACTGAGGACAGAGCCTCCACATGAACTGAGATCAAAGCTGTCAGGGCATCGCTTTCTACTGTTACTACTTCCTGCGAATGTCTCCACTGTGGCTTCTCCACTTCCCTCTGGGAGAATGTGTCCCTTCCCCTTAACACATCCATCTATGCTAAGAATTCGGACTCTACCAATGACCTCCTCTTCTCTATGTATTTCACTTCTTTCCCTTGGCTCCTTCACAGAGACATGCATGCACACATACACGCACACATGTGCCTGCACAGGCACATGTATGCACACACTTTCTTCAGTATAGCTTCCTTCCATCCTATGAGGCCTCTGGATATGGCCCATGGCCCCTTGTCCATCGCTTTTAAACATCTTAAAGAATAGCCCCATTGCTGCTTCCACTCTCCTCCCTGCTTAAACCTCTTCAGTTGCTCTTGGAGTTCTCCATGTGGCAACTCCCCGAGATCATAGGGTGTGGCACGAGGACCAAAGCTCAGACTCAGAAGGTGCACAGACGTGCATTCCAGTCCTGCTCTGGCTCTCCCCAGCTGTGCAATCTTGGGTGAGGCATTTAACCTCTGAGCCTACCTCCACATCTGCAACTCAGAACACTAAGCACCACGTACGTGGTTGCTGCGAAGAGCACATGAGACACCGGGTGTTACGGTGCTTTAGACACTCTGACCAGGCCCCCAGGGGCCTCCGCCTCCTCCGGGCGTCTGGCACTGCCCAGCAGGCGTCCGAGGCCCTCTGCGCTGTCCCTGCGGTCTGACCATGGCTTTCCACCGCAGCCAGATAAACAGGCGCTCGCTTGAAATGAAGGCCAGGGAAAGGATTACAACTTCCTGCTACTAAGGAGGAAAAATCAGATGGCAAAGCGTTCCCAAGTGATTTCTGCCTCTAGCACATTCTTTTAATAACACCCACTGCCATGACGTAGTTAATGTTTAAGCATAACCAGCCCCAATTTAAGCAATGATATTTCATCTGAAAAGGATCCTCTCGGCATCTTTTCTTCTCGGTCCCGTTCACACAAAGCAGAACTCACCTTTTTAACCCGGGCAGTCAGGTCCTGGACGAAGAGCTTGCGGAGGTTGTGCAGCGTCTGCAGTTCCCGAGACTAGAAGAGAAGTTGGAAGAAGCCACGTGAGTGGGGACGCGCTGACGTAGAGCACACCGGCTCCAGGCCGCCGCTCTGCAAGCCCACGGTCGGCCGCGGTGTCCCTGCACCTCCTCTGACTTGCCCACCACACACGCCCACCCCACTGACCTGGCGTTATCTCCGCAGCACCCCACGGTGCAGACACTGGGAACTCGCACAGTGAACCACAGACTAGAGCAATGCCGGCTCACTTGCTGTGTTCTAACTGGAACCTTTCTTTCCCTCAACCACAAAAATTCACAAGTTTTCTCACCAAAATTCCTAGGGGCTACGTCACCAGAATGCATTCCCTTTTCCCTCTAATTTCTCACATGCACATTATATATAATGTCAACAAGGTTAAATGAAGTTAGCCACACATCCTTCCACCCTTACCGACCGTCTTCATGTTTCTGCACCCACACCCACCCCCCACCCCGACCCTGGTCCGTTTGCTTTGCATCCCTGAGTGTATGGATGAGGCAGACTTTCCACCCAGGTGATCCCGGGCAACGTATCTAACCTCTCTGTGCCTTAGTGTCTCAGTTTTCTTATTTGTAATGTGAGGACAAAACAGGAGCCGCTTCATAGTTGTTGTGATCAAGATGAAATGAGATGATCTTTCTAAAACTCAGAACAGTGTTGGGCACACAGTAGGTGCTCAGTAAACAGTAGCCAGTATTAATGTATTGATGCATCGTACCTGACAGCCATTTCCTTCCTCGTTAGGCTCTCATTGTTTCCTTTTGTTGTGCTGGTTCTTCTTACAATTTTCAGTGTAACTAACGTCTTAGGGGCATTTTTTCTTCATTTTGGATTACTTTCTACAAATGAACCCTTAGGAATTTGATCGCTGAGACAAGAGCCTGAGTCGAACCTGGTGATCTTTGTTAAAATCAGAAAATACTTCCTTCCATTCAAGTCTCCATGTATTGTGATTAGTTCCTTGCAAAATACTTTCCCATAAGGGAGAAGAAAGATAAACTCGCATTTTTATTTTTCTGTTTGTCTACGTTGACCTACTTTGACAAAAATGTCAAGGGATGAAGCTCATTCACGCTCACAGAAAACAGGGGGAGACCAGCTAAAAAGCCATGGAAACACTGCGTTTCTTGGAATAAAGGTTCTATGTTAATATAGGTCTTTGCCGTTCTGTGTTGAAATAAGAGGCACCTGAAGTCAACTGCTTCTTCCGAGGAAGCAAATTGCTTTCCGCAGGAAGCCAACAGGTCTGTCATGGTGACTACTGTGCGCATCGCACCTGTCCCAGGCGTGGCCACCTCCCGGCAGGTGCAGGGCCCAGGCAGGCGGACTCCCCACTCCTGCCCCAGGCACGCCCTCCCTCCACCCCAGGCACTTTATTATTGACTGAACTGTAATCACAGAAAATATTCTCCATGGGAATCGCCACCACATCAAAGGGAAATGAGAAGGGACGGCCGGAGCCAGGTGAGCATCTCCAGGGGCTAAGTGCAGTGACACCGAACCCAGAGTGCGGTGGCGTTCCCTCTGCTTGTCTTCGGTGAATTCAGCAGTTTGCAAGAGCAGCTAAAGGCCTTCAAGCCGTTTAGAAGTTACGCCTGCGCACACGTGTGCTTGGGCAACTATCATTCAGCTTCCTTGGCAACAGCTTTTCCTCCATCGTATCCGTCATCATTCCCCACCGGCCCCGACCTGCTCCCCTCAGACCTTCCCCGCCCCCCGCACAGGCCACTGCCCTTGTGTGAAAGCTCAGGGCTCAGCGTCCTGTCACCGTGGACAGCGAGGGTGGAAACAGGAGGCCCATCGAGAGGGCAGGAGGAGGGTCCAGCCCCAAAGCCCAGACAGAGTGTCCCAGTAAAGCCAGAGGGCTGCCTGGGTGCCAGGGACCGCCTTTCTGGCATTGCCCCCTGCAGTGGGCTTCAGAGTGCCCCCTGGACACAGGCCCCACCCCCGCCCGGCCCACACACTCAGGCAGACTGACGGGCCTGGAGTGACTGGACCTTGACCTCTCGGTGCCACCTCCTGCCCCTTTCCCACAGCCACGTCTCTCCCTGTTGCCTCTGCCTGGAAGGCTGTCTGTCCCGACACCCCCAAGCCCACTGCTTCAAGTCCCTGCTCAAACGGGGCCTCCTCCTGGAGCCTCCCACAACCGTGCCCCACGCTTTCCATAACCGTCCAGTGGAGCTCATCAGTTACTGCCTAGTGTTTGCTGTCTGTCTCCTCCAGATGACAGTACGCTTCACGAGAGCCAGGATCGTATCTGTTGTCCATCATGCAGCCCGGCACCTAGAATGCCCGCCCTTAGCAGGTGGCTCCACAGATCTCTGTTGAAGGTTGAGTGGATGTAAGCCACAGGGTGCAGAAGCTATAAAGCTGCAGGCAGTGATTTGCAACTTAGTTCTTACAGAGGGGTCCCAGGGTTACAGTACTAAGGTCAGACGGATGGACGGACGGATGGATGGATGGATGGATGGATGGATGTTTAATTATTCTGTCAAGAGCCATAGAATAAATTCTACAACTCTCACTTTTCCACGGCGTATTTTATGTCTGAAATGATACACTAAAGGCATGCACAGATAAAACTGTGGAATAAATTAATTCAACAAATCATAAACTAATCTGGCCTTTAAGACGAAAATGAGTTGGCAAACTGGTTGACATACCACCGTCTCCTCCAGCCCTTTGAGGTCCTCCCTGGCTTGTTCCCTTTTGTCATTGAGCAACCTAAAAAAATAAACAAAGAGGAAGCATGAACCGCCACGGGGGCATCAGAGATCTCCGCAGACACCACTGGCACCGGCAGACAAATCAACAAAACAAACCAACTCACACACAGCCATCGTCTGCTTTAAACTGGCCGGACCTGGCCCAGATATCTGAGTATCGGAATCACAAAAGCAGACTTCGCAGGGCTGTGCTGGGGAGAGAGGAAACAGAGGAAACGTGTACAGCGCACTCACAGGAGCTTTTCCAGCTTCATCTCCCTCTCCCGGTCCTCGATCTTCAGCTTGTTATAATCAGAACTGAGCCTCTCTTGTTCCAGTTGCAGTTTCTGATTCAAACTGAAATGGGGAGGAAAAAGCAGTATGTTCTCCATCCATCTGAAACCCCGAGTCCTCCAGCTAAAGACATGGTTCTGTTCCAGCCCCGTTAGTTCTGGGCAATAAAGGCGGCAATTCCGGAGGATTCTGAGGGACCGGAGAGCCATTTCACAGCTCCCTCCCTGCCCAAGTGAAAACGAATTTCTGGGGAGCGCCTGAGGCAGGAAACACTCGGCTTTGAGGATATATTTATAGTTGGCTTGGGCAAGAGCTTCCAGGGGAAAATAATGAGACGGGGAAAGGGCCGATATTTTGAAACAGAGACAGAGCGCCTGTCAGAACTCTACAGACAGCATGCACCACTCAGGGAACTTTATTTGGCCATTTCGACCTGCCCTTCCTCTCTGGTCCCATGTTCTGAAAACATCTTCTAAATCCAAATTCCTGGCTCCCACTGTGACAGTTCCACTCTGTGAGGTCCTCGCGGAGGGGGACAGAGGGAGGAAACAAATCGAGTCTTGGGTGTCTGCAAAAAAGAAACTCGCCATCTGGTTGGGGCATCTGGCCGACACTGACAGCAGCCAGCACTTGCAAACCCTTTCATGTGGCCCTCAGGACTGTACAGGGCAGATCGTACGCCCTCTGAGGAAGACCCAGAGGCCCTCCGGAAGGAGCAGGCCCAGGAAACGTTCCCACCTGCTAACTCAGTCTCCAACCCTCCCTCTTTCTCGCCTTCCCTCCCTCCCTCTTTCCCCTCGAGCTGAACAGTGTGAGGGTGAGTAATCAGGATAATGAACCTGGGACGCCTGGAGGAGAAGCACAGCATGCAGGCTGGCCTGGCGGTGGCCCAGCGCGGCGGGCCCTCTACCTGCTCTCCTCAGGTGGAGGTGTGCAGCCCATCACACCTCCGACACTTGCTCGGGCTGCCTCTCTCCTCTCTTAAAATGCAAATGTGTGTGTGAGCAGCTCGCGCACATTGAGAGGAGATCTGGACCAGTGGGCTGGAGAATTAAACTCTAACTCCAGTTTGATTCCTACTTAGCAGCGTGACCCTGAGTACATCATTCCCCTGAGCTTCCCACATAGACACGGTTCTTCATTTACAGAAACGGGAGGGGACGGAACCTCTGTCTACACCTGGGGGCAGGGAAGTGGCAGTGGAGAGGACTGTATTTCAACAAAGTTGGTTTTCTTTGCTTTCCTTGCTTTTTATTGGGGGCATTTAAAAACATTACTCTACAGAGTTCAAAAATTAGCAAGGAGCTCACTGTGCAAAAAACGTTAAGAACCCCCAGGAGAGGATCCTGAAGGCCCCGCCAGCGTGGTGACCTGTGTGATGAGGTGGACGGTAAGCGAGGAGGAGGGAGAGGACAGGAGGGAGCAGGGCTCGTCAATGGCTGGCCGTCACAGGAGAATGGCCTTGAGAGGCGTCACCAAGAGGAGCTGCAAGGATGCCATCCTGGCGAGCGCCAAGCAACCACAGCTCAGACACTGGCACCAGGGGCCCCTGAGAGGTGTGCGTGTGCAACTGGGGGCCTTGGAGTTGTGCTGTGTGCACGCGGGTGCTGGGGTGAGGAGGCAGCTGAGCTGCCTTCTCTGGAGTGTTTTTTAATCCTCACCCAAGGATATGGTTATTGATCTGAGAGAGAGGAGACGGGAGAGAGAAAGAGAGAAACATCGATGTGAGAGAGCACATTGATTGGTTGCCTTCCTTACGTGCCCCGACTGGGAATCAAACCTGAAACCCAGGTATGTGCCCTGATCAGGAATCGAACTGGCAACCTTTCAGCACACAGGACGATGCTCCAACCACATGAGCCACACTGGCCAGGGCCTGGAATATTTTTTAACTTAACTCCCAAGAACAATTTAGGGCTTTGGGTTTTTTTGTGGTTTTGTTTTTTTTTTTTGTACTTTCATAGTATCCCCACCTACTGCGACATGTGCCTGCCTGCATGAGTCACCAATATGACCCTGTTCCGGGGGGACTCGCCTGCCACCTGCCCCACCAGCACCCCCTGAGGCTCAGCTCCAGATTGGGGAACAGACCTGGGGAGCTGCACGTCTAGCCGCTGTGGCCCAGAGCGGGCACAGAGCCCGCAGGTCAAGAGAGCAGAGGATCTGGCTGACAGCCACGTCCTTCCAGGCTGGCCCACGCACCAGGCCCACCCCACGTCCCCGAGCCCCGTGCCAACTCACTCCCGAATCTCATCAATGATTTTCTGCTTCTCCTCAATTTCATCGCGAAGTCTGGACAGCTGCTTCTGGTGAGCCTCCCGGTGGCTCTCCATCTGCTGCTCCAGCGCCTTCTGCAAGCCAGGCCGAGAGAGTGTGTCATCTGCGCTGGCTCTCAGCCCGCACCGTGACAAGTCCTGGATCCTTCCGCCCCGTCCCCCTGCCCCTCGCTGTCAGATCCCAAAGCTGGGGCCCCAGAACCCGCCGTGCTTTACTGAGACAACAAAACCCAAGGATCTGTTACAAAGCTGTGTGGATCTTAGTCCAGCTCCCCCGAGCTACATGGCGTCTCTAGTCAGGTCAGTCAGAGGGCACAGACCTCCCACTACCCGGATGACCTCAGACAAGCCGTGTCCCTGTGTGAGCTACACTTCCTCACCCGCACAGCTTAGATACTTGCCCCACCCTGCCCCCTGCACGAGTTAATGGTGATGTTCAAAGGAGACCTTTCCCGCAAAGCGATGTAGAATCAGGAGAGGGGCCCATCGGTGAGCAGGGTGTGCTGTTGGTGGAGCAGGGTCCTGCCTTGGACCATTGCTTTCACTATGGGCCTATCCCCAGTGGGGCTCATGGGTTGCCTAAAACTAATCAAAATTATATATTTTCTCATATCTCATCTTATTCACCTAAAAATCTTATTTGCCAATCATATTTCCTGCATTTTTCTTTACTGTTTAAAATGTGACCAAAAATAAAGATCACTATGTTTAAGATGGAAATTCAAATTCGGGGTGTTTCTTTAAAAAGGTGGGAGGGGGGTGTTTTCTTCCGTTCAAAGGAAGGACAAGCATTTTTCTTCAGAGGTTAACCCGACCCCGTGGCCCAGGCAGTGGCTGCTCTCTCCCTCTTCATCAGGAACGGGAGAGAACAATGTATGGATACAACCTAACTATCTACAGACATCTCAGGGTTGCTGGACTCCTCCACCTCCAGCTCACCTCTAACCAGGCCACACTCTGCGATGGGCTCTGACTGCCCGGCATGGGTGCCCCCTCCCTCTGCTCGGCCACCGCCTCTCTGAAGGAGACAGGTTTCCCTAGGACAAGACGGCCCAGTCCAGGTGCGTGCTCACCTTCATCTCCTCAGCATCCTGCAGCCGCGTCAGATGTTCCTTCTCCTTGTCCTGGAAGCTGACTTCGTGCATTTTTTCTGTTTTAATTTTTAAATGACGGTTTCAGATTTAACTGGAAGGTCTCACACCCAATAGTAAAAATTAAAAAACAAAACCAGAAGAACGGCAATGGCAGGAACATCAGCTATATCACCAATTATAAGCACAGCACAGAGGAACGTCTGCCAGGGGAGGATTTCTGGCCGAAGCAAGGCCGGCCGCTCTTGGGACATTACCTCGGTCCTGGGCGGGGCGGGAGGGGCGTACAGGGCCAGGTGCTCATTTGGAGCGGGCCACTCTACCACTGACTTGCACCTCACGCCTCTGAGTACGGGCCCCCACCTGGCCTCGTGAGTGACCCCCGGGGCAAACATGTGCTTTGTGGGTTATAAAAAGGCTGTGTCGATTACACAGCACTCCGCGAAGCTGGGCGGCATCTGTACCGATGCCACTGTCCAGAAGATCTAATTTACCTCCCATGGGCACGCTGTCTACTCTCTAAGGTTCTGGGGTAGAAAAACAATCTAAGGATAAGAACAAAGAAATGAGAAATATAAAATACTCTCCAAATTAAATAGGAAGGCCCCCTGTGTGGGAAGGGCTGCTGTTTGAGGGGTGGGGGAGGGGCAGTCCCAGCCTCTCTGGGTCAGTGGCCCCTGAGCACATGGTGCAATGGCCAGCCGGAGTTGGGTCGGGGGAGCAAGTGATTTAAGACAGCAACACTCAGGCCATCAAGCTTCCTCTCTGGTCTGTTTCCCTTATTTCAGGTTCTCTCGTTTCTATTTTATTTCCACTCGGGCAACATCGCAGAAGCCCTTTATAGGAGGGAAATGTTCTCTTCAGTGTCAGCTTTTGGGTGGAGCATTCTATTCCTAACGTTCATCCGTTATCACATAAAGAAAATATGACAAGGTCACTGAGGGGGTGGGTATATTCTCCTTCTTTTTAAAATTTGCCTTGGCTTTTGAAACAAAATGTACCTACTGAACAAACAACTACATAATAATAAAGGAAATAAAAAAAGGATAATATTATCACCAATCCTTTTTTGCGATCAAAGCCATTTTCATTTCAAATATTAGTGTGTAGGCCTTGAAACACAAGCATCCATTGATTTCTAAATGTTATAACCATAGTAAAAATAAGATACACTTTATGATTTTTAATCTAAGGCTACATTGTAAGCATTGAGCAGCCTTGGTCTACTTCATCTCCAATATGAAAATAATGTTCTGCTGAACAAGATACCATAGTTAATGCTGGACATTTAGGTAACTTCCTTTTTTCCACTAAGATAAGTAATTCTGTAATAAGTATTTGAGATTTAAGAATCAAAAGTAAGAAAATGCTATGACTATTAATATGTTTTTCAAAATGCTTTCCAAAAGGCCTCTAACAATTTTCATTGCGACCCATAATACGTGTGCTCCCGTTTCATCTCAGTGCATATAGTTTAAGCCTGTCTGGTCTCTGCATGTCTAGTCGGCCTCCTCTTGACTTCCTTCTGTTTACTCAGATTACTGAACCTTCCTCTGCGTCGGTACTTCCCTCAGCAAAGGCAGCGGGAGGCTGCCTGACAAAGGGAGGAGCCTGTTCGAGGACGGAGGGCATAGTGAGCCGCTGGTGGAAGTTCAGACTTGACCTCAAGAGCAACAATGTCCGAGGCCTGGGGTTGGGCACAAGACAGATCTGACTTTAGAGCAGCCCCTTGGGTTGCAGCCCGGTGGCCAGCCTGGAGCAGACGGGGGCAGGACCCTCGGTAAACGGACCTCATTGCAATTCTTAGGTTAAGGCAGTGACAATGAAGACGGAGATGAGCAGGTAGAACAGACAGGCCTTTGACAGACTGAAACAGGAGGAGGGAAGAGGGGATTCTGACGTGGGCGGCAGGGTGGGCTCAGGAAAAGTGGGCAGAGGAGCAGATAGAGAGTGAAGGCAGTCTTCTAGATTATTCCCCCCTCCCCACAATGATGCCATTGTCATCAGTAGACCTAGAAATGCTTTAATTGAGCAAAAGTGGACATCTTGAGTTCAGCAATGCAGACAGTGCCTGCTTAGGCCGAAAGTTTGACACCTGCCAAGTAGTCACTCATTTACCTTGGGCTCGGAGCTTGGCCAGCTCCTCATTGAGCGAGTCTTGGGACTCCTCCAGCTGCCTCCTCTTCTGTTCCATGTTCTGCATGTAGTCTGTCAGGGATTTGATCTTGGCCTCGTGCTTGAAACAGCAAATAGATAAAAAGAATGAACGACTAGAAGTGGTCGCCCCACTTGCCCGGGACTGTCCAATGGGAAAATGCAGTGGACTAACTAGCAGGGTCCTGTTTTTCCCTGTGCTTCTCTGCTTCCCACAGACTCCCCTCATGGCCACGCCCCTCCTCGCCATCCACAGTGGTGAGACACCAGCGCCCAGGCTGGTTTCCTCCTCGCAGAGAGAGAAAGGGGTGATCTGGCTGGAGAGAAAGGGGTGGGGGAGTGTCTGGGGCTGAGGGCTTCATTCTTTGAACCCGCACCTGTGGATTGCATCTTTACAAATCAAATATTATGGCTTTTCTTTTTCTGTCTCTCAGACTCACCAATTTCTGTCTCACGGACTTTACATTTTACATTTTCCTCTCCCTGGTAAGCTCTCCCCCATCCCTCCCAGACATGGACCTTATCAGGCAGACCCCATCATTTTCTTATGGCGCTGAATTTCTACACAACTTATCTCACCCACTTTCTTACCTGTTAGCTCATGAGGGCAGAGTACATGCTTAGTAACTATTAGTGGGATGAATGAATGAATGGGAGTTCACTGATGAATAGACAGCAGTCACTTCTAGGCAGATGGAAATAAGCAGACTCTCCCCCCCCCCGCCCCCCCCCATTTAGGCGGGAAGACCCAGGAGCCTGAGCTCGGATCTAACGAAATGACCCTGGGGGCAGGACTCAGTTGGAGCCTTGAATTTATAAGCATAGCTTTTGGTGAAGAGGATGAGTGTAAACAAGGAAGATAACAGCATTTTAGCTGGCAATATTTTGTCAGATTCCTTGGATCATGTCAAAAACTAGACAACCAAGGTTTCTCTTACGTTTGAAACCCAGGAAATAATGATGGAATCTTTAGCTCTGTGTAAATTGTAGCAGAGTACAAAACAGCACCTAATGGAAAACTATTGCTAATGTAGAAAACCCTGCCTGACATAGGGATTCTTTAACCCCAAACATTCTAATATTCTTTTTTCAATATGTTTTTATTAATTTCAGAGAGAGGAAGGGAGAGGGAGAGAGAGATAGAAGCATCAATGATGAGAGATAATCATTGATTGGCTGCTCCTGCACATCCCCTACTGGGGAGAGAGCTCACCATCCAGGCATGTGCCCTGACTGGGAATCGAACCGTGGCCTTCTGGTTCATGGGTCGATGCTCAACCACTGAGCCACACCAGCCAGGCCCTAATATTCTTGACTCCCTTCTCATATTCCCAAAGTCAGTGTTCTCTAAGACCTGGGTACCTGGAACCTGATCATGGGCTCCAAGCTTTACAGCACCCCACTTAGGACATGATCTGGCTGCGCCCCATTCCAGTGAGCAGAGGTCACAGGCTAAGGGAGCATGTCCACCTGGGCCACATCCCCTTCCATCTGGGAAGTAGATCCACTCTCCTCCAGTAGCCCCACGGCCACTCCCAGGGCCAGTGCTGCTACTCGCAGCATCTATTTAAAGAGATCACAGATGCAGTGACCCAGCTCCCTCCGTGCACAGAGTGCAGGAGGGACTCAGGCGTGGAGGCTGGCACCTCCAGATGGAAAGAGAAGACAGTGGGCTGCAGGCTGCGGGGCCTCTATTTGGACTCTGGCTTTGACCTCTAATAATAGGCTCAGGGCTCCCCAAAGCACATGCCATCAGTACCACAGGGGACCTGGGAATCATACTGGGGGGTTGGCGGGGAGACACTGTGTCCTAATGTTTAAAAATTATAAAAGGTAAACAGTAAAGCAAGTCCAGATAAATTCCACCCATAAACCACTCTAACTTATCAACTGTTTCCGCCTTATATTCCTGGTTTTATCTGTATGAACACATATTTTACAAAGTTGCAAAGCACAACACAAGAACTAATCAGCATTTTCACTATCTTCATGTAATTATACTTTTCAAATGGCTAGATTTAATAATTTTTTTGGTAAGAGCTACATAACATTCTCCCATATAACTTTAAGTTATTAGTCTATCAATAAATATTTGGGTATTTTACCTTAATGTAAGAAATACTGCATTCAACAACTTCCATATAAGGCCTTAATAGTTTTAATCATGAAATTATAATGCTATATGAAATGAAAATTTTTCATTTTTATTACCAATGAAAAATACCATACATGAGATTATTGGACCGAAGTACACTTACATTTTTCATGGCTTTTGATTCCCAAAGTGCTTTCCAAAAGGACTGACCAAATCATCCTTTTTTCAACAATGTATATAAATTTCACCATCACACACTAGCATGGAGTAATCTTTTCAGTACCTTGTTGCTCATGATGTTGGTTGTAAAATGGAACCTTGATGTTTTAATTGCGTCTGTTAGATGATTGTGGTGGCAAACAAGGAGGCTGGAGATGGTTCTATGGTTACGTATTATCATCACATTTAAAAGCACACCAGGACAAAGTATGTGTCTGTCTGTCTCTCAGGGTTATCGGAGGCATCACTCATGCTGATACGCGTCTGTTTCCCCCAGATGACTCCAGCTGATTTAATGCCTGGTATCAGGCAGGGGCAGCACACACCAGACCATTCCAGCAGCCAAAAACCCTCACCCCAAGCTCAGGTGACAGTGGTAGGCCAGAAGCCAGGCCATTTTCTGAGACCACCTTGATGAAATGAAAACGCCACTCCAGTGGGAACAGAGCAGCCCCTGCCTGAGGAATGGAATGTGCCCGGGGCTTCGGGTTCAGGTACACACACTGGGGGAGTCCCAGCTCTGCCTTTCACGGGCGCCGTGACTTTGGACACCACGTTTAGTCATTCTTAAGTCTCAGTTTCCTCATCGGAAAAAACAGAAACAAAAATAAAACCCTTGATTTTTTTAAAGATCAAGTGGGAGAGGCATATAAATTGCTTAGCACAGCATATGGCCCACTGTCAACACTGAATAAAATGCCACTAACAACAGTGGTGGTAGCTGTAGTGTCTGTTTCCACCCATTACATTGGTTCTGCGATAGAGAGTAAACGATGAAGGAATATTGCCTTAACTGACAGGAGATTTAGATTCCAATCTTACTCATTTATTATACATCCGTCTACCTACCAACCTGCCTGCCTACTTATTATCCACAGATGGCTAGATAGAGATACAGGCACATCCTTTAAAAAGGGACTGAAGTTCATTCGAGTAACTCACAACAAAATCTTGCCTGGGTTAAGAATAAGCCTGGACAGCCACTGCCTGGGGAGGCCACGGACAACTACTGCATGATGCAAAGCTCATCAATATCCCCCTTACGCCATCAGCCCCGGTGAGAGCAGGGAGGAAGCAGGTTTCAGAGCACGGCTGTGAAGGGAAGAGGAAAGGTGTGGCCTACCTGGGATATGAGCAGCTGGCAGGCGGCCAGCTCCCGCTCACTGGCGTTCATCTTCCTGTTGGAGTCCATCTGGGCGCTCTCGAGCTGCTTGCTGCGGTTCACCAGGGACTTGACCTCTGACTTCATCTTGCTGATGTACAGACGGGCCATGGTGAACTCCTCCTCAATGACGCCATTCACGTCTGCCAGCTGGGCACAGGAGGGGACACAGCTACTGCCTGTAATTCCCAGAGGTCCATGGGGCCCCTGAAACCTGTCCACGGGTCCTCAAGAGGTCTGTGGGTTCCTGATTAAGAATCCCTAATTATAGGACCCCAAGCTGAAAATGGTCCTGCAAAGTACTATATGTTCAACCTCAAGATCTCAGAAACCTCAGGTGAAACTTTCAACTGAAAACCTCGGCTAAATGTAATCCTCAAGTAACCAGTTTTCTTTCTAATTCATTATTAGGGTGGAAGAGATAATATCAAAAGAAAAATACACTAAAAATTAAAACAAGAGATAACTTTTAAGACGTGTTCCATTCAACGTCTTATATCTTATATTCCTAGACCAGCAGAGGCCCAGTGCTTCTAAGGGTGACTCTGAGCCCCTATAAGAACTCCAACCAGAATTTCAATTATGTTCTCTAGAGTCTGCTGCTATTCAGAGAAAAGAGTAGTCTAAAGGCTTGAATATGTTTCTACAACTAAGGATTGAAAAATAAAAAGGATTTTCTATATAGTCCTCAATTAAACAACAACAAAATCTAATGAATAAGAAGGTGCCATTACCAAATCCACGTCTCCTTGCCTCTACCTGCCTGCCCCTTCCAGGCAGACCCGAATCGACCTTATTATTTAAGATCACCTGAGAATAACAGTCTAAGTGCCACTTTAGGAGAGAAGAGTCTGACAGCCAGCATTCCTGCATGAGCTCATGTTTGGTTTCTAAGTTTCAGAGCTCTCCTGCAAACAAAAATTCACACAAGGTACTTGGGATAGAAACCCACTTGCTGAGATGCAAACATGCTCTTGAAGGGAAGTTGACCAAATGAGCCAAGTGACTGTGTGCATATTTTGTTTAACCACCAGAGGGCATTCTAGCACCTCAGTCCAGAACCAGCCCATGAATAGAGGCTTCAGCTCGTTTTAAGACAATGATTCTAACGGTATTTTTGATGTTCCACAATATACTCTAAACAGCCCACTTTTGTCACTGATGTTTTCATTGATTCAACACATGATTCTTGTTTCAGTAAACATTGAAGAGTTAGGAAAGGAATTGTATATCAGCCCTGAAAATTGGTAGCAGATAGGACACAAATTAGACAGCAGGCTGAGCACCTGTAACTTGGTGTCAACCTTCCCCCAAGAATTCCCCAACAGTATTAGTGACATCAGTGTCACTCAACACAACTTAGGATCTATATTAACAGCAACTTTGGACTCCATTTTAAATTAATGGAGGTTCTTACTTTAAGCCCGTTATATTTCTGACTGCCAACAATAGGTCTACCAACACCACTCCTCCTTACATATTCCCTTTATCATCCTATAGCATGGAGGAAATGAGTAAGAGACGCCTGCAACCTTAAAAAATTTTTTTGTTCTTCTACCTTTGAAGACTGGTCATATGTGGAGCAGAGAAAAGAAACTCATTCTCTAGCCTGACCAGGTGTGTCCTGCATATTGTCAGTTTCAGGAGAAAGGGACAGGAACATCCGTATCTTCTATGTGGAATTCATAATCTGCACCAGCGCCTGGTGGGTAAACATCGCTGAACCAACAGGCAGGGCATCCTGGGAGGAGAGGAACCCCTCCTCCACCCAGGCCTGTCCTTAGACAAGGACACTTTCCACTCTGCGCCCAAATCCCCTGGGAACTGGGAGGATAAGAAATGGATATACAATAAGGGCCCTCCTCCAAAACGATAGTTGGATGTTTCTTCTCCCAAACCAGAACCAGAAGCACTGAAGCCTACCCTTGTCCTAGGAGATCTAAAAAGAGATTTGAGTCCATGTCTGATGGAAAAACAAAACAAAACACTATTTCAAACAAATGACTTTAACTGTAAGGTTTCTCACCCCTTAAGAATTCATATATTTAGTCGTGTGAATTCTAAGTTTTAAGTAATTCTAGTACACTGTTATTTCAAAAAGAAGAGTCCGAGTTTGCTGCTGAGATGTTATTTATAACTCTCCCGAGTCTGACAGTGACTCCAATCGTAGACACTAGACTGTGTGATCTCGTACAAATGACTAATCCAGGGGAAAGGCTGCCTTCACTTGGAAGACAGAGGCTGCCTGCCCCTCTACTCTGCCTACAGAGGACGAGTCACCCACACACCCACCACCGGCCCAGGAGCATGGGCTGCTGAGCAAGGTGCCATTTCTAGGCCAAGTAAAGGTAAGTAAGGTGACTGCTCACCTTCTAGGACATCAAGTCAGAGGAGACTAAAAGAAGTCAGTGTGGGTCAAACGAAAGTCGGGCAGCTAATCCATCCATTTCATGTACTCTACTTCCATCCTGTCTGTTTGTGGTTGGATTCCTGGAAATCTTTGTTTTAGGGAAAACCCAGTGACATGGTACGTGAGAAAAAGAGGCAGCTCGTGAACAAACCTGACAAAGTCAACACCAGGCTCATCTTGTCATGAGCTGGTCTCATCGCTTTGTTGACTAAACAAAATATTGCCTGGACTCTGTTTCAAGACAAGACAGAGCTGGAGAAATAGGGGTCCTTCCGTGTCCGTGTGGTGCCGGCCTGTTGTGTTCTGGAACTGATATGAGGAGACTCCCACAGCCATCCTTCCCTCACACCAGTACCACCAGGAGGGACCTCACGGGAACGGAAAGAACTTTAGGAACAAAAATACAAGATCACTGAGAAAGATTTCCTAGATTTGCTCATTTTCTTAGATCAAAATAACTATATTAACTGAGTAGTCCTAACAATAAGGAAAGTGTCTGTAATAAGTGGGGCCTAATCAAACTAAAAAGCTTCTGTGCCACAAAATTAAAATGTAACCTATGGAATGGGAGAAAATATGTGCAAGTCACATACCTGATAAGGGTTAATATCCAAAATATATAAAGGACTTATACAACTCAATAGCAAACCCCAAACAATCTAATTTAAAAAGTGGACAGAGGATCTAAACAAACATTTTTCCAAAGACATACAGATGGCCAACTGGTACATGAAAAGATGCTCAACATCACCAATCATCAGGGAAATGCAAATCAAAACCACGAGATATCACCTCACACCTGTTAGAATGGCTGTCATCAAAAAGATGAGAGATAACAAATGTTGGCAAGGCTGTGGAGAAAAGGGAACCCTCGTGCACTGTTGGCTGGACTATAAATTGGTGCAGTCACTATGGAAAACAGTATGGAGGTTCCTCAAAAATGAACATTTTTAAAAGTAGAACTACCATATAGCCCAGCCACCCTACTTCTGGGTCTATAACCAAAGGAAGTAAAGTCAGAACCTCATAGGGATATCTGCATTCCCACATTCTTTGCTGCATTACATACAATAGCCAAAATATGGAAACAACCTAAGTGTCTGTCAACAGATAAACGGACACAGGTGTGTGTGTGTGGGGGGGGGGGGGGGGGTTACACAACGGGAAGTTATTCAGACATGAGGAAAAAAAGGAAATCCTGCCATTTACAATAAAATGAATGGACCTTAAGGATTCACCCCTCAAGTGAAATAAGTCATACAGAGAAAGGCAAATGCTATATGATATCACATATATGTGGTAGCTAGAAAATCTAAGAATGTCAAACTCAGAGGAACAGTGGTTACCAGGAGTTGTGGGTAGGTACATGGGGGAGTTATTGGACAAAGGGTACAAATTTCCAGTTGTAACATTAACAAGTTTGGAGAGCTAATGCATAGCAGGGACCAATATTATAGCTAGTAATACTGGGTCATACACTTGAGTGCTGCTAAGAGGTAGATCTTAAATGTCCTCACCAGGAAAAAGAAATGCTAACTGTGATAAAATGAAGGTGGTAGCTAATACTATGATCGTAATTATTTTGCAACATATAATGCATCAAATCAAGATTCTGTACACCTTAAATTATACAATGTTATGTGTCCATTGTATCTCAAAAAAGCTAGGGGGCAAAGTATCTGCTTCCATAATGTTATATCTAACCAATATCTGTATACATCATGTAATTTCCGAGTTGACAACCTTTGAGATAATCTGGCTCACCTTGTCATCTTACAGAGAAGCAAAGTGGCTTGTCCAAAGTCACATCACTCCTCCCTTTAGCTCTCACTGTCCTAATAATTAATTCAGAATTACAAGAAAAAGAATGGAATGATTAAGAGTATGATGCTCTACAAATGAGAGTTATCAATGAAATTAACCAGGGCATCCAATGTCTGGAATCCAAAAATATCTTTAAAACATCCAGTAGAGTTATTTTAAAATAATCTCAGACTTCAGATTCCCAGAGGTAAGGACTCTTTTTTTAAATGCTGAAGCACCCAGGCATTCCTTGATTTCATTAGCATTTTTCATCAGCTCTATTTTAGAACTTGGCATAAAAATATCTTCCTTTATCGTTATCAGCAGCAGGCGCCAACTTGCCATAAATCAACTCCATCTTCATATTTCCAGGGCCATTCAATCACCCAAACGTCAAAAGTTTATAGCTCAACACCAGTGTATGCTTCTAAAAATTCTTCTCAATCCTCAAATATAAAATCACCAAACTGGAACTTAATAGGGTTCACCCTATAGTATCTGAGAATTCTAGCTAAAATTAGATTCATTCATAAAGTTCATGAAATATTCAATTACAATAGAGGTTCAATGAAAGAATGATGGGTTTACAAGAGCTCATATATTCTAAACCCGGAGCTGTTACATCATCCAAGAAGGGCTTTCTACGTTTTCAGAAATGTCTATAAACAATGTTATCTGGGGACCCTTTTCCAGTACAATCCCAACTAAAAAGCTGAGAGTTCCCACAAAGCAGAATTCAGCCTTTTAAACGTCAAATGGCTAAATTCAAAGATTTTGTTTTAGACTTGTGAGGTGGGAGCTGAGCAATACAGCACCATTCCCTGGCTTGACTAACACACACATTTATCAGTGGCTACTCTGTACAAGGTACTGTATTCTTACAAAGATACTGCAATCAAAACAGTGTTATTGGCATAAAAGTCAGATCAATGAAACAAAACAGAGACCAGAAACAGTGTACACACTTTGTGTGTGGTGAATATGTTCCTTATCTTACGGTGGCTTCATAAGTGTATACATATGTCAAAACTTCTCAAATTGTACACTTTAAGTACGACTAACTTTACATCAATTATACCTCAATAAAGCTATTTTTTTAAATATGTCTATCTTATTTTTTCAATGGCATCTCTATATTGTGGCAAGCTGTTCATTTTTCTTGGCTGATAACTTTTGTTTATTCTCTCCCCACCCCCCAATCCTAGCTCATGGACAACTATATACCACCCCTATGTTTCCCATCTCCCTTACTCCTTGCCATCAATGGCACCAATGTGCACAACCCCAGGGGATTATTGATGGTTGGTTTAACCCCATGATAGTAATCCTAATGCTCTACTTTCCTAGCTTCCCTTGCAGTTTGGGGTGGTCATGCACCCCACTTCTGGCCAATAAGGTACAGGGGGATGTCAAGGGGACTTTTGGGAGACAGCTCCCTCCTGGATGAAAGTTGGCTGCGTTTCAGCCCAGCCCGCCGTGGATGTAGTTGTGGGAGGATGTGCGGACTGGTGCTCTAGCAGCTACCTTGCTACCGTGAGACAAAAACCTACAGACACGAAACAGGCTAAGGAAGACATAAAGGAAACAGAGGAAAGTCCTGGGTACCGGACATTGTGGAAGCACTGCACCAAACCAGAACTTGCTTCTAAAACTTTAATAAGCTAAAGAATGGCCTGAGGAATCTTGTTAAAACGCAGAGTCTGATTCAGTGGGTGCGAGGTAGGCCTGAGCGTCTATATTCCCAACAAGCTCCAAGGTGACGCAAATCACCCTGAATAGCAAGATTCTAGACGTCTCATACGGTGAATAATTAAATGTGGCTTTGTTTTTCAAGCCACTGTTAGAATCCTATTACTTTCAGTTAAAAGCTCTCCTAATTCATGCTGATTGGTGGGGTAATTTTCACTCTGTTGGGTTCTCATAGGAAAGGAGAAACACAATTCTGAGACCAGAACTGTTGGTTAACCTATCTAATTCCCAATTTCTGTGACACCAGCATGTAAGTGTGGGGAATAAACCAATTCACATCCAGTCAACCAAGACTTGAAGACATTTCCTATATCTGAAGGTAATTATTGTTCTCCTCCTCCTTACTCAAACAATCATTCACTCCGCCTCCTTACTCAAACAATCATTCACTTGATCATTCTTATTCGAATATTACAAAGCACGTGGCAGATGCAAAGCACTGCACTACATAGCAATATTACAAAGCACTGCACTGCAAATCCACTGCGTTGGATTCTCGGAGAATCAAGCACAGACCCCCTTGCTGGGATGGCGCTGTTGGAAGAGCAGGCAGAGAATGCAGGGCTGACTTACAGTCTTCACGTCGTTGGTGCCGATGATGCCGCCTATCTCCCCCAGGTCCTTCAGCAGCAAGTTCAGGATCTCGGTGGCTCTCTTCTTCTGGTGGTTGCTAAGCTCTTGCAGCTGGCTCAGCTCTCGCTGTGTGGTTGTCAGTGTGGTCTGAAAAACACATTTCCGCAACAAATTAAAAGGCTTGCCCATCGATTTTATGCACTCAGCACCGCAATGAATAACAACATGACGTAAGGTGGAGTTCTGTTACCATTTCATGTGATTCCATATAAGGGTTCCTTTAAGTCAAACAATAGCATAGCACTGAATTCTTTGACAAGAAGAGAAAGCCGGCTTAGCCTGCTATGTTATGTCTACATATCAGATGACAATCTCCAGGTTAGTGAAATAAGTTATTAAAAATAAATAAAGCCCAAAGGAACCCTGAGGTTCAGAACGTGTACTCACATCTTCCTACCTACCAGATGTTCTGTGTCAGTTCACATCCTCAAGGGTCTAAACATACCTGCAGGCACCCCTACCTCCACGTCCAAACAAACCTGCTCCCTGGACCACTTCCACATTCCCATCTGACTCCAGTCTGGAAGGCCCAGAGGGCATTAATGCATTTAGGAAACAACTTAGAGAAATTCTAATCTTCACAGTGAAGCTGAACTGAACATTCTTCACCTCTTTTCAAAAGTAATCAAGTTCAACAAGATCGGCCTTCTTAATATGTAACAGAAGCTCCATTTTATTGCCAAACATTAACAAACCCATACCTTTCCATCCTTCATGTGTGCTACCAAGAGGTATGTATTTTTAACTAACTAACCAAGTTAGTAACTAACTAACTAAAACTCTCAACATCAAAACAATTGTCATCTTTTGGTGTCTTGGTATTAACTCAGCCAACAACAACAAATAATTCCCCTAAATTATGAAGCTCTGGAGGCTAATACAAAGACATTTATTCAATTCTTCCACACGCAGCTATTTTATTAGAGCACTTTTTAATGATCTTACTAAAAATAGTACTCTAAATGAGTCCAATAATACTTCAGTTTGACAGAAAGTAAGAACTGTATTGTGAAAAATGTTCCATTGTTTTGAGAAGCAAATACCAAGGACTAGTTAAGGACCCTGTAGAAGAAAACAAGCAGAGGAAAGCGAAGTCTCCTCCTTCCCTAAGTGACTGCCAGTCTGTCTTCCTTCCGTTTTTCTCTTTGTTTTGGTATTACCACCACTGGTATCACTGTGTTTTAAAATCCACAGGAGCCGTAGATCCCATCTTGGGAGGCCATTTACAAAGTCCGCCTCATGCAGTTGAATGTATGGAGCGAGGAGCCTTTCCATCAGCTTTACGGTCAGAGCCTAGAGCTTGCCTGTACCATCTGCTGCTCCTCCTTGCCCAGGAGGACTGGATGCTTTCCACAGAGCAGTCTGGGCACAATCTCACAATACCAGGCCATTGGGCTGAGGTGCCAAGGGCAGCCATTCAGCTTCCTACCACCCATTTTCCAAATAGAAAAGGACAAAATGGACACATCCCACCACCAGCCACCTCGCCAAATGCTCACTGGCCCTGATGCCATGAGCTCACTGTGCAGGACCAGCAGCATCTTTCGCTGGGAGCATCTGAGAAGGAGAACATGTGCAGACTAAAGCACTGGATGAAAGCAGGACAACAAACCAAACAGCCCAGGCCTGGGCTAGCACGGGAGCTGTGGGAGGGAAGGGACTTCATTCAGGAGGACATAACAAGAAGAGTGAAGCCCATTGCCTTCCAGGGTCACCCACTCTCACCTACTGATTTAATGACTTGAGATTTGCTTATTGAAACTATAGCAAATGCACAGGTCCATGCTAAGTGCTTTATGTGAACTGCCACATTCTCACACCCTGAAAGAAGCATGCTATTATTGCCATTTTTACAAATAAGGGAACAAATACTCAAGGCATTTAAATGTTTTGACTAAGGCTTAACAGTTCTAAAGTCAAAAGTTTAACCAGAGTCCTGGCTGGTGAGGCATCCCGTACACCAAAAGGTGGTGGGCTCAATTCCCAGTCAGGGCACATACCCAAGTTGCGGGTTCAATCCCCAGTTGGGGTTCATGTGGGAGGCAACCAATCGATGCTTCTCACATCCCTCTCTCTCTCTCTTTCTCTCCCCACCCCCTTTTCCTCTCTGTAAAAAAATAAATAAATAAATAAATGTCAATAAAAATTTTTTTAAGTTTTTAAAGAACTTTTTAACCAGGATTTTTCTGGCTCCAAAGTCTGCACTCTCTTGACTATTCCACAAGGCATCCCTGCTAACGTTATAAATCTCCTGAATAGAAAGCAGTTGTGCTACGCCGTTCTAGGATGAGTGGACAAAAGTCACTTACACAAAATATTTCAATTATTGGAGGATTTCAGAGAATGCATCTAAGTCTAACACTGAAAAACCATTCAGCCAACTGCCTTCTCCTTTATACAGTCTGTCAACAACCATGGACATACACAAGAGTGACAACCGAGGAGTCACCCCTGGACAAATGCTCCCACCGTTTTCTGGGCCAGCTCATCGGTCAGCTGCTCATTGGCCCTCATCTTATCCTCCACCTCCTGGGACTTCTGGTCGTAATTGACAGCCAGCTCCTCCAGGGCCTGCAGGACTTCTTTCACCTCGTCTTTGGCCGCCTCGTTTTCAATCTGGAGCCGTGTCAGCTCCTCTTGGATCTTCTCATAGTCTCTTCTTGTGGAAGCTAAAAGCTGGGAAATGAGTTGGCACAGGACTGGTGAATCTAATGTTCGAGTGTGTGTGTTCTGTTCTCTATCCAAAGTAAAGTAATTTTAAAAAACAGACACAAAAAAACTAGTTGGAAAAGCGCAGGATGACGAGAACCCCTACTGTATATCCAGATGCTAAATGTAAAAATAGCATGTTATTCAAAAATCTGCTTCTTCCTCTTTCTTTTCTTTCTCACTTTTTTTTCTTTATTCATTTTTGTTTAAAACTGCATAGACTTACCTCGAAGAATTGATCACACATAAAATACCACCACACTTTGTAGCTGGCTGGCCATCCCACATGTCTAACAATGTATGGGGGGAATCATTTCTGAGGACACGAATACTTACATGGCTTCTTAATATTATCATTATTTCACATTGTAAACTGGTAAATTTCAGAGTCAACCAAGACAGAATCAAAGGGCAACCGTCAATTTTTCTTAACAGTCATCATGGACATAGAGAAGCACATACCCCAAACATGAAATGATTTACAAGTGAATGGCTGGGCATGTAGATGCTTTCATTATCTCTGTGCCTATTGTGTTTTTTTATTTTCCTAGAGTAAACACATATTGCCTTAATACTATAGGAGAGAGGTGGAGAACCTTTCTTCTGCCAAGGGCTACGTGGATATTTATAACATCACTCGAGGGCCATACACAATTATCAACTTAAAAATTAGCCTGCTGTATGTGATCAAACATCTAATTAACTCAGCATTAAAGCCTCATCAGGGCCGGACCAAATGTTTTTGAAGGCCTTATATGGCCCACCAGCCGGACCTTCCCTACCCCTGCTACAGAAAAAGTAAAATATTAAAGAGTTTTAACTTCCCTAGCTGGTTTGGCCCAGTGAAGGGTCGCAGGTCCGATTCCAGTCAAGGAAGTAGGGAGTGGCTCTAGAGTTAAGCCTCAGATTGACCTGTGGCAGAGCCACAAACAAGTTCCAGCTTAGAGGGCAGAGCCCTCTTAGCATAATTGAGCTTGACCTTATGGCTTCCCCCTAGATCCTTCCTAGGTAGCTAATGGGTTATGGGAGGTGCAGCAAGTGCTGCCAAAACAAGTGAAACTCACAAGAACATTGTAACTATGGTGACCACTACCTTGTTTTTCTCTGACTGTAAAATAAAGCCTCAGCTTGCCGGCTGGATTCTTCTCTGTGGCCTCATCCAGGCACAGGAGATCCACCGAGCCCCAGCTTATTCTCTTTGTCTGTCTTTTCTTTAATCCTTCACCGCCCCCTCCTCAGGCTCACCGAACCATTGGCTGTGCTGGTGTGGCATACAAGGTCACATACCTCAGTTGCAGGCTTGATCCCTGGCCCCAGTCAGGGCGCGTGCAGAAGGCAACCAATGGATGTGTCTCTCTCACATCAATGTTTCTCTCTCTCTCTGTCTCTCCCCCCCCCCCTTCCACTCTCTCTAAAAGTCAATGGTGGCCCTAACTGGTTTGGCTCAGTGGATAGAGCGTCGGCCTGCGGACTGAAGGGTCCCAGGTTCGATTCTGGTCAAGGGCATGTACCTTGGTTTCGGTCACATCCCCAGTAGCGGGTGTGCAGGAGGCAGCTGATCGATGTTTCTCTCTCATCGATGTTTCTAACTATCTATCCCTCTCGCTTCCTCTCTGTAAAAAAATCAATAAAATATATTTTTAAAAAATTAAAAATCAATGGTGAAAAAGAAATCCTCAAGTGAGGATTAACAACAACAAAATAGGAGTTTTAACTGTAACAAAAAAAGAACGTGTACCACAGGCAGTTGTACCAACTTGGAAATGCAAAGGAATAGAATGGGAGGAAGAAGGCAGGAAACACTAAGCAAATGGAAGGCTCAGCTAGAGTTCAGAGGAAAATCAATTAAATATGGTCCATCTCACTACAAAGGCATGCATGATCTCCCTGCCAAGGGAAGCATTTGGGCAGGGGTATAATCCTTGTCCCAGAGAGATGAAGGGGAACAAAGAGGAAAGGAAGGAAATGGTTATGGAAAGCTATATCTATGGGAAGTTGGGACTGGGGACATGAACCCATGCCACCTGCTATAATTGCATCGCCTGATTCAATCCATAGCATTTTAGCAACAAAGCAGAAAGCACCCTAAAGCGCAAAAGAGAAAAAAGGTACTTAGATGGTCCTCAAAAAGAGAATTACGAACCATCTATACTTGATAGATTGTCTCTTCTTTGCTTAGGTCCCTGTTTTGTAAAATACTTGGCAAAACACAATGCAATAAAGACACTTACTGGAGAATTGAATGCCATCAGGGAGACTGAAAACAATTTGCCTCTTTTTTTATCGTATCACATGTATGTGAATGCAGCATTTGGACCCCTTTCCACTCTGGGTTCCCTCCTCTACTTCCTAATTTTCATTTGTTTGTTTCTCCTACAAGATAGCATGAGAACACGGTGTGTATCACATACCTGAGCCAGCTGATTTGCAAAGCTGGAAAAAGCTAAAATGGCAAAACACAAGAGTGCTGAGCACTGGGTATGAGGAATTAAAACCAGCCTTATCCACTTATCAAGCTCCCGTCTCTGCTCTTCAAACACTAAGTGTAGCAACCAGCTACTCCCTCTCAAATCCCAGGGCTCTACCAAGTCAGACATTTATCTTCTAAATTCGGGCAAAACCAGCTTTTAACGGGCTTTGAAAAGAAATCTACCAAGAAATTTCCACATGATTCAGTGATCTTGAACAAATTCTTTGCAAATTAAAATTCTGGAACAAACATCAACAACAGAGAGTAATAAAAGAACTTTGTAAGAAAAAATTTATTATTATGAACTTTACCTCATCCTGATCCAACATCTGTTGCTTTAGCTTTTCAGCCAGCTGGCTCTGCTGGTTAATTTCATCATCCTGAAATGAAACATCATGTTTAATTCTTTTCGGTTAGTTATGTCATTTTTGATATTCGAGATAGTCCGATACCAGGATGCCAGCTGTGAGCTTCCTAATAAAATGAAGGGCATGGCGTGGTGTGGTGCTTCCCCACGGAAGAGAGACTGGCTCTGGGATCTTGATTTGGTTAAAATGTATCTCACCCTCTTTTGTCAGCAGATGAAACATCTGGATATTATGGAAAATACAATATCCTACACATTAAACTCAACCCCTGCTCTTCCAGAAATCAGAGCTCCAGGGCTTGGGAACTGAAAGGGACCTGGAGCTCTCTCTCACGATGTAAAGACGTTAACAGTGAACCCCTAGCTCAAAAAGCAAGGCAGTGAATGTCTGACCATCTGCACTATAATACATTCATGCCCCACATCTTGTCAAACACATCAGTGACCAGGAATGCGTACACGTGATATGTGGGAGAGACCAGTATTTCTACTTCAAGCCTCTTAGAGAGACTGGAAAAGTATTTACTGGAGAATTAATCTTTAGCATGAGCAGATTTCCCTCTTGATTGGAAGGTAATTTTCTTACCGGTTTGAAAAAAAACACACAAAAGTGCAGCAACAGTAATTCTTACTTTCCAGCCCGTCACTGACGTGGGGGAAGGGTCTTCCCACAGGCAAATCCGTTCTCACTCTCATGTTCTGCCACTAGGTGTTGCTGCACAAAGCCAGGGCTGCCAGCCTCGCTGCCCATGCAATCGGCTCTGCCTCTCCCTAGGCACATCCACCCAGTGTGGGCAACGCAGCTGGCCAACGACGCCCGGCTACGGGAGGCTCGGTGTTCACTGCAAATGTGTCCCTGAGTCCAAGTGCACATCCGAAGCACAGCCTGTGAGAACGCCAACGTGGCTTCACATGTGCCTCTCTCAGAAACAGCGGGAAGTCCTATCTGATGACCCCAAGCAGAGACCCCAAGCAGAGACAGATTTAGTTCAGTATTGGGGTCTCTCTCCATGCAGGTGCTGCCCAGGTGTTTTCATCAACAGCTGGAGGGGATGAGGGGGAGGGGAGGGAAGGGGAGGGGAGAAGGGAAGGGAGGGGAGAAAACTACATTGTGCTCTCCACCTTTTCTAGAAGGGAGGTAAGATAAATTCAAGGGCCTCCTTGGCAAACCTTATTAGCAAAAACTCAGTTTTCCACGGAATACTCTCCAGCCTTCTTGGTCGTGTCTGTGCATACATTTAAACCGGATTAACTCAGTGTTTGTCACAACTAATGCTTCCCATGGAGCGAGACAACTCTGAAATAGATGATACAGGATCTGCACCTCCTTTTCCTTCATGTAGCACATATTTTGGCCTTAATTCTCTCCTCAAGGAGACCCTTTTCCATTGAATATTTTACATTGATGTTTCTTTAATGCTTCTACAAAATACTCATGACTTTCCTCCCCAAACCAGATTTCTGCCAGGAGAATTAGGCAAATTACACCAAAGTGAATCTGCTAAAAATGGAACGTCCACAACTGACCATTTTGTAGGACTTTTTTGTAGACTATTTTGTAGGACTTTTCTTCTCTTCTACTTTATAAACTTAGAATGTTGGGTACCAGGAACAATTTTGAGTTATGTTCCCCAGCACATAAATATTAAACAACATAAAAAACTCAGGGTGTTTAACACCAGGAGTTGCCATCTTCCCCTGGGACATATAAACACCAGCTACATGTGATATAAATCACAAGAGAAGACAAATAGTGCAACAAGCGCTTTGTTCTTATCCTGTGTTCATTTCAGAGCCTGGAGACTCGGCTTCCTCCCCGACAGGTGACAGGTGGGACGATGAAGTGATTCTTGGGGTGTAGTGAGAAGCCACGGGCCCCTCTCCCCATCTGGGAAGGATGAAGAACCAGGATCACATTATGAGGACATAAATCACTGTACCAGAGACGTTTCCAAAACTACAGTTACCCTTTATTAAGGCAACTGCTCTAAGGAAGAAACACAGTCTACTGTGATCTTTAAAAAAAGTCCTGAAACTTGCAGAGTGAGATGTGCTGTGTCATGTATATCTATCATACCTACATCTCGCACACCGTGTTTACGCATGCTCTCTCTGATGCTACTAAGATCTCGTCCACGAGATGTTAAAGCACTTTTCAGAAAATATTCTTGTACTTGAGTTTTCTTATCCATGAAATAGGTGAGTTGTCAACAGGTCATTTATGAAGATGCCTTCGTTGCAATGGTAAACAGTGAAATAAGGTTCAACTTGTATTTCTACTTAGACTTTACTCCTTCTCACATATCTCCAATAGTACAGTAGCACTGGAGAGGTGCTGGGGGATGAGAGAGACAGTGCCAACACCAGTCTGCTCATCTCATAACTCTGCTGTCAGCCCACCTGTGAACCATCACCCTCTGATGCCACATATGAAGTGGCTTCTCCCTTAAGCAAACAGAAAGGGAGAAGACAGAAAAGCATCTGCTATGCACTAGGAACTTTTACTCCCCATCGCTAACTTTTGAAGTAACAGATGTGAGCCCCACGCTGCAGACGAGAAAAACATCTTCCGTGGGCCTGGTCACCAGCGCAGGTCTCAGTATTTTAAGCCACAGACCAACTCTTAAGAGGAAGATTGCCGTCGCACAGCACTGCTGTGGGCGAGCACCTGTCCTCAGATCCCTGAAGGGACAGCACGGAGGGACAGAGTGGGCAGCTGGGAGGAGGCTGGGTAGCCTTTCTCCCACCACAGTCTACATGGGTTCATTAGGGCCAGCATGTTCCTCACTTAAAGGGTAAGGTCAACATGGGGTGAGTACTGAGCTGGGAGTCAGAAGTTGTGTAATCTCATGGCAGCTCTGCCACCGACAGGTGATGCCAACTTGGGTAAAACATGGAAACAACCTGGGCTAGTTTCTCATCTGGACCCATACTTTCAGTTCTACCACTCAATAATTCATATTGGTAATTCCCAACTCATGAATTCTGAAAAGTATCAAGCCACCTTCACCATCAGAAGCATGAAGTACTTTCTAAAACCTTGAAGGCAGTCCATGGAGGACAAACCACCAGCTTTGGTGCCATCTGAGGCTGAGGCTTGGGGGCTCAGTCCTCTCCAAGATCTCTCAGCGTCACCCTGTGATGGACCGCAAATGCTAACCTCGAAATGTGTATTCTATAGGGTTTTCAAGGCACGAGCTAAAAGGAAACAATGTGACAGAAAATGTCCCAGGCCGGTCATCAGGAGGCAGACTCCAAGGCCAGCTCTGCCAGCTGCCTGCCGAATGCCCCAAGAATTGGCATTTGCATCACTCTGAGCTAGGTTCTCATTATCCCCTTTCGAAAGCTGCAATCAAAACTCTAAACACTTTTTCAGATCAATGAAGGCACCTCGAGCAGCAAAGGTAAATGATCCCAATTCCAACCATGGCAGGTGTCTATTCATAGAGAAAAGGGGATAGAAACCAGGTTATCATCCCTCATCTAAGATTATTTGGGGATTATTAAAATGAAACCAAAAATTCTAAAATGAGAAAAAAAAACCAGTACAGTAGGTTTAAACAATAGCATTTCTTTGGAGACATCAAGAAATTGCCTATATTGGTAACTTGTTACTGTTCTCCTTTTTCTCCTTTTTACTTTGAGGTTTTGTGCAAAATCCCTGGGTAGAAATGGAAGGGTAACAGTAAGTCAAGGGCCTAACGGGCAATTAACCCAGCTCTCACCGGTGTGAAGAGCTTATTAAACATGTCACCAGAAGGGTAGGGTGACCCCAGTTCAACACTGTCGCTATAACGCCAAGTCCCAGAGTCACCAACTCAAAGCAGAACAAGCTTCCTTAAGGCAACCAGTCACATTTCCCTTGTAAAGGTGACACCAGACTCTGAGCTTTACTCTAAAGAGAGGCCTGTAAGATTAATGGCAAAGTTAACATAACAAAGCTGTTTCATTCAAGCCAGAGGTGTCCCTGAGCACTCTGAGCTGAACTACAGCCGAAAAGATTAAATCAGACTAAAAATATCAGCAATCCTGATGAAATGAACTGAAAGGGTTTCGAATATTTCAAGGGCAGCATGCCAAGATCATGTGAAACATCAATTTAATTTCCTGTGCCTCTGGGATTCCTAACCTGACCTCCACTGGGATGAATGATACACAGTGTTCTCTGACATCTCTTTTCCTCTGTCCCAACTTGTGCACTGACATGACTGTGTCCCAAAAAGTCTGCCATAAAAACGGGCATCCCTAATCAGCATGTTCAAGCTACATCATTCAAGACTCTGCTCTGAAAACAACTCTGCCAATAACACAGAAGCAATCAGACCACACACCCCCACCGTGGGCTCCATCACCATGAGCTACACGATTAAAGCACACACTTGCGGTTTGGGAGCCCCCACCCTTGTCCCCATGGCTGGAACCACTGTGGGCATTCCACAGAGGTGAGGAATATGCCCAGAGAAGAAAAGGAGAGAGAATTAAACAAAGATCATGCACACTTTCACCCCTAACCCCTCTCTCATGCATGACCAGCCCCAGTCCAGTTTCTAGAAGTGAAGACTGTCTGTCTATACAGGCCAATACGCCCCTCTTCCAATCAAATTTCCATGAAAGTCCCATTCCATGTGAGTCAAGTTCCCTAACTCTGTCCAGACAAGAGCTGGGCAAACACTGGGAAGCTAGACATAAACGTCAGTCTGCAGCCCTACCTCAGAACACAGGGCTGGAAGCGGCTTCTGGTCAACAGTGCTGGGACCTGCCACCGTTAGTCTTTGCCCCAGAGCAAAGACTAGAGTCTCGGGCTACAGACCTTATCATCCAGTTGTCTGTAGAGACTGGAGAGCTCCTCGTCGTACTTCTCCTTCTCCTCAGCAGAGATGCTGGCGACAACAGCATCGACCCCGGGAACAATATTGTCGATGATGGGGGTGTTATCGCAGGGCTCCAGGGTCTTCTGGTCCTTAGCACTGATCTGCTCATCCTCAGGCACAGCTTCTCCTGCAAAACACAGCCGAAAGGGGTGGGGATTGAAGAAATGCAGCACGCAACCCTCCAGGGGGAGTTACAAAACCAGTCACTCCCATGAACAAGACTGAAGGACACAATGAAGAGCTGTTATATAGAGCTATAGTTCGTGTTCTCTCTATTTGACAAGAAAGGTCATAATTAATTGACCAAAACTGGTTCTACCACAGAAGCTCTTAACTAACCCAACTTGCAGCAATGCCCAGAATTGTCAGCTACACTTTACTTCTGAGGAACATGCTAGGGCTTTACTAGAATCATGCGCTCTCTAGTGACTGATTCAAAGGGAAACAGACCTCTGAGGCATCCTAATTACCAATTAATTAGGTTACTATTTCATTAATGGAAACAGGCACATCAAGGAACAAATTCGCCATTGTTTAAAAGAACATTGCAGGGCCCAAATTCTCTAACTTTCAGCTCTCTGAATCCAAAGCAGGAAGCCAGGTAACCATGGACCCAGGAACCCTGGCTGGCACCGCACAATCACATATTCCACCATCAGCCACTCTCTCCTGCAGGAAGTCGGAATTAACTGGCTCTACTGGAAAGTTCAAACAGAATAATTTCCTGCAATGCCAGGTTTTCCCAGGAAAGAAAAAGCAGCCAATCTAGAGTATCATGCAGAGACCTTACATACCACTTCTCAGTCTGCAGATGGTGGTGTTGGGCTTTCGAAAGAAGCATTACCAAGTCTGACCATGCAAATTGAGGGAAAAGGTGAAGTTCTCAAGCTGGCCAATGGCTATCCCCACCAAGAAAATCACCTTGCAGAGATGTGCTGCACAAAAAGGATTCTGTGAAAACCATGTGGCCCAACTGAGTCTCTCAAATATCTTCTTGGGAAGCAAAGCAAACCAAAGCCAAACATACTTTCCCCATCACAATGTTTACCATCAACTTCACACTCAGTTTGCTACGATCAGTGAGTGTCTGCAACGTTCCAAGCCTCACTCCACTTAGCCCATAAAACGCATTTTGTGGAAATTCCCCAGGAAAACTGCTCTGAGCCAGAGGAAAGTCCTTTAAAAAAAGCAAAAAAAAACAAAACAAACCAAAAAAACAAAACAACAAACCAAAAAACCCACAGAACTGAGATCCTAATCCGTAGATTCATAAACAGTATAAATCATGCCTCCAGGAACCCACCTGAACACTGTATACATGTATCTCAATATAAACAAAGCACTTTGTGATATGTAAGTTTTGTTGCTTAAGATTCCATTATCAAACTGATAATCACAAATGGCCTTCATGCCAAATAAAATTAACACGAAATGATTTCACTTGTCTCACAGCTCTATTTCAAGCAGGAACTTGAAGCAAAACCTGGAATCAACTATTACTTTGTTGAATATAAAACTGAGCCAACCCTTTTTCCTTCTAAAGCTCAGCTAGACCCAAACCTTTTCCTAAAATTATTGACCTGAAAGCAAAACCAGAATATCAGAGTAGCCTTTGAACTGACCCTGAACCAGATCAATATTTCATTCTGTTTCAATTCCTGGTTTAAAACATCCACCAACAACCTTAGTGTGCAGACTGAATTTCACCCAATTAAAGGACTTATATTCTCTACAGCCTGCTAAATCCCGGGCCATAAAAGCAGTACCATGTTTTAGTTCTTAAGGATTATTTTTGCTTTAAAAAAAACACACACACACACACGCACACATCTTTTCTAACCACAGAGTATACACTAAAACTTGATATCCCTACCTCCCAATTTCTCCCTCTCCAGACAAAGTCACCACTAACACTTTGGTAAATGTCCTTTCTCTGCTTGGCTCTTGACTGTATCTCTAATTCTTCAGTTCCAGCTTATGAAATTTGTGAACATGGCAACCTAGAGCAGTAGGAATTTGATCTTCCAGTTTAAACATGATGGTGAATTCTTAACTGTGCTAGACCACAAACCAGTCGGATGTTGGTCATAGTACCCACAGGCCAACTCGCCCCAAGTCCAGAAGTGAGATACAAAAATATCCGGAAGAGACATATCCCTGTGCTCTTTGGTTCCAAATGGCCATAGCGGCAGTGCTCTCAGAAGGCTGGTGTGCGCTAAGGAGCTGCCCTGTGCGCGTTTCACCTCCTCGGGGCAGGCAGGAGCCAGGAAGGAAACCCCACAACCTAGCAGCAATCACCTGCTCCAACCAAAGCCACAGGTTTCACCCCCCTGGAGCTGCTCCCGTCTCCCTCTGAGGCATCAGAACACCACCAAGTGCCAGGCTGTCCCAGGCGGGAGAGGTCCAAGCTCGGCCACGCTGACACCAGGTCCCTGAAAGTCATCAGCCGACTGCATCAATGTTTCCAGCGCCTGGCGGGACACTGAGCCACACTGCTCCTTTCACAGGCTAATTAATCACAGGCCCACCGCCTGCTTAACCTGGCTTGCTTTTTACAAAGGAGAGGAAATGATAATGCCTCTAATACAGCACTGTTCTAAAGATTAATTAAAATAGTATCTGTACAACACAAAAGATCTTATCGTTTAAAGTCCATCTCTTAACCCCTCCTCTCCCTGACAAATTGTCAACTCTTTTAGGCTTTGCAGATAAATTACTATTTTTAGTTATTCTGAGATTAGTGTTTCTGGGCTCGTCACAATACTTTTGTGGTTAGAGCTCATTTCCAACATTAAAATGCAATATATCTATGCAAGCCTCTTTCAGGTTTACTTTCATTGTTATTATTAAGACACATTTGAAACCTACAGCAGATTTTCTGGTTTCTCTTGACAAATTCTCTGAATCGAAGCATCAACACGTCCCCCACAAAGCCGCATCTACACAGGAGCCCTTCTAAAGGTCAGGCAGTCGGGATTATTTTTTGCAGCAGGCGATCGGGCCAAGAACAAAGCAGCACGCAGGAACAAAAGCAGCAGGCACCGGTGGAGAGCACAGCCCCTGCCCAGAGAGGACCCGGGGCTGGTGTTCCCAGCACCACTGCCCTTCAAAGGGCCGAGGAAATGACTTCCAGAAGCGTCCCTGGTAACTACACTGTCCGGCTCACAAACACGTCTGGGGATTATAAATTCCCAACTCTGTGCACGGCCTGACACGAGGCAGTCTGTCTCCATGGCAATCTCACCGCCGTAATTGAGAAGATCCCCTGCACTGCAGACCGGCTCTCCCCAGAAGCCCCCAAGAGGTGATTAAGGAGTAACTGATTGTAACAGGAAGACAGCTGCGAACAAACCCCGAGAAATAAGGCCCTAAAATCTGGTGACGGGAGAACAGAAAAGGATTACCAAATGAAGATTAGCCATCTATTTTATTTTTATTCTCCTTCTTTGCATTAAAAGCAAATTTCTCTCACTTTATCCCCTGAGGCTTCATACCTGTCTACAGGGAAAGAGCGTGTAATATTGTAAAGCACCTGATTTTTTAGAATGACAGCTCCCCTCCCCCTCCCCCTAACCCTTCCCTCTTTAAAGAAGCACTCTGGCATTTCCTATTGTCAGCTGTAATTACCTTTAAGGACTAACAAGATTTGTGTGTACACAGAGCACTGACTTGGAGCATACCTATGAGGTTTGCAGAGCATTTTAATTATAAAATGAAAACCCCAGAGGGCACAGGTAATATTTCTACAAAAAGGAGAAATCCATCAATTGCAATAAACAAGAATAACAGAGTAATCAAAAATTCTTGTTAGGGCTATTATTTAAAAAACTCCAAAACAGGCTTTTTGATCTTGTGTTTATGAGAGAGAGAGAGAGAGAGAGAGAGAGAGAGAGAGAGAGAGAGAGAGAGAGAGAGAGAACCATTACACTGCCAGTAATTCATTAAAATTTCACACGTGAAATGGCAATGAGCTAGTTGTCCTTTTCATAGGTCGAGTCCCTGAAGCCTGTAAGGACACAGGAAGGTAACTGCACTCCAGGGCAGGGCGTGCTGGTCCTCCCAGCTTCTCCCGGAAACCACAGAGACCTGCAGAGGGGCTGTGTTCTTTTAAGACCAATTAATCTGGGCCAGTGGCAGACCTAGTGGTAGGTCATTTCCATATCAACGAAACTTTGATATAGAAAGGAGGAAGGAAATCTTTAAGTTGACAGACAGGTAAGAGCAGCTAGCCACAAGATATCATTATATAAATGTGAGGTTTAAAAAAAAAATCATTCCTTTATGGGATTATTTTGCACGCAAATAGCATCTTTTACCCTAGTTCCTAAAAACATTGTAAGCAGCTTAAGACATTCTCTAATCCCTTCTAGAGAAATCTGCTAATAAGCTGGTCACCCAGGACTCTGCACCCCCTTTACAGTCCGGACTCCTCGATTGGCCGCACCATTCTCCTGGTGGGCAGGGTTTCTGTCAGTGTTTGCTTGTGCCCAAAAGAAGCAAGAGGGCCTAACAAAGCAGACCTCTCGAGTGAAATGCTAACTCCTGAGCATCCACTGCGGTAATCAGGAACCCAGGAAGGGGACCGGCACCTTCCTCATAGTTAATGCTAATTGTGTTCCAACCATGGGGGCCGCACAGTTTCCCAAAGTCCCAGTCAGACCCAAGGTTACGGATTTAGCTCGTTAGGGAGCCAAGCCTGGCCGGTTTTAAACCTGGAGAAATCTGCTCAGGAGACTGCCGATTGTTCCATGCCTTCTCAGCCTGTGATGACATGATTTTTGCATGATGTCAGCAGATGGGGAGGTCTACGTCTGCTCTGTTGTTTAATATTATATTTTATTCAAGAGACACTGCAGTTATGTCACCTTGTCAGGTCATTTCCCAGCTCTGTGACACCTGGATTTCAGGGCCTCTTTTTCTGGCATAAGCCCCTAAATTATCATTTTTCAAATGGCAAGATTCAAAGACGTATCTGAGAAGAAGGCCTGTGTGACAACTAACCTGGCAGTGCTCTCAATGGAAGAGCTATAGATCCACCCCACCTTTCTGAGCATCACGTGCCCAGTCCTTCAACCTCCCCCGCCCCCCACCCATCCTATGTGGTCTTCTTGATGGGTTGGGGGAGTGGGAGCCAAAATTCACTCTGAACCCAACTATCTAAATCTATCCCCATTTCTAGGATTGTTCGAGTCCTTCCCATACATATGATCAATAAACAACAAGAACTGGGGGAAAAATCTTATTTCTGACAGCTGCCCACTCTATCTATCTGTCCTTACGCAAGGAGGCTGAACAAATTCCCATGCGGCTAAAGTTGCCACCAGAGCCTCCAGATGCGACGAAGACTGTCACTAGATTTCAGCCCACAAGATGTCACTAGCAGATAGTGGTGGACGTGCGTTGTTTTTCAGCCTCTCACCCATTCTCATAACGGCGCCTCAGCTTCCTGCTGAGGAAGGAGCCTCCAAGGCGGGCGGGCGGCCCGGGTCAGACAGCCATCAGGACGTGTCTCCCCTCCCCAGGCAAGCACAGCACCACGTGCTCTAGCTCCTTCTCTCTTGGGCCCCTGGGTCTGAATCACAGAATGCAAGGAGGAGACGACATCCCCGGGGATTCACTCCCGTGCACCCCTCTATGAACCCGTCGGTTTTCCCCCGCTGCCTGTGTCTCCGCAGCAGCCCCAGCTTCACCATCGGAGGCTGGTTCCTGGGCTGTTGTTTTGGTTCTGGGGTCATTCAGAGCCTTCGAATGCGTTGTCTTTCTGTGTAAGCCCCCAGGTGCACCCCAAGGACCCGCACCGGCACAGTGGGGAATGACACCGGGGGAGTGGGTGGCTTTGCCCCTTCCTTCTTTATAAAAACAGGGCGTATCCTCCCCTTAAGCCACTGTGCACATGCCCTGCACCATTTGCCTTGATGGCAATGGCAGAAATGACTCAGGCCTGGTGCCGTAAATACATATGCAATTACAGGCCATATTCGGAGAATCCTTGTTCTCCGCTGCCCAGAGGAGAAACTGACTGCCAGGCTTGCGTTCTGAAGTGGCCCATTCAGCTATGAGGGGCTGGAGGGGGTAAGGCTGGGGGCGGCGGGGACAGCCTATAGGCAGTAACAGGACAGTATTTCTCAACCTCTGAGTGACTGCACAGTCCCATTGCTGCTAACTTACTTCCTCCCTTCACTTACTTCCATTATCTGCCTGGACCCGCTTTGCTGTTGGGGCATCACAGTATTTTACCTTTCCTGCTCCTTTGTGTTCCTACCTCATTCCACAGAAAAAGCACACGCACGCGCACACACACGCACACTCTTTTCTGCTACGCTCCATCTCTCTCACTGTCCCACAGCTGGAGGACAGCAGGGCAGCCAATCCTTTAAATTATAAACACACCACGCAAGGAAAGAAATCTCTTCTCCGGGGAAGGGCGCATGCTACTGACATTGCTCTGGTAACTTGTTCAGACCATAATGCGGAAATGTCAGTACCAGGAATCGATGAGGTGAACTCGGTGGCTGCTCCCACAAGTTTAGAACCAATGTGTGTGTTAAATGAAGGCATTCCACTTTCAAAATCCCAGTTCCCTCGTTGACTCAAACCAGCCATGCCCTCAAGGTGACGAGGCGTTAGAGCTGGTGCCCGGGACACCAGGAAGTCCCTTCCTTTCTGGCAGGTCCATCCAGCTGGCTCAGACACGAACCTCGAGGACCGAGTGCAGGCTGCACCCACAGTGGGAGGGGGATGAACTTAGGAGTCAAGCTCCTCTGCTCGGATCCCAGCTCTCCCAGGGACAGAGTCACCTCGGGCGAGTCTTTCAACCTGTCAAAACCACAAGGGCCACCTGAGGATTACACACCAGCCTAGGACTGGAACAACAAGCCTGGGGGTTCGCTGCATGTGTGATGTAGTTAATCCTTGAGATAGCCCTTCACTCACAGCTGGACAAGGGACTACTCCACCAGCCTGGAATTTATATTATTAGAGTTGGTTGTCTACATTCAAGAACTTTCGCTTTCAGAAAAATCGCCGTTAAAATGCCGTGTGAGCTCTGGCAGATAGGAGAGCTCTGCAGAGCTCCCTTCCCCCACCACAGCCACTCAGGGATTCCATGGTAACAGGAGGCAGGAGTCTCGCAAGACTACCTCCCGCTGCTCTTCTTCCCTCTCCCCTCGCTCCAGCGCACAGGGGACCTTCAGTTACTTCCTGGAGATGGATGACACTCCAATTTCTCCCCTAGTTCAGGTAGCTCCTCTCAGCTCCGGGCCCTCGGACCTGACTGCTTACTTGGTATTTTAACCCGGCATGTTCCACAGGCACCCGCAGTCCCCTACTCCTCTCCCTGGTCTCCAGCCTGGCTCTTCTCTTGTCTCAGTGCACGGTTCTGCCCTCCACCAAACTCAGCAAGCCAGAGACTTGGCCTGCTCTTTCCATAGCCACTCTTCGCCAAGCTGTGTGATTGCACCTCCCAAATGCCTCTCTCTTTCCAATGCCGTCTCTCCGTTCAGCTATCGAAATCTCCCCCCTGGACAACCACCCTGGTTCCTGGCCCTCCTCCCACCCTCTCCAGTCCATTCTCCAACACAATCAATGGATCTTCAAAAGGCTAATCTTACCCTATGATCTGCAGCTTAATATCCTTGAATGGCTTCTCGCTGCTTCCAAGATAATGACCAACATCCCGAACAAGAGCCGCCCCGCTCTGCACAGGACAGGCCTGCCGACCCCTCCCGCCCAGCTCAAGCCAGTGCTCCCACCTTAGTTTTCCACACTGGCCTTCCTGCCCCACCCCCAGGGACACTGTCACCGGGCTGCCTCCACCTTCACCCCAACTTCCACCTGCACCTCCTTGCACCTGGCTTACTGCTCTGTCTCTCTTGGATCTGATTCCCTATGTTGCTTATTGGGGGCCATCTTCACTGACTTCTTGGCCTTTTGTTGTGATAACTTTTAGCAGCTTACACCTTCCCTTTTGGCATGGACTACCAACCACCACACGTTTACCGATTCTGGCTGGAATCTCCTCCCCCTTCAGACTGTAAGCTCGTGAAGGCAGAGACGTGTCTGACTGCTCAGCTTTCATCTCCGGCACTGCGTTATGTTTACCTGACATACATTTATAAAAGTCCACCATGTGCCAGAAATCAGTCAGACGTCCGTTTCCCCAAATTATGGAAATTAAGGGCATACGCAGGATCTCACCCTACAGAGCACGGACAACAGTAAATTTCTGAGCGGACCCACAGGGTAGTGGAACAAACAGTTAAAATGATGCCACATGCAAAGTCCAAGAGCAGGGGCAGAGCGCACAAGGCACGAGGCAGGTCATGTAAGCAGGGCAGCGGGCAGACCCAGAGGACAGGCTGACTGAGGGGTGGGAAACTGAAAGGTTAGAGCTTGGCAAGGGACAGGAAAGAACAGAAAAAACAAGTTAGTTGCCCACGCCACAGTATTTCCGAGGCCAGTCTCCCTCCCTGTACCAAAAGCTTTATGAAGTCCCAGTCGCCCAGCAGAGAACTGACCCAAGAGCATCCCAGAAATAGAACCAAATTTCATGTGGCCGCTCCCGGCTCTGCCAAGCATCCCTCCCACTCTCCTGCTCCTGCCAAATCACAAGGAAGCATCCAGCAGCCCAGGTGCTGAATTATTCAATTATTCTAGCAGCTTTCAAAACGCGTGTGCAGCTAGGAAATCTCCCAAAAAGAAAGAATCGTGTTATTTAGGCTACTGGGTCATTTCTTGAACCGCTCTTGAATCCTGCTTTGCTTTTCAATTGAACAGAAGCTCATGGACACCCCACCCTCCCTAGCAAAAAGCAGTGGCATATCATCGCAAGACGACCTGCCGCTGACTTTGCAGTGACCAACAGGCCGGTCACCTCGCGAACCTGCACGACAGCCCCCACGCTGAGTCACACACTGAGGTCTGACGCAGCACCGAACACACACGGAACACAGCAGCAAACATCCAACTACCCACTGTCCCCACACACACCCACCTGCCTTATCGCAGTTAAAAAAAATGATACACTTCTACCTTTGAACTTCCATCACAATGCTAAAATCTCAGTGGAAGTAATCTGTCTGCAGTTAGATCTGAAAACCCCTCTTCAACGCCTCACCCACAACCCACCCACCCATGCACGTCAGCTGCCTGAGATATTTTCTTCCAGCAGAACAAACCAAAGAGAATGTTTTGAGGAAAAGAAAAACGAGTCACGAAACAAGCCTTTAAGACTCCATTTTAGCGCCAAGCTTTCAGGAGCCTTCTATTTCTGGCTCTGAAGAGGCAGAGCATGAAAATGAAATGGGGGAAAAGGACAAAGAAAAAAAGCAAATATTTACCAGAGGCGACTTTAACCTCAAATCAATTCTAGAACTCGCATAGGCGAGAAGGACAGCTTTCATTAACGAAAGCAATCTGAGCCACAAAGTCTCAGGCGCTGCCCTCTGACCCTCAGACATGGCTTCCAGTGGGTGAATTAGAGTCACAGACAGAGGGGCATCTCATTGGAAACAGATTAAGGCAACCTTGCAAACAGTCACTTGCCCGCCCTAAGAACGCACATCAGCCAAGTGACAGGGTGGGGTGGGGAACTCTGCTGGGAACGAGAAAACATCTGCCAGTTACACATGTTGCTGTAAGACAGGACCAAGCTCCCCATCATCGCTCTCTCCCAAGTGCCCGGGAGGCCAACTGCGTGGGAAGAGCAGCACACTCTTGTGCCTCGCTCTGCCTCTCGGCTCCTCACCGTTTCTCCACCTGTTTAGCTCCACCTCCAGATGCTGGATAACATTCTTCAGAGTCTTGTTTTTCTCTTTCTCTTTCTCATATTTCTTCTTCCATTCTTCAGCTGTCAGCTCCAGGTTCACAGAGACTGTGTTCTTGATGGTCTTAGCCCTGGGGTTAGAAACAGAAGGGAAAGACTAAGCACAGCCATCAGCATTAGCCTAATCATATTCCTTTCACGGCAAGAGACTGGGACTGGGGAGCAGGGGGGACCCTGCGGCGCTCACCTACCACCCTTTACCTGGCTGTGTTAATGGCACTGCTTACTCCTCAGGCTCCAAAGCACCTTTTCCTTCTCCTCATTGCCTCCTGTCAATCTCTAAATCCAGTGGATTTTCATTCGAATTGTCTCTCAGGGTCACCTTTCTCTATTCCCTGTCTCCATCTTGATCTGTGTTCTCAGCCCTGACTTATGGTGAAAGCCTTTTTCAAATAGTCAATATTCTCCTTTAAACACCTTCATACCACTTCCAGATTCCGCTTCCTAAGTAGAGCTTCCTTCCAATTCAATTAACATGTATGAAACATGGCATATACCAAGACAAATGAGACAAGGCCTCTCGCCTCTTAGAGCTTGCACTTTCTCTTCGAATAATATACAGACCGAAATAACACAAACTCTTTCTCTTCCTCACACTACCTGGAGCCACCCCTGATGTGCTGAACACATGTCCACACACACCTCCGGGGCCAGTCAGGTCACTCACCGAGCACGGTGGCCAGGTGAAACCACGGCTCCCTGCGGGGCACATGCCCCCATCACAGCCAATTGTTGCCACAGAGGAATGGAGGGCCACTATTCCCAGGTCATCCCATTTTTCAAAGTCAGAAATAAAGACTTTTATTTGTGTCTCTCAGTTTGTAACAATTTTTCAAAATAATGTGTGAGACTAACAAACATGTCTAAAAGCCACCAATTTTCCATTCCTAATATAGAGACCTCCTAGGACATATGGCTGGGGTCGGGGTGGGGGGAAGACGCCACAGATGTTTGGGCAATAACTCAAGGGAGCAACTGGTGAGAGCAAAGGCAATGGCAGCACTAGCCTATACTAAAAAATAAATAAACAAATAAACAAATATGACAACTAGCTACATGTAGAAATGAACACATAAAGCCGGCTGGTGTGGCTCAGTGGATGAGTGTTGACCCATGAACCAGGAGGTCATGGGTGGCATCCCAGTCAAGGCACATGTCCAGGTTGCTGGCTTGATCCCCAGTAAGGGGTGTGCGGGAGGCAGCTGATCGATGAGTCTCTCTCATCATTGATGTTTCTCTTTCTCTCCCTCTCCTTCCTCTCTGAAATCAATCCTATATAATAAAAGCGTAATATACAAATCGATCAAACGGCCGAACAGCGGAACGGCCATCCGGACAACCACCTGGGACCATACTATGACACCCACGGGCACCAGGCCAGACAAGGTGAGTGTGATGCAATTGGTCGGGGGCCCAGCTATCGCCCCACGATCGCCCCGAAGAGGGAGGCCTAGGCCACCAACTGGCGGGCTGCAGCGGGTGGGCGGGGCCTCCCTCTGCGAGGGAAGCCTCCTCTTGCATGAATTCCATGCATCGGACCTCTAGTAAAAAAAATAAATAAAAAATAAGTGACCACATAAGCAGACATGTCTAGTCAAAAAGTAAATTGTCCATGCAGAATCCCACTTGTTACTCACTTTTTAAGAAGGTAAAAACTACATTTAAAAGTATGTGATATCCTGTTTTATTTGCTATTGCCTTTTTTATTTTAAACTCCCACTGGTTCTTGTACTGTCACACTTGCTGGCACGAGCTGATGTGATTCAGGTTAATTACTGTTGTCATCAAATGACATTTTGGACAGGATTTCTATTTCCGTGAAGGAAATTCAGCTGTGCTCACCAGCGCTACCGATGTCATTCCAAAGATTAATTCCTTCAGCAGACAACTAAATAACCCAACTGTCAGAAGAGGAGTTAAGCAATTTCAATGGAAGACTCCACTTAAGAATTAGTATCATTCTCTCTTGCATTCACTGAGCTTGAGGCTGTGGTCCCCAGTCATGATTCAACTGATCTTTCAAACAGCAGCAGTTGTGTTACTACGTTAAGTCTGTGCCCGGCCGGCACTCTCACCAGCCCTCTAACACCCCCAGGCGGTGCCGTGGATGTTCCTCAGACACGAGCACACACACCGCAGCATCCATTACCCATTATCCACTTAGTGAGTCAGAAGGCGAAAAGTAACCTGTGGCTGAAAATGCTTGCGGACATTGAAGGGTGCTCTGTGAGGCTACCAATCTTACTTTTTAAATCGCAAAGATTCTCTTGAGGATTTCTAATGACACTAGAGCGAGAGGAGGAGAGCCTCTCAGCCACACTCAGGCAGGTCCAGCCAGAAAGGGGGTGTCTGTGAGCAGACCCAGCAGGGCTATCCCTGGTGTCACTGGTCTTCCTTTTCTAAGTTCCTTTAAGTTATTTTTCTTCCACTCCTGTAGTAGTCAAGGTCCTGGTAAGAATCTGATGGCCCACTAATACTGCATGATTTGAGACGAGTTTAACAAAGGTCTGGGGAGAGTGTTGGGAAATAATGAGAGATGATGCATACCCCACATTAGTTATGGGGAGCCATTACCATCCTTGGGCTGAGGGGACCCAGCGGGAGGGAGCTAAGAGAAGCAGGCTGCCCACTGGAAGCAGTGACAGTCTTTAGTCTGGGGACACAGCCACCCAAAGTGACCCTGCATGGAAAGAGGCAAGAAATTAATGCCCTTTATGCGTCAATGGGTCAGTCTCACTGTGACATTTGATTAATCCAACGTGACCTGATCACTCACAAAGGAGCACAACAGTTTCCTAGGCATTCATTTCCAAAGCCCTCAGGTTTCAGCCAGAGGCTCCAAGATGCACAAATAAATGCCTGCTCCACAGTTATAACCACAGCAGACACTGAGTCAACTCCTACCAAAAGCCACTCAGGAAAAGAACCTTCATTAATCTCAGGTTTATAACCGAACAGCAAGACTTAGCACAAATGAGCCAATTCTTGAAAGTATAATGATCAGAGATCTGTTCTGTCATTTTCTTTGTTTCAACATGTTTCAGAACCACCACTGAATAGATAATCTAGGTTTGCCCAAATATCTTCTCCCGGTAGGGAGGGAACTAGGACCCCATTTTTAAAAGACCTCAAAGCTAATGAATGTTAACCACCTTTGGAGAAGGAAGGCCAAGCACAGCAGGCAGGGCAGAGGTCACAGAACATCTGCCACCCAGACCCCCACACGGAGACAGTGAAGCCAGAAGAGGACTCTGCCGACGTGATCTCTAAGGAACAGGAGGAGGGAGACCTCGCCGCCCTGCCCTTGAGCAGCGCTGTTGTTTCCGTGCCAGCACCTCTGGGTCCCTCTCTCACTGGATTTGTGGTTCACATGTTCGGAAGCATATGGCCAGGCTTCTAAGACTGCTGACCGTGTCCACTTCCACCAGCGAGGTTAAGTCCCCGTACACGACGACCCTCTATAGGCATCCTCATAGTTGGGCACTTGAATCAACCCTGTCGAGGAAGGTAAGTCCTAGAACCACTTGGTTCACATTCCTCTGCGTCCTGATTAATCCAATCTCCACCTAATTCCTCAAAAATTGCCGATACTCGTACTTTCTGGCCCTAGTCAGTCCTAAATAATTACTGACTATGTATCATTGGAGCTTCTTCTAAGCATCTTGTCCTGCGTGGAAGAGCCAGCAAGACGTTTGTTCTGGGCACTTTCCTGTCCTCTGGTTCTCAGCGTTCTCCTTCCCGCTCCAGATGTGCAGGACAGTGCTGGCGTTTGCACAAGGAGCTCCAGACAAGCCCACACCGGCAATGCACAGGGCACATCTGTAATGTGTGATTCTGCACTGTGAATGGTGTGCCCGCATGGATGAGAGAGACGGAGATCCTCCCACTGTGGGGTGGGAGAGGGTGGTGAAGCAGCCTTCTCTATCAGTCAGGGTTCTCAACAAAAACAGAACCAACAGGACAAGATATGGAGAGAGATGATGGGTAGGTAGGTAGATAGATAGATAGATAGATATCATATACATATCATATACCCTATGATATATAAGCTATAGCTTACATTTCTTACACTTATTTACTTATCTAAAGAACTGGGCTCACATGATTGTGGGACTGGCAAGTCTGGGAGCCATAGGGCAGGCCAGGAGACTGGATGCGCAGGCAGAAATGGATGCTGCAGTCTCAGGGCAGAACTTCTCTGAGAAACTCCCATTTTTGTCCTTAAGGCTTTCGAATGATTGGTGTGTCATGGAGGGTAATGTGCTTTACTTTTTTTTGAGGGTTTTTTTAAATTGAGGTAAGATAGTTTTACAGCATTATTTAAGTTTCAGGCATGCAACATTATAATTCTACACCGGTACACACTGTACTGTGCTCACCACAGCAAATGCCTCCACCCGTTACCACACAGCTGACTCCCTTTACCATTTCAACCTCCCTCCAGCCCCCTTACCGATAACCACCCATCTTTTATCTGCCTGTTTGTTTTTTATTATTTTTTGTTGTTTATTCGTTTGTTTTGTTTTTGTTTTATATTTCACATATAAGTGAACTCATATGATTTTTGTTAATTTTTGTCTGACTTAAAACCATCAAGGTCCATCCATGTAGTCACAAATGGCAAGATTTCTAATGTGCTTTTACTAAGTCAACTGATGGTAGTAGATGTTAACCACATCTACAAAATACCTTCATAGCAGCACCTAGATTAGTGTTTGATTAAATAATCGGCTACTACAGCCTAGCCAGGTTGACACATAAAACTGTCACACCTTTCAGTTTGTTCTGAATCCTAGTTCCCAGATAAAACTCCTAACCTTCTTCTGGAAACGTGACTGCTACAAGTTGCCTTCCCATTTCCTGGTAAGGCCATTTCCCTGCTTGTAAGTGGGGGACGTAGGGAAGGAGAAATTAAAAGCTTTAACTTTTATCTTCTGAAAAGCTCTAGTCTCCAAGAAACATTAAGAAATGACAAACCTGGATGAGAATCTGGTCTCCACTCAAACTTGTCATCCATAGTATCTGTCCCTTCAAGAGCTGTAATTAACCCTAATGGTGCTTCAGCAATAGGGCCCCCAGCAGGGGGTGATTTGGGTCTTTTTCATTTTATGTCAAAAGTGTATTCAAGTGTCTGCATTGGCCAAAGTGCTCGCTCCAGCCCTGCAGGGAACCTGCTATCACTCTCTGGTGACATGAATTTTGCATGCACCCCACTCAGGCTTTTGCTCTGCCTGATCCAGCTGCCACTAAACTGAGCATGCAATTAACAACAAAGAACACATTAGGAAAAGAAGAAAGAATATTACTTTCCCTAAATTATCAATTCTTCCACATTCCACATACAAATAAACCCTTAAATTATTCATACTGGATCAATCAAAACTCTTGGTGCCAAAGATGTGCTAATTCTCTAAACTGATTGGCCTGTCCCCTCAGGGCTCCCTTTTCCCTCATTACCACCCCAAATCAAGGTCCATTAAATAGGCTTCCCAGATAATTGGGTGATTTCAGCTCATACTTCTTTTTTTTATTTTATTCTTTATTGTTTAAAGGACTACATATGTCTCCTTTTTCCCTCTCAGCTCATACTCCTAAAACTTATAAATATCCTTTTCGAATAGTGCTATAAAAGTACGTGGGAAGAGTAATTGAAGACTGAAAAATAAAAGGCTGGGAGCCAGAAGAATAAAAGATCAATGGGAGGGCTCTAATTTGAGTGTCCTATCCCTCTAGCAGGAACGCTCAGCTTCCCCGTACAGCCCAGCTTTTTGACACTCTGCTGTCTGGAAATTCACATGCTGCCTCCTCCACTAAATTCAAAGCTCTTTGAGGACACAGAGAAGGGCTTCTACTGCTTAACTAGCACAATGCTGGGCGTTCTGGGACTGAAAGGGACAGGCCTGACCATATAGGAGCCAGGCTTCCTCACTGAAAGCAGGAGACAGACATAGGGAATTTTCCCCTTTAAATTCCAGGACCTAATCTAGAATCTTGGCGAGTGCTGACTTGGTAGGCTGCCCTCGGGCCCCTGTGGACCGTACCATGTTCCTACTGCTTCAAAGGATATACTATTGCTTTCTTCAGAGCATCAATACAGTATAGCCTAGCAACAAACATGGACTTTCTTCCTGTCCTTGAAAGACTGCGTAGGAATAACTGTGGCATCTCATGCTGCCCTAAGGTTTGGCCATCCCTGCAACAAGAATATAATGAACACTCGTTACACTGAATTTGAGATGTGCCCGGCAGTCTTGTCTGAGTTCAAAGTGCTTAATCTCATTAGCTATCAGATGCCATGTCTAATCCGATGTTCAGACTCGTGTCTGCTGTGTAATTGGGTTCAATGCATATATTTAACAATAAAGCAGGTAGTGGCCCCACAGAGAAGTTAGATGTCCTTGAAGAATCCATTAAGCAACTCGGAGACAGAGGGCATGGAACAAAACCTCATACATTTCTAATTATAGGCTGGAAAACAAACCAGATCTAAACACAGCCAAACTTTTGGACACAATGGTGTCACAGTTCAGCAAGTGCCCTTATGTTCTATGAATCCTACACAGTCCAAATTAAATTCATCTGTTCATTCATTTGATAAACACCTATTCACTGACCACCTAGTGTGTGCTACTGGTGCTGGGCTCTTGTTGGGACAACTGAGGTCAGTCATAAACCTAGTCCCTGCCCTCATGGAGCTCAGTATCCAGATGACCCTGACAAAAGACTAGAGGCCAACCTATTTCATTTGAAAATATAATTCGCATGCCTGGAATCCCAAATTATCAGCAGTATTTACTTAATCAATTCATTCTTGAAACTTAATTCTAATTCCACATCATTTGGTCCTGTCCGTCATATTATAGTCCTACCCCGTACATTACCATGCCTTTCCCAAGCCTCAGCGCATCCAATTGTCACAGACGGTTTAAGACGGATGGAAAGGAGAACTTGAGATCACTGAATGCCGATTACATGCCAGCCCTGTGCTAAGTAAAACCGGAAGCAACTCATCTAATCCTCCCAACAATTCTCAGAACTGGGTGTTATTACAGTTCTTCCTACAGGCGAGGCTAACAGAGGAGGGAGGGAGGGAGAGAGAGAGGAGAGAGAGAGAGAGAGAGGGAGAGAGAGAGAGAGAGAGAGAGAGAGAGAGGGAGAGAGAGGAGAGAGAATGGGTCATAGCAGAACTTAGCTTCAAACCTGGAGTCACTGATCTCAGGGGCCCATGCTCATCAAGGTTCCTGATCAGCACCCTGGATGTAAGAAGCTACGAGTCAAATAATACAGTCTCCACCCTATGATATCCGACATCTTTAGTCATTTACCAGCTGTGTGGTCTCAGGCACCGTACCTAATGGCTCTGAACCTCAGCCTCAATTTCCGCGTACCTAGTAAAATTTCTAGGAGGATGTTGACATGCCTGGCATGACTAGGCCCTAATAAAAAGTGCCGGTGATGATGACTATGATAATGACTATCTCACTAAGATCAGAAGAAAACTAACCATTTGGACTTGTTCCTTAAACTCTTCCTATAGACAGCTAAAGGTGCCCACTGACAGCAGCAACCTTGAGAGAGACAGCGCAATGCCCTAGCACGACTCTGGCTTGCAAAGGCTCAGTGATTTTTGCTCTGCCGGTAAGAATTTTTGTAGAGATGTTTCCTTTCTAAATGCAGTTGATGCTGGTTTGCTCACACATGTCTTCAGAGGAAACTGTTACTAAGTTTAAGAAGCTGGGGGAGCAGGGCAGGCAGGGTGATCAGCATAGCATTCTATGTTGCCCATAGCAAATACTCATTTATAAAAGAAGGTGCCATCCTTCTGCCATCCAGTGAGCTAAGCATTTGGCTAATCAAGGAAGTGATCTGAGAGGAAGTAAAGGACCCACACCCAGTTTAAAAGATATATTAGTTCTACAACATTTCAGTGTAATTATTATTTATTTAGACATCCAACAGGTGCCATGACTGTGTAATTCTATGTTCTGTTGAGGGCTCAGGAAATGACTGGGGTTTAATGCAGTTTAAACAAGCCACAATTCCCCATACAGAATGCCCACCCCCATCTGTCCTTTCTCTAGGGATCTTAAACTACTTCTTGAGTATAACTAAACAACGTACTCCCGGGAGGAAGGTAGAGGGGGTGCTCTGTACAGCCATCTACAAATGAAGCAGCTAAAGCCCACGGGGAGCTGGTCACTAGTCTAAAGATCACACAAGTGTTCCGAATTAAAGGGAATGACAGCAGTGGAATTCACATCTCCCAACCGGAGGTCCAAGCTCAGCCCACTGAGCACTAAAGATGCTCAGATCACCCAAATCCATAGCATCCAAGCATTCTGGGAACTAGCACCTGAGGTCACCGGCTGGGAGGATGGGGCTAACACCTAGAACGGAGGGACCATGACTGCAGGTTAGGCCTAGGGGCGGGCAAGAAAGGAAAGGATGGTATGAACTAATCCACACACGTGAACGTTGTTTCAGGGTTACTGAGGTGTCTCTGCTGCCTGCCTATTACCATTGCCCAGACATCTAGGAAATCTCACATGGGCATTTTGAAGGCGAGAAGGTGGCTGCTGTTTTGCCCTTTCCTCAATATATATTCTTACCTTCTACCCCAGGGTTAGTACGAGGCTTCCTTCCCCCATTTTAATACTTATGCAACTACTCTACATTCATCTAAGTTTCTGGTGTGCTATCAGCACCTCTGCAATGAATTTCAAATATTGGAGTTAAAGGTAGTTAGTTACCAATCGTGAGTTGTATACCTTTGAAAACCTGTGAACCTGAGAGGCAGATTTTTTTCTTTTTATTCTTGATTTTAAAGAGAGGAAGGGGCAGGAGGAGAGAGAGAAGGGGGGGGAAGATGGATTTTTGTTGTTCCACTTATTTATGCATTCAGTGATTGCTTCTTATATGTGCCCTTACTGAAGATCAAACCACAACAACCTTGGCATATCAGGATGATGCTCTAACAAACTGAACTACCTGGCCAGAGCCTGGGATTCAGACTTAATTCCAAGAAGAACAAAAGCAACACTCCACTGAATTACCAACAATCACATCTATCGTAAGTCTGAGTGTTGTTTTTTAACATCATACCTTTGATTGGCATATTCCTGCCCATTGTTTTAAAACATGATTTTTCCTTTGGCTTCAATAAGTGATGCCCCAAGTTTACAGATCACCTGTTAGATGCAATTCAGTAACAAGCTACTTGCCCCCTTCTCTCTATTTCCTCTCCGACACTAGCCCCTTGCCCCTCCTGTAATCCAGGTCCCAGCAGGAGTAGCAAGACCACACCCACCTTTGTCCAAACATCAATGTAGATTTGGTCTCAGCTTCATTGAAGACAGAAGGAGAACAGCAAATCACAATAGTAGTTCTACAGTTCCCACCCAGAGAGTCCTGAAGAATCCGAGTCATCTTGCTGTCCCGATACGGCACATGTGTTTTCTATTTAGGAAAAGAAAAAGTATTGGTTGTGACAGCCCATTCAAAGAAAAAACACAGAGGCAAGCAAGTTAGTTTTGAGGACACTGGGCTTAGAAACACGTGTGAAATAAGAATGTGTTGCCTGGTCTTTGGATCTTGCCAAAGTTTAGCATGCCCATTCTGGGACCTGGGTCACAGGAAATTAGCATTTCCATTCACACATTTTAATGGACCAGATCCCCCAGCAAGCAAGGTGTCCTCAACCAAGATTCCCTCTGTCCCTTCCAAACCAAAACAAGCAAATCTTTAGAGTGTGTGGCAAAGAGCACACAGACCCAAAAAGGCGACTTCTCATAATATCATTTAATAGATGGGGCCAGGATCACTTACTGTCCCTTCTGCCAAGGCAGAGATCACGTTTCCAAGAGCAGACAAAGACTTATTGATATTTTTAGCTTCGTCGAGAACAGCTCCCTCGGCACCAGTTTTGCTGACCTATGAGAGAGAGAGCAGTGAGCTGCACAGGACAGGAAAGCACAGTAGAAAATTCCAATTCACAGGAGGGCAAAGGGGCAGGCAGGGGCGGTGAATCCTCCTGGCTCCTGAAATACAAGGCGAAGGAAAAGTAAGTAAGGATCACACTGATAAAAACCTTCCCTTGTGCCAGAGGCTGGGGATTTGCTCTCTCGCTTGTCATTTTCCTCTCGATTAGCTTTAGGGGAATGGCTGGAAAGCCTCCAGTGTGGAGCTGCGGATGCTTCCCCGGGGACATCATCCAGGAAAAGCAGGCTCTAAAGTGCTGTCACTGGGAAAAGGCCGGGCCCTGGGACACTGAGCCGCAGCCTCCACTCCGGGGGGAGCTGGAGGAGCAAACGCTGTCTGGGCCACAGTGAATGGACATGTTGGGAATGTGTAAACCATGAGCTCCAACTTCAGGCAAAGGACAAGGGATGGTGGGGATGGCTGTCCAGACTCTCTCTGTTCCTTCCTCACTGAACCATAGCAAGGAAGGAAGGTACAATTATCCAAAAGAAAATAAAAAACTGTCCTGACCAGTGTGGCTCAGTTGGTTGGAGAGTCCTCCCATACACCAAAAGGTGGCAGGTTCGATTCCCGGTCAGGACACATACCCAGGTTGTGGGTTCCATCCCTGGTCATGATGTGTGCAAGAGGCAACCGACTAATGTGTCTCTCTCACATTGATGTTTCTCTCTCTCCCTTTCACTCTCTCTCTCCTCCTTCCTCTGTCTAAAAAAAAATCAATAAAATTTTAAAATAAGGAAAAACACTATTTTTTTTTTAGTCATTAACACAACTTTAATTAAAATTAATAGTTTAGATGAAGAGCATGGAAAAAGTTTAAAATCAACTTCTGAAAAATCACGTTTACATACAGGAATTAAAACAGGCCAGCAGAAGTCCAAAAAAAAGGTGCAGCTTGTATTATTGCACTTGGATGGAATACACTGGCCGGGGCAGCGCGATACTTGGGCCATGCGAGACCAGGAAGAGGGACAAGCACAGGGGACAAACCCCCAGGCAGCACGCTTCCCGCCTTCCAAACTCTGGTGGACTTGAAAATAGTCAGCATCTTGGAAACACTCCACTAGAGCTCTTTACAAAAATGGCTACTGTGTCATCAACATGTTTAGTTTAGGTATGAAGAGTCAAGAAAATGTATATTACATCGAGAAGTTGTCTTTTTCCCTCTGCAGCCAGAGGGAGCGCACACAGTTCCTCCTCTGCTGTGTTATTGCTGGTAATTTAGTATTTACAGCATTTGCTGCCGGGAGAGAGCAGTTCACAGATGCTAGAAAAAAGGGGAACTCAACATGATTCATAGCTCTGCTGACTGGACGGACGGTGCCGGGTCAGCAGCTGCTGTCTACAGAGAGAAAAGTGGGAAATAATTTTTAACTGCACAAAGACGGGTTTCAATTATGTATAAAGGAGAAACTCCTAACCACAGAGATGAATGCATGTCCAGGGGTAGATTTTTTCAAACAGGATAGATTCTCATCTCTCTGGGAATTGTGTGTGTGGGCACCCCGGCTTACAGATAGAGAACTAATACACCTGATGGGCCACAAACAATACAGTCTATTCACATGGCGTTGTTTAAGATGCTTTCATATTGAAGCGCCTTAACTCCATGAAATATGCAGGACAGGTACAACTCCCTCCTCTTCCAGACGAGGGAAATTTATGATCCAGGGAAGTGCAATCACCAGCCTAAGGGAAGAAGACCACTTAGAGGAATCAGGGAGTAAAGCTCGGAGTTCTGTTCCACTAGATCACACTGACACATCCGTGTAGAGGCATCTAGGGCGAAGGAAAACAGGCGTGAGCAGGAGGAACGGCGTGGGACCACGGCTCTCAAATGTCTCGTAAATATCATCAGCACGAACCGCGGCCCTGTGCAGAGGACAGTACTTGGCCCTGAGTACTCATCCCTATGCTCCAAAGGGGAAGGGGACCAGCTTGGGAAGAGCGAAGGGGGACTGGACTCCTTGTGGGGACCCATACAGTTGGTGTGGCAACAAAGTGGATCCTGACTGCCGATGGTCAGTTTGGAACTAAGCAATGCTGCTCTGCATTCCCATTCTGGAGGGTCTGTTTAAAGTTACAAACCCATGCCAATAAAATTTTAGATTTCCAACCAAGAAAATCCAGGTGACTTTCTGCTCACGGCTTTACATGTGCATACATGAGAACAATGCAAGTAGCCATCACCTACAGGGATATTAGTGGCCATAATGTGGCGTCTGGCCCCTCAGTAGTGGGGTGCAGTTAAGTGGGGATCAATGACACAGTCCAGGAGACTGACTGAGCTCCGGGGCCAGCCCTGATTGGGGACCGTGAGCACAATGGCAGTGATGAGGGACAGGTCACGTGGTGTCCCCCAAGGAGGGCAGAGTCCCCAAGCCAGGGTGTGGCAGCAGGAGAGTCTGGAGCCGCCATGGAAGTGAGGCTGGTGGGGGCAGGTAGAAGGTTCTGGAAGCTTATTCAGTCTGGAGTATGGCCTCAGCCAGGGCCTGGGAGAGCATGGGACAGGATACAGATGCCTAACCAGAGCCCTGACAAAACCAGAGAAGGGCTGGGGCTCGTAGCCCCATAGCCTGAAGGAAGAAGCGAGGCTGCCCATGTGAATTACCGTCTCCACACGCCTGCAGAGAGAAGCAGGGAAGCGGGGGGAGCCCCAGACTCCCGATCTTCCATCAGCAACACACCTGCCGAGGCAGGACCGCCACATCCCGACGCAACGCCCTTCCCTGGCCTATCTGCGTCTGGAACAACACGGAGCGCTTCCCTCTTCTCAGAAGGGCTTGGCAAAGGCAGATGTGCAAATGCTCACTGCCAAGCTAAGTTCACCCCAACACTTGCCTAATGTCATCTTCAGAGCCCATTAGGCATAAATCAGAGTTGGCATTCAAAACACCCCACGACGTGAACAGGGACTTCAGGACCAGGAACGAGGAGCAGGGAAGCAAAGGTTAAATTTAATAACATCTTGGCACAACATCAGAAACTTTAAAAGCTCTTTAAAACCAGGAAATAGAAAGGCATAAAAATTATACCATTGCACAGTGAAGCAAATAACAGGGGGAGATTATAGCTGATACAAATAAAGAACCAATTACCTTTTCGCTCCCGGCCAAATCAACCAGATAAAGCTTCCCACTGAGTTTTTTCTCGGTCTCTACATTCTCTTGTTTAATATTAATCAGGAAGATACTGTGACTTCTAGAGCTGTGTTCATTCATGTCTAAAAAGGAAAATAGTTACTGCTCTACAAAGAACACATACATTTAGGTAGCCAGCCTCTCGTCTGAAAAGCACAACAAATCATCTAATAGCTCCATTTCTTAAAGTCAAGCCAATTTTAAAAATTGAGATCACCGTTTCTTCTTAAAAGCAATGCTCATTCCAGAAATGAAAGATTTTAAATACCTTTAAGTGGCAAAGAAATTAATCTAAAATCTTAGCCGATGATTTAAGATAACAGATTGCCCGCTCCTGCCGAGAGACCCACCGCCAGCACCCACACTAGCTGACCCGCTCCTGGAGGAGCTCAGAGCCTCCTTCCCTGCCTCACTTGAACTCCTCAGCCTTCATCATCATGATCAGTCCCTGACGTACTCCATCTTCCTCGTGCGTGTAGTGCCGCCTTACCAGTAATGCCATAAACTTTCTTTAGGAAGTATTATGGATTAAAACATACCCCTCTTCTATAACCCATGCTAGGTGCAAAGATTAAATATGCTGCATTAGGACTGAGTACTGGAAATAAAAATATTTTTGTTCCCTGGTCTCTGTTCACCAGGCAGGCAGAGACCCCAGTGACTGTCTTACTCAACCCCTACTCACAACCATTTCTTAAATCCACCTCACCACACTATATGAAAAAAACCCTGAGGGTTCCACACACAAAGAAATGTTAGAATAAATGCAACAAACTAGCAGGATTTCTACATACTAACAATGAACATTCCAAAAACGACATTGAGAAAATAATTCTATTTAAAATAGTAATTAAAAAAAAGATACTTAGGAATAAATAACCAAGGAAGCAAAAGACTTGTACACTGAAAAATACAAAATGTTGCTAAAGAAATTAAAGAAGACAAAAAAATGAAAAGACATTTGTGTTCATGGATTAGAAGATTTAATAAATTTAAAAACCACTTTACTGGAATGATAAGTTGTCAATACTATAAAAAGTGATCTTCAGATTCAATGTAATCTCTATCAAAATCTCAATGATGCTTTTCTTTTTTTATATAAATTTATTTTTGTTGATTTCAGAGAGGAAAGGAGGGGGGGAGAGAGTTAGAAACATCGGCGATGAAAGACAATCATTGATCAGCTGCCTCCTGCATGCCCCCACTGGGGGATCAAGACCTGACCAGAAATCAAACCATGCCCTCTTGGTTTCTAGGTCAACACTCAACCTCTGAGCCATGCCAGCTGGGATCAATGATGCTTTTTATAGAAACAGAAAGGTCTATCCTAATTCATATGGAATCTCAAGGTACCCCAAGAGCCAAAACAATCTTGAAAAGGAACAGAGTTGGAGGTCTCTCACTTACTGATTTCAAAACTTACTACAAAACTACAGTAATCAAAACAGTATGGTGCTGGCATAAAGACAGACATATAAACCAATGCAACAGAGAGCCCAGAAATAAACCCTCACATAATACAGTCAAATAATTTTCAACAAGAGTGTCAAGATCATTCAGTGGGGAAAGTACAATCTCTTTACCAAATGGTGCCGGGAAAACTGAATATCCACAATAAAAAAAAAAGAAGAAGAAGAAGAAGTTGGACTCTTACCTTGGGTCACACAAAAAAATTAAGTCAGAAAGGATCAAGGACCCAAATGTAAAAGCTAAAACTATAAACCCTTAGAAGAAAACATAGGGGAATGCTTCATGACACTGGATAGGCAATAATTTCTTGGAATGACAACAAAAACGCAAGCAACAAGAGAAAAAAATAAATTGGACTTCATCAAAATTAAAAACTTTTATGCATCACCCTAGCTGGTTTGGCTCAGTGGATGGAGCATGGGCCTACGGACTGAAGGGTCCTGGGATCAATTCTGGTGAAGGGCACATGCCTGGGTTTCGGGCTCAATCCCCCATAGGGGGCATGCAGGAGGCAGCCGATCAGTGATTCTCTCTCATCACTGACGTTTCTATCTCTCCCTCTCCCTTCCTCTCTGAAATCAATAAAAATATATATTTTTTAAATTTTTATGCATCAAAGGACACTATCAATGGAGTAAAAAGGCAACCCACAGAATGAGAAAAAAAAACTTGTAAATCATATATCTGATAAGGGATTGATAGTCACAATGTATAAAAATACTCCTACAAATCAACAACAACAAAAAATAAACAACCCAATTAAAAATGGGCAAAGGACTTGAATAGACATTTTCTCCAAACATGTACAAATGGCCAATAACCAAATGAAAAAATACTCAACATCACTAATCAAAACCACAATGAGATACCATTTCACATCCATTAGGATGGCTACTAAAGCAAACCAAAAACAAACAAACAGAAAATAGTAAGTGTTACCAAGGATGTGGAGAAACTGAAACTCTTGTATACTGTTGATATGAATGCAAATGATGCAGCTGCTATACGGAACAGTATGGCAGTTTCTTAAAACCTTAAAAATAGAATTACCATATGATTCAGCAATTCTACTTCTGGGTATATACCCAAAAGAACAGAAAGCAGAAACTTGGACAGGTATTTATACATCCACTAGAGGCCCGGTGCATGAAATTCGTGCACGGAGGGGGGGGTTGTCCCTCAGCCCAGCCTGTACCCTCGCCAATATGGGATCCCTCTCACAATCCAGGACTGCTGGCTCCCAACTGCTTGTCTGCCTGCCTTCCTGATTGCCCCTAACCGCTTCTGCCTGCCAGCCTGATCACCCCCTAACCACTCTGCTGCCAGCCTGTTTGCCCCCAACTTCCCTCCTCTGCCGGCCTGGTCACCCCTAACTGCCCTCTCCTGCAGGTTTGATCACCTCCAACTTCCCTCCCTTGCAGGCCTGGTCCTTCTCAACTGCCCTCCCTTGCAGGCCGGGTGCCTCCCAACTGCCCTCTCCTGCTGGCCATCTTGTGGTGGCCATCTTGTGTCCACATGGGGGCAGGATCTTTGACCACATGGGGGCAGCTATATTGTGTGTTGCAGAGATGATCAATCTGCACATTACTCTTTTATTAGATAGGATAGAGGCCTGGTACAGGGGTGGGGGCCAGCTGGTTTGCCCTGAAGGGTGTCCCAGATCAGGTGGGGGTTCCCTTGGGGCGTGGGGCGGCCTGAGCGAGGGGCTTGTGGTGGTTTGCAGGCCGGCCACGCCCCCTGGCAACCCAAGCAGAGGCCCTGGTATCTGGAATTTATTTTCCTTCTACAATTGAAACTTTGTAGCCTGGAGCGGAGCCAAGCCTGGGGCTCCCTCCGAGGCCGGCAGCCATTTGTGTTGGGGTTATAATTGAAACTTTGTGGCCTTAAGCAGGTGGGCCCGGCCAGGGTGTGTGGAAAGCTTTGCTTCCCCTGTTGCCAGTGGCAACCCTGGCCTGCTCTCTCAAGCTCCATTCTGCCACCATTTGTTTGAATTTGTTTACCTTCTATAATTGAAACTTTGTAGCTTGAGTGGAGGCTTAGGCATGGCAAGGGTAGGCGGAAAGCTTGGCTTCCTCTGTTACCTAGGAAACCTTGCTCTCCGTGGCTGTAGCCATCTTGGTTTGGGTTAATTTGCATGCTTGCTCTGATTGGATGGTGGGCGTGGCTTGTGGGCGTGTCAGAGGTATGGTCAATTTGTATATTTGTCTATTATTAGGTAGGATGTTCAAAACAGCACTATTCACAGTAGCCAAAAGATGGAAGCAACACAAGTATCCATCTATGGGTGAATGAATGGATAAACAAAGTGTGATACATACATGCAGTGCAATGTTATTTAGCCTTAAAAAGAATAAATTCCAACATGATACAACATGAATGAATCTTGAAGACATTACGCTAAGTGAAATAAGCAAGTCATAAAAGAACTTGTATCATTCCACTTATATGAGGTACCTCATTGTCAAAATCACTGAGACAGAAAATAGAATGGTGGTTACCAGGGGTTGGGAGGAGAGAGTCTAGGGAGTTATTATTCAACTAGCTTTCCCGTTGCAGGAAAAATCCTGCAATAGGATTTCCTGCTGCACTCTACCCCGCCTCCGTTCCTCCCTTGTCCCCCCCTCACCTTCTCCTCCAGCCCGCCCGCGTTTCCCTTTGCCCCCGGCCCCGCCTCCGCTCCGCCTTTATCACCCGCCTCACCTTCTCCTCCAGCCCGCCCGTGTTTCCCTTCGCCCCCGGCCCCGCCTCCGCCCCGCCCTTGTCCCCCGCCCCGCCTTCTCCTCCAGCCCGCCCGCATTCCCGTTCGCCCCCTGCCCGCCTCCGCTCCGCCATTGTCGCCCGCCCTGCCTTCTCCTCCAGCCCGCCCACGTTTCGCTTCGCCCCCCGCCCCGCCTCCGCCCCGCCCCGCCTTCTCCAGCCCGCCTGCTTTTCCGTTCGCCCCCGGCCCCGCCCCGCCCCGCCCTTGTCGCCCGCCCCGCTTTCTCCTCCAGCCCGCCTGCTTTTCCGTTCGCCCCCAGCCCTGACTTCGCTCCTCCCTTCTCCTCCCCTCCCCCCCTTTCGACGCTGTCTTGGTATGCAAATTAGCCGCCATCTTTGTTGGGGTAATTTGCATACTCGTCCTGATTGGCTGGTGGGCGTGGCTTGGTTGGTGGGCGTGGCTTAGGTGTAGCGAAGGTGCGGTCAATTTGCATATTTGTCTATTATTAGATTAGATGGGTGAATGGAGTTTCAAAATTCTGTAAATAGTGGTGATGGCTGCACAACATTGTGAATGTACTTACTGCCACTGTACATTTAAAATGCTTAAAATGGTAAATTTTATGTTATGTTTATTATACCACAATAATTTTAAAAACCACTTTACTGAAATGATAAGAAAAATAGTAGTGTTCTGGACCAAAAGTTCTGAACCACGGGGCCAAGATGGCTTGTCATAAATAATTCATGACTAACAACAGCTTAAGAAACGAAGTGAATAATTTATTTATAAATGAGCAATGCTATTACTATAAGAATATGAGTCTTACATTCTTTCATGTATGTGCATCAGTGTGTGTGTGTGTGTGTGTGTGTGTGTGTGTGTTAAGCAGAAGAGAAAAAAGTACACAAGTCTAGGCTCCCCTATGAAATTTGCCACATATATAAATAACATGTGATATGTTTTTGGGGTAGAGAATAGGTAAAGAATTACAGTGCTGGATCACAGAATAATAGAACCTTGGGTGGGAGAGACTTAAAGAGGCTAGATCAGTCAACCAACCAATATCTGTCTCTCTTCTACCTATACAGGAACCCACATCTTCTCTGGATGGCAGGCTTTATCTGGGGCAGGATTAGAGTTCCTGTAGTAGCTAGGCCAAAATCTGCCGCCCTGTAGCTTCGACAGTCCTGGGGGTCTATCCATTCAGATCAAACAAAGCAAGCTGACTGTTTCCTAATGTCAGTCCTTTACATATGTTAAGAAATACTGCATTGTCCACAGTCCTCCCCAGATTTATTTCTCTCTTCTGAGCTAGAAAGCCTTAGCTCTTTCAGCTCGTCTTCATAGGAAGTCACTCTCATTCATCCATATCCCTCTGATTAAGACGGACAGCCCCCATTTTTCATGGAACCTCTGCCATTCAAACACTGTAGACCTGCTTCCCTGTTGTGTGTGCACAGGCAAGGAAGGAAAGGAAAAGTAACCAAGCTGGCCTGAATGTGTTATTAACAAGGCATCAAAAGTTTTCAATAATGCTCTCCACTTTCCGAGTTCCTCCTTCCTTTTCCTTTTATACTGAGGGCAGGACTCTAATATGGTTTCTTTCCATGTGTGTGACTGTAGAATTTGTCGGTTTGGATTTTTAAAAATACCTGAACAATAACATAGCTAAAATAAGTAAACTTAGAAGTTTACTTTCCCCACTTTGACTGCTAAGTCGGTTGGTTGGTCGGTTGGTTGGCTACCCCATGGTTCAGGCTTTGGCTGTTGCCAGGTTCCAATGAGTCCCACCCAATATTTCCGAGTACCCTGGACAGCAGGAGGCGCTGTTTCCCACAGCCTGCCTAGGTACACTGCACTTCCCTGGTGTTTTCGTCTCAGTCACTGCATTCATCCGCCTTCCCAGGCGTTATTTCATATGGACCTCCCGGTGGGTAGGCAGACATTTGTGTCCAAAGTTAGAGGGGAGGAAACTCCACACCATGCTTACTTGTTACAGCCACGTGCCGGTTTGCTTTGCCTTCATCTATCACATCCATGACTTCCTCGGGGCTGGATACAAACCGCTCAGTGCACCCCTGCAAGACAATCAGTTCAGGTTCACTGTGAAAATGCTGAAAAGTAACAATGCTTGAAACAGCTAAATATATTCCCATTTCTCCTCTAGATGTGCAGAGAAAGAGAAGGGCTGCAAGGCTGATCCAACAACTTTCCTCCCCTTGCCTAAGGCTTGAATTCTACATTAAAAAAGAAGGCTGAGCAACCCCTAGGAAACACAGAAATAAACCAGAAAAGAAGCCGAATTTCCCTAGATTTTTGAGTACACATTCAAACTCAACAGCAGCGAAGACAGAAATAAAGAAGAAAATCAATGACAGAAAAAGAAATAGATGAAGTTTTGCTTTGTCTTCCATCTTTATTTATTACCATCTAGCCACCAACTTTAACTAGACACTTTGAAGTACTACATAATGCTATAATAGGCTTCCCTTAACAGCAAAGTATAAAGGACTATACTCAATACCAAAGCCCCTTTAAATGTGAATAATAAATGTCTGCTCACTCTGCAATTCTCAGCATGGGCTTAGACATCTGTGATACATTCACACAGAGTGATATGATTGAAGACATTAAATGTCTATTTTTTAACCAGGTGAATTTTAAATGTAAGAAACATGATTAAATATCTGTATGTGCTTTATATATGTAATATTCTGGGCATCTTATGTACTAATTATTATGACAGTGAATGGAGATAAATTAATTGCACATCAATCAAGTCTTCCTCATACCTTTACATATGGGACTCTGTTTTTATCTTCATGAACAGCCAAGTTTGTCTTGGATACTATAGAGATAATAATGATGACATGCAAAGAAGAAAAGAAAAGTTAAAGACCCTGTATTGGTGGAAAAATAGAAATTGTTATAAAAGATAGGCAAACCTATCTCTTTGCAATATATATGAAAGTTTAAGCCTTGGACGAGAATAAGCAGACAGTCTGAAGGCAAGAGAACACCTCCAATACACTTGCATTAATTCCTTAAGCAGAAATGCTATGCATCAGATCAATCTCCCTGCACTTTAGTTACAGAACAAATAAAGGACAAGCATTTGGGTTACTTACCATCGAGTAAGTCCCTGATTTTGTCCAAGTAGATCTCAAAATAGGAAACCTGTTAAAAACAAATTAAGTTTGAAACAGAAATGCCTCACTATATTACAAAAACTCATTATTAGAACTTACAAAAGCTTTTTTCATGCATCAGCTAAGAAGAGTAGGAGGGGTCCAGAGTGAAGACTGAGAGCCACAGCATGCGGAGCCCCGGCCTCTCCTGTATCCCCTGCTTGCCGCTTTGCCAGCTCAGTGTGGGCCACTCGCCATCCCCGCTCATCACAGCTCCCTATGGTTCGAGCCAGGTGCTATTTACATCATGTGCTAGACAGCCACTTACAGGAGGACACTAGCTTTTACTTTAAATGAGCACCAAGCAAACTTCTGGGAATGACAACAGCTGGAATAGAAAACATTCTTTGCAAGTAATTGTCAAAACTCAGTAGGCCTTAAGCTTATGCCTGATATTGACAGCCTCATCTGACTAGGGTGGGAGCATGACCCAAACATTTAAGGAGGTGGGGAGGGTAGTAAAGGTAGTTTACTTAGAACTATAAGAGCTCAGAAAAGTAACTGGGAGAGAAATCATGATGGTGGCAGGTTTAGGGAGTCCAGGAAGGATTTGAACAAAATGTGATTTAATGAAAGACAGCTAGCCTGTAAGAGGGACAGAAAGCCTTCCAACTAATTACTCTCAAACCTCAGCTCCAGCACCACCTACATCAGCATCTCGCATAGCATTTGTTCAAACTGCAAAGGCCTAAACCCGACTGCAGTCCTCCTCTTTCAAAGAATAGGACCCAGGAATCAGCTTCTCAACTCCATACGATGGCTAACGTCTGAGAACAACTTTAACCAGATGTGATCTTGAAAATTTAATTCACGTGTAACCAAGATCCTAGGCCTCAATTTTCCCATCTATTAAATGAAGCCATTAGACTTGATGATGTCAAAAAGTCCCTATAGGATTTTCCATTCTGCCTACACATGCCTTCTGCCTCCCAGACCAAATGTTCTCTTTTATGTTCATGGGTATTTTTGAAAATCTTAACAAAGGAATGGACAAAAAATTACTTTAAACCACGCATATGAGCATGACCAATGGACACAGACTATAGGAGGGCGGGGCATGTGTTGGGGGGGGGAGAGGTCAATGGGGGAAAAAGGATATATATGTAAAACTTTCAGCAATAAAGAATTTTTAAAGAATTATTTTAAAAAATAAAGTTGAAAAAAATAGTTGTGAAGTTGGGATGAATCCTCACCTCCACATCCCAGCTCTGGACCAGTCTTGCCTCTAATCAGGCAACAAGCAAAGACTTTATTACCTGGCAATGGTTCATCATCTTTTGTCTGTATCTCATGACTTCCTAGTATCTCTGAGATCTGGGGTCCCGACTTCAAACCTTGGAATCTATATCTGAGCATCATCTCCAGGTTGTCTGTCTCCCTAACAACCTCTGCCTGCTCAAATGTCTGTCAAACTCCTGTCACTGACCGGGTCTGCTATGGATACATCTACCTAACCTTTGAAAGACGCACTGCTCCCATTCCTGGAATCCTATAGGCCTGTGGCTTCTAATCTTAAATCTCTCTCCCTAACTTAGCCCTGACTGCAGCTAACTCAACCCTGGCTCCAACCCGTACTATGTATTCCAGAATTGTCTGATTTTCAATAAGACGTTTCTGGTATCTTTGAGATTTTAAACATGTGCCCTTATTTCCATAGATTATAGATAAAATTTAAGTACATCTAAAATGCAGTCATTGAACTAGATATTAGCAAATCTGGCCATTAGAACCCTGTCTACATTTAATATAAGTAGAAAGAGAATCTGAGTTATTCATTTCTTTTTACTACAGCAGATAATGACCGCTTTTGGCAGGGACTTTTAATTTTGCCATTTTTGTCACTTCAAATACTTTGTGAGGCCAGGTAAAAGAAAAATAAATAGGCATTGTTTGGCATTAAGAAAACACATATTCAGCCCTAACCGGTTTGGCTCAGTGGATAGAGCGTCCGCCTGCGGACTGAAGGGTCCCAGGTTCGATTCCGGTCAAGGGCATGTACCTTGGCTGCGGGCACATACCCAGTAGGGAGTGTGCAGGAGGCAGCTGAATCGATGTTTCTCTCTCATTGATGTTTCTAACTCTCTACCCCTCTCCCTTCCTCTCTGTAAAAATATCAATAAAATATATTTTAAAAAAGAAAAAGAAAACGCATATTCAGAAATGTTTAAAATCACTGTGGGACCTACTTTTAAGGGACAGATTTTTAATATTGCCTTAATCAAGCCCCTTTTTCTTGATTAGGCCTGTCACTACTCAGTCCAAAATATAGAGCAGTCCATAGCTAACTTTTATGTGTGAAATAAGTAAGCATAACTACAAACAGAGGAGAGGAACCTGGGCAGTAAAATCCAGCTCTAGAGACTTGGGTGTTGTTCCTCCTCTCCTCCCCCTTCATGCTGGGGCTGTTCTTACCTTAATAAAATTCTAATGGGAGACCCTATTTTGAGGGCAGTAATTGGTTTAACATCTTATTCCAGGATTATCCCTTAAGAACCCCACAGCAGTTGGAGGTATTTAAATGCAAACAGCCTTAAAGATGCACTAAGCTCCTAAATCTTGATCCCATCAAAGCAACAAGCTTCTGTGTCCTTAGATATAAAGAACCCTGGCAAGAAGCTGCTTCAGCCAACAAAGGGAACATAAGGAAAAAGATTTGCCAGATGCAATTTATAATTGGGCAGTCATTGCCTTGTTTTTATATAATTTATGAAAGGTACTTGGCAGAAATAAAAAGGGTAGAATTTTAATATAATGGAAAAGTTACTGCATGTGCTGGTCAGATCAAGAGCTTAATCTCAACTCTGCCAATGACTTGATATGTAACTTTGGACATCTGGATCTACTTCTCTGAACTTCCATTTCCTCGACTCTAAAATGGTGGGACTAGTGGAATAAGGTCTCAGCTTTCACGGATGATCAGCCTCTTGACTGATCTGCTCAGCTCCACATCTTCTTAGAACTGCCCACCCCTGTCCACCCTGCCCCAGTCACCATGGTGGGGGCCAGTCAGCCATGTGCATCTTGGACACAGCTAATTGGAGCTGGAGGATCACCTACTGCAGGCTGGGCCAGTGAGCCAGCTTCCTGGGGAATTAGGAATTAGCAGTAAGGGAATGTGGAGCAGGGGCTGCCATGGTGCACCCCCCCCACCACCACCACACCCACACACTCACACACACCCACACACCCACACACACCCACACACACACACACCAAAGAAAGCAAGAAGGCAGAAATACAGAGACTGTGATGAATGTGGTGTTTCTTTGTGGGATTATAAAAATGCTCCAGAATTAGGTAGTGATCATCGTTGTACAATTTTGGAAAGAAACTAAAAACTATCAAATTGTATACTTTAAACGAGTGAATTTTATGATATGTGAATTATAACTCAATTTTTTTAAGTTAAAAAGAAAAGGTAGGACCTGGATTTCTTGCTTTTCCACAACCCGTCCCCTCCAGGCCTGCTATCAGATTCTCTATCTTAGAACCACTTCCTCTTTTTGCTTAAACAAGTGGCTTTCAGTCACTTGCAAACAAAGAAGTGCCAATGAATATACCCCAAATACCAACATGAATTTAAGCAAAAACGTAAGTTCTGGTTTAAACACACAAACAAACAAAACAAAGGAGAGAAAGAGAATTCCCTTCCCCAACATTTCTCAGCGTGTACTCCTCAATACACTAGTGCCAGGGAGGAAAAGCGTGCCCAGCCAAGCTGGCAAATGTAAGTCTCATGTCCCCTTTGCAGAATCGAATTACACAATAGCATATCTAAGCATGTGATAAATGTAACACTGTGCAATGCGGCATGTCCCCAGCCTATATGGCCACATAAGTATTTTCCCTGGTAAACATAGTATTCATACTTCTATGAATAATAAGAGGGCTGTGTTCCACGGAACACACTTTGTGGACTCATTCCAATCATATCTGTAGAAACCCACAGGGAAAAGGGCAGGAGTCGGGCAGCTATCAAGGTGATTCCATCCGAAAGAGGGCTTTTACCTTATCTCATTATCTCAGTAAACCATCTGACAGCTAAGCATTACCTTAATTAGTAAATAAAAAATATGGCTCTGCTTACCACAGGAATGTCATTTAAATTAGAGAAGACCATCTTTTTCATGTGTACACAATAAGAAGGAAGCCAAGAAACATAATTCTGGGCTCTGTTTCTTTTCTCGGGTCTTCAAGCAATGGCACTTACCTTGATGTGAAACTCCAGGTTTTCATCCATGGAATATATATGGTCAAAGATGTCGTGTGCAATCCTTGGGATGATCCCCATGAGTTGAGGGTCATGCAGCTTCCCCTAGTGGGAGAAAAACACAAACACAGGTGTTAGAGCACCGGAAAACACGTGAGATGAGAAAGACCACACCTGGGTTTCTTAAACAGAACTCTGCGGAACAGGAGCACCCACGCATGGACTGACTACTCCCCTGGAGCCACCTGACATGCCAGCTCACCAAAAGTTAGCCCAATAACTCCACGTGTCGGTTTTCTTTCCCAGCAGAGGACAGCTTGTTCTGCGAGGTTGTGAGGTTGGGAAGCCCCAGAGTGTTCCTTCCTGCTGCCACTCAAATCAGTGTGCATGTGAGTCAGTGGGTAGGAAGGAGGAAGAGAATGGCTGAGAATATATGGGTGACTATAACATACTGAAAATGTGGGCTTTGTTTTTGAACTTTTACAACCTGACCAGAACCTACAAACCCAAGTTAACCTGCTTTAATGCAGTCACCTTGAGAGATGACAGATTCATTAATATCATCATTATTAAAAAAAAATTCCTAAGAACCTGGTTAGAAAATACCTTCATCACTTTACAAACCAATCAAGAAAATCCATTTTATTAATTTCTTTTTTAAAATCTGTAATTCCCAGCCTGAATTGTTCCAAATAATGACTGGCTGTTTCTAATCCATAAATCCAAATGTAAGATAGTCTCTTATTCTTTACCTCTTTTTTTTAATTCTATTCATTTTATCTAAGGAGTAGAGGAATAGATGGATTCTTCTGCTATGTGAACTATCACTAAATTCATTTTTAAGATCCAGACTTTCAAAAAGATACTAGCAGGATATGAAAGCAATTCCTAAAAAAGAGTTCTCAAGTATTTAAAGCAACAGTCTTAGCATGGACCTGGGTGGACAACTCCCAGAGAGACTGATTGATTGATCTTTATCCTCACCCAAGGGTAAATTCATTGATTTGAGAGAGAGAGAGAAACATCGATGTGAGAAAGAAATATCGATCCTGTATATGCCCCAATGGGGACTGAATCTGCAAACCAGGTATGTGCCCTGACAGGGAATCAAACCCCCAACCTTTTGGTGAGCCACTGGCCAGAGCCCCGAGAGTTGTATTTATGCCCACACTCAAATGAACACTTATGTTCCATTACATGTTAAACAACCCTTCAGTGCACAGATGGCCTGCATCTAAGTGGTCACTGGCAACTATATTCCCAGAGAATTTTTCAGACCCTTTGAAAGTTTTAAAACTCTAGGAACAAATGGACCTGGAAGACAGCACAAAAGCCAGGGTGCTCTTTAGTGTTGCAGGGAAGCCCCACAACCTTTACAATCTTGACTCATATCCTTGTTCCAAATCTGCCCAATACCTGGAAAACTGCTTTGTTTTTCTCAATCAAATCCTCTATTTCCTTCAGGGGTTCACCCTATAGTGCCTTGCTAACAGGTTGACTTCCAAGCCAACAGCTGAGTTACCAAAAGCAAGAAGTCATGTGACCCAGCACTGGTTCTGGTCTCCGGCAAAGCTCTCCTACCTGGGAAATTGGGCACTCCTTGGAATGTCCTCCCCTGCTAAGATCCTAAATCATTTGATGTGTTTAGATTGCTGTTTAGTTTACACACTCCCTAAAGGCGGAGGTCACGTGACCCATGCATACGTGCTCACCCCCACTGCTTATACTTGGTACAGTATCTACTGCAGAGAATTATTGTGGAATTGAAATGCAACAGTTATATATAAAATCAGTGACAATAAATGTTAGCATTCTATTATTCAGTTCACAACAGGCTCTCATTAAGCAGTTGTTGGAGTTTATTTGACCTGAGGTCTGAAACATATTTCTACCCCACACCATTAATATGTGTCTTATGAAGCAACATCAAATGACAGAGACTGAGTGGCTCAAATGTTGGTCACTTTAATTTGCATAAACATGTAACAAATCAAATACTGGACCTCATTTGCCCTGGACTGTGGAAGTGGTGGCAGAAATGACACCTGCGGTGAAAACACAGATCTCTCCAGTCAAATGCTCTGACACCATGGGGCCAATCTTGACTCAGAGTCTAAAAGTTCCCCCACCCCCACTCTCTCCAGAGCTCTTTAATAATTCATCACAATCCTTTAGCTTCTCCTCAGTATCCACAACCAAAGAAGAATGATTGATAATCCAAATATCACGTATAATGGACTCGAATCTGTTTCCCTAGACACTTTCCCTTGCAACAGATTCATCTTCCAATTGATTCCTCGTTAATACAGCACTGACATCCTTTGCTTGCCTTTGTCAGGGAAAGAACCGAGGCAGAACCAGCGGTACATCTAGGATGCTCCCCGTTTTGTTTCCCTGAAGCCTCCACCCCAACATCACATGAGAGGGAAGCACATGTTCATTTGGAGACAGAAGTGATCCCCAATCTACTACAACAAGCTTAAGGACTGAGATGCCTGATCTAGCTCATAAGCCCAGGAGTGGTGGGGGCCTTTATGCTCAGTGGACTGAGCCTGCTCAAACAATCTGTGTGTGTGTGTGTGTGTGTGTGTGTGTGTGTGTGTGTATGTGTGTGTGTTGTGGGGGGGGAGGGAAGGTTTTGATTTGTGAAGTGTTGTGTGTGTGGTGTGTGTGTGTAGTGTATATGTGTGGTATGTGGTGTGTGTATGCAGAGTCTGGGTGTGAGCGGTGTGTACATGTGTTGATATGTGTGGTATGGGGTGATGGTATGTGTGTTGGGGGGGTGGTGTTTGAGACAGAGGTGTTCCATTAAGAAGACCTTCACTGCTTCTAGGCTAATTATCTTGCAAATGAAATACACATGGACACACATACAGCAAATATTAACCTCGGGCAATCAGAGGTGGTAGAGAAGCAGACGGCCACCGGAGAAGAGAAAGTTCCTTCAGGTGGGGAGGTGTGGGATGGCTTCCCTGAGGAGCCGATTCCTGAGGGACGAGTAAGATTAGGGCCGGGCAGAGAGGATGCAGGCAGAGAGGATGAGATGGGAGTAACAGAGCAAAGGTACAGGAACCAGGAGAGAATGATGCCCATTCAGAGAACAAGTTTAGCTGGCAGGAGGATCAGGGATGGACTTTAATAGCAAAGAAGTGTACCACTTCATCACCATGCCTCTCCGAGAGAGCAAAAGAACATTTTTTAAAATATTTGATCCTGTATAATCTTCTTCAAAAACGTCCCCCACTTCTCAGTATGGCCTTCTAGGAGCAAGTATGAAAAAAGAAACCAGACCCAGGCCGTGGGCCACTAAACAACACTCTCTTTGTTCCAGCCCCGGCTGCCTCCTCAGCCTCCCAAGGAGGACGTTTCCTGAAACACTTAAGATGGGAAAGCAGGCAACCATCAGCGCAAGGCACTCAGACAGGCTCATTAAGACCACTTGGCAGGCTCTCCCGGCGGCAGGGCAGCCCATACCCATTCGATGGCCTCCAGGTGTCCCTTTGGGCAGATGGAAAAACACCAGTGTCGCCATCCATCCATGTCAGTGTGCTGAAGGCCACGAGGTGAGGCTGAACAACAGGCAGCCCGCTCCTCCCACCCAGCCAGCACCCAGCAGCACCGCCTCCAGCGCAGGCCCCCCAGCCCAGGCCAAGCAGCTGCGCCTGCAGCTCAGCACCAGCACTCTCAAGGGTTTCATATTTTTACTGAAAATCCGCCTTAAATGCTCCATCTTCAAAAGCTAATCTTTCCAATTTTATGTAGGCTTATCTGTTTGTTCCCCTCAATAGAAGGTAATGGAATCACCACTGGATGTCAGAACAAAAATGGGGGATTAAAATGAAAACAGCTTTAAAATGTGACAGCTCTGTCCCCTCCCAAAGCCTCTGAAGGATCACAATGTGTAACTCCGAATAGTAACATGGCTCCTTTCAGGTGGTGCAAGCCCCACAGGGTTTCTCTCCATTTAATGGCTTCCAGGGTCCTGGATTTCTTGGTCTCCTGCAGTCTCTACGGCTTTAGCCTGACTCCTCTTTTTCCTCTAAAATATCCCCTACCTGTTCTCCAATTTATAATCACCCCCCAGAAAGAGCCAGATTAAATGGGGTGGGGGCATCAGGAGAGGCCTCACGTCCCCCACTCCCTCCTCCTGTAGGCATGAGGATGAGATTTACAAAAGTCACACTCAAATGCTATCAGCCTTTTAAAACCCACGAGGAGAGGAGGGCCACAGGATTTAGCAGCTGTGAGCGTATCGGCACAGAATCCCTTTTGGTCCCGAGTCCCTCTGGGTCCCCAGCACTGCTGCAGCCATTGTGGGGTTCATGCCGTGAAACACCGAAGGCTGGAGGTGCTCTCATGCATGAAATGCCTCCAATTTTAGTTTTAATTTGCCGACACACCTCTTTGCCAGCATTGTGCCTCCACTTATTCTCCCCACTCATAAACACAACCCAGATTTTACTCTGGAGTCTTTCCTTCAATGGTTTACAATTTAAATACCTGATATTTAGCGAACACCTTGCATTTTCCAAAAATGACTTAATCCCTAAACTAAAAAGGTCGCTCTTGTAAACATTCTCTAAGATTTTGTAGAATTTTAAATAATGCATTTGGGGGAGGTTGTTGCTGTTTTGTATATTATGTGGTAATTTTCCCCAAGACCTAAGACTGATTGATATCCTCAGGAGATGCCCTCTCTCTTTCCTATGCCTTCTGACCTATGGAGGAGCTTCAGTCCCGGGCTACTGGAGTGGGTGGGACTTGGAAAATGCATAAGCGCAACACTTCTCAAATCTAGAAGGGTAAGGGTCTGGGACCCAGTACGAGGGGCAGACGAGGGGCTGGGGCAGCAGCACGGGACCCTGGGCCTGCGTGCCAAGCTGTGCTGCTGGAGGAGGCCCAGTGTCAGGAGGCAGTCCCACCCTGCCCAGAGGGGGTGGCAAACAAGCCTCGTGCTTCCTTTCATCTGTGCAGCCTCTGAACCACTTTTGTCTCCAGCAAATGGTGAAAGTGAGTCAACACAACAGAAATGAGATCCCCAGAGTCATACCCCACACTTGAAATCAGTGTGAGCAGAACATCAGCGCCCCGAGGATTTTAGCCTCATGCCTTTGAAATCTCCTCTTCAATAGGAATGATTCATAAGCTAAACTGATTCTGCAGCAGCCGTCTCCGTGATATTCCCAGGAGGGCACCGTAAATGGAAAAACCTAAGCTTGAAGGATTAAGGATTCATCTTACCCCTCTTAGAAACTGAATTCCCCCAAAGTTTCTCAGTGCAGTTTCTTATAATAACCACGCTTCCACCTCTCCTAACACGCCAGGTGGGCCCCGCCTTTAGAAGAAAGATCTGGCCCTGAAGGCCTCCAGGAGTCCATGGGGAAAGCAGGGAAAGAAGAGGTTCAGGGGCCAGTCTGTCTGCAGATGTGCTTTGTCTGGAGGACAGCCTGGGCCACAGAGCTCCATGGCCCACAATCAAGCTGGGGTCACACCCTCAAGCGCCCACAGGGGCCAGGTGTGTAAGTGAATGAGGAAGGATGCTGAAGATGAGTTCATACTCATGGTGTGCATGGAGTGGGCTGGGACAGACCAGAGAGCCAGGGCCCCCACAGTGTAACATTTTAACAGATACTGCATCAAACCTCTCCTAGTTCCACCAGACATGTGAATAGAAAGCTGACCAAGACAATGAAGATCCCTGCTTTGAAGCTTACCCGTAATATTATGGTGAAATTTTACCTAGTGTTGCTAGATCTTCAGAATTTTAAACCAAATTTGGACACTTAAAATTGTGTGACATCATTTCATTTTAAACATTGCCTAAAATTAAAAACAAAACAAAACCACTGTGCAGGCCAAACAAAAATGTGTCTGTGGGCTGAATCTGGTCCATAAGCTAGCTTCTTTCATCTCTGACCTACAGTTTTCTACATTTCTGAGGAGACGCCTCCCCAGGGGTTCTCCTTAGGGTAAATGATTTTCACAAGAGATTTTCTGTTAGACTGGGCTCCAGCCCATACGAATACTCACACCACTGTTTAGCCTGTTGATGATTATTCTAAATAAAATTATTATTATTATGACAGAGCTATTAACAAAGGATTTTTTAAAAATACTGAACTCCTGAGATTTTATTACTCACCATTATTTTTAAACTCTTAAAGATACAATAAACTGGCTAAACATAACCATCCCTTAACCATCTCTATTGCCCAGTAAAAAGCCACATGCACTTTAAGTTCTGTTCAGTCTCAAAGCCTGCTGCAATCTTACCTCCATGGTATGCGTTTTTCCTGATGAAGTCTGTCCATAAGCAAAAATTGTCCCATTGTAACCTTCAAGGACATCTGCAAGCAAGAAAAAACAAGTGAAATTAACCCATTACTTTGATCATATGCATATTTTTAAATTACATTTTCCAAATGGTCCATCTCATTTATTTCAACTCCATTTGCTAAAATTTTAAGTAGAATTGTGAGGAAAAAGGCAGAAATGAGAGTCTCCCCTGCTCCACAAAGAGAAATGGACTCACGTTCCTCCAGAACGTGTTAGGGTAGAGGGAGGCGGACACACTTCTCCCAGTAACATCAAAATTACAACAGACGTGGAGCTTCTGTTTTCCTTTTAGTAGAAAGATACTTGGGTTTTCTTCTCTAAGTTGCTCTCTTGAGATCAGCCAGGGGAAGAACCATTATCCGTGCCCTGCGTCTCTGGAGTGAGGTGCAGAATAGAATTTCTTTCCTGAAGGTCTGATTTGGGTTGGTTTGAACCCTGGCCCAGGCGAGCTCCTTGGGGAGGTTTCTTGTGAAGGCTACACCAGAGCCCCTGCAGAGGGAGCTGGTCCAGAGCTGTGGGGGCAGGGCCCGCTCTGTAAACTGAGCCACACAGCAACAATCCAATCAGCCCAGACACCGCCAAGGCCCTGACTCAAAGTTAATGCCTCTGTTTTTAGCGACTGAACCCATCAGCATCGGGGTTTCTTTAACGCACTGTGAGCACACTGGGCAGCCGCACAGGGCAGCCGGCTCCCATGGGGATGGGAAGGGTGTGATGGAGCCTGCTCTGCGCGGAAGATTATCTGTGGGAATTCTTTCAAAGCAGCAGAGGTAATCAAAATACATTGTGTGCAGGTTTCCCTCAACCCTCCTTCATCCACATAAACCTCATGGAAAGGGGAATGGTGCACAATTAATATCCTTGACCACCCTCTCTACATAAGGGGAGGAGCCTTCATTCCCCAAAGGATGTGCAGCGAGAGGACCCCACACCCAGCTGTCCTCTTTCAGGGCATGGAGCCAGGAAATCAGCTCCATCTAGTTCAGGTCCTGATCAGGTGTGTTTGGTTGGTGGGTGAATCTCTCTGAATTGTGTGATGCCCGTTGGTTTTTGTTGTTTTGCTGGATTTCCTAAAAAAATATTTAATATACATTTTACTGATCTGAGGTTACTGAAGTCTGAACTGAGGCCAGAAAAGAAAGTGGGATGTCGTTTAGGAAACTAAAGAAAGGAAAATTAAGTGGCAGGATTTTTTAAATCGTAGCAGCCCTCAAGAGTTTGCATCAAGCTATACTGAGAGAATGTTCACACGTATCAGGCTTCTGGTAATGGTTTCCCTGGTAACAGGGAAAGCAAAATCTTGAAGAAGACGGAAGGGTTGGAGGTTCAAGCTTCAGTTTTCACGAAAATGCCAACTTTCTCAGAGAAAAGATTCCTCAGAGCTGAAAACAGTGGCCAGAGCAGAGAGCCTCTACACGTACATGAATGTGATAAGCTTTGAGGGACCCAGGAAAGAGGTTCCGCATTTTCGCTGTACTTTTATTTATTTATTTATTTTTGAGATTGCATTGATTAAAGCTCGGGACAGGGAAAAAGGCAAGGCCTAGGATAGAAGAAGCGACAGGAGAGCCTGGGTGGGGCTGCTTTGTCTCTGGAAACATGGGCAAGAAATGATCCAAGGCCGGGCTGCTGTCATCTCCCTGGGAGGTCGGAGAAAAACAGCTTCAGGGATAAGCCCAGGACTAACTGCCGCTGCCCATGCTCCCCTGGCTGCAAGTCTCGTGGGGTCCCTGGAACTTAGGGGAGAGAGGTGTGCCTCGGGGGAAGAATGGGAGAAAGGGGAAGGCGTGGTGTGCTCCTGGGAGGGAGAGCGTGCTCCTTTGGTTGTACTTTTAAAATTCCATATTCATGGCACAAACAACTCCAGGCAACCAGGATTCTAGCCCCCATCACCGCACTAAAGCTTCTATTTCTTTTTTTAAAATAAATTTTATTGATTTTTTTTACAGAGAGGGATAGAGAGTTAGAAACATCGATGAGAGAGAAACATCGACCAGCTGCCTCCTGCACACTCCCTACTGGGTATGTGCCCGCAAGCAAGGTACATGCCCTTGACTGGAATCCAACCTGAGACCCTTGAGTCCGCAGGCTGATGCTCTATCCACTGAGTCAAACCGGTTAGGGCAAGCTTCTATTTCATAGACATTAAACATCTCCCCCCAAACTGAAAGGGCTTCCTTAGCTTAAGCCTCCATGTAGGACGCACTCTGGGACCCATTAGCTCAGGCGTTAGGACAGGGCTGAGGGAGCCAAGGCCGAGGGTCCAGCTGCCTCTGCTCCTGGGATTGGGCCCCTGGCCACCCTGCAAGTGCCCATGTTCCCAGGCGGGGCCTCTGAGCAACCCGCCACACCCTAAAGAGAACTCAGCTCAGAGCCCCAGCCCTGCCGCCAGGAGAAAACCTGCGCGGGCTTCCTCCCCTACAGAAAAGCGGTGGGCCCGGAGCGGCCTGGGCCTCCCAGAAGCCCCAGCCAGTCTGCCTCCCTGAATCCCCGCTCACTCAGCAGAAGGCAGCCCCACTAACCCCAGGCAGCGGCGGCTCACCGAACGCCCGCGGGGTAAGAACTGGGACACATCCGTGACCTTGAGGAGTGAGGAGCTGAGGAGCACATGGAGCTATATTAGAGAATCCCTGATTGCTTGCTGCTGCTATTTTAACACTGAGCGCAATGCTTTCATTTTATTTTTTTTTTTAGGAAAAAGAGAACAAATACAAGCCCAATAGAGCAAACTCCACTTGGCCTTTAAAGTCTTTACAATCATGTTACAATAAATTCATTGTTGAAGAAACTGTGCCTAGTGCTCAAGGTTGAACGGAGTGATGGCTGCCCTCTATCAATTCAATTCTGAATTAGAAGGTAATTTAAAAAGAAAAAAAAAGAAAAGGCTCTCTGAACCCAGTGTTCTCTATTTTCTCCCAAACTCTGCGTTGGGGAGGGAGCGTTGTTTGTTTATTCGCTTACTCTATGTGTGGTTATTTCCTCTGGGTGGAAAGGAGAAGTGGGGGAGGCCTGAGGGGGTGCAGCACAAACAACGCCTTTGGGGCTGGACCACTGAGATGACAGGAGATGCAGGGAGCCGGAGAGCCGCCAAAGAAAGAGCGAGCAGGCCTGTGCTAGCGCCACACGGAGCCACACAGCCACCCACCACCTCGAGCAGAGACAGTCCACAAAAGGCACTTTCATCACGTTGAGGGACAGTTCCTGGGCCAGAGGGAAGCATTTGTTTCAGAGTCTCTACCGTGACAAAAGCCACAGAGCAGGGAGCCGGCTCGGCCAGACAGAACCTTCCTTTGTGACCGTTTCTGGCGTGATGTGATCTCAGCTCACACCACCCGGTCAGCGGCAGCCCACAAACACAGCACACGTCCATCTGGTGGCCAAGCAAACCCCAGAGAGCCCACTGCAGGCGGGAAGGGACTTCTCCTCTCCCAGGCGGAGGGAGGAGGGGAGTGGGATACTTGAAAATACTTGTTGCCTCTTCCTGCAGCCTCAAAAGCCAAGTTTTCTAATTTTGCTAATTCTGCGCCCAGGCCTTCCTGGAACAGAAGGGCTAGTTCGATTGTCTGGTGAGAATTTGGGGAGGGCGTGATCATACCTACACACCCGTGTTCCTGCGGAGGCTGCCGTGGCCTCCTCCCAGCGTTCCAGGCGAAATGGCCTGTCAGTGGCACCAGGGTCTCTGGCAATAGTGGCTGACACACAAGTTGTCCCAGCTTAGAACCCTAAGGCTGCCTCCAGTCAACCAAAGAATGCAAGTAGCCCATGTGCGGAGAAGGTAGAGGCAATCCTGCTGAATGCCAGGGCCAACCAGAATCTGGACTAACAGCCAGCCTGCAGGGCCGCCACTGTACCCAGGTGAGGGCCTGTGGCACCTTCAGAACTGAAATGCATTACTGGCAGACAGGCAGGGCCATCTGGAGGATCTAGAACTGCAAACTCTATTCTCTCTCCTCTGCCTTCCTCCCACCCACATTCTTGTCCCTATCTTATTTCAATGCCTGGGTTAACTGTCCATATGGCTGATAGAAAGAACTCACAAAATAATTATTATTAAATGCTCATTTGCCCTGGCCTGATAGCTTAGCTCAGTTGGTTAGAGTGTTGTCTGGATACCCCAAGTTTGTGGGTACGATCCCCGGATAGGGCACATACAATAATCAACCAATGAATGCATAAATAAGTGGAACAAATCAATCTCTCTCACTCTCTCTTTCTCTCTCTCTCTTCTCTCTCCCCCTTCCTCTTTCTCTCTAAAAACCAATCAATAAATTAAAAAAAAATTTAATGCCCGTTATGGGCCTGCCAGAAAAGTGTGAGGAGGACAGTGCAGAAAAATCCAAGTAAGTCAGACAAACTCAGGTTCAAATCCCAGCCTCACTACCCCTTAATTGACTTGGCCCAATTGCTTCACCTCAAATTCCTCTTTGGTACACTGGGGAAAATAATGCTTACACCCCATAGACCTGTTAAGATTTAAAATACAATAACATATGTAAAGTGCATAGAGGGTGCCTGACAGATAACAGTAGAGAAGTAAACATATCTCCTTAAGAGTCATATATAATAACATAATAAATAGTAAAATAGACCTGAAAATATTCTAAGCTTGAAATTCTTTATAGGTCTATATTGCCTACAGGATAAAGCCCACCAATTGCAACCAAACTCTGATCCTGCCAAACTTTTTTTAAGTCTCATCCCCCTGCACCCTGTTCCACTCTAAGTTGCCCAAACCTGCCACATAATTTGTGTCTTTATGCTTTTGCTATTCCCCCTGCATATATAGCCTTTCTCCTGTCCTGGAGACCCAACCTTTCCAAGAAGCCTTCCTTAATTCTCCAATTCCCTTCCATACCCATCAAAATCGGTACCAAGTGACTTTCTTCTGTGCTCCCACAGCATTTGCACACACCCACCTTAAAACTCATAACACCCATGTGAGTGATGATTATGGCTGCATCTGTCTGTTTCCTTTTACTCAAAACTTCTTGCAGAGTCTTACATATCTTTGCTACTCCAGTCCCTAGCAGTATCTACCACATGGTGGATATTTAATACGCAGTACTTGCATAAGGAATGGATGAAAGAAACAACCAAATGAATGAAGTTTAAAGAAACTAGATTTAGAAAACCACCTTCTCCAGCACTGGAGAGTCTACATCTAGTTAATTTGAAAGGCAAATGCCCTGAGTGACTTCTGGAGTCTGGGCCATAGTTACTCTACTTCAACAATAGTATCCACTAACCCTGGTTTTTAAATCCTCGGTATTTATGGGAACCTTCCTATATACCAGCCTGGTAGTCACAAACCCTATAACCTCTTCTAGAAGAAAATTCCACATATTCTCTCAGACAACATTTTGAAAAGCACACTCCAGACAAAGATGAGAGTGTGGGAGATGCCAGGACTTTAGAATCAAATGTTTGAAACACTTAAAAACCCATCGAAGTTGAAGGGAATGAAAAAATCTAAGAGAGCATAAAAGAAGTTAAAAGAAGTCCTCTTGATCTCAAAAATATTCAGGGTTTAGACAGATCTGAAAGGAAAGCTCAGAGTCCACCACCTTATCCTGAACCACACAGACTACGGTGACTTCACCGTCCTCTGACTTCATTCCTGGCCCCTAGGAAAAAGGCCCCCAGCACCGCCTCCCTTTCCTGATCCAAACAGGGCTTGTCATGGCAAGAGGTACCTCAGCTGTAACTGCAATCTGTCCCAAGGAATTCTTCCCTACATATCTATGTTTGACCTGGCTGATGCGGAAATACATGGCCACTTCCCCTCATGCTAGCCTCAGTGGGGGTTAAAAAAGATAACTCAGGTCTTCATCACTCCCCTCTTAATTTCCTTTCAAGGGAAACTAAGGTATTCTTTCTTGTTACAAAATGACTATGTTTATGTAATATTTATGGTGCCTGAAAAATGTGTTTATTATATCATATCAGGGCCTAATTTTATTCTAAATGGTTTTCTTTGTGGCTCACCATATATTGGGTCTCAAGTTAACCATAGTTAGGTCACATCTTCATGAGAGCTCCCCAGGCTGTTTCTAACATTTCATACTGTAGAAAAATCCAAACACCGAAAGGGACACACGCTTCTCTAGTAAATAAAGACTTAAAGATTATCATTGCTGTTTGTTAATCACAGGATTTCTTTTAAATGGAGTTTATCTCTAATTACGATGTCAACTTAGGGAGGGTGGGATGTATTTAGATGGCCCTCATGCTTAGCACAGCATGTGGTAAATACTATTTGGTTCTGATAATGAAGGGGAGAGGAACAGAAGAAGATTCTGGCTCATATGTGATTAAATTTACTTTAAGGAAGATATGAACAAGTGTAATAATAGAGGGAAAGGAAGGCTGACTAGGGACAAACTAGAATTAAATGCTCCAAAAAAACAGGAAAAAAACCATGTTTAGATAGAAAGAGAAGCAAAAGAGTAGAAGTAAAGAGGAGATGAAAATTACCACCAGTGTAGGCTCATACTATTAATTCAAAAAGAGCTCAAATTCAGGCATATTTTTTCCTTTTAGTTTTCTCTAAAAATGTTACTGTGAAGACCTTCAAAATTAATTGATTTTTGCAAAAGGAACGTGAATAACCATACACCTCAGCAAGGAACATTGCCTACCGACAGGCTCCCACGCAGGTGTCCAGGGTCAGAATTAATCTAACAGATGTACCCAGGGCTGATTTTCATGAGTTCAAAGCATTAGGTTAGTCATCTCTGCTTCTAAAAATAAGATCTAACATGACAAGGTGTTTTTTTTCTTACTTTGTTTTTATTTTTTGCTCTTTAAATCCAGAGCTACCTATAAAGGTGGCAGCATCAAGACATTTGAAAGCACAAACGCCAAAGCATTCAAATTTGAAAGCAAGGATTTAATGATGAAAGGCAAAGTAGCAGGAGATGCCCCTCAGCTCCGTGCAGACGGTGAGCTCTGCAAGGCAAGCTCCAACCTGCCCCCGGTTGGCCAGGGTGAGGGAGGGCGACTTGTAAATGCTTCAGCTCCCTGCTGTTATTGTGACACAAATCACTCCGGGCCAAGGCCAGTCCCAGAGAAAAAGACAGATCTCCAGGGCACAAATGTAGGCTTCAGGCTGCCTATCTGGAGGAACCAATGTCGGAATCGGAGTGAAATGACTGACAGTGGGTTAGAGGAAAGTATAATTAAGGAATGCTGAGGAGCAAAAACAGCTCAACAACCAGCAAGGTCATGTGATTTTATGATGCTGGAAAAAAATTCTTTGATGCTCAAGAATTTTCCACATTTAAGGCTTCTTTCTGAAGAGACCGATGCACAAAATAAATCAGCCGAAAATATACAATTGGAGCATCAGGAATCTATGTATTTCTCCTTGGAAGGAAAACAGGACTCCCCTACCTGCGGCAGTATTTTAAAACCATTAGAGAAAAAGTGTGGTCCTAGCTCACCTTGCTTTGAAGCTTCGAAGTGATAAAATAGCTCTGCCAGAAAGGTGGCAGAAGAAATAAAGAAATCTCCTTGGAAAGGGGGTGCAGGGAGGTTAAATAACTTGCATGACATCCCCAGCAAATTAGGACCAGACCTCGGGCTATAACTCAGTGTGCCCCATTAGTAGGCCTCTGCTTACAGTCAAAGCACATTGATTCTTAAGCTGCAAATATCACTTAATGTTTTCAATCACTGAAAGGCTCAGGAGGAAATAAAGGAATGGTGCTTACCTTTGACAATCTGCTTTGCACACGCACTGTAAACCTGCTCTTGGGTCGTGCTGGGAGGCAGCACTCTGTCGAAGACATATGGCTTCCCTTGCTAAAAAGGACAGACAAAAGGAAAAAGCGGGGGAAACACATTAGAGGTTTAGGAATAAAAGCACTAATATTAGTATAGACCACAGATACTAAGTCACTGGCCCTAATCTTTAAGGCAGTTCTTTCCCAAGACTAGGGAATATGTGTTCAGTGTTGAGAATCTGAGAGAAGAAAAGGTGTTTTGTTTTTTACTTGAAACACTTTTTCTGACGAAAAGGAGGTTGACGCGTCATTCACTCGTTTGAACTAATACTGGTTTATTGAGACCTTACACCAGTGGCTCTCAACCTTTCTAATGCCGCGACCCTTTAGTACAGTTCCTCATGTTGTGGTGACCCCCAACCATAAAATTATTTTCGTTGCTACTTCATAACTGTAATTTTGCTACTGTTATGAATCATAATGTAAATATCTGTGTTTTCCCGATGGTCTTAGGCAACCCTGCTAGCTGGGCACTAGGGCAGGAGGTGGGTAAGACAGACACAGCCTCTTCCTTTTCTGCGCCAATGCTGCCCACAGCCGATCCACCAGGTGGCCCTTCAACTTCACTTTCCCCAGGTGGCAGAGGGAAGGGCAGAAAAGGAGGTAAGATGAGCACCCAGAGCCACCCTTTCTCCCACCCCTCCCCTCCCCCGTGCCTCCTACACATGGCTCTGGACACTAGGAACCACCCAAGGACAAGTCTGACACCTCAAAAAGATAACTACTCCTGAGGGACCCAGGGACAAGGCTTGTTACATCCTATAACCTTCATGCAAAACTAAGCACACAGCTGTCAGACTGGCTTAGCATTTTACTTACTTATGACAAGGGCAGGTAAGGTCCTAGGCTTTAGGCGTTATGCTTTAGCTATAGTCTTAGGAAATAGGATTGAGCCAACCAGGTAAGTAAGCTACTTCCAGTTCAAAGTAACTTATTTCAAATTAGAGAAAAAAATGAAGAATTTTGCCCTAGCTGGTTAGGCTCAGTGGATAGAGCGTCAGCCTGCAGACTGAAGGGTCCCAGGTTCGATTCCAGTCAACGGCACATGCCTGGGTTGTGGGCAGCCAATCAATGGTTTTCTCTCATCATTGATGTTTCTATCTCTCTTTCCCTCTACCTTCCTCTCTGAAATCAATAAAGATATATATATATATTTTAAAATGAAGAATTTCAAGGTGCCATCAAATAACTCCTGCTGTTTTTATACAAAGCAGTAGGAGTTATTATGTGAAACCCTCTTGCAATCTGGGACCCCTTGGGGGATGCCGGACTGCCAGTTTCAGCCCAATCCCTGCAGGCCAGGGCGAGGGACCCCACCAGTGCACGCATCCATACACCAGGCCTCCAGTCTATATGTATAAAAGCTTACGTGACCATTACAACCAAATGACCAGTCGACCAGTCACTATGATGCGCACTGACACCAGGGGGCTGATGGTCAACGCAGGAGCGGCCCCCTGGTGGTCAGTGCACTGCCACAGCCAACCTCCCACGGCTCCTCACCCTGGCCGGCCGGCCCCCATCAGCCACTGCTGCTAAACCATTCATAGAGACCTGCTTCTAGGTTGGGGTTTCGTATGTAGCAGAGCAGCTCCCTCGCTGCGAACTATTGAAAGTCAGCCCTTGACACAAGGATTTGTCTCATTCCCATCTTCTCCCTTCCCTGAGGCTAGCCTCCCACCAAGATGGTGGCAGCGGCAAGGGAAGGGGGCAGGGGGAGGCGGGGAACCATGTCGTGGCAGGGCACCAACAGCGGCATCCAGCATATCCAGCATCCATTCCTTCCGTATCCGGCCCGGTAACTATCGCCTCCTCTCTCGACCCCACTGGGGCCTTCGGGCCCAGGCTGGGACAGGAAACCAGGGGTGGGTGGCAGTGGACGTGGCCCCTTTCCCAGGGGGCTGAGGGCCAGCTCCCTCCTTGGGGGCCAGTGGCCAACCTCCCGTGGTCCCCCCCCCCCCGCCACCAGCCAACCTCCCGCCCACCCACCCCCATGCACGAATTCCAGCACCAGGCCTCTAGTATTCATATAAAACTTTGATTAATCTCTTCCCACCATTCCTCCTCCCCGCTTCCCTCTGGGATTCATCAGTCTGTTCCATGTTTCCATGTCTGTGCATTAAGCGTCTGCCCCCTGGTGGTCAGTGCGTGTCATAGCTACTGGTCAAACGGTTGCTTAGGCTTTTATATATATAGATTATGAAAAGGGATCATTTTCTGATATTTTGTTCCCAGCAGGTTGCATTCATTAGTACTTGGTTGAATAAGCAAGAGACTATTCCTCACCACAATCTATTGCCAACTATCTACCCACTACATTCTTATTAGCTTTATCTATTTGTAACATTTAACTAAATGTCAGTGGGGTAGAAGGTGAGAATAAAACACTCAGAGTTTGCCTAAGAATTTGTCATCCATGGAACCTTCTGGAAAGGAAATGCGGCTTTGCTTAGTTTAAAACAAATCCACTATTTCTCCAAACCTGATTAGCATCAGCAAATAAACCATCTTGTTTTTACAGCATGACTCTGCTTTGGGTTTTAGAGAAAACACAGAGAATACAGCAGGAAAAAAATGACCTATACATTACACTATATGGTACAAAAAGATAGGACTCCCCAATATTGTCCTTCAACTTAAAAAGTGTATTATTGTGTATTATAGTTTCACTATAATAGAGGTAGAAGGCAAGAAATCTCTACTCACTTAAATATCATTTACCAAGTGAAAAATAGATAGTATGACAATTTCCCATGAACTGAAATTAACTCCCAACAGAAGCTGCCGTCAAGAAAAGATAAAATTTAGAAAAATAGTTTATTATGAGACTTATCTTGCCGGGATTAGCACATGAAGTAGTTAAAAATGTAAGAATTTTTTTTTATTGATTTTTTACAGAGAGGAAGAGAGAGGGATAGAGAGTTAGAAACATCGATGATAGAGAAACATCGATCAGCTGCCTCTTGCATAACCCCTACTGGGGATGTGCCCGCAACCAAGGTACATGCCCTTGACCGGAATCGAACCTGGGACCTTTCAGTCCGCAGGCCGACGCTCTATCCACTGAGCCAAACCGGTTTTGGCAAAAAATGTAAGAATTTTTATGTGTCCTTCCATGTGTGCACTAAGTTAGTTACATGCTTTTATTTTAGATGAGTCTTAAAGTCTTGGGATTAGAATTTAGTGAATGATTATTTTCAAAGAACTGATTTGTGGTATAGCCATGCCAGCTGTATAGCAAACTGCATTAAACAACAGCCAAAATGTGATCACTCTTTGGTAATGGTCTGAAAGTCTCACAGATCCTGACACAAGACTCATATCTGACTCCACTGTGGCTGAGGGTTTCTGTGGGCAGGCGTTGAGCTCGCTAGCTCTGGGTGTCACTAAGTTTATAGCTACGAGATAATCTTTGGAATGACATCTGCACACAAATGCTGGGTGCTAACACTCGACGCTGATGAGGAGGAAACACTCCATTCCAGCCGCCTATTCAGCACGGGCTCTCTCCGACCTCTCTGGCTACTCTCTCTCTCTCTCGGAGTCCTTTGCTGGTATCTCCTTCCAACTTCTAGCTAATGGCGTGTCCTACACGCAGCCTCCTGTCTACAGTGTTGACCTTCACGTAACTTACATGAACATTTCAGCCTTCATATCCATCTAAGCTCCAGATTCGGGCACCCAATCGCCTGCTGGACATATTTCACTCGGATGCCCATTAGCCATATCAAACTTAAAAACGAACCAGCAAGCCTCCACATCCGAGTAAGAACTGCACCACCAACCACCCGGTTACTCAGACTAAAATCATTCAGTATGTTCCACAGGTCCCACATCTACAATACATCCCAAACTCTATCACATCGCACCATCTATACCACACACCCTTAGTCCAAGCCACCATTGTTTCTCCTCTGGACAACAGCTACAGCCTCCTCACTGGTCTTCCTGCCTCCACCCTTGCTCCTGTCGATCCAATTTCCACTGAGTTGTCAGAATGACCTCGCTAAACCTGTAAGTCAGATGACAGTATCCCCTCCCTTAAAAATCTCAGGCGGCTCCTGCTACACTAACTAGACCCTCTTCACCCTCAGCTCCTGCATGCTCCTCCATCTCACGGAACTTCCTCCTGTACCTTGTGTAGTCCTGGGTTCAGAAACCTTGCTCTTAACTCTTCCTTCCCCGTAGCACTCTCGCACTGCAGATCTTCACTTGTCTGCTCTCTATCACCCTTCAGATCTCAACTCCAGTTTCTCTTCCTTTTCGGCTTCCATGATCCTAACTAAAGCAGCCCACCCCACCCTGGCATCACTCTCTATCGCATTTCCCTATTTGGTTTGCTCCAACTAGTATGTGACCTACTCCCAACCAATCAAATGAACTGCTACAATTAAAGCATTTAACCAGCTAAGACAAGCTACATAACTCCCAAGACCTAATTACATGTAGGCAAACCTGCTGCAGTTTATGAAGGGTACCTGGATAGGACACACACTTCCCAACGGAAACCACAGTAAGCCAGCTTTGCCATGGAGGCCTCCACATGGAGCAGTGCGAACTGCTAGGAGCAGAGCAACTAAGAACTTACCGCATAGAAAAACTAACAGCAGATGGTTCTCACATTTTTATAGTTAAAAAAAAAATTTTTTTTTTAAATCAAACCACCAGAATTCCTATCAGGGCTGTTGAGAGCAAACTGTCTGTGAACCATATGGCCTGTCTATTAATACATTTGACCTGTTAGCCAACAACTGTTCCCCCGCCAGGACGGAAGGTTACTCTGGGAGATGGAGGAAAGCAGAAGACCCACTTAAAGGTTCAGGAGACGGGCACCAGGCGGGTGTTGAGGAAGCGGAAAGTAGTTATCAGCAGGAAGAGATCATCAAGACGCAATCTAATAACAATCTCTAAGACCAACCAAGGGTTGTGGCCAAAGGTGGCCAATGATTTAAATCACTTTACTTCTATCTTTTTAAAAATATATATTTTATTGATTTTTTACACAGAGGAAGGGAGATGGATAGAGTTAGAAACATCGATGAGAGAGAAACATCGATCACCTGCCTCCTGCACACTCCCTATTGGGGATGTGCCTGCAACCAAGGTACATGCCCTTGACCGGAATCAAACCTGGGACCCTTCATTCCCCATGCTGACGCTCTATCCACCGAGCCAAACCGGTTAGGGCTTTACTTCTATCCTTATTAAGAAAGAAACAGGAAGAAAAAAAAAGAGCCTTAAATTTCCACAGCAAGATTTAAACTCATTCTGTGGAATTATCTTTAGACACTGTGGAGAATTCGGAAGAGGAACTGACTACTGAGAACAATCGTTAACTCTCTGCCCAGGTGTTACTGTGTCTTCATCTGAGAGTACAGGAGAAAAGCTCCTTTCAGCCTATTCTAACCACCAACTGTCCACCCACACCATCACCAACCACTGTGGGTCCAAACTCTTTTATGTTTTAATTTAAATTAATTTTCACAGTAACTCTGTGAGGTAACTATTATTATCCCCATTTCACAAACTGGAAAACTAAGGCCCAGTCACATGATCAGTCCTATTACTTTTGGGAAATAACTTTAAGGCTCTGGTTTTAAGTGTTTTTTCTTTAAACTCTGCTGTTTTCCTAAGTAGCTTATGAGTTATTGTAAAAGTAAGAGGCATACAGAACAGCAGATGCTAAGACTAATATGAAAGATTAAAGCAAGTGATTCACGAGGTAACAAAAGACAGACACCCTAGTAGCCTCTATAGCAATCAAGCAAGTGTTAACCATGATGAAGGTGGCGCTGACATGAAACCAGTGAGAAAAGAAGGGCTTAATCTAAGATCAGGGAAGAAGGACCAGGATGGCAAGAAAAAGGGTGGCTATGCACATGGCAAGCCTTCCTGGCAACAGATGAAAGACTTGCTATTAAAAGTTGAAATTATTAAGAAAAATTCTAGAATTTCTCAGAGCCAAAAGGTCCTTCAAGGCCATCCCAAACCAACATTATGTTTTACAAATAAACAAATGAAATCTGGAGAGGGTAGATGGTTTGCAAAAAGTCACCCAGCCAATTAGGTAGTTACCAAATTTGTGCCTAGAATCCCGACCTCCTGGCTCCCTATCTGGAGTTCCAGAAGTTCTGGCTTTAGAATCAATTGCAATCTCCCCAGACATCAAGGAAACAACAAGCATAATTCTCTGGTCCTTTTTTTCTTCTTTCCTTCCAATCAATTCTAAATTATTTCCAAATATATAACTGATTCATTCCATGAATGAAGTCATTGCTATGAGAACTGGAGTAGTACAGCTGAAGAATTAGAACCCCAGCTTCTAGAGTTAATAGGAAGTTTAGAATCAGCCCATCCAACCTCCTCTCAATGCATGCCTAGCTCCATGGCCTGATAGGTGATGGTGAATGTGCTCAAAACTCAACAAGCTCTAATTATCAGAGAGCTGTGTCCTTGTGTTGCTTCTAAATCTGCCTCCCTGAAGCATTAGACCTAGAACTGTCCTCCAAAACAAAACACCCCAGGGCCAAAGACCTACCTACATCCACATAGCAACTTTGTCTTACTTGGGGAACTAAGTATTCAACCTCCAAATTTATTTTATCTAAAAGAGAAAGAGAAAGACAAATGCATTTCCTTCCTAAAAGTTGTATGGATTGGTCTTGACTTGAAGAACTCCAAGGATGTCCAAGGTTAAGCCATCACTAAAGCATTATGTTTATTTGCACAAGAAGAAATTAAATAAGATAAACTAGAGACCATGAAGGGCTTTTTGGTAACAAGCTGACAGAAAGTTTCCAAAACATTAACTGAAAAGCAGAAGTCCTTCAGTTAATGTTGATACTCATTTTTTTAAATATATTTTATTGATTTTTTACAGAGAGGAAGAGAGAGGGATAGAGAGTTAGAAACATCGATGATAGAGAAACATCAATCAGCTGCCTCCTGCACAACCCCTACTGGGGATGTGCCCGAAACCAAGGTACATGCCCTTGACCGGAATCGAACCTGGGACCTTTCAGTCCGCAGGCCGACGCTCTATCCACTGAGCCAAACCGGTTTCGGCTGATACTCATTTTTTATCAACACAAATATCCTGCCAGAAGTTTTGTTTTGTTTATTGAAATTTCACCCCTTTAATAACAGTGTTCAATTCAGTGCTTGTCAGAATATTCACAAGGTTATGCAAATGTCACCACCAATTCCAGAGCATTTTCATCACCCCAAACAGAAACTCTATACCCACAAACAGTGACTCTCCAACCTCCAATTCTCCAGGCCCTGGGCAACCACTAATCTACTTTTTGCCTTTATAGATTTGCCTATTCTGGACATTTCATATAAATTGAATTAAATAATATATAGCTTTTGGTGAATGGTTTCTTTCACTTAGCATAAAGTTTTCAACGTTCATCCATATTGTATCAGGAATCGATACTTCATTCCCTTTTATGACTGAATAATATTCCATTGTATGCATTTACCACATATTATGTATCCATTCATCAACTGATGGACATTAGGGTTATTTCTACTTTGGGGCTATATGAATGCTGCAGTCATATAAAAGTTTTTTATGTGGATGCATGTTTTCATTTCTCCTGGGTCTATATCTAGAACTGGAATTTGGGGGGTCATAAGGTAATTCTATGTTTAACTTTTTGAGGAACTGACAAATTGTTTTCCAAAGTGGCTGTACCATTTTAGGTTGCCACCAGCAGTATATGAGGGTTCCAATTTCTCCACATCCTTGACAACACTTGTTACTGTCTGTCTTCTTTATTATAACCATCCTATTGGGGTATGCAGTGGTATTTCTTTGTGATGCTGACTTACATCTTAGAAGAGCTTTTTTACATTGACATTTAATATACCATAAAATGTATTTTTACATACACATTATGGATACAGAGATGTCTCCAACCATTTTAACACACTGTTGTGCTGTTATCTCAACATTTATAAAATGGCCCAACATGAGAGAACCATCTTATGGAAAGTAGAAGTTATACACATTCATGTGCTTTATGAAAGAGAACAGTGGACCAGGAGGAGGGGACTTAAAAGGGATTTCTAATAGGGTTTCTGTGCCCCTCACTGCAGTAACCAATACTGAGTGTTGCCCAAGGAAAGCAGAAATGAATTCAAAGGCACTTGGGTATCATTCCCATCTCTTGGAGGCTGCTTCCCCATCTGTAAAACTGAGCCAATAATATCCACGATGCAGGCCTCCTGTGAGGATTAAATATGCTCATGCAAATGAAGAACCTAGGGCAGTGCGTGGTGTTCCAGAAGATGCTCAAGATGTGGTCAGCACTGTTTTGCAATAAGAAATTTGGACCAATTTATAACCAGGCACTTGTATTATAATGTACCGACTCAGAGGGTTGGCATGCTGGTGCCCTTACAACATCCAAGTACGAAAGCACACCTCAGGCATCTTCTGGCCCACAGGTCTGCGACTCATGAGCTTGGCTCCACTGAGCACGGAGCCATTTAATTTCTGAGGGTCCAAGCAAAACTTAGTCGGATCCAAGGCCATCCTATACATGCTTTAAAAACAAAATATCTATATCCAGCCATAAAGCTTGTTCAAGAAATACAAGGAGCCAAGTCCATATAGGCCACAGAGACTCACCCGCTTTGCTAGTACAGCTTTAGAGCTTCCTGGAAACTTCTGTGTGAATACCAACTACAAACCTGAAATAGATGCTTCCCGGGTCCTGACCATAACACCCTTTCAATCATCACCATTTCTTCGCAGGCCGGCCCCACCTCCAACACCTACATCTCTTTGCCTGGCTGCTGGAGCCCAGTCTATGGCCTGCAGGTGGCCAGGACCTCCCAGCACCGACCCAGCAGTCCTCCGCCAATGACTGATAGGAGTTGGGGTAAATACTTTAGCTCCCTCACCCAGGAGTGGAAGTGGAGGGGGTGACTCTGGCTCCCAGAGTTCCCCACCGGGAAAAACTCCCATTGCTCGGGGTGGGAAGCTTTGTGATGCCCCGGCCCACCTTGGTTCCTTCACTTTCCTGCCTCACTTCACCCTTCATCAGTGTTTCCTGGATCCACCTCCCAAGGAAGCTTGCACTCGAATCCCTGTCTCAGTATCTGCTTCTGGGAAGCCCAGAGTCAGGCAAAACCCTAGACATGTTTTTCAGTCTTTCATTCAGTAGGTCCTAAGAGATTCCAGATTGTTGAATCACTTACGGAGCCATCACATTTGGCTGATGTCCAGAGAAGGGGGTGAGTGAAAATGGAAATCCTTGTTAAAATTTAACAAGCTGTGAGCTTGGGACACTGGCCTAGAAAAAAAGGGTACCTTTTTCTACATAAAAGGTGCTGGTCACTTGCCAACCCTTGGGCGCAGGGGGCCCCGTCTGCCCAGATCACATAGGATTGCTACCGGCTGCTGAAGGCCCTGGCCTCGCAGAGTGCCTGTGCACAGCGTACAGGTGGGGTAGGTGCTCGGTAACAGTCTGCGGACGGTGATGAGGACTCACACCTGCCAGAGGGGCACCTGGGAGATCAGACGCAGGACAGCATGAACGGGTGCTGGGTGTGGGTTGGAGGGAGAGAATCCATACGCACAGTATCTCTCTAGTGTGTCAGAAACTTTAACAGCTGACCGTTCTCGTTCCCCACACCCAAGATTTTAGCGGTCACAGAGCTGCCCTCTCTTCTTATCCTTTCGCAACTATTTACCCCACCCCCACCTTCCCACTTCTCTGGAGCTGGCCTGCAAACCCCCAGAGCCCGCCGTGCGGAAGCACTCCAGACCTGACAGTGACCAGCAGCTCTTTCCTGTCACTGTGACATCCTCTCCCAGGTTCATCAATCTGTAATCGGAGCTGCACAAGGAAACCCTATGGCCAAGCAGCCTGCTTTCTCCCATCAGCTGAACCCTCCACTCCAGCTCCATCTTCTCGCCCTCCACTGCCTGCCCCCCACTGCGCTGGGATGACTCTGCGACTGGGTCTCTAACTGCTAAGCCAGAGCTGGACCCAGACATTCCCATCCCATTGCCCACACTGGCTCTGTGCCCCAGGGAAGGCCCTGGTGCCAGTTCTGGCCAAAGCCAAGGCTGCTCCCAGGAGAGACACGGACGTCCATAAAGCAGCAATTGGCTCCTGCGGTGTTGCCACGGCAATGCCAACCTCTGCAGTCAAGAATGGACAAAAGCAGCACCGAGGAATGAAACTTACAGGAGGAAACCAGGCTAGAATTCTCTCCCTCCTGCCAAGAGTCTTGCTGTGGGGACACACAAGCACTGTCAAGACGGCAGACAGCTGTGAAAAACCACCCTGGAAAGGCAACCCGCCCAAGTGACAATGAAGAAACTCAGAATTACTGCCTGGCTAATGGGCAACATGAGGACCGACGTGTTAAAGAAATTAATGGAATCTGTGTTTCAAAAATAGGATTCTTATTTGTATACGATTTTCATCTCATATCAAAATACAATGAACCTTCCTCCCCCACATCTTTGCCCTACAGGGATGCATACAGTCAGGGGAACTGGTTCGAATCCAGAACCTCGCCCCTCACATGCCTATTGACCTATATTTTCTGGGCCTACCCCTCTCTGTAAGTGAAGGATTGGCTCTTTCTATGCCGCAATAATGTGCAGCACACGCGTTCTGGCTGTTCCCCGTAAGCGTGGCTTCTATCTTGACCACACACAGCACAAGAGAAGGTAAACTGTAAACTGGACTGAGCCCAGGGTGCTACATATTTAGAGAAATGAATGAAAATTGCTGCTATGTGATTTCAGCAGATCTGGTTTCCTGCCAAGTCAAGGCTGAAAAGGAAGAAAAAAAAAGTCAAACCTTCCTCATGGGGAGGAGGCTGAAAAGCTGTTTCACTGAAGGGAGAAGGTAGGACTGATTCCGCACAGACAACGCGGAGCCGTTCCTTAGGGCATGTCGCCCAGTGGCAGCGTCCTGGCTCAGCTCTGCGCCCTCCAGGCCACCTGTCACTCTGCAAACCTCTCTGTCACACGGAGACTCAGGTGGCACCTCCAACACAGAAGCCACATGATCACACATATGGAAGTTCTCCTCTCTTTAGTTAAAAAATGAAATAGAAAAACTTTTGCCCAGAACTTCACTTGGCTAGGTATGGTGCCTACAGAGGCTTCTGATAAACTGCAAATATTTACTACAAACAGAATGAAAAAATACTGGGGTGTTTTTTTTCACTCTGCAGAAATATCTTTTTAAATTATAATTTTCCCATATATTGAATAGCAATTTTGCTTTGATGGTAAGTTCAGGCCCCTTGTCTCCATTTGTTTCTCAGGACTGGAGAGGCTGGGCTGGAATATTAGCTTCCCTTCCTGGGAATGAAGAATAACTTCATGGCCATGTGAAAGGCAACGATTTGAGCCGAAAGGCAACGAGAAGATCCAGAATTTCTGGTTCCCAGCTGAGCCTTGAACCCTTGACACCATATTGCATCTTATCACTGACCCTCCAAGAACATTTTTAACCCCCAACTATAGGTTGTATAAGAATGCCACGCATTTGGGTTTAGAACATGACACAGTATAACCCAGAGCGCAATGACTTGCTTTTACATATTACTGATAAAATGGCTCCCATAAATTACAGAAAAAGATGGCCCACAAGATAGAGTAATTACATTAACCAAAACCAGCAAGGGTCATTAAGTCTGGGGTAGCTATGTCATGATTAGTGTCAAAGGTGGCTCCCCCATCCGATTAGAGTGCATTAGCGCTATAAAACGGGAGCTGCTTGATGCAAATCTAAACAGCTCTTCCGCAGCCACTAAGTCTAGGATGGATGGGCTGGAACTGGGTTACGCGCGCTTCATACATCCCAGTCCCAGGAAACTCTGCCCTCGTCCACGAGAAGAGAAGTTTGACCCATAGAGGCTTTCCCACTGGCAGATGAAGTACATGGGCCCACCAAAAAAAAATTCTTTAAAGATTTGGTATTACTAAATTCAGCCGCAATTTTGTAATCAGAAAAAAGACTTTTAATTTTATTTGGAGGATATGGCATCCTATTGTTTAGTGCTTAAGATACTGGAAGAGCTGGGTGGCCACAAATAGGTGGAATTTAAAAAGCAAAAATCTCCCAATACTTCTTCTGCCCTCTCTCCTGACCTGAAGTTCGGACAAGTGAACCACAAATGCAATAGACAGTAAGAGAGACCAACGTTGCAGAAGGCTATGATCAGAAATAGTTCTCTAGTCTTTTGCCAGGAACAGCAATTAGCTTATCAGATTCATTAGTTAATAGAACAGAGATTTAAAACAATTGTTCATTTCTGAGTAGACAGTGGGGGGAGGGGGTGTTCCCCCCAGGCCAAGAGAGAACATCAGGAATGGGGGGCGGGGAGCACCAAAGGCAAATGCCATCTCCTTCACAACCAGTCTAGGATGGGCCAGGAGGCAATCGTTTCAACCTATTATTCCGGCGCTTTTGGCCCAAGGATGGAGGGCAGTAAGTGTTTAATAGACGCCCACGCTCAGATACCCGAGGACCGCTTGCTGGTACCTTCTCCCTGAGAAGGGAGCCGTGTGTTCTTCAGTTCTGTCCCGTGTTTCCTTCCAGCATCTCCCTTTCCCAGCATGGTTTAAGAGGAGGAAGAAGCCTGTGTTATCTTCTTCTATTTTTTTTTCTTTGTCCTCCCTCAAACTACTGCCCCATCTTGGCCCTCGGTCAAACCACTTGGAAGTCTGGTCTTCTCTTGCCTCTACTTCCTCACCCCTCCACCGTATATCCCACCACTTAATTTTTGCCTTCATTCAGCTGCTTTCTTAAAGAGCTCCAGAGCCTCCTGGTCCTCAAATCTTGGACCGGTGACTGGCTTCAATGTCCTCAAAACTTACAAACCATTTAGAACTGTGCACCAGCAACCTGCTGTCTCCCTGGGCGCTGCAATCCCTGCTCAGGACTTTTCCTCTTTTGACTCCTCCTTCCCTTCCTGTCACTGGTTATTACAGCCAACTCCTAACACAGAACACCCCCAGCTCTCTCACCACACCTCTTCTCTTCGCACCTTCCTCTTCAGTACGGCTCACACACTCCTTTGGTTTCAGCCACAGCTGTGTGCCGAAGACACACACAAGTCTACCACTAACCCTGAGCCCCAAACCCTGGTACCAACTGTCTGATTAAAGTCTCTAACTGGATGTCCCCGAAACCCTAAACAATGTATGTTGAAGAGGGAGCCTTTCTCCTCCTCCCCCTCCACCTTTCTACCACTGTCCCCAGGCATCTAAGGTCAGAGCCACCTTGCCCATAGTCCCTCACCGGAGTCTGAGTCAGTTGCCTCCGAGTGGTGGTTCAGGTCTCTGGTCTATCTCTTGCTTTGCACCTCAATTATCCTCATTACTTTTTGTGCAAGTAATCTGCTTGTCTCTCCTCCCTCCAGTGCATTCTACATCCTTTCCCAAATCCATCTTCCTTTGGCCCACCTGCTAAAAGAGGGCTCTGTCACCTGCTAGGATGCTCTACTGTATATAGGCCCCTAGTTAGATGCCTTCAACAATACAAAACCTGTAGAACAACCCCCACAGTGGGTCCCTCCCCACCCAACACTCCAGGGCCACAGGCACAGCACCTTTCCGGCAGCTGCCTCACTGCTCTAACTGTTCCCTCCAACTGGAATGGCACCTTGACACCTTTACCTTGTTATCTGTCAAATCACTACCTGTTCTTTAACACTCGTACCAAATGCCATCTCTTCCACAATGAAGCTTTTCTGGATAAATGCCCGCTGTCATAGGTTTGTTCTCTCTCTCTCTCTCTCTCTCTCTCTCTCTCTCTCTCTCTCTCTGGATAAATGCCCGCTGTCACAGGTTTGTTCTCTCTCTCTCTCTCTCTCTCTCTCTCTCTCTCTCTCTCTCTTTCTCTCTTTTTTCTCTCTCTCTCTCTCCCCCACCGTTGTCACAGGTTCGTTCTCTCTCTCTCCTCCCTCCACCCCACCCCCCGCCTCCTTCCTGCTCCTTCGTTGAGCTCGCAGGCACTCTGATACAATTCCAGGAGGGCTATGATCACAAACTATGTCATAATACAGATTAGTCATTTGAAGCACCACTGAGGTCAGAAACTAGGGGAGAAGGATAACGTATTTGAGCGACTCACCTGCCATACCCTGCGCTGTGCCTGGGTCATGGATGTCTCACAACTACCCTCTGATGATGTGACTATCACTCTTTGCATTTTACAAGTGACAAGGTCAAGTTCAGAGAGGTTCCTGACTTGTCCAGAGTCACAAGGCCCATATTATATTTGCTTAACATGGTGGTAATGAGAACCAAAGAATAAAAGGCACAGAAAAATCACTTTACAAATTGCAAAGCACTATACACATATTTGTTATCATTATAACTTATATTAACCTTTTATAGATGTTTAGTTAAGAACATATTTTCTATTTTACCCATTTTTGGATTCACTGCAGCATTTGTGATAACTATTAAAAGTTTAAATCGTTGTTTAATTAAATTGGATTTCTGATGCCATGTCCTGAATTAATAGTATTTTTGAAAATTTTTACACCAAAATGGAAGTTGCCATTTATTTTGCAGGTGCAAGTGTCAGGCACAGACGATCTCTGGTCTCCACCGCAACGCTGGGAGGTTTGTCTCACCGTCCTCAGGTTATATGTGGGAAATAGAGTTCAGTGAGGAACCGTCACACAGCTAATGAGGCGCAGGGGTGGGAGGATCTAATTTCAAAGTTCACGATTTCCCACCACTGCAGACTCCAACCACAACGATCCAATTCGCCCAGACGCTGTCAGAATCCAACAATGTTCCTGCATTGGAGGGGAGTCCTGTCGCTTAAGAGCACAGAATCATTTTCCTTCTTATAGCCACAAGCACTAAGCGCTCCCTCTCAGATTCCACTCAACAGCACCACATCCTCACAAACCCACTTCCACACAGCTGGGCCATTTCACACAACCTTAAAGACTGAGAACGTCCCTTGTCCCTGATTTACTCAACAAATACTGACAGAGTCCTTCACGTGCCAGGCACTGCTCCAGGCACTGGGAATGCAGCAGTGACGAGACACGAATCCCGTTTTTATGGAGCTTTCATTCCAACGGAGTAGGAGGAGACAGGCAGCAAGGACCCAAATCATAAGGAAGCTGATTTCTCCTAGTGTTGGGATGTGATGAAAATAAAGAGGGTCGGGAGGATGGCTCTGAGCACGTGACACCAGAGCAGAGGCTTGGAGTTTTGCCAGCCATGGGAAGAGTGAGGGCAGGGTGCTCCAGGGAGAGGTCACCAGAAAGGTGCCGCCTCCGGTTAGGAAGCTCGCAGGTATGGAACGTGGTCAGATGTAATGGGAGAGAGCAAGGAGCTGGACGGCAAGAGATGATGCTGGAAAGCCAAGCAGAAGCCTGGTGCTGGGAAGCCCTGTTGGACATCCTTGTAACGTTCTTTTAAGCAAAGGAATGGCCTAATTGGGCTTCTGCTTTAAAATGGTACTCTGGCTGCTCTGTGGGGACTTGGTATTTGGGGAGGGAATGTGAAATAAGACACACATGAAGACCAGTAAGGAGACCATCCAAAAGTCCAGAAAGATATGAGGCAGCTTGGATTGAGGAGAGGGCAATGGAGATGGAAAGAAGAGGCAGATTTGGGGTACATTGGGAGGTGGGCCCATGATGCAAACAGGAATGAAAAAGAACCACATGTAAAATGTCTAAGAGAAAACTTCACAAAGGATGTGAAAGACCTGTATGCTGAAAACTTACAAAGCATTATTAAAAGAGATTGAAAAAAGACACAATGAAATGGAAAGATACTCCATGTTCATGGATTGGAAGAATCAACATAGTTAAAATGGCCATATTACAGATTTAATGCAATCCTCATCAAAATCCCAATGCCATTTTTTAAAGAAATAGAACAAAAAAATCATTAGATTTGTATGGAACCACAAAAGACCCCGAATAGCCAAAGCAATCCTGAGAAAAAAGAACAAAGCCAGAGGTATCACACTACCAGACTTCAAATTATATTACAAAGCTACGATAATCAAAACAGGATGATATTGGCAGAAAAGCAGACACACAGACCAATGGAACAGAATTGAGCCCAGAAATAAAACCACATGTATATGGGGCAAATAATTCTTTATGAAGGAGACAAAAACACACAATGGAGAAAAGTAAGGCTCTTCAAAAAATGGTGCTGGGAAAACTGGAAAGCCACATGCAAAACAATGAAACAAGATTACAGTTTGTCCCCATGTACAAAAATTAATTCAAAATGGATTAACGTCCTAAATATAACACCTGAAACAATAAATTACATAGAACAAAACATATAGACTAATAAACTTATGGACCTTGGACTTAGAGAACATTTTATGAATTTGATTCCAAAGACAAGGGAAGTAAAGGCAAAAATAAATAAATGAACTAAAAAGCTCTGCACAGCAAAAGAAATCAACAACAAAACAAAAAGGCAACCAACTGAATGGGAGAAGATATTTGCAAACAACAGCTCTGACAAGGGGTAATATCTAAAACATAAAGAACTCATACAATTCAACACCAAAAAACAATCCAATCAAACAATAGGCAGAGGACCTGAACAGACACTTTACCCAAGAAGACACACAAATGGCCAACAGACATATGAAAAGATGCTCAACTTCACTAGCTATTAGGGAAATGCAAATCAAAACCGCAATGAGATACCACCTCACGCCTATTAGAATGGCTATTATCAACAAAACAAGTACCGTATTTTCCGGCGTATAAGACGACTGGGCGTATAAGATTTTCCTGGGTTAAAAAGTCGTCTTATAATATATCTAATCCATTATATCTAATCCCATCAATATAGTCCAATATACCATATTTCCCGGCGTATAAAACGACTTTTTAACCCAGGAAAATCTTATACGCCCAGTTGTCTTATACGCCGGAAAGTACGGTAATAACCAGTGTTGGAGAAGTTGTGGAGAAAAAGAACCTGCAATTCACTGCTGGTTGGACTATAAACTGGTACAGCCACTATGAAAAACAGCATGGCAGTTCCTCACAAAATTTAAGAATAGAGTCCCCATATGACAAAACAATCCCTCTTCTGAATATCTACACGAAAAACTCAAAAACATTTATTTGCAAAAATATATGCACCCCTATATTCATTGCAGCATTATTCACAGTGGCCAAGACTTGAAGACAACCAAAGTGTCCCTGGATAGAGGACTGGATAAAGATGTGGTACATCTAAACTACACATATATACTATTCAGCCATAAGATAAAATGCTGCCATTTGTGACAGTATAGATGGACCTTGAGAATATTAAGCTAAGTGAAATAAGTCAGTCAGAAAAAGCTAAGAATCACATGAGTTCACTCATATATAGGACATAAAACTGAAACTCACAGACAACAGTATGGTGGCTACCAGAGGGAAGGGGGTGGGTGGATAGCAGAGTAAAGGGGACCAAATATTTGGTGATGGAAGATGATTTAACTTTGGGTGGTGGGCACACGATACAACATACAGATCACATATCATAGAAATGTACACTGAAACCTATATGATCTTATTAACCAATGTCACCCCAATAAATGTAATTTTTAAGAAAAAGAACCACATGATGAACTCTTGTAAATACCCGTGAGTCTGATAAACTGATCTGCATGCCAGTCACAGGCCACATACTACTTACTGAAGTCAGCCCCACCTCAAGGCTCACCAGGCCAGAAAGGTCCATTCATCCTTATTCTCAAAACAGTCTTTAGAGATTGCCTTCCCTCCTTTGACCTCCAAGTGTAAGCATGCCAACTGTGGAGTCATCAAATGGTCCAGAAATCAAGGCAAAGAGAGAGCCCGAGATACCAAGTACCTCGTATCAACATCTTGCATGCCCTCAACAATCCCACAGATTTGGTGCTATCACCACCCGGTATGACAGGGAGAACACACTGACTACTCTCCAATGTCACTTAACTGGAAGTTGGCAGATCCACAATCAAGTCCAGGTCTGTCTGACCCCATGCTCCTTCAACCTCGGACAAGATCCCAAGAGACTTCACCAGAGGGAGAGTAAACCGCAGAGGAGACAGTACCATGAGCTGATCACACTCACTCCTGAAACTAGTCTGGTTCTACTTCTTAACTTCCGTTTCCCCCGTTTTTTCCCCCAAATTTTTCTAAGTAAGAATATTTTCATTTATTTAGCATATAATTATTGATGCTTCCTTGTTTCAGGCAACCTGATAGATCCTAGGAAGCCAAGAGTGAGGACACAGTCCCCAAGCACCAAGAATCCAGGGTCTGATGGGGGAGACAGAGACGCAGAAAGGGAAGGTGGCTTTTCCCTCCTAGGTCCTTTAAAGCTCAATAAATGCTAAGGTTAAACTGACACGGGAAATTTGGCTGCTATTTTCAAGGACTCTGCCGCTTTAGTGCCACACTGGCCTCATTATGTAGGTAACTTCACAGATAAATTCCATTTTATTATACTCTAAGAGTACTGTCTAATAAAAAAAAAATGTGTCAGCTTAAAAAATGCAAAGTCTCAGGCAAAGTAAATAACTTTTTTCTATTTTAAGCAGCAGTGCTAATCAGCACCTCACCAGAGAGCTGAGACGGAGTCTAAGTGCAATGTGGGGAATGATAGTAACAGAACAATCCTTGGCTGCCGGAGCCAGGCACCACGGGGAGTGTGCTGCAGAACCCATCTCACTGAATCCTCAACGACCCCAGGAAATAGGTAACATTAGGATGCCGTCTTTATGGGTAGAGAAACCGAGGCTTAGGGCAGTTAAATGACTTGCACGAGGTGACCCAGAGACGTCAAATGGAACAAAGGCCTGTGTCGTTAGCCCCTCTTCTGTTCTGCTAAGGCCAGGGTGGGCCTTTAAGATGGCTGAGGTGTCAGAAACAAGAAAGGGGTCTAATGGACCCAGCTTTATTTTGTTTGGAGGGTGATTAATTATCACATTTTCAGGGTATTTTTTAAATAAATTGAGACAGCTGCATCCCATCTCCCCAAGGGCAGAAGAAAAGGCTTTCACCCTCAGCCTGGCAGGTGAGGACAGAGATACAATGTGTACAGGCAGTGGGGGTCTTGCTGGACCCCGGGGAGCTCTGCTGTCTCCCATAACTGTTTGCCAAGCCACAAATGCAAGGACCATTTCAAATCCCACCAGCTGAGAAGTCTTTTTTCTCTGGTTAGCTTCTTTTGTTTGAGAATATATGTCTTCTCCCCAGTTGAATGGCAACTCTCTGGAGAGAAGGAGCCAGGCCTTGCCTACCTGTCTGTCTCGGATGCATTTCTCTGGGACATGCAAATTGACGGTGATTCTGAAAGCAATCATTGGAGCAGTCTGGAAAGGTCTGCTTTCGATCCTGGTCAACACTGGAATGCCTTTTCCAGATCAGTTCCATAGCTGTGACTGTGGGCAGTGCTGAAATAAAAGTAAGCCAGGCCAGCCACAACTTTAATGTAAATGAGAGCAATAACAACTGAGTAGATAGGAATGACCGGAGCCACAACAGGCCAAGAGACTCCCACAGGGACTTACAACCTGGAGACTACAGACTGGATCTCCAAACAAACCAAAAGACAGGAAATCGCTTTTACCCTGAGGGCCCCAGTCGCTGCTTTTATGTCTTAGGTCCCCAACCACTCCAAGGGCCTTGAGCCACATAGTGAGACAGGAGGGGAGGGGCATATAGATGCTCTCCTCTCCCTACTTCCCCACCTTCCTCCTTCAGGCCCACCTGAGCCACGAAGGCCAGCTCCACACCAGCGAACGCCTCACCCTGGTCTCCCCGTTCTTCCATGGGTGCCCACAGACCTGGGTATGAAGTCAGGAAGCACTGGGCGTGGAGCCATACACAGAAAATGACTCGCTTGTCTCGCGTGATTAGATGTGTTCGCCCTAGATTAAATGACTTACAGCTGCAGTGGTCACTCTGCCGCCACATGGGCCCCCTCACCCAGGAAAAAGATGCGAGAGACCACCGCCTCCTGAGCTAATGGGCAAAGCTCGGGGCCCAGTCGTGCAGTGAGTGGGCCCTTTCCGTGCCCACCATGCCACCCTGGGTGCCTGAGTGCCACGGTGTCTGGAGCCCAAGACCTTGACAACAGGCAGCCAACGCCATGAGTGCAGCAACAGCGGGCTGTCCTCACAGGCCACACCTGGGGAGGTGGTCTGTGCGACACAGGTGGGGCCTTCCCCTGCTCCCCGCAGAGTGCAGACAGGCCCCGCACAAAGAAACCTCACAGGAGCCAGAGGGCTCAAAAGGGAGACTGTAGGCTACCTCCCCTTCAATTGGTCTGAAAAGCAGCTGCTACTGTCATTGTCCATCTCAGTTTTCTAGTTTTCCTGAACACCAAGCCCTTCCTGCAGCAAAGAGGTCAGTTCCAAACACCTCCCTCCCCAGGGCCTTCACAGGATCAGTGAGTCAGTATTTGCCTAGCTTCCCTCAGTCTCCACTTTTGCAGCCATTTGCTGCTCTCTAAGCACTTATACTTATTTCTTCCCTTCTCTTCCGTTGAATTATTTAAACATCAAGCATTGGCTAAATTTTACTTGCAGAATTTACTGGTAGGAGAGGCAACTTCTCCCTCTCGCCTCACTCTCCATCTTTCCTCCAGCACGGGCAAAGTCTTGCTCTTTCTCTCTCCATTTTAGGTAAACCCACCTTCCTGCATCCCTCCCTGGCTCCCTCTATCCTCTCTCACACGCATCTTCTCCAATTCTACCTCCATCAGCTGAAAACAGGCCCATATTCTTGCTATTCTAAAAAACAAAAACATCGTCAGAAAAAAGCAGAACGTGCTCCGTGCTTCCTTCCTCTAACTCACTCCTCAGTCTCTGCCGATCCTTCTGCTAAACCAGCACCCGCAAAGGCCTCACAGTCGCCCCATCAGCAAACCCAGCTGCCTCCCTCGGTCACCTTATGGCCTGCTCTGCAGCATCTGCCCCTGCACCTGCCTCCCTCTTCCACAAAGATTGCTCCCGCAGCTCTCAATTCTCTCAGTGCTCCTTCAGCTCCTCTCACTTCTCTTCTTTCTGAGCACTGCCCTTCCCTACAATAGAGTTCTCGTCCCCCTGCCCTCTCTAAACCAGTGTTTCCCCACTCAGATTTGTGTTACCATCACAATGTTTGCCATAGCCATGTACCATCTGCAAACCTGTAACTTAGCATTTTTCTTTAAATCGATTCATTTTTCCTTAAATATACTTTCCATAAATCTTTTATATGACTATTATGCATAAAAAATTACATATTATAAATAGAAGGCAGTAAAAATAAATACAATGAAAGCAAAACAATATTAATGAATTCTAGCTGGATACCAGGGCCCACCAGGGGCTCCAAACCTAAGACCTCCTCTTTCCTTTTGTTAAAAGGAAAATCCCAAAGTATTAGAGATTAAAGACTAGCACCAAACTGAGCCTTTCTCTGACAGAATCACAAGAAATGAAAAAGGAATGAAAAGAAAATAACTTTTCATTGTGTGACTCCATGTTATCTAAGGCCATGTCTGTGTACTGCCTAAAATTATCAGCTATGAAAATAATTTTCTGACTAAGTACTAGGATTAGTTCTCATACCCCCATGGTTCTCTTCAGGAGACTTACAATTGTGACTTCTTTGATGGCTAACCATACTTCCTTTCCATCCCACATGTCCTTAGAAAATGAGATTATAGACATAAATTGAAACAAGATAGACAACAAACACCCAGAATGTCAGAACTGGTGCAGAACATTAGCCATCCACCCCAGATGGAGTTACCCATCAGCACTAGAGCCTGCAAGTAGTCCAGAGACTGCCCATCCCAATATGTCTCATCAATCAGCAACAAACAATGGGACAGCCAACATCTGAAAGGTTTACATGCCAAATGCTGCACCACACACCTCACATGTATGCTCTTCAATCTGCACAATACCCTTATGAGGTTGATGGCATTATTATTCCCAATGTTAGGAAACCAACATTCAGAGAAGATAAGGAACCTGCCGAAGATGTCCAGGAAGCAGCAGATCCAGGATCTGCACCAAGCTGTCTGACTCCAGACCCGTGCTCCTAACTCTTCTGCTCACCGATGCTGAGGCACAAAGCAATTTTAAACCTCACAAACCTCAAAATAACAGCCTGCTGCTTTTAAGCACAATTAAGACAATGGGTTGGCACAACAGGAAAACCGTTCAATATGTAATTAAACATAATTACTGGTGTCCTCTAATTGTTTAGGAAAATAAGTTTCTCTCCGTTGACAAGCTATAATTCTGGTGTGAGCTAAGAGAAAGTTCAAGTCTTCGTTTCAGTCTGTACATCTCCTGCACATGCACAGATTACTGGCGAGTACTAGAGTGGCTCGACGATGTCTTCAATATGTAACTTAGAATCAAATAAGCTAGGGCATGGAGGGATTTTAGCAATTCTACCCAATCCTGCATTTTAAAGATGGGAAATCAGGGCTCAGGGTAGTAATTTCCCAAGAACATGCAAGTCTCTGCCTCCTACTCAAGTGCTCAGCGTACCTCACTCACTGATTAGACAGGTGAAGATCAGATCTTAAAGCTGAAAACCTGGCTTCACCACTTGGCAGCTGTGTGACCTTAGGCAAGTTACTTAACCTCTCTGAGCTTGAGCCAGGAAGGTAAGAGTAATTATCACATAGGGTTTTATGAGGATTAGATGAGCTAATATATATAAAACACTTAGAACACTACCTGGGCATATGGCATCTTATTAATACATTTAGCCATTAACAACCACTCTTACTTGAACAGTAAGCTACACATGAATGACAGCCTTGGAAGGACTTCAAGGTTCTAATCACTGCTAAGAACAGTGATATGTGTGTGTTCTCACCTACTGAGGAGTTGTTAGAGCGCATCTCCAATTCCTGCAGGAAGCTCAAACAAGGAAGCAAAGGCGTTTGGCTCAGGAGGGAGGGAGAAAGGCACAAAACCTTACTGCCTTGCTCTGTGCTACTTCGACTGCAGGAATGAGCTTCAGGGTCAGTAGCCATGCTCCTGTGGGTAGACTTGTTTCTTTGGATAACCATGACCAGCAGAGCAAACTCAAAAAAAAAGTAACATGAGCAAATACTTATTGAGCATATACTTTGTAAAAAGCACTAGACACTGTATGAGAAACAAAGAAATTTAGGTAGCAATATCTAAGGCAAGCTTAGCAAATACCTAGAACTACGCTCACTTCTTTCTTGCACACCATGGTAGACATCACTAACCCATCACAGCACACTTACAATTCTTCTTAACCTGGTGCTCCAAAAGCCACTGCCAATACACAAGCATTGAGTCTTAGGGGATGAAGGTATAAGCAGGCCACCCAAGAATGATGCACGGGACGAACACTCAGTGGAGGCCAAGAATTATTTTTACTTACGTTCTTTTTATAAGATGGTTGCATTTAAAACCACTAAGGATACAAAATATATCTTTTTGTAAGTTTCTTTATTGATTAAGGTATTACATATGTGTCCCAAAATATATCTTATGTGTACTGCAGTGAAAGGTTCAAAGCATCCAAGAGATAATACATGTAAGCAATGTGAGATGCTCTTTTTCAAAATACACAAGCACTCACAAAGCATTCTAATTCTCCCCAGACTCCCAGCAGAAAAACTAGCAGCATCTTCATCTGAAAGGCAGGAAATGTGAAGGAACAGAGGCCGTAGGTGCTTACTAAAGCTGCCCCTGGCAGTTAGTGCCTGCCATCGCCTTGCCTCCTGTAGGACCAGTCGGAGGAGAACCCAGGACTGAGAGAAATGAAACAACCTGAGGGAAATACAGGAATGTGAATGGTACTTCTGCTGGCCAACCACAGAAGGTGTCGCCCCATCTGTGCATAAGGAAAAGAGACAATGAAATGGGGGGAAACAGGGCTCCAATCATGATTGTTAGAAAGAGACAGTGAGCCCGGGCCAGTGTGGTTGAGCATCGTCTCATGTACCAGGAGGTCACAGGTTGGACTCCCGTTCAGGGCACATGCAGGAGGCAGCCAATCGATGTTTCTCATCAATGTTTCTATCTCTCTCTCCCTCTCTGTGAAATCAATAAAGACATATTTTTAAAGATTTTTTTTAAAGAAAGAGCCAGTCAGCTCAGTGAAGAGGTAGGTCCCCTCCATGTACAGCCCACCCATTTTGAAGAGACAAGAAGTAACAGATCCTGTTTAATGCAAGTAAAAAGTAGTGTTTAAAAGTATACCTCGCTTAGCACAAAATATTCAAAGTGTTGAAAAGCAAGGACCTACAATCAAGATTACTCTACCCAGCAAACCTATCATTTAGAATCAGATAGCTAGAGCTTCCCAAACAAGAAAAAGTTAAAGGAGTTAATCAAGAAATACTTAAGAAGAAGAAAGATAAAAAATATGAATAATAAAATGGCAATAACTGCTTATGTACCAGCAATTATTTTAAATGTAAATAGTTTAAATGTTCCAATCAAAAGACTTATGGTGGCTGAATGGATAACAAAATAAAACCAGTACATATGTTGTCTATAAGAGACTTTTTGGATGGAAAGATGCACACAAACTAAAAATAAGGGAAAAAAAAAAGATGTTTCATGAAAATGGAAACAGAAAAAAAAATAGCCAGGATCAATACTTATACCAGACAAAATAGACTTTAAAACAAAAGCTATAACAAAAGACAGAGGACTCAGTAATCCTACTTCTGCATACATATCCAAAAAGACTCAAAACATTAATTTGAAAAGATATATGCATCCATATATTCATTGCAGTAATATTTACAATAGCTAAGCTATGAAAGCAACCTAAGTGTTCATCAATAGATGAATGAATAAAGAAGTGGAACATATATACAATGGAATATAACTCAGCCATCCTACCTAATAAAAGGGTAATATGCAAATTGACTGCACCTTCGCTATGCCTAAGCCACACCCACCAGCCATGCCCACCAACCAATCAGGGCGAGTATGCAAATAAACCCAACCAAGATGGCTACAGCCACAGAGAACAAGGTTTCCCAGGCAACGGAGGAAGCCAAGCTTTCCGCCTGCCCTTGCTAGGCCTAAGCCTCCACTCAAGCTACAAAGTTTCAATTATAGAAGGTAAACAAATCTTAACAGAAATGGCGGCAGCCACGGAGCTGGATAGAGCAGGCCAGGGTTGCCCCCGGCAATGGAGAAAGCAAAGCATTCCAAACACCCTGGCCAGGCCCAAGCTTCCGCTTAAGGCTACAAAGTTTCAATTGTAGAAGGTAAATAAATTCCAGATACCAGGGCCTCCTCTTGGGTCACCAGGGGGTGTGGCTGGCCTGCAAACCACCACAGGCCCCTCTCTCAGGCTGCCCCATGCCCCAAGGGAACCCCCATCCTGATCCGGGACACCCTTCAGGGCAAACCATCTGGCCCCCACCCCTGCACCTCTATCCTATCTAATAAAAGAGTAATATGCAGATTGACCATCACTCCAACACACAATATGGATGCCCTCATGTGGTCAAAGATCCTGCCCCCATGTGGACACAAGATGGCTGCCACAAGATGGCCAGCAGGGGAGGGCAGTTGGGAGGCACCAGGCCTGCAAGGGAGGGCAGTTGAGAGGGACCCAGGCCTGCAAGGGAGGGAAGTTGGAGGCGATCAACCCTGCAGGGGAGGGCAGTTAGGGGTGACCAGGCCGGCAGAGGAGGGAAGTTGAGGGCAAACAGGCTGGCTGGGGAGCAGTTAGACATCAATCAGGCTGGCAGGGGAGTGGTTAGGGGGTGATCAGGCTGGCAGGCAGAAGCGGTTAGGGGCAATTAGGAAGGCAGGCAGGCAAGCAGTTGGGAGCCAGCAGTCCTGGATTGTGAGAGGGATGTCCGACTGCCCATTTAGGCCCGATCCCACCGGGATTGGGCCTAAATGGGCAGTCGGACATCCCTCAAGGGGTCCCAGATTGGAGAGGGTACAGGCTGGGCTGAGGGACACCCCCCTCTCCGTGCACAAATTTCGTGCAACAGGCCTCTAGTTAAAAAATAAAAATGAAATCTTGTCATCTGCAACAACATGGATGGGCCAGAGGGTATTGTGCTGGGTGAAATAGTTCAGACAGAGAAGGACAAATATCATTCGATTTCACTTATATGGGAAATCTAAAACAAAAAATAAACAGACGCAAACCTATAGGTAGAACATTTTGACAGTTGCCAGATAAGGGGAGTTAGTGAAAAAGGTGAATAGATTAAGAAATACAAATTGGTAGTTACTGAATAGTCATGGGCATGTAAAGTACAGCATAGGGAATATAATCAATAATATTGTAATAACTATGTATGGTGCCAGGTCGGTACTACATTTACCAGGGTGCTCACTTCATATGTTATATAAATGTCTAATCACTACTAGTATGTTGTAAAAAAAAGTTCATACTATATGATTTCATTTTTATAAAACTGTAGATAAAGCAAATTGATCTCTAGTGACAGAGGACAGATTAGTATGTTTGGGAATGGTGGGGGTGGAGTGGGGTGGGAGGGAGGGAGAAGTGGGGGATGATTACAAAGGAACACTGAGAATCTTTTGGGGGGGATGGATATGTTATTCATTATCTTAACTGTCATGATGGTTGCATATATGTACACATATATCAAAACTTATCAAATTGTACACTTCAAATATGTGTAGTTTACTGTATGGCAATTATATCTCAGTAAAGATATCTGAAACAAAACCAAGTTTTTTCAAAGTATACCTAGTTCACATTTGTCCTAAGTGTTCTAGTCCGTGTAGAGGAAAAGACCCGTTAAGAAAAGGCTGTGACTGAGGCCATGTCTCACGTAAGCCATTATTCAGACTCCTTAAGGGAGGACAAATAATGTTTCCTCTGAAGTGCCCAAGAGATTGATGGGAGCAGGTTTCCAGGAGCACGGAGGGAGCTGGGAAGGCCCAGGGGGAAGGCGTGCCGGAGCCGGCTGTGGGTGTGCACGGCATGGGGGTGGCACATATGCCTGGCTAGTTGCCAGACAGTGCTGAGAGGAAGTTGCTTTTAAAAACATTTAATTGATAAATAACCTGCTATTAAGGATGAAACCATTTATATCTTCAGTTTAAAACCTCCCTTGTACTATTTCAATGTTTTCTTGTTCATTTTTTTGAGTAAGACATGTTTATATGATTCAACCACCAAAAACATAAAAGGGTGTACAATGAGAAATCTCCCTTATAACCCTGTCCTCCCTTCCCCCAGCTGCCAGCTACTCCCCACCTCCCAAGCCAACCACTGCTGCTGGTTCCACGCCTATCTTCCCAGAGTTCTTTGTACAGAGAGAAGCAGACAGACATAGATTCTTAGTTTCCGCCTTTATGCCATAAAGAATGGCATGTGATATACCCATGTCTCTACCTTGCTTTCATCATTTAATGTATCTTGATGATCTTTCTATCTATACTACACAGAGAACTTTTGCATAGTAAGTTTTCTTTAATTTACATATTTACATAAATATAAAGTATTTTACTAGATAATTTTGAAAATCATGTAACCATGACCTAAAATAAGATATAAGAAATTCGCGTTGTCAACCCCACCTCAGTAACCTCCCTTTTGGTTTGTCACCATGATGAGTGATTTTTTAAACATGTTCTAATGCTGTAATGATATCCTGTTCCTGTTAAAGACTAATGATGAATTTCACGAGATATTCCACCCCTCAGTGAAGGCTCCTCCAATACAGCTCCCTGCCCCCCACCCCTCCACCTCCACCCCGTCCCATTCTGGACAAGGTGGCCTTCCTGTGGCCCCACACCTGCATTGCCCTCCAACACTGCTCAGTGGCCTCTGAAATGACTGTTCTCTCCCCCTGTCTGTAAGATTGGGGTTCAGTCTTTGTCACCAGTGACACTCTGGTACCTAATGAGAAAGCACCAAGTAAATATTTGTTAAAGCCTTTCCCCACGGCAGTTTGTAATTAGACAGTTAGAGTATCGATTCCCAGACCCATGTTGCTATGGAAGTGACTAAATGCAAACTCCATTTCACAATGAAAGTGACTGTCAGAAAGGAGGCAGGAAGCTTGTAAAGAGGCAAAGGCAGGCCAGCCTGTGATGGAGAGGAGGCGCTCAGGATTCGGTCAGCTACAGGGAGAGGCCTTGTGGTCAGTTATCTGCCTTTGCTGATGAAGGAAAGAATGAGGGACAATTCAAAAGCTGATGTCCCAGGTTTTGAAAACAAATCAGAGGCCTTTACTGGGCTTAGCATGAAACGTTCACAGAGAAGGCATTCCCTGCACTTCATCACTGGACTGTAAATTTTAAACAGAAAAGGGAGGCAAGGTGGGGTATGGGACAAAGTGTCCACAATAACGTGGGGTAGGAATGAGGGCAGATAAATTATCAGGAAAACCATATGCTTCGAGATCTGAGAAGCAGAAGGTGTTGTCAAAGTAGAGAACTTTGGGGAATACTGAAAATCGAGCTGCAGAGAAGGCAAATGGGAAAAATCACCAAATCAGCAGAATAGCTTTCCAAGGAATGAACAAGGTACATGAAGAGTAGGAAAATGGTTCAATAAAGCTGACTGAGCAGCCCAATTCTGGGGCAGCTACCAACCTTAATTGTTTCTGTACTGGTCTCAGCCAAGCTTGCCGCAGGGCCCGGTGGGACCACTAGTTTCCTATGGGATCTGAACTCATCCTGCTGCCTCCATGCCCCGGGACCATCTCACCCTTAGCCATGAACTCAGGAGCTGGACACGAGGGTACAGAGGAGAAGTGGGGACACAACCTCACAGAATTCAGGAGGAAGAAATTCAACATATGAATTACTTGGTGGTGGAAATCTGTTGAACCAGTTTTTAAGGAATCTCTAGGTAAATGAGGACTATTAATCCTTTTTTATGCAAAGCACAAGCATACCTAGGACATTCTCATTCAAGACAATAAAATAAGTCCCTTTAATATGCTTTACTTGCCGAAACCGGTTTGGCTCAGTGGATAGAGCTGTCAGCCTGCGGACTGAAAGGTCCCGGGTTCAATTCCGGTCAAGGGCATGTACCTTGGTGGCGGGCACATCCTCAGTGGGAGGTGTGCAGGAGGCAGCTGATCGATGTTTCCCTCTCATCAATGTTTCTAACTCTCTATCTTTCTCCCTTCCTCTCTGTGGAAAATCAATAAAATATATTTAAATATATATATATTTATAATAATATATATATATATGCTTTACTTGACCTGATTTCTGTTTCTCCTTATCCAAACGCTGAATCCCACAGAACGCTTCACACAACCATCCACCTCACGTGACAGCAGCACCTGGCTGTCAGGGAAGCCACATCCAGTACTCGGGATTGAGAGCCCAACAATGTCCCCACTGGGAAAGGCTGGCATCCCTCTTACTTGCACCCTCTATTCCCCTGTCTTCATGCTCCCAAAGCTCACTCTCTGTAATTAGGAAAAAGCCAGGAAACCCACCATGGGCTATAACAGGGGTCCTCAAACTTTTTAAACAGGGGCCAGTTCACTGTCCCTCAGACCGTTGGAGGGGAGTTGGAGAGTGCGGCGCACATTCCACACATGCGCACTGCGGGCCCGGGACGAGTTGGCTGCTAAGCAGGACAGGCAGCCCCGGCGGGCCGGATAAATGTCCTCAGCGGGCCGCATGTGACCCGCGGGCCGTAGTTTGAGGACCCCTGGGCTATAACCTCCAGAGGAAAGGTCTGAGAGGGCCTTAGTGCATCTACACATCCCCCAAAATTCATATGTTGAATCCCTGACCTCCAATGTGGCAGCGTTTGGAGCTAGGGCCTTCAAGGCAGTCAGTAAGGTTAAATGAAGTCATAAGTGTGGGGCCCTAATCCAATAGGACTGGTGTCCTTGTGAGAAAAGGAGAGAAACCAGAAATCTCTCCTTCCATGCTTGCACAAAGAAAATGCCAGGTGAGGATAGATACAATGAGAAGGTGCCATACACAAGCCAGCAAGAGAGACCTCGCCAGAAACCAACTCTGCTGGCACCTTGATCTTGGACTTCCAGCCTCTACAACTATGAGAAAATACATTTCTGTTGGCTAAGCCACTCTGTGTGTGGTATTTTCTTATGGCAACCCAAGCAGACTAATACACCACCTATACCAAATTGGATTTGAACAAGCTATCTTTTGCTACCATCAGAATTCACAGTGGCTTTAAGTAGTTATTTTGAAACATAAATGTTGAGAGAAAAGAGCTAGTCACCGAAAAATATACACAGTATTTTTATAAATATTTTATAGATTCAAAACCAAGCAAAATTAAGCAACATATCATTTAGGACTAAAAAAAATGTCTGCAGTAAAACCTTAAGAGGCTCCTCCTGGAATGAGAGGGTAACTGCAGGGACCAAGGGAGAGTCACACACGGGTAACGTGCCGTCAGGTGGACGGTGACCTCAGAGTATTAATTTTCTTAGCATCTCTCACAACTTATTCTGTTATATATATTATTTTATGTGTATTAAATATTTTACAATTGAATGTGTAAAAATAAGGTGTTGGAGTAATATAACACCCATCACTTAACAGCAGTTATGAGAGAGGGGATATGGGACATTTCTACTTCCCAAATATAACTCCTTAAATCTTACTGATTGTCCTGAAGTGTATACATAATAGTTATATTTAGGATAAAAAGTAAAAAAGTAAAAGAAGTAAAAAGAAGCTACTGAAACATAGACTGATGAACAAGAACAGAACCAGAAACAAGGAGGCATCGATCGGACTAGCGGGCCTCAGAGGGAGGATAGGGGAGGTTGGGGGGAGGGGGGAGAGATCAACCAAAGGATTTGTGTGCATGCATATGAGCCTATCCAACGGTTAAGTTCAACAGGGGGTTGGGGCATCCGTGGGGAGGGGTGTGGGATGGGAATGGGGGGATGAGAACAAATATGTGACATCTTAATCAATAAAGAAATTAAAAAAAAAAAGAAGCTACTGAACATTTGTGATTACTTTACAGTCTTTTTAATCATCTCTTCCCTGTTTCATTTTCTTGAGTAATAAAGTCAGATGAACAATTGACCATCTTTACGAAAAATTCATTGGTTCATCTAAAATAATTTTGATCCTCAGACCCGATGGCTCAGTATTAATTTATTATATACTAGAGGCCCAGTGCATGAAAATTCATGCACTAGAGGGGGGGGTCCCTCAGCCCGGCCTGCCCCCTCTCACAGTCCGGGAGCCCTCAGGGGCAGGAGGCAATGCAGCGATCAGGGGAAGGCGACGCTTCCATCACACCTCTGCTGCCACTGCTGGCAGCGAAAGCCTCGGCCGGCCCTGGTTACCTGAGCCTCGGGCGGCCATGGGCGGCTGGGCAGCCACCATCCAAGGCTTACCTGCACCTCAGGCATCAGCTAGGCAGCCTCCATCTGAGGCTTGCCTGCGCCTCGGGCATCAGCTGGGCAGCCGACATCTGAGGCTTGCCTGCACCTCAGGCTGGCCCTAGGTGGCTGGGAGGCTAAGGGCGGGTCTGGCCTCACCGCACGCCTGCCACCCCCCTGGTGGGGCTGAAAGGACTGGGAGTGTCTGGCGGGGCTGAGGGGACTGGATGCCGCCATCTTGTGGCTATGGGGACAGGCATCTTTGTGATGGTGTGACGGTCAGTTTGCATATTCCCTCTTTATTAGATAGGATTTTACACATATGCTTACTGTATTTGACATGTAACCTTCAGCTAAAATTAACCCACACTCTTTTGAAATGAAAATTATAGCTATCGGGTTATAATAATTCAATCATTCTATGGCCTGGTTATTAGGAAAACACCAGGAAACAGACATCCAAGGAAGGAAGTCTCTTACTTCTTTTCCTTTCAATGCAATTTAGGCAATTATATCTGCTTAAATGTAAAGGCATTTCCCTTTCAGAGATGAGGACTCTCAATAGAATTTTAAGTGTGGTTCATTTATATTAATGTCTTTAACTTTGAATTTCTTTGTGATGCCGGTTTTCAGTTCAAATTAAAATTTTATAAGTTATGAATCAAGAGAAAAGTATTTTGTGTGTGGCTTCTACATTTTAGTAGAAGAGGAAATCATTTCAACACAATCATTTTCTATACTTAATGAATCTCTAATTTCTTTCCTTTTTGGCGCGGCCAACTGACTAGCTGAGTAGAATGAAACAGAGTTTGGATAATCAATACAAAATAAATTTTATCCTTTGGAAATGGAGCTACTTTATAAAATTTCCCCCAACTTTAAATGTGTTTATGCTCAATAAGCCTTCAGTGTTATTTAATCACTTATCAGCTATATTGCCATTATTTGTCTGTGCGTGTGTATCTCTATCTCTTACTAGACAGTGAGTTGGTTGGGGATAGGATAAATGGATTGTGCACCATAAGGAATGCCTGTATGCAATCTGGTCCAATGATGATGAATTTCACAAGACACATGTGAGTGAGCAGCTCCCTTAGTCCTCAGGTGGAACTGACGGGGGGAGAAAGAGAGGGGCAAGGGAACAAAAAATAATTACAAAAATGAGCAATAAGTATCACAAGAAATATTCTTTCAGTTAGTCACTCATTCGTTCCATCATGTATTATGTACCCATTATTATTCATATGGTGAGAATATGCAAATAAGGCAAACAATGCATATCAGGGTTGGGTGGAGGGGAGGCAAAAGGGGAGAAAATGGGAGACATCTAATACTGTCAACAATAAAAAAAATTTTTGTAAAAAAATAATGTATATCAATTATGGCTCAATAAAGTTATGAAGAAAAGAAAAGGAAGGGAGGGAGGGAGAGAGGAAGAATAAAAAATCAAATCCCCTACCAGAGAGGAACTCATACTCTTAAGTGGGGCAATCCAAAAAGGGAAGGGCTAAAGGCAAAAGGAAATGCCTCACAGTGAGATTTGAGGGTGAGCATTTCAGGAGTCACAGACAAATGGGAATGACACTCCAAGAGACGGGAACCTCATGAACAAAAAGCTGAAAGAGTGAAGGTGCAGACGAATGTTGGGATATAGTATACAGTTAGGCTTGAGAAAGGCAGAGGAATGAGGTAGAGTGATCGTGGCAAAAGACTGACGGGAACATATTGTGGAGGGTTTTACTGCATCTCAGGAACCAAACTGAGAAGTTCAAATTTATTTTAGTGAGCAAAGGAGTGTCTTCAAAGTTTTTGAGTAAAGAAATGACATATCCTGAGTAGTACTTCAGAAGGAAGACTTTAGCTATAGTGTTCAAGAGACTAGAGGGAGTGGAGAGCCAGCAGACAATGTTTCCCAAGTTACAATCGAAGCAAGAAGCAATCAAGGTCTTCAACACCTATTCATGATTTTAAAAAAGATACGAAACTGGAAATAGATGGTACTTCCCTTATCTGATAATGAATATCTAAGCACCTACATCAAACATTGCTTTAAGAGCAAGAAAAAGACAAGGATTCCTGCTATCATCATTTTTATTTTACATTGTCCTGGAGGTCCTATCCAATACAGTAAGAAAAGAAATAAGAAATAAAAAGTATATGTTTTGGAAAGAAGAAAACAAAACTGTCAATATTTGAAGTTGATAAAAATTATCTTCATGATGTATCTTTTAAAATCTACTGACAATTTTTTAGAAAACAGTTTGGTAATATGATTGAATGTACCGATGGACTTAGAAATCCAAGAAGCAGACATAAACCTCTCCCCTTTTAAGACACAGGAGAGCAGGGTGAACACAGGTTTTTATAAGAAAAGCACCATGATCCGTTCCTTTGGGGACAGATCCAGGTAGGTTTATAGTGCACTAAACCATCCAGAAGTCTAGCCTAAGAGGTTTCCTAGCAAATGTACCACACCCTGAGAGGACTGGCATTGTGTTCTATGCCGTGTCCTAAAGAGTCTTTCATATGGAAATCATAGCAATAACAAGAGAAGCTGATTGACCTTCATACATAATTTGATATCAATGCAAGGGCAATCAACAGAGAGAAAAATATCCTCCATTTCCTGTAGCCCAAGTTTACAGCTCCCTTCTCCTAGAGCAGTTCCCAAACTAGGTCTCAGCACAAGGGATTGTTGATGGCAAATACCAAGTTAAACAACGCTAGGAGTGCAAATCTACTGCAAGATTGTTGATGCAGCGACAGAGTGAGTCTCCAAGAGGCAGGGAATCTGAGCCACTCCCTACATTAAACTGACATCAAACCCTTTTATCAGGGAATAACTCAAAGGACTAGTGGCCCAGGGGAACTCTAATTTAGAACATGTGGTGCACCTGAACATTCTCAACTCCTGGCATTAACAAACATGTAGATGCAACAGAGCAAACAGTTAAAAGCAAGGACTCTGGGGCTACACTGCCTAGGTTTGAATCCCAGATCCACAACTTACTCTTGTGTGACCTTGGGAAATTTACTTAACCTTTCTGTTCTCCAGATTCCTCATCTGTGGAATGGGGGGAGAGGGGTTGTGACAATAGTAGCTGCATCATCAGATGGTATAATTAAAATAAATGGGTGAATATATGTAAAGCATTTACATAAATGTTAAGTCAAGCAGATTTCATTAGATGCTATCACTACTCTGTTAGAATTATATTTTACAAGCAATCAGGGAAGAATATACCCTCATTGGTTTGAGGAGAAAATTACTCTTCATCAAATAATCTGTGAGAACAGTAACACACATGTTATCTGTAGTTCTGCTAATAAAGACACTCTAGTAACTAATATTTATACCGAACACACTGATGCCTAGAGTTGTGTTTGGGGTGGGGTGAGGCAAATAGAAAATATAAATAAGCTATCCTTAACTTTAAAAAGATTAATACAGCCCTGGCCAGTGTGGCTTAGTTGGTTGGGTGTCCTCCCATGCACCGAAAGGTTGCAGGTATCCAGGCACATGCTGGGTTGTGGGCTCAATCCCCAATAGAGGGTGGTGTCAGAGGTAGCAGATTGATGTTTTGTTCTCACATCGATGTCTCTCTCTCTCTCTCTCTCTCTCTTCTCTCTCTGTCTCTTTCTCTTTCTTCTCTCTCTCTCTCCCCCAAAAAATCAATATTAAAAATCTTAAATAATAACTTAAAAAATTGATACATTTTCTCCAAATATGCTTCCCCCTAAGCATCTAAGTTGAAAAGCACCTCTCTGCAACTTCCCACACTCACTTTCCAGGGTAAGTTCTATCTTCAGGAAGGAAATTTAGTGCTGAAGAATTTCTCCCATAATTCAGCCACTTTACATGGTTGTTTTCTATCTCCTCTACTTTTAAAATAAGCAAGACCAACAGACATGAAACTACTACTGTACACTGAGGAGCCTCTGACATGCACAATATTCAAAATTGAATAGTTATAAACGGCAATGCAAAAGTCTTCCAGGAAACAGCTATATCATCAGAAAAGTATTATGTTAAATACGGCTTAAGTTACGTTACTTTACTATGCATAAAATCCTTGAAATTTGGTGATCCATATATGATAACCAGTAGCAAGGAAAACTTCTTCCCAACTATTGGGGTTAAATAAGAAATAAGATATTAATCATTTTGGGTGATACATCAAGAGCCCAAAACAGTTGGATCATTTGGAATGGACAAGAACTGCATATTGAACTACCAGGTACAGAACTGTGAAAGGCAAACTGCAATAGTACCTGCCTCTGTGGGACCCAGAAAAGGGTTGTTTGAGGCATTTAAGGATAAATGATTTGTAGAAGTATTTCTGAACCAGCCACAGACTAGAGTATGAAGTCAACCAAATCAAATTTTAATTCCTCTAGCCCACTTTAAAGTCTCTCCACATCTGATTCCTTCCTGTCTAGTCTAATCTGACCACCTTATTACTCCTCTATGCTCAGGCCTCTTGAACATGGCCCTCAGGCTTGCTCCCTCCCTCGAACACACAGTGATCACCTTACATATCTTTCCTCCCAGGTAAAAATTCTATCCCATCCTTCCTTTTCTCTTTATCTCTTTCTGTGTTCTTTAATTTTTATACCATGAGTGTGTACAAGTTTCTCCTATTTTTAAAACCTATGACTTAACCAGACTCATAGGTAAAAGTTTCACAAACCAATAAGTTTCTTAAATAAATGGTACTCAACACAATAATTAAGGCATCAAAAAAGAGTGACAAACTATGCAATAGAGAGCAGCACTCTGTATTCAAAGTAAATTGTGTAAGAAAGGAACCGTGTCGTGTTTTCTGTAGTAAGTCAAGAGAACAAGGACACCAAGGAAGGGGACTCACGGCACTCTTTCCTCTTTTTCTGCCTGACCCAGGTTTCCTCTTCATATTGCCTTTCTTCTAGTTTATCTTATTCAGGTTCTCTGTCCTAGCCCTGGGTTTGCCAGTGATGCCCATAGGATGGATGCTGAACCTGGTTGGTGGGCTACCCCAGAAAAAAAGAGCTAGCTGGTCCCTGGAGTATACACTGAGTAGCCAGATTATGATGATCTCTGAACGCATAATAATCTGGCCACTCAGTGTGTGTGTGTGTGTGTGTGTGTGTGTGTGTGTGTGTGTGTGTGTGTATTAGAGGCCCGGTGCATGAATTCGTGCTTGGGTGGGTCTGGCCAGCCTGGCCAGAGGGAGGGGACATGGGCAGTTGGCTGGCCTGCCTGCTGGTCTAACTCCTGGTCGAGGGGACAATTTGCATATTAGCCTTTTATTATATAGGATATACACTGAGTGGCCAGATTATTATGCGCTCAGAGATCATAATAATCTGGCCACTCGGTGTATATCACCATCAAAGCATGAAGTCATGCCTTTTGTGTGGTGCCACCACAACTCCCGGAAGGATGGGTTCTGCCAGATGCATCTAGCAAAGTGTATCCCTATGAGTGCTGCTGTTGGGACATCCAATGCAATAGAATGAACAGACTAGTATCTGTGAGCATGTGAGAAGAGCCCCGAGTTAAACCCATGTGTAAATCATCACCTCCAATCAATTCCTTTGATGGATGTTGGGGGCAGAATACAGCAACCCTTCCAAGTCCTTCCTCTATATAGCCCAGGAGATGCCCTGCCCACCAGCCTAACCCTGGAAATGCCCACTGATAGCAATATTCTAAATTAAAACATCATTAAATAGTTATACTATTAGTTTAAAATTCATAGAAATCAAAGGAAAACAAAACCCAACACACAGGAATCTCAGACCACTGCTCTACAAACCACCTTCTCAAATGACTCATTCATCTTCTTTCTTCAAAAATAAATTCACTGCCAAACAGGATGCTCACACATCGCTGTAGGCCATAGGAACTACTAAACCCGTATACAAAGCAACAGGATAATACCTAATAAGACCAATTAAAATGTTCACAGAATTAGATCCAGTACATCAACTACCAGAAATAACTCCACAAAGAAAATGCCCTGTGCCTGAGGATGTTCACTAAGCCATCACCCGGAGCAAGGGAAAGAAGATTTGAATGATCAGCCACACAGGGTGGGACAGCAAGTTGTGTCGATCAGCCCCACAGACACTTCGTCTCACTTAAAATTAGAACCATAAAGACACTACACAACATGGAAAACCTTATATACAATAAACTTAGGTAAAAAGAAAGAAAAAAGGCGGAACTGTATGTCTGTAGTTATACTTTTTTTTTTATGTTAAGTAGTAACCAACAGGCCCTGGCTCGGTAGCTCAGCCAGTTAGAGTGTGTCGTTCCCATACGCCAAGGTTGCAGATTCCATCCCTGTCAGGGCACATACAAGAACCAACCAATGAATGCATAAATAAATGGAACAACAAATCCATGTTTCTCTCTCTTCCTCTCTATCTAAAATCAACAAATAATCTTTAAAAATTATTTTTGTATCAAAAAAGAGAGGAAAAACGAAAGTGTAACAATTAAAATGGATGATGTAGGATGGTGAGATTATGGCTGATTTTGTTGTTGCTGGGCTTTCGTGCTACCACCATAGCGTTTTCACTATTTACAAAGGAGGAAAAATCAATTTTGTGCCAATCAACACAAACAGGGACATGAGTGGGGGGTGGGAGGCAGTTTCCAGCACAGAACCAACTCCTCTAAAGAGCTGTGTGGCCTTCACCTGCAAGGCAACCTCCCCCACCCCACCCACCCCCAGATGCCAGGACAAAGGCACCTGGGAGCTACAAAGGAAGCGTTTCCTAGGTTTCCCACAACGGGTCCTCCTAATAGCGCAACAAGCCTTTGTTGTGCAGGGTGGAGGGACCTCAGTAGAAGGCGCCTGTGCTAAAGGCAATGCATTCCCAGGACTAGAGGGTTGTCATTCTAGCATTAGCGACAGAATGGGGAAAAAGGAAAGTGGCAGATTTGCAATCACAGAGGTGCTCCTTGCCTGAAAATGAAAAACCACCGGCCAGGCCCAGGGAGGCCTATCCAAGCAGCATGGCGAGCAGGGCAGGGGCCCTCGGGCCTGGTGTCCTGTCCCCGGGAGGGCTGCGGTAGGACTCAGGGCAGCAGGGCGGCATCGTGACATTTTTCAAAGACAATGCACAGGGTCACCTCTTGGTGTTTTCAATGTCACCCGCTACAAATGCCTCACAAATCGGCTGCTGCCTATGGCTGGTCCTTAATTACAGGACTGGGGTGGGCTGTTCCTCCCAGGAGCTCCCAGTGGCAATCCTCAATGTCACAATATTTGAGGGGGAGAGGGGAGCAACAAGAGAGACAGAGGCGGCTGTGGCACACATCCCTTCTCACATCTTTTCTCAACCATATTCAAAAGCAGCTCCCTAGAAATGCAAAGTGACTGAAGATAAAAAAGCACATTTTACACGTGCATCAAAGTCAGGATCAAATGGTCCCTCTGCCTGAGGTTTGTTTCCATGGACACAACTAGACTTGCTCTCTGTCCTTTTAACTCCAACAAGACTTGGTTTCCTCTTTTCTTCGGACACTCAGCATAACAATGTTTTTCACTTGCTTTCTACCATTGACTTATGTATATGGTTACTGATGGCAGGGATCTCATCTCATTAGCACATACAGTAAGTCTACTAGTAAAATGCTTAGCACTGAGCTTAACACCTAATAAGCCCTCACTCAACACACCAAAATGGAATGGAAGTTAACACATGCGACAACAACGCCAGTGTCTTAATGTAAAAGCAACGCTGTCCAATAAAAAATTAATAACAGCCAAAAATGCAACTCACACATGTAACTTTAAATTTTCTAGTAGTCACATCAACGTAAAAAGGAAAAAGTCATTTTATTTATGTTTTTAACCCAATATATCCAAAATATTATCATTTCAACATGCAATGAATACGAAAAATTGAGATACTTTACATTCCTTCTTTTGTAACGTCTTCAAAAACCAGTGTTCGTTTTATATTTACTTTACATCCTAATTTGGACTAATTTTTCAAAGACCATGTGCCGGGTCACAGTCACAGGTGGCTAGTGGCCACTGTTCTAGACAGTATTACAGCACAGTATTCCAGGGAAGCTCCCACTCCTTAGTAATAAAGAATTCGTTTAACTTTAACTTTTCCGTTAATCTGTATGTTACCTCTTCATATCTGTGCTTCATAGAACTAAGGAAACAAAGTACTAAATAGGTGTATATTTTCCCCTTTATAAGCTCTTTTGGATAAATATCTAGACCAGAAAATACTGCTTAAAATACATCTTCAAAGCAATCTTTATCAAGCGCCATATTTATTAAGGAACATATAACAAACACATGAACAAGCGTTGTTGCTCTATAACAGTGATTTTCAACTTTTTTCATCTTATGGCACACATAAACTAATTACTAAAATTCTACAGCATACCATGAAATATATCTTTAGCCGCTCTGACAAAAAAAAAAAAAAAATAGGTATACTTTTGATCCATTCACATTGGATGGCTATTGTGTTGGCTGTTATAATTTTTTGACAATCTAAGGGGGAAAAGGTCAGATATTGCGTGTTTTAAAAATTCTTACGGCACACCAGTTGAATATAGTACATCGGGTGTACATGACCGTGGTTAAGGGAGGTGGGCTGGAAATCTTGATTAGCCTTGATTGTTCTATGTGCTTCTACTGCCACACGTGACTCTCCCACTTGTTTGAACAGATAATTAGTAGGCTGTGTTGCTTAGTAATTATTACGGAAGAGCTAAGCACTTCCCTTCTAACATCTACTTTTCACAAATATGTAAATTAACTATTAGTAGTGAGGAAAAGGTTTTGATGCCACCATGATGACATTAGTACCAGGGGCCCAAGAAGGCCAGGGACCCAGACTCCCCTAATAGGCACCCCTCCTCTTCACTGGGTGGGCAAGTTTGCTCTGCACAGGCGCAGTGACACAGCAGGTGTAAGGCCCCACCTGGGTAAGGTGCCAGCCCATATCATCCCAATACTGAAGCTGGCCAACGTCTCAGGTAAGAAGGCTTATGTGGTCTTCCTACTCTCCTCACCTCATCTCTAGACCACCCTGCAGCCCAACCTCTTCTGAACCTGCAGACCACCCCACCTGGGCCTGAATCTGTGGATCCAGCCTCTCTTGTCCACTCAGCAGCAGACAGAGAGAAGATTTAAAAAGAAACAACAAAAAATAGCCCCTGGAAGACAGCCCAGGAAGCCAGATCCTCCTATGGTTGGCTTACAGAGGCCAGACACAGGAAGGAACTAACTGCCCGCCATGGGATCCCGACCACCAGCAACCAGGACCAACAGAGGTTTGGACACTGACCAATCAGACTGGCCATTTGTTCCTCTCTGTGGGGCAGGAGGTGACTGACTATGAAAGAGAAATACAAGTCCCTTCCCCCAAGACTAAGCCAAAGTTTCTGATGTCAGATGGAGTTTTTTCCCCGGGTTCCCAGATAAAAACCAATAATCTGTGAGGAGTGAAGTGCCAGAGAGTTCGTTCAAAAAAAAAACAAAAAAACACTATGATATGACCTCCTCAGACAACTGAAGGAGACTGCTCTTCGTTTCCTCAAGAGGCAAGATGAGATGTCAGAATGGGAGAGATCGCTCTAAGAGAGATCCCGGGAAAGGAAGTGTCCCTGGGACTTGTCAACCCAGAAGTGTGTAGCCACGATCCTTAAATAAAATGCTTCTAAAATTATATTATTGATCTGCAGCTCTTCCGACCATACCATATCCTGCAGTCAAGGAAGTTAGAGCATAAATTACTGGGATGTTTGCACTTTTTGTCCACTCACATCCTCCTTCAAAAGTTTGTTCTTTTTTTAAAAAATGCTTTTATTTATTTTAAAGAGAGGATGGAGAAGGTTAGAGATAGAAACATCGACGGGCTGCCTCCTGCACATCCCCTACTGGGGATCGATCCCACAACCCAGGAATGTGCCCTGATCAGGAATAGATCCTGTGACCTCTTGATTCATAGTTCGATGCTCAATGACTGAGCCACATCAGCTGGGCAAAAGTTTGTTCTTTTTTTATGAGTAAAGAAAGAAAAAAAAAAACAGAACTACAAACCTCCTTCCTTAAAGAACTGTGTTGCACCGAATTCTGTACTCACCTCTATGTTTTCCCTTCAGCTCTGTGGACTTATTTTCCAGTATTTAATTCACATCGAGGATGGGTATTCATTTATTCATTGACTAAAAAGGTAATAAGTACTAACACACGTACACACACCTAAAAGAATTGCTTTAAATGTAGTTGGTACTGAGCTAATAAGGGTGGGCACTGATCTTGGAAGACAAATGAGTGATGTATCTGCCTGCTTTCCTGAAGCTGATGCAAGGTGACTAAAGCGAGGGAAAGAAGCAGCAGGAGAAAAGCTATAACACATGAAGCTCTCTAAATAGCTAGTCTGGGTGACACTGGAAACACTGCAGTGCCAGCCTTGGTTTATTAAAAAGATAACTGGGCCGAAACCGGTTTTGCTCAGTGGATAGAGCGTCGGCCTGAGGACTGAAGGGTCCCAGGTTCGATTCTGGTCAAGGGCATGTACCTTGGTTGCGGGCACATCCCCAGTAGGGGGTGTGCAAGAGGCAGCTGATCGATGTTTCTAACTCTCTATCCCTCTCTCTTTCTCTCTGTAAAAAGTCAATAAAATATATTTAAAAAAAAAAAAAAAGATAACTGGGATAGAGAACCCAGAAATCTATCCAAACCACTATGCTCAATTAATGTTTGACAAAGGAGGCAAGAGCATACAATGGAGTCAAGACAATCTCTTCAATAAATGGTGTTGGGAAAATTGGACAGATACATGCCAAAAAAAATGAAACCCTAGACCACTATCTTACACCATAAACAAAATGGATAAAGGACTTAAACATAAGATGGGAAACCATAAAAATACTAGAATAATCTACAGGCAGCAAAATCTCAGACATATGCTGAAGCAATTTCTTCACCGATACAGCTCCTAAGGCAATGGAAACTAAAGAGAAAATAAGCAAATGGGACAACATCAAAATAAAAAGTTTTTGCACAACAAAAGAAACCATCAACAAAACAACAAGAAAGCCCACTGCATGGGAGAACCTATTTGCCAATGTTATCACCGATAAGGGTTTAATCTCCAACATTTACAGGGAACTCATACAACTTAACAAAAGAAAGATAAACAACCCAATCAAAAAATGGGCAAGGGACCTAAACAGATACTTTTCGAAAGAAGACAGAAGGAAGGCCAAGAGACACATGAAAACATGCTCAAAGTCACTAATTATCTGAGAGATGCAAATCAAAACGACAATGCGGTACCATCTCACACCTGTCAGGATGGCTATCATCAACAAATCAACAAGTGCTGGCGAGGATTCAGAGAAAAAGGAACCCTCGTGCACTGCTGGTGGGAATGCAGACTGGTGCAGTCACTGTGGAGAACAGTATGGTGTTTCCTCAAAAAACTAAAAATGGAACTGCCATTTGACCCAGTGATCCCACTTCTAGGAATATATCCCAAGAAACTAGAAACACCAATCAGAAAGGATATATGCACCCCTATGTTCACAGCAGCACAATTTACCTAAGATTTGGAAACAGCCTAAGTGCCCATCAGCAGATGAGTGGATTAAAAAAACTGTGGTAAATCTACACAATGGAATACTACGCTGCAGTAAAAAAGAAGGAATTCTTACCATTTGCAACAGCATGGATGGAACTCTAGAGCATTATGCTAAGCCAGTCAGAGAAAGATAAATATCACATGATCTCACTCATTTATGGATTATAATGAACAACATAAACTGATGAACCAAAACAGATCCAGAGACAGAGAAGCATCAACTTACACCATACACAAAATGGATAGGATAAAGGACTTAAACATAAGACGGGAAACTATAAGACGGAAGACAGAGACCATCAACTTACACCATACACATTTACAAGGAACTCATACAACTTAACAAAAGAAATCCATCAGACCATCAAACCTCAGAGGGAAGGTAGGGGAGGGTGGGGGTAAAGGGGAGAGATCAACCAAAGGACTTGTATGCATGCATATAAGCCTAACCAATGGACACAGACACCAGGGGGGTGAGGGCATGAGTGGTGAGGGGGAGGTGGGGGGGGAAGGGTGGATAAGGACACATATGTAATACCTTAATCAATAAAGAAAAAAAATAGAAGAAAAAAAAGATAACTGGACGTGCCTATGGTTAAGGGAGATGGGCTGGAAATCTTCACTAGCCCTGATTGATTTGTGTGTTTGTGATTCTATACCAAAGCCTCCTTCTCGTTTCAAGAGGTAAATGTATGAGCATTCCTTTCTCTCCTCACTTGCAATTAATAGTAGCTGGTATTCTGATGTGAGCAAACGAAATGTAGAAGAATTTATGAGGCAATTGGAGGGGAGGGGGACTTGGACACTTGGCATTAAGGAATTGTTCATATTTTCATTTGATAATGTTAGTATGGTTTTAAGAGTCCTGAACTTTTAAAGATATATATTACAATTTAGGGATAAAATAATTTGAGATATTTCACTCTAACCAATGTCACCCCAATAAATTCAATTTTTAAAAAGAGATTTCACTTTAAAACAATCAAGTGATTTTGGAGGGAAAGGTTAGGAAAATAGAGATAAAATAAGTTTGGCCAATTTATTAATGGTTAAAACCAGTTCATGGGGGGGGGGTATATTTTCTTATTCTTTCTATTTTGGTATAATTTTGAAATTTTACATAGTACGTTTTTTACAAGAGTACCTAGTAATCAAGGGGGAAAGTTCTTTTTAGGGCATTTTTGAGGGGGACTATTTTATCCCTTCTCAACTTACCACTGCCCAGAAGATACCACAGCCATTCAATGTCAGCGCCAAGAAGAAAGGCATAGCTACCCTCCTTTTCTTTAAGATTACAATGTTGCCTCTTATCTCTCTCTCTGCCTCAAGAGACAGATTTAGCTTTTGATCACCACCAAGAGACAACATCCTTCAGGATATTGAAACGGACAGGAAACAGCCTACAAAGTCCTATGGTTTACATTAAAGTCTGAAGGCATTGCCATGTTCTGCATCTGTGGGTTAAAGTGTGTAACAACGCACACTTTCTGTAAGAATTTAGTTTAACTCAGGTATGAAGGGATGGATGCCTTACAAGACAAAAGGGCAGCAATGTTATGGGGTAATAAGCAAAGAAGTGAGAGTATAAAACAGAAGACAATTCGTCATCTCTGAACTGCTCCCTCTCAAAAACAATGGACGCCTTAAAATCATCTGTATCCTTTGACCAGCCACCCCAATTCTAGAAATGTTTTCTAACAAAATAATGGGCCAAGTGCACAAAGAAATGTGGGCACTGATGTTTATCACCCTTTTGCTTATAACAGAAAAGAAAAACCCAAATAGCTATCAGTAGGGAATGGTTAAATGAAGTATTGATGAGACATGTGATGAAATGACATTAAAACTTTAAAAATGCGGATGTCTGAGTATACTGTAGGTTTGAAAACAGATTTTGTAAAATCATATCTTTGTTTTAAAACAAAACGTATTGTTTTATGAATAGAAAAGAGCTGGAATAAACAATAAGATGTTAACAATGGTGTTTTCTAACTCAAAATTAAAAGTGATTTTTGCTTCCTGAGTGGTTTAAGTTTTTTCCCCCAATGAACTTGCAATCTATCAGGACCCCTGAAAAAACTATTATTTTTAAAGCAGTAACAATAAAACCATGAAGATGCCCAAGGAGGAAAAACAAGTTACCATAGCTGGAAAGACGCCAAATATCTCCAGGCTCTGACATCTGACAGCCTAGAAGAGACAGCATTCTTCCATCTCTTTCAAAAGACATCATGTACTGAGCACCTACTCTGTTCCGGGCACTGTTCCAGGCCTTGGAGATGGAAATAAATGGAACTAAATAAATAATAGTTGAAAATCACATCAATTCTCAGTCTAATTGGAGGAAAGGACACACATACCCAAAGAAATGAAGTTCTTTGGGAAGTTCAGCCCGGAGCTGTGCATGGTACAAGGGGCTCACAGCAGGAAGGGTCTAACCTGGCCAGGGCTGAAGGGAAGAGGAGCCGATCAGAAAAAAATCAGGGGGGCACCATGGGATAAGATTCTAAAGGTAAATGGATGGATGCCTTGCAGTACGCTCTGAGGACCATCATCCTAGGCATGCGGGGTGTGAGCAGCTGTTGGTAGGGAGGTACAGAGATGCCTAATCTTTTAAGAAAATGGCAGCACAGATGGAACATGGGGTGAAGTTAGGAAGGTAGGCAGGCCCAGAATATGGAGGGCCTTGAAGGCCCCCATGGAAGCATCTGGATTCCATCTGACAAAGACTCTCTCCTTGATCAAACTGAGTCAGGCTCCTCTGAGAATGCCTTCTCAACTGGGCCTCAACCTTGGACTTCCAGGTGTGTCCCTGGAGAATTTAGTTTCAGCAGAACTCTGCTAAGGCAGTGTAGAGAGAACCCCTCACCCTGAATATCTCCTCACCCTCGATACCTCAATACCAACATCTTGATACCTTGATTATCTGGCCTGCCTTCAGGAAGAATCCTGCTAGGTCAGTTCAGCAAGAATTCCCCCCACCCCGTATGTCCCCTCTGAGTAACGGTCCACCCACCGACCCCTCATCCTGCTCCACCTGTATTTGCATTTGGAGTGGAGCCTGATTTCTCTCCCATTGCAACAGTGTTGACACCAATGGCAATCAGAATAATTTTCTCTTAACACAACCTGAGGGTCCTGGGGAAACTGTGAAGGGTCTGGGCTTTCCCGGATTAGTAAGTCTGACGAGAGTACAGAGAAATCCCCCCAGTGGGTCCTAAGTAGCACATTTTCTGGAGGCCTGGGACATGCCAGGACCGTGCTCAGCACTCTACAAGCAGGATCTGCTGTCAACGTCATAACCCCAGAACACGGAGAGTGTTAATTCTCCCCATTTCCCAGGTCAGGAAGCTGGAGCTCAGTGTGGTTTAGCAATCTGTCCAAGTTCATACAGCCAAGAAGTCGCAGGGCTGGGAGTTCATCCTGGGCTACCTGACTGGTGTCCGGGTTGGGTTCTGGGGAGGTACATTATAGTGAATCTAAAACTACATTTTCTCTCAGGCTCTGTAATATTTGCAAATCACCACAGACTCAACAACTCAATTCCTACTGAAAGGAACTTGATTGATGTGCAGCAAATGGGTTAAAGGAGGAGCTTTCTTCACCAAAAAATAAAAATAAAAAATAGGACTTCATGAAAAACCTCAGAGAAATAAGGTGAAACTGGACCTGTCAAGGGCTACTTTTTCTTCAATTAGAGAGAAAGCATTAGGGGATGGGTGGTTTTGTTTTTGCTTGTTTAATAAGGAGACAGGTGATCACTCTGAGGCAGGGACTAAGGGGACCCAAAGGTGGGGGAGGCTTCCTGTTTTGAAGCGGGGAGAAGAGCGAGAGTGGAAAACAGTCATTAAACAGGGGAGTCGGGCCAGACAAGCACGGGTGGAGGCGGAGGGAAATCCCCAGCGATGCCCAAGTTATTTAAGGGAATTCAGAAACTGGCAATTACGGAGACTTGATTCCAGGCAGGAAACAGGAGGGGAAGGAACCCTCAATAATCAAGATATACTGTACTTACTAAACAACTACAGTAAAGGAGACAAAGATGTTAAAAAAAAAAAAAAAAAACACAAAACAGTTCTGTGTCCCTGAGAAACTTATAATTTACATGGGAGGACATGGACACACACACACACACACACACACACACTCCACACACAGTCCTATATATGATCATTGTAAGAAAAGGAACAGCTGATAAGTCTATAAATAAGGACATGAGAGATGAGCTCTGCCCCCATGGATGGTTAGAAATTCTACAAATAAGCTGAAGAGTGGCTATTCTGAGCAGGAGGATGGAGTGAGCTGGGCAGACAAATGCCTAAGAGATGAGGATGTACGAGGGTTTTCAGGGGCTAGTAAGACTTAAAGGCAATAATTTGAGGGACAAAGATAATTCTGAAAATGAGGAAAATTACGAGGGAATTAGGAAACATGGGAGGTAATTAGCATGTATTGAGCATTTTCTCTGTGCCAGATTCTGTTTTGACCACTTCGTTTCATTTCATCCAAATGACCCTGTGACCAAAGTAAGTATCCCCACTTTAAATGAGCGGATTGAGGCCCAGAGAAGCTAAAAAGCTTTTAAAAAGCCTTATAGCCAGCTAGTAAATCCATACTTTCTGTCTGACTCTCCCATCTACTCCATTCACTTATGGAGCACCGACTGTGTGCACCGCAGTGAGTAGCCTCCAGGGACACATGACAGATTACGGCTACTCTCATGTGTTCCCTCATTCCAGGGTTTCAGAGGGTATATTTACAGGAAACCACTAATCCAGTTTCAAGTGATGTACACATCTCTGAATTTAGGGCACCGAGGAGTGAAGGACTGATATATTTCAACACTTCTAAACACTATTAATACTCACTCAAAGTGACTGGATAAACTCTTTAAACCCTAGCTTAAAATATTACTGCTTTTAAATGGGAATGCAAATGGTACAACCACTTTGGAAAACTGTTCAGCAGTTTCTTTTTTTTTATTTTTATTGATTGATTGAGAGAGAGAGAGAGAGAAGAGAGATAGAGAGAGACATTAATTTGTTATTCCACTTATTTATGGGTTCATTGGTTGATTCTTGTATGTGCGCTGACCAGGGAGGGATCCAACCCACAATGGAGTATCACGATGACGCTCTAACCAACTGAGCTACCCGGCCAGAGCTGTCTGGCACTTTCTTAGAATTAAACATAGAGTTAAGATATGATCTACTTAGCAATCCCACTCCCGGGTACTCATCCAAGAGATATAAAAATTTATTCTCACACAAAAACCTATCTACATAGGTATACAGCATCTTTATGCATAATCATCCCAAGCTGGAAACAACCCAAATGCCCTCCAACAGATGAATGGATAAACAAACTGGGGTACACCCATCTAATGGAATACCACTAAGCAATAAAAAAAAAAAAAAGAACTATTGATACATGTAAGAACCCAGACTGAAAAAGATACTTAATATATGATTCCATTTTTATGACTTGGAAAAGGCAAAGTTACAGAAGAACAGATAAGTTGTTACCAGGGGTTAAGAGAGAGGAAGTTTGACTACATGAGGGCTTTTTCTTTTCTTTTTCTTTTTTATGGTGGTATGTGGTAGACAGAATAATGGGCCCAAACCATGTTCACACCCTAAACCCTGGAAATCTGTGAATATGTGAACATTAAGGGAAAAGGGTACTTTGCAGATGGAAGTACGGTTGCTAATCGGCTGACCTTAAAACAGGGAGACTATGTGATTACCGGGGTAGGCTCAGTACAGTCACATGGGCCCTTAAAAGTGAAGAGGGAGGGAATAATTAATGAGAGAGACTTGCCATGGAAGTAGAGACAGGAGAAATTTGAAGCATGAGAGGGACTCAACCGTTGCTGGTTTTTAAGTTGCAGAAATTGGCTAGAACCTGAGAGTAGCCCAGGCTGACAGCATGGAAGTGGGGACCTTAGTCCCACAACCACTAAGAACGGACTTCTGCCACCAACCTGACTGAGCACAAGCATGGATTCTCCCGTAGTCCCCCCAGGAAAGAACAGAGCCCGGCCAACACCACCTTGGTTTGGGCTTTATGCGACTCTAAAAAGGGAAATCAGCTGACCTGACGGACTTCGGACCCACGGAAACTGTAGATAATAAACTCACATTGTTTAAGTCCTCAAGTGTGTGGTAATTTGTTACAGCAGCAACAGAAAACTAATACAGCATAACTACATAACTCTGTATTTGTCAAACTCCCTACAAAATACACACCAGAGAGAGAGAGAGGGAGAGAGGGAGAGAGGGAGAGAGAGAGAGAGAGAGAGAGAGAGAGAGAGAGAGAGAGAGAGAGAGAGAGAGGGAGGGAGAGAGGGAGAGAGAGAGAGATTGATTTGACGGTGCATAAATTTACAAAGAAAAAAATTTAATGCTCTTGCTTTTAAAGACCATTACTATAGGCAAGAGAAAAGTTCTAGCCATATTTCCTCACTTCTTCAGTCCTCAATCAGCACAGTGATAACTGAGGTTTGGAACTTTGTCTCTGTCCCAACTCCTGCCTCCTTGCCCATCCACTGCCCAGAACTAATGGAAGCTCCTGCAGACAGAGGCCACTTTCCACACCACTCACCAGCTCAGGATTTGTGGCTGATATTTTGCTTTGGCTCTCAAACAGACTGGAACTTACAGGTCTCAGGAGGAAGTGCCCATCTTTAACAAGACCCGCTTTCCCAGGACTTTGAACCAGAGAATGAAAGGAAAGCTCCAAACTTAAGTGTGAAAGTCCATTTCAAAGAACCTTACAGTGAACTCTCCAAGACAGTTTCCATCAACAAAGATGCGTCAAAACCAATAGGCAGAGCCCAAAGTAATGGATGACGCGCCAGAATTTTTAGCAGATAATGGAGGAGTACTCCAAGAAATGCCGTAAATCCAATATACTTCTCAGGAAAATTAATGTGGCATCCCTTTGCTAATCACTAGGCCACCCCACCCTCTACATCTAGGTCACCACCAGTGTCCTTAGGTCTCCTACTTTTTAAACAAAACTAAATGTAGTTCTCTCCCAGGTTTCTCAGAGCATTTCAAGTATAGGATATGCTATCTTACCTGGCCTGCTCAAAGGAATAGCACTTCTCTTTAAAATTGTTTCTTAACTACTCCTCACAGTCTACAGCCAATTAAAAGTCCATAAAGTAAGTTAAATATGCCAAAGTAAAGACTTCTAGACTCAACAAAGAGATCAATAAACATTTGTTAAATGTCTTCTATGGAGAAGGCCCTGGGAGTACAAAGAAGCAAAACACACAAGGTCCTCGTTTCTCTCTGCAGATGGCTCACAGTGCCATCAGACAAATGATCAAAATTAGTAATAACCTAAGGCAAAAGATTACACGATCATGTACCAAATAAATGCCACAGGAGTTCAAAGTGGGGGGAGAGAGTGGCTGGGGAGACCAGGGAAAGAAAGCCTCCCACAGGAGCTGAAAAACAAATTTCAGAAAAATAGAGATGATTCCTGCAAGACAGGACATTTTTCTCAGAAGGAGGAATCTAGAAACTCTATCTGCAAAATCTCCCTGCTAGCACACATTTCCCTACGATTTTAACAGGACTTGAAAGAGGAAAACAAATTACCCCCGTTTCAAAAACAGAAAGCTGGGATTCTGAATTTAGACTAACCGCTAACTCCACAGAAATTCATTCTTTACTGGTCCGTGTTGGGGTGAAGGTTCCTGGCATTTCTGGATGGTTCTGGGCTTCTTTGGTCCTCCCCACAGACTACACTCCTGCAAGTAAGGAAGGGAGGACCCCCCCCCGCTTGGGCAGTCTCCACCTGAAACTGAGCTACCGGGGCTGGTTCCCACTGAACTGACGGGGGAGTTACTCTACTCGGTGTGCAAAACCTGAGACAGGCTGCCAGAACTGTCACTTCCCTTCGTGACACATCAGGAATGAGGAATGGCCAGGGTCCTAGCACATGCCAACCCCGGTCCCAACACCCTTCAGCATCGAGCAGTTTTCTGTTCTGTACCCACACCCACCAAAAGAGGTGAATAAGGGAATGTTCGTAGCAGCTCTGTCTATATTAGCCCCAAACTGGAAACTCTCCAGATGGCTACCAGCAGTTAATGAGCAAACAAACTGTGCTACATTCATGTGGGATACTACAGAACAATGAGGATGAACAAACGGCCGCCACACGCCACAGCATGGATGAATGTGACAAGCGTAATGTTGAGCACAAAAGCGAACATATCGTCTGGTTTTCTGTACATAAAGTTTTAAAAAAAAGGAAGCAAAACTAATCTATGGCATTAGAAGTCAGAACCGTGGTTGCCCTAAAGCAGGAGGAATTAGCCCAGGAAGGGGCACGAGGGGGACTTCTCGGGTCCTGGGAAAATGTCTGTTTCTTAGTCTGAGAGGTGATCACAAGGGAGTGTTTATTTTACAAAAATTCATCAAGCCGTACAATTATGATTACACCTTTCTATAGGAATGCGCTATATCAATAAGAAATTCATCTTAAAACTGAAAACTGTTATATTAAAGGATTAATACAAAAATTTAACTTCATAGTTGAAGAGCTACATGTGTATTCACAGACACAACTTTTTTGTTTAAATTACTTATTTTATATGGTGACCATTTTAACGGTAAAATTTATTTTAATCATTTGCTTTCATTGATTTGGTCAATAACATATACATTTAGATAGGAAATACACCCTCACAGTAATGTCATAATATTAAATAAACATAACCCTAAAATTAAGGATCTCTGTTTAATCTCTGGCTTGCACAAAGATTAAACAGGATGATATACAAGGTGGGACAAAAGTAGATTTACAATTGTTTGTATGGAAAATAATAATACAAGAATAAACTCTGTTTTGAGTACTCACAACGGTTAACCTACTTTTGCCCCGCCCTGTATTACTGCACTTCGTTAGTCCTGGTCTATTGCTTTTAGAAACAAAGAGAAAGAAGAGGAGGAGGAGGAGGAGGAAGAAGAGGAAGAAGAGGAGGAGGAGGAGAAAAAGAAGAAACTTCTCCAAGCTGTTCTTTAAAACTTCTGAGAAAGAAAAAAAAAATAATAATAAATGGGGTCACCAGAACATGTTCTTGTGCTGCACAATTATTTGTTTAAAAAAATTGTTACAAGGCAAGGGGCAGGGACTAGATGTCCCCAGTAACTCCCACTCTAAGCCCAGACTGTAGTCTGATCCCAGCTTAGGGGTGTAACCCAAACAACTTACTATTTGCCCCATGCACTGGCCATGGATAGGTCAATATCCCATATCTGCCATTAATTACAGAATTTTCCTCCTCATCCGCAGTTGCAGCATAGATCTCCTCTCCAACTTAACATGAAGCAGAGAAAATTCCTCTTTCCAACCCTCTATAGGTCAACTCTCAGAAAGAACCCCCAGCCACGGAGCACTTAACAGTCAGTTTCCTGGTGACTGTGAAAATGAGGATGTGAGAAAAGGTCACCATGGGGAGCTGCCTTCCTGAGGGAGGGACATGAAGCCCAGATGCCAAGGTCGAGCCTTGCGTTGGTTCCCCTCCCCGGGAGAGTGACCCGCCCTCCTGGTACACTTAGCACCTGCTGGTCCCAGGGGGCCCTGGGCTGCGGCACCACCCTGGCGAGGATGCAGGGGCCTGCTTGGGCAGGCAAACGTCGCCTCTGGTTTGAGAAAGGCCTGGCAGACTCTGGCTGAGACCCTCTATGAATTGTCACCCGTCCATCCCTTGACCTAAATACACCAGCCGCTGGGGGAATGGCAGGGAGGGGGTTAGTGGAGCATGCTCAGTGATCGGGATGACATCACTTAATCAATGCTGGGGCCGGGAAGGCTGCATCAGCAGCCGGGCGCGGGCTGCCAGGAACGTGTGTCAGCGGGGGGTCGCGAGGCTCCCATTAACTCGGTCTCTCCCCACGCGGCTCGCATACAAAGAGGGCACCCGCAGCGACACACGCCGGGCACAGTGGAGGGGGGGGAGGGAAGCGGCGGGCGGGGGCAGAAACAAAGCTAGTTTATGTCAGTTGACATATTCCTTTAAGAACTAAGAACTCAAGGTATTCCCTCCCCCCACCAGCAGCCCCATCCGCAGGGGAGGGGGTCAGCGGGGGAAGGGGAGAGCGGGGGAGAGCCAGAGGGAAGGGGCCCTGGCCGCACAAAGTAACTTCTGCTCTCTGCCCAGCGGGGCTGCTGGCCTGCGTTCTGGGGCCCCTCGCCCCACAGATGTGGGCACACAGTCCCCTCCACTCGGCACGAAACACATCCGAGGGGCTGTGGGCCTCATCTAGGGGGGTCGCCCCATTTAGGGAGGGGTCAGGCCGGGCCTCCACGTCCGAGGCAGCCAGGGTGGAGAAAAAGCAGGAGGCACTGCAGGCCTCCCGGGGACACAAGGCCACGGTGTTCCCTGCACCCCGCCTTCAGTGCGCAAAGCAAGGTGAAACGCCGGGGGCGGGGGGGCGTCTACACGGCCGTGGGAGCTCCGAGTCGAGGGCACGATTTTTTTTTTTCAGGACCTTTTTTCCTCCTTCTTTTGCTAAGATTGTGAGAAAAGGCAAAAAAAAAATGTTCGATAAATCGAACTGATCCCCGGAATCATTTGTGGGTTTGCAGAGCTCATACTTTTAAGGGGAGCCTGGCCATCCCGGCCTGAGGGCGCCCTGAACACCCTACCCACGCGGCATGGACAGGGAGGGGAACAAAAGGCCCACCCGGGCCCCCACCCCGCGAACAATGGCGACGCCGAGCCCTTCCTCGCCCCCCACCCCCATCCTCACCACCTGGGCCCGCCCCGCCGCCTCGTCGCCCCTCCGCCCGCCCGGGTGGGCACTGCGGTGCAAGGGCAGGGGGTCTCTCGTTAGTCCGCCCGAGGAAGCCGCCCCGCGGGGCTGTCCGAAGGGGCCGTCCGAGCCCCTCTGGGCTCGGTCTGGGGCGTCGGGGAGCCGGTCTGCGGCGCGAAGCAGGAGGGCAGGCCGGACGGCCCCGGCCACTTACCCCGATGACCACGGTCTCCTCGCCTTTAAATTTGGGGATGAATTTGTCCCCGCGGAGGATCTCCGCTTCATTGAGGGGCCGGAACCGGCACATCACTTTGATGCTGCATTCAGCTGGGTCCGCCATCGCGGCCGGCGGCGGGGAAGGGGCGCGGGGAGGGGAGGGGGCCGGGGTCGGCGACGAGGGAGGAGGCCACGAACCGCGCCGCCCGCAGCCAGGCCGCCTCCAGGGAGCTTCTCAGCAGGTCATCGCGGATTCGGAAGATGGGCAGCTCCCGCCGCTCGGAGACCGAGAGGGTGCAGCCTACCAGCCTCCGGCCCCGCCGGCTGCAGACCTACCTTCCCCGGCCCCGCGCTGCGCCCCGGCCCGACTGCCCGCGACCACGCGGCCGGCGGACAGGCGATGCGCAGGCTGCGAGGCTCGCCCGGCTCAGAGCTGCCGGGCCCCTGCGCGCTCAGCCATCCCGCATCAGCACCAGCGCGCTCCAGGCCCGCCCTCCGCCCGGCCCCGCCTCCCCTGGCCCTCCCGGGGCGAGAGCCGCAAGGCTGAGACCCGCCCCGCTCGGAGCGCGGAGCATCCTGGGACCTGTAGTCGTTCCACCCGCAGGTGGAAGGACAAGGATGCTTGGAGACCCGCCCCGCTCGGGGCTTCCCCCCCCCCCCCCCCCCCCCCCCCCCCCCCCCCGACAGCGGGCACCGGGTGCAACCTCCAAAAGCCTGCGGGTCTGGTCTGGCTGCCCAAGCCAAGCACAGGATGGAGGTCATATCCAATACTCCCGGTTAAAATCTCTATAAATAACCAAGTCTATATCATCTCTACATCTCAACACAACAGTTATGTAGCATTTTTTCTGTGCTGAACAGTTGTGCAAGAGTGAAAATTCAGGGTGAGAATGAAATTTGGAGGAGTATTTTAAGCGAGTTATTCCTGAAGATAGATGCCTCTAAATAAGTAGTGGTTCATAACATATTTTGGATTTGAGGTCAGGGATTCCTTTAATATCTGATAAAGTTAGCTACCTTTTCCATTGCAGAAAAACACACACACACACACACACAACACACACACACAAACACCACCACCAAAAACAATGAAGACAGCCTCATACACACCCACAGATTTGTTATACTATTCATAGGGTTTGGGAACAATGTAAGCTTGTCTGTGACTCCCGGCTTAAGAACCTCTTAATTACTATTAATTATAGTACAGTATAACGAACCTCTGCCTAATGCCTACTTAGAATCCTATAATACGTACAGAATATATACGGAATAAAGTCCAAAATCTTTTACAAAACACACCCAGGTCCCATGATCAGATTTCTTCCTACTTAGTAGCCTCATCTCTTGCCACTTCTTGTCTGGATGTTTACACTCTGACAAATACCAAATTACTTGTGGCTTCTCCCATTCACCTCTTGCTCTGCTTGCTTCTAATATCTTATGTAAGCCCTTTGTTGTCCTGGAGTCACCCATTCATGCCTCTTACTAAGGATTAGGGCTCTTATGGTGGAAAGTGCTAGAAACCCAACTGAAGCCATAGAGGCAAAAGGCGTATTTATCAGAAGAATACAGATTTATCTTGCATGTTCACGAAACTATGAAACAACCAAATCAGAGCAAGGGCACTCTACCAAGACTCACTGTTTCCCTCTCTCTCTCTTTCTCTCTTGTCCCTGTTCTCTCTTTGTGTTGGCCTCACTCATTCTAACTCTAGATCATCATTCCAAATGTCAGGAAACCCAGCAGCCAACAACCTCTGGGTTTCATTCTTCAATTCCTAACACTGTATAAGAAGAGAGGTTGTTTCAGAGTTTTAGTTTTAAAATCCTAGGGAGTCTGTGATCGGCCTGGGCTTAGGTTAGTGTTTCCCCCTAGACCAGTGGTCGGCAAACTCATTAGTCAACAGAGCCAAATATCAACAGTACAACGATTGAAATTTCTTTTGAGAGCCAAATTTTCTAAACTTAAACTATATAGGTAGGTACATTGTTATTAACTTAATTTGGGTACTCCTACGCTGGCCTTTGCTAAAAACTCAAGGGGTCAAAGAGCCGCATGTGGCTCGCGAGCCGCAGTTTGCCGACCACTGCCTTAGACCACTCAACCAGAGGCAGGAACTCTGTAAGAACAGGGGAATCCCATGGTTGTAAGGTTCCCAAATGAAGAGGATGCCATTCCCTCCAGTAATCTCCATCGGTGAAGTTTCTGCACTCCACAGTCTTGTGTCAAGGGTGCTTGGAGGAATTGCAGCCCAGGGTGGGCACAAAAAGGGCCACCTGCCCCGCCAGCTACTGACTGAGGCCCACTGACTGGAACAGCTGCAGCAGCACGTTGCAGGTGGACCAGAATCCTGGAGATGCAGGTGGCAACCAGAACAGAGAGGGTGGAGACCCCACAGCAGAGCTGAGAGGGACTTTAGGAGCAAAACAACTGAGGGGAGGTGGTCTTAGAGGAAGGTGACCCTAGAAGGAAAAAGGAAGGATAAATCCTGCTGTTATACAAGGAAGAGCCACACGAGTCACCCAACCTTACTGCTCAGTACTGTACTCCACAAACCTCCACTCCTCACCGTTCTCCAAGCACTGGACACATTGTCAGCTGCGACTCTTCACACACGCCCTGTGAATTCCTCACATCAGCCTCTTTAAACATATATATATTAGAGGCCCGGTGCATGAAATTCGTGCATGGGGGTGTGTGTCCCTCAGGCCAGCCTGCACCCTCTCCAATCTGGGACCCCTAAAGGGATATCTGACTGCCCATTTAGGCCCGATCCCGGTAGGAGCGGGCCTAAACGGGCAGTTGGACATCACTCTCACAATCCAGGACTACTGGCTCCCAACTGCTCGCCTGCCTGCCTTCCTGATTGCCCCTAACCGCTTCTGCCTGCCAGCCTGATCACCCTCTAACCACTCCCCTGTCAGCCTGATTGATGCCTAACTGCTCCCCTACCAGCCTGTTTGCCCCTAACTGCCCTCCCCTGCAGGCCTGGTCCCCCTCAACTGCTCTCCCCTGCAGGCCTGGGTCCCTCCCAACTGCCCTTACCTGCAGGCCCAGTCACCCCCAAATTCCCTCCTCTGCCGGCCTGTTCACCCCTAACTGCCCTCCCCTGCAGGCTTGATTGCCCACAACTGCCCTCCCTTGCAGACCTGGTCCCTCCCAACTGCCCTCCCCTGCTGGCCATCTTGTGGCAGCCATCTTGTGTCCACATGGGGACAGTCATCTTTGACCACATGGGGCAGCCATCTTGTGTGTTGGAGTGATGGTCAATTTGCATATTATTCATTTATTAGATAGGATTAGATAGGATAGAGGCCTGGTGCATGGGTGGGGGCCGGCTGGTTTGCCCTGAAGGGTATCCCAGATCAGGGTGAGGGTTCCCTTGGGGCGTGGGGCGGCCTGGGTGAGGGGCCTGTGGTGGTTTTCAGGCCGGCCACGCCCCCTGGTGATCCAAGCAGAGGCCCTAGTATCTGGGATTTATTTATCTTCTATAATTGAAACTTTGTAGCCTTGAGCAGAGCCAAGCCTCCTGCTCTTGTGGCCACAGCCATTTTTGTTGGGATTTATTTATCTTCTATAATTGAAACTTTGTAGCCTTGAGCAGAGGCCAAGGCAGGCCAGGGCTGCAGAAGCTTGGCTTCCTCCATCGCCGGGGGCAACTCAAGCCTCCTGCTCTCTCCAGCTCCGTGGCTGCCGCCATTTTTTGTTGGGATTTATTTATCCTATCTAATAATAGACAAATATGCAAATTGACCATACTGCTACCATGCCCACAAGCCACGCCCACCATCCAATCAGAGCGAGCATGCAAATTAACCGAAACCAAGATGGCTACAGCCACAGAGAGCAAGGTTTCCTAGGTAACAGAGGAAGCCAAGCTTTCCTCCTGCCCTTGCCAGGCCTAAGCCTCCACTCAAGCTACAAAGTTTCAATTATAGAAGGTAAACAAATTCAAACAAATGGCAGCAGAATGGAGCTTGAGAGAGCAGGCCAGGGTTGCCGGCGGCAACAGGGGAAGCAAAGCTTTCTGCACACCCTGGCTAGGCCCACCCGCTTAAGGCAACAAAGTTTCAATTATAACCCCAACACAAATGGCTACCGGCCTCGGAGGGAGCCCCAGGCTTGGCTCTGCTCCAGGCTACAGTTTCAATTGTAGAAGGAAAATAAATTCCAGATACCAGGGCCTCTGCTTGCATTGCCAGGGGGCGTGGCCCGCCTGCAAACCACCACAGGCCCCTCGCTCAGGCCACCCCATGCCCCAAGGGAACCCACACCTGATCAGGGACACCCTTCAGGGCAAACCAGCTGGCCCCCACCCCTGTACCAGGCCTCTATCCTATCTAATAAAAGAGTACTATGCAGATTGATCATCACTGCAACACACAATATAGCTGCCCCCATGTGGTCAAAGATCCTGCCCCCATGTGGACACAAGATGGCCACCACAAGATGGCCAGCAGGAGAGGGCAGTTGGGAGGCACCTGGCCTGCAAGGGAGGGCAGTTGAGAAGGACCAGGCCTGTAAGGGAGGGAAGTTGGAGGTGATCAACCCTGCAGGAGAGGGCAGTTAGGGGTGACCAGGCCGGCAGAGGAGGGAAGTTGGGGGCAAACAGGCTGGCAGCAGAGTGGTTAGGGGGTGATCAGGCTGGCAGGCAGAAGCGGTTAGGGGCAATCAGGAAGGCAGGCAGACAAGCAGTTGGGAGCCAGCAGTCCTGGATCCCACCGGGATCGGGCCTAAACGGGCAGTCAGACATCCCTTGAGGGGTCCCATATTCGAGAGGGTACAGGCTGGGCTGAGGGACAACCCCCCTCCGTGCACGAATTTTGTGCACTGGGCCTCTAGTCTTCTATAATTGAAACTTTGTAGCCTTGAGTGGAGGCCTGGGCCGGCCAGGGTGTGCGGAAAGCTTGGCTTCCTCCATTGCGGGGGAAACCCAAGCCTCCTGCTCGTTCCGTGGCCGCAGCCATCTTGGTTGGGTTAATTTGCATACTTGCTCCTGATTGGCTGGTGGGCATAGTGGAGGTACGATCAATTTGCATATTACTCTTTTATTAGATAGGATACACACACACACACACACACACACACACACACACACACACACACACACACATATATAATCAATTATATATATTGATTTCAGAGAGGAAGGGAGAGGGAAGAGAGAGATAGAAACACCAATGATGAGAGAGAATCATTGATTGGCTGCCTCCTGCATGCCCCCTACTGGGGACTGAGCCCATAACCCAGGCATATGCCCTTGACCGGAATCAAACCCAGGACCCTTCAGTCCACAGGCCAACACTGTATCCACTGAGCCAAACTGGCTAGGGCACATCTGCCTCTTTATCCTAGCTATCCGTCAAAAGTCTATAAGACTTTCTACAAAACCTCCCAATACAGGGTTTCCATTTCTGGTGATGAGAAAGTTCTCAAACTAGATAGTGTGATGGTTGCACAACATTGTGAATGTACTTAATGCCACTGAACTGTATACATTAAGGTGGTTAAAACAGTAAAAATTGATATATGTATTTCACTACAATAAAAAATGGAATTATCTGCATTCCCATGTTCACTGCATCATTGTTTACAATAGCCAAGACATGGAAACAACCTACATATTCATTGACAGATGAGAGAATACATAACATGTGATATTTTATACATAATGTATATTCATATAATGATATGCACATATATGAATATTGTTAAGTATATATGATATATGCTTATATAATAATGTGAATATATATACACATATAAATATTATTAAGCCATAAAAAAGAATGAAATCCTATCATTTGCAACAACATGGATGGATCTTAAGGGCAGTATGCTAAGTGAAATAAGTCAAGCGGAAACATATACCATATGATCTCACCTATGTGGAATCTAAAAAAATACAAACTGAACTTATAGATACAGAGAACAGATTGGTGTTTGGAAGAGGCAGGGATGAGTTAGGGCAAAATGGGTTTAGATGGTTAAAGGTAAAAACTTCCAGTGATGAGAAAAATAAGCCATGGGGATGTAATGAGCAGCTTGGTGACTATAGTTAATAATGGTACATTATATATTTGAAAATTGCAAAGAGAGTAGATCTTGGAAGTTCTCATCGTTAGAAAAACATTTTGTAACCATGTGTGTTGATGGATGTTAACTGAACATCCATCATTTCACCATATATACAAATAGCAAATCATTATGTTATACACCTGAAACTAATACAATGTTATATGTCGATTATATCTCAATTTTTAAAAATATATAATATTGAAAGAAAAAGAAATTGAATTAAAAAAACAAACAAACACCTCCTTGCACATGGGGCTCTGTGCCTTCTTAGGCTAACGGTCCCTCAGATTTGACACATGAGCACTTGCTGCCTTGTAATGACATTCCTATTTTTGTCCAGCACTGTTCCCCAGTTCTTCCCATGTCCCAGTATTTTTCTTCATGCTAAATCTCTTGTGTGTATGTCTTGCTCTTTTCTCTATGTTGTGGGAATCCTATATTATTTACATGCTTGATAAGTATTTTCTGAATGATCAATCCATGTCCATCATGAGCATGATAATGGCAAGGACAAATCAGTGAATACATGATCCTGAAAATAATGACACTGCATTATCGATGGAGCCTTGGGCTCAGAATCCTACATGCATTTCATCCCAGCTCTGCTGCTAACAAGTTCTGTGACTTTGGAAAATTTATTTAACTTCTCTGAATTATTTTCTTTTTATCCCATCTGTTGACATGGTGCTAAAAATATTACGTATTCTGGATAAGTGAGAATTGGAAGAGAAATGTGTGAGAAAATACTATGGAAATAAAATCTGGGAGAGGCTGTAAAGAGACTGAGGGAATCACCCCTCCCAAAAAAGCATGACAGAAAGAAAGATATCAAAGGGTTAATTATTCCAAGGCCTGGCATAATGCCAAGCACAAAATAGCAACTCAACAAATGTGTTTCATGCTTTCATGCATCATTCACTCATATGTTCAACTGTGGATTATCGGTCCCAGAAATGAGTTCCCTGGGTCCATGGGAAAGGAGTCATTTGCTGCCCAGCATGTTGCTCACGGTGTGATGGGCTCTTCCAGGACAGCGCCTTCTCCAAGCAGGAATTGACAGTCATCTGAGGGCAGTAATGAACTGAGGAATTTACCCACTGGCACAGGGTAAGGGCCTCAAACAGACTCCAACTTCCCAGGCCAAGGTTTCTTCTGACACTTCAGCGAGCAACACCTGCATGGCCCTGCAGCTTCATTGTTGAGAAGAGAGAGAGAATGGACAATTATCTGGATCATTCAGGCAACAATGAACAGTCTCACTTTGACTTGCTTGCGACTGGCAGGAATCAGGGCCAAAGCACGTTCATTTCCCCCCATTATCCCATTTTCTCCCCTGAGTGATCAGAATCATTTTCTGAGCACTCTGCTTCTCTCCCTTCAGCCCTCTCCTAGAGAGCAGTTTCTGCCGCAGTCTCTACTGCCAGTAAAAAGTGTAAATTGGTGCAATTATCTGGATTGTTCAAGGAAAAAAGCCTCAGAAATTCTTCTGCCTGAGTGATCTAGGTAATTGCTTCAATTTTCACATCAGCTCCCCGTCTTCAGCAGTCACTGGGATAGCCATTTAACTCCAACACTGGGGTCTGCAGGTCCCGTGTGGGTTTAATCATTTCTGATTGCCTGGGCCCAGCTCCATTCCTATAAGTACAAAAAAAAAAAAAAAAAATCTGGCTCTAGTGAAGATTAAAAACCAATGAACAGATGAAATGTTTTTTAAAATGTTGAAAAATCCCTTTAAAACTTGCAAAAATAATCTAGCCCATGGAATGGAAAATCTGGATGTCTGTTAAAATGTATCTCCTCAGTTCAAGATGTCCAGATAACCCAGCTCAGTGGGGAGAAGCAAAGACCATCACACCCTGTGACATGGCATTAGCTGATCTGGCGAAGGGAGCCCTTTCTTTTCTAGGAGAGCTGACCCATGGGCTGAGATTCATTTTAAGGGATTAGACCCTTAGTGGTAATGCAGAAAAATATTCAGGCTCTAGACAAATAGGACGAGAACAACTGAGTCTAAGGAGGGAGAGGAGAGGAAAAAGAAAAGCCAAACTCTGTTCTGGGGGTGGGGAAGGGGTACCTGTGAATGAGCACTGGCATTCACAGGGCAGCATGTGGGTTCCAGACACCAGGCCCGGGTGGGTGGGAACTGAGGTGGAGGAGATGACAAGGCATGGAGGCCCCCTGCCCTTCTCAGGGCTGACTCAGCACAATCCCAGGCATATTCTCATGGCAAGGCAGAGGTGTGAGAGTGAGCAAGCCCAAATGTGCAAGAGATTAAGTGAAAATGTGCATGTACTTTTCTTTTTTCATTGGATTTATTGGGGTGACATTGGTTAATGAAATTATATAGGTTTCAGGGCTACAATTCTGTAATACATCATTTATATATTGTATTGTGTGTTCACCACTCCAGGTCAAGTCTCCTTCCATCACCATTTATCCCCCCTTTACCCTCTCCTACCTTCCCCCACCCCTTTTCCCTCTGGTAATCACCATAGTGTTGTCTGTCTATGGGTTTGTTTTTGGGGTTGTTGTTTTTTGCTTAACCCCTTCACCTTTTTCACCCAGCACCCCCTGTTCCCGCCCCTCTGACAGCTGCATCTGCAGCCACGTAGAGAGCTGTCATCAGAACCTGCCCCTGTTGGCACCTTGATTGTGGACTTTCCAGCTTGCAGAGCTCTGAGAAATACATTTCTGTGAAGCCTCCCAGTCGGTGGTTTTTTGTTATGGCAGCCCAAGCCAAGGCAGGAGTGGGCACATGGAGGCTTTTTACGACCACAAGAAAGAAGGGAGGAAGAGAGAAAGGTTTCTCTATTTTTAAAAATGTGGATTGTTAAAAAAACATGAATAAACTCCACTCTCCTTCATCTGAAAGCAGGTTGTGTTGTTGTGACTCTCTGCAGTCTCCATCTGTGAGCAGAAGGCAGTCAGGAAGGTGAGGAGGACTGGGATCAAGGAGATAGAGACTGGGACCCGCTCACTTTCTTCCGAAAACAAATAGAAATGGTGTGGGGATTTTCCACGCTTGGGACAAAGCACATTGTTGTGTGAAAGATTCTGGTTCTGCCTGGAGGACTCTCAGCAGAGCCTACTCCCTATCTCCAAATGTCAGGCCAGCTTTAGGAATAGATTTAAAAAACAAAAGCTCTTCCGAACTCAGACTTGCGATTCATTTCCTCCCTCTTACCTCCTTTTAGATGGCCAGACGTGTCTCCAATAGATACTAACGTCTGTCACCAGCAGGCAGAACATTAGATTTCAGGTAGGAAGTATTTATTTTATTGCTCAGCCACATCACTAAGTCCAGTGAATTCTTTGTCTAAAATATAGTTCCCGTATATATATTTTTGTATGTCCTTAATGTCATTCTAGACCAAGCCATTATGACATCACCCCTGGATTACTGCAGTAGCATCTTTGCTGCTCACTCTGCCCCATGTACTCTTATCTCATATTCATCCTTCCAATAGCCATTCTAAAACCTAATTCCATTTTTATTATTCCATAAACTATAGCCAATGTGGGAAGGCAAGAAACAGAAATGGGAGGCCTAGCTATAGGAAAAAAGTGGAAACAAAACTGTACATAAGTGTAGGAAAGGTGATTACTATCCTCCTAAATCATAACAGTTAGCTAAAAAGCGAATACACTTAATATGACAGTTCAGTAAAGTGACCAGATGAAAAATAAATAGATGAAATCACCCGTTTCTCTGTCCATCAGGGACATTCAGCTTCGTAGGGAGATGAAAGGCCATGAGCAGGGGCTCATGGAGAGGTGGAGAGAAATGGACCCTTTCTCTCGGTGCACAGTGAGGAGAGTAAGGGCCCGGTGCCGCACTGGACTGCACGGGTTTACATCCCAATTTCACTTTTTCATTCTTTTTTTGTTTGTTTTGTTAATCCTCCCCTGAGGATATTTTTCCATTGATTTTCAGGGAGACTGGAAGAGAGGGAAAGACAAAGAGAAACTTTGATGTGATAGAAACACATCCATTGGTTGCCTCCTGCATGAGCCCCAGTCAGGGCCTGGGCCGGGGAGGAGTCTGCAACCAAGGTACGTGCCCTTGACCAGAATCGAACCCGGGACCCTTTGGTCCACAGGCCAACTTTCTATCCACTGAGCCAAACCAGCGAGGGCCACTTTTTCATTCGTGAAGGATTTGGAACAAGCTACCTAACCTTTCTGGCCTGAATTTTCTCAATGGCAAAATGGAGATGATGATTGTACTACCTCAGATGTATATGTGGATTAAGGAGATAATACACAGAAAGCGTAGAGCAGTATCTGGCATGGAATAAGCACTACAGAAGGGCTTGCTATTATTGTTTTTAATTTATTATTAGTAACTCTTAGTCACACTTTGTCACTTGCCCTGAAAATTTGCCTTAAGCCCTGAATCTCACAAATTTTTCCATGAAGTCCTGGCTGGATAGTTCAGTTGGTTAGAGCATTGTCTCAAAATAGCAAGGTTGTAGGTTCGATCCTCAGTCAGGGCACACACAAGTATCAACCAATGAAAGCATTAATAAGTGAACAACAAATTGATGTTTCTTTCTCTCTCTCTCTCTCTCTCTCTCTTTCTCCTCTCTCTCTCTCTCTCTTTCTCTCTCATCAATAAAATAAATTTAAAATATTCTTCCATGAAAACAATTCCATTATTTCCTAACCTCCATTCTCTGATTAATATAGGGGTTTGGTGCAAGTCCAAGACTCCAGCACTGTGTTAGCTTTTGCATTATTAATGACCCCTCCTTAGCTCACAGCATTTTCTCCAAAAGCAATCGAAGTCTGCAAAAATATAACTCAACCTCCAGCAAGGACAACATTTTTACTATCTTAAATTCTAAAAATGTTTAGCTCCTTGGAACTGGCCTCATTGAGAAGAAGATCTTTGCTTTATATTTGCATTACTAAAATTTCTACTCGAAGGTAATTCTAGGACCAAAAGAATTGTCTCTAAAAAGCAGCTTACAAATAACAAGAGCTGTTTGTTTTTATCTTCTTAATGACTGAGGTTTCAAAAATATTAGGATTCCGGTCTCAGCTTGAGCATGTCAGATACAAGTGTCCAACATACCTTCATGTTCCAATGGTTTTAAGATAATGTAATGGATACAGTGGGATGGTTTTGCTGTTGGACCTAAAGATGATAAGGGACTGAAAGAATCTGCTACCTGGAGGCAGCAAAGCGAGCAGCTGGTACCCCAGGCTGAAGAAGAGTAAGATAGATTACCCAGTGTTATGTTACTCTTTTTCTTTATTTCCCCTTAGTTACTCTCAGCTTTCAGGAAACTTTTTTTTTTTAAAAAAAAACTTCTAGTCTGTGTTCTTAGCTGTGCTAAATGGAATTAAGGGAAGCGTTGTATGTTGTATGTTCTCATACTTGGGCTGAGACCCTCAAAAGTAAAGCAGAGGCTCCCGAGGTCAGCCTGTGGGCGATAGGAGCAATTAGTGAGAGATCCCCAGGAGAGGAGTGAATCTCAGAGCAGGAATGAAAGCTTTGAGGTCCAGCCAGCAGCCCGCACTTGGTGATCCCTCCCGCACTGCCAGCCTTGGAGAATCTGGGCTAGATTTTATTAGGCTAGCCATCTGGTTCTTTTCACTCTGAACCCAAATAGCATTAGCACGATGAGAGTTGTTACGTCGTGTTTCAGTGCCACAGGGAGTTAGAAGCAGGTGTTGTAAGAATTCAAAGGAAAGAGAAGCCATTTCTAGCTGTCAAAAGGTCAAGCAAGACTTCCTAGGGGAGGTGACACTTGAGAAAAAAAATACTGGCTTAGACACAAAAGGATTTATAGTCTTTGTAAGAAGGTAATCCAGAACTGATATGGCAGCTCCAGGAGGTGACAAAAGACCCAGTAATCAAAGCAAAAAGATTTTCTGTTTCTACTCTGCCATTCTCACTGTGTGGCTTCTTGAGATTGCCTCACTGTCCAAGATGACTGCCAGCATGCCAGCCATCAAATCCATATTCTAGGAAACAAGAAAGGCAAAGGGTCCCAGTCCTGACCAAACAGATCCCTTCATGTAACACTTCCACTTACAGCTCATTGACCAGAACTCATCCACACAACTGCACCTTGTGACTGCAGTCATTTAGCATTGGGGTTCTGTGTCTGAGGAGGAAGGGGATAGTGGATATTAAATCTCAACTAGTGGTCCCTCGCATGGGCATTTTGAAAGTTTCTAAACAATTAAGATGTTAATTAAAATGCCCCAAAGAAAACCACCTGATCGGTGTGGTGTAAAATGGATTGGACTGGAGTCCCACTTCCAAGATGGTAGCATGAGGAGCTCTGCAGTCCATTCCCCAATAAAACAATGAAAGCAGGTGAAACTATTTTAAAAACAAACCTTTGAAGTCTCTGGAAATTGTCCTAAGGGCATACAACAGATGAAGAAACATTTATTGAAGGAAACCTATTAAACTTGATAAGAACAGCAAGCACCTGTGGCATTTGAGCCACGACCCACTGCCTCTCTCTCTTTACCCCATCTCAGCTTCATGGAAGCTACACCAGGCAGGTGTGGACAGGAAGACAGGGCTTCCTCTGCCCTCACCTCCCCATGGATGGTTACTACGTCTCACTAAGAGAGGCAGGCCACCAGCATTTCTCCTCCCCTCCACCTCCAAGTTAAAGAGGCTACATTTCTGGTGAGCTCTCTTCTTCCATCCAGCCTAACTCATAGGATAGAGGTTATAGTCCAGGCATGACAAACCAAGAACACTGAGGCTTCAATCACCCTCACCCAAGCATGCTCACTTATAAGGTAGAAGCAAGCCAAGAAGACCAGAGGCTACCACACCAACCCACGCTCAGAGCAGTGGCTCAGAGGTTTTGCCCAAGGGGAGAGGCGTGTGTAAGAAAAGACAGCTCCAAAGGTGTGTTCTCTCTCTCTCTCTCTCTCTCTCTCTCTCTCTCTCTCTCTCTCCTCTCTCTCTCTCTTTTTCTTTTTTATTTTTTTGTGCTTTTTTAAAATATATTTTATTGATTTTTTTTTACAGAGAGGAAGAGAGAGGGATAGAGAGTTAGAAACATCGATGATGGAGAAACATCGATCAGCTGCCTCCTGCACACCCCCTACTGGGGACGTGCCCGCAACCAAGGTACATGCCCTTGACCAGAATCGAACCTGGGACCCTTGAGTCCGCAGGCCGACGCTCTATCCACTGAGCCAAACCGGTTTCAGCTCTCTCTTTTTTTTTTAAAGGAACGCACTTTATTTGTAACAGAGTGTGCAATCATTTAAGCCTAAGATGTTCTAGAAAAAAAAAGTTTATTTTCATCAAGAGCCAATAAGCTAAACCATAGGCTAGCTAATTCAGCAGAGAAGACTAAGGAAAGGGATTGTTAAAAAAGCCCTTCTGGGGTCAGAACAAACCTCAAATACTGGCTAAAACAAACAAACAAAAAACTAGTCTTGGAAGGCTTCTGGGAAGATCGGAGACTAGACAGCACCAGAAATGTGTCTCCCACCCAGGACAACAATTGCCCAGGCAGAAGCTGTGTGATACAGCTATTTTGGAACTATGGAGTCTACTGAAGGTCTGCAACTTCCAGGGGGAAGGCTTGGATGGTAAATTACAGCTAATGTCAGTCAACTCCATCTCTTAGCATAGTAGCAGCCATCCATCTCCCACCCCTCACCCCAAGGGCAGGCTGTCATGAGCATGTTTCTGGAGCAGCTTGCACACAGCTTTCAGAGGCCAGGGTGGACAAAGATTAGGGATCTGTGCTCTGAACACTGAGTGCTGCTTCTGATCACAGAGGTGCAAAGAGGCCCTGACCATTGTTGCATCTCTGCCCATTGTTGTAAGCAGCCCACCTCTGGCTGGCATGACTTCCAGGTGATTTTAAAGGACCAATGCCTCTCCTCCCCCTTCATTTTTCTCATTTTTGGAGCCAGATATTGAAGACTAGAACACCATTGAAGACTAGAACATTTACTTATTTATTGTTTAATCTTTACCCGAGGATATGTTTCCATTGATTTTAGAGAGAGTGGAAGAGAGAGGGAAACACAGAGAGAAATATTGATGTGAGAGAAGCACATCAATTGGTTGTCTCCTGCAGGAGCCCCGACCAGGGCCTGGGCCAGGGAGGAGCATGCAACCGAGGTATGTGCCCTTGACTGGAAGAGAACCTGGGACCCTTTGGTCTGCAGGCTGATGCTCTATCCACTGAGCCAAACCAGCTAGGGCAAAGACTAGAACATTTAAAAGCAAAGTCATATACAGGGAACATTAGGAACTCACAGCACACGCCCAGAGAAAAGCATAGGCTCAGAAAATGCCTGAAAAGACCTTAAGTTTACACCTCAGCCTGATCCTTAGCACAGAGATAGCTTACAAGAATTACAAAAACAAAAACAAAGCTTAGCAAATCCTGGAGAAGGGAGAGAATCTGACTTCCAGACTTACCATATAGTTTGATTCAAATGTCCAGTTTTCAACAACAAAAAAGAAATCACAATACATACCAAAAAAACCCAGAAAGTATGGTCCATTCAAAGGGAAAATAGAAACTATCCCTAAATAGAACCTGGTGGCAGATCCACTAGAAAAAGACTTTAAAACAACTGCCTTAAAGATTTTCAAAGAACCAAAGTAAAATGTGGAGTAAGTCAAGAAAACAATGTATCAGCAAAATAAAAATACCAATTAAGAGATACAAAACTTTAAAAAAAAAAATCCAAAAAGAAATTCTGGCCCTAGCTGATCTTGCTCAGTAGGTAGAACGTTGGCCTGCAGACTAAAGGGTCCCAGGTTTAATTCTGGTGAAGGGCACATGCCCGAGTTGTGGGCTTTACCAAGAATGCGTGCAGGAGGCAGCTGATCAATGATTCTCTCTCATCATTGATATTTCTATCTCTCTCTCTCCCTCTCCCTTCCTCTCTGAAATCAATTTAAAATATATATATAAATTCTGAAGCTGAAAAATGTAATAACTAAAGTGAAAAAATTCACTAGAGGAATTCCAAGGCAGATTAGATCATGCAGAAGAAAAACTAAGAAAACCTGAAGATTAGAAATTATTGAGTTTGAGGAACAGAAAAAAAAAATGATTGAAGAAAAGTGAACTGAGGCTCAGGGACATATAGCTATTTTGCGACTCTGTAATCTATTGAAGGTCTGCAACTTCCAGGGGAAAACTTAGTTGGTAAATTACAATTAATTTCAGTCAACTGCATCTCTTAGCACAGTAGCAGCTATCTTTTGGTCAAACAGAAATGAAATAGGGGACATTACTACTGACCTTACAGAAGTTAAAGGAATATAAGAGAATACTATGAATAACTGAATGCCAATAAATTAGATAACTTAAATGAAACTGACTCAAGAAGAAAATTTTAAAAATCTGTCATGTATCCACACAATAGAATACTATTCATCAATTATAAGAACTGAATTATTTTCTTTTATATTTTTAATTATAAGAGATGAATTTAGTGATAAATGCACATTATGTTAAGCAAAGAAAGCCAGTCACAAAGGACCACCTGTTGTATGACTTCATTTATATAAAATGCCATAATACGCCAAGTCTGTAGGGACATAAAGTGGATTAATGGCTGGCTAGGGCTGGGGAGGGAATGGGAGGTTTGGGGCTGGGGTGAAGGCTAAGGGATGTGGGATTTTTGGGAGGATAATAAAAATACTCTAAAATTGATTGTTGTGATGGTTTCACAACTTTGTGAATGTATTAAAAGCCATTAAACTGTACCTGTTTAACAGATGAAATATATAGTATGTGAATTATATTTCAATAAAATTATTTCTTTAAAAAATTGATGAGAGGGAAGAATCTGAAAGTGAGGAGGCTATTGCAATGGTCCAGTAAGAGACTGAAGACCTGAACTGGAGGGGAGAATGAGAATGGAAGTCTAGAGGAGGGACCAGATGCTGGTCCTGGGGCAATAGAAGATGAACCGCTGCGTACTCGAGATAGCAGAATTTAAAAATCCTTCTCTGGCAGCATTTTAAAGGTCAAAGAAGTATAAGAAGCTTCCTGGAGACTGCTTAAAAAAAAGTCATGTTGGAAATACAAGAAAATGTCAAGGATACTCACACACACCATGCATTTAAAATAATTCACTGCATGGCAAATGGCAACACTGAAAGGGCACTGGGGAAAGTGGGGAAGGTGGAGCATTATGAAGAAAAGGAAAAGATGGCCCTGGTGAAGAAACAGAAAGATCACCAACTGAGGCGCGTGTTCATGAATTCATTCACCAAATACTGACTGAGCATCTGCCGTGATCCATGCTCTATGGATACAGACGTGCTTGAGACCTTGCCCTCCTGAAACCCCCAGTCTAGTAGGGGAGCAGACTGCAGTGCACAAAGCTGTGATATAGGACATCTACTAGTGATGCGTGCTGTGGAGGAAAAGCCGGTTAAGAAAATAAGTGATGGTATAAATAAAGCAGATGACTCCGAGGAAATGGCACTTGAGGTTTAGAGACTTGGATGATGCAAAGGTGTGGGCCCTATGACTATGGGAAGGGAAAACATCTCTGGCTCAGAGGTTGTTTGAGGCTGGAACAACCACAAAAGCTTGAGGAACTGCAAGACCAGTAGCTGGGGTGCAGTGAGCTAGGCGCAGAGCAATAGCAGGCCGAGAGCCATAGGCGATGGAGTTGAAGGGGTCAGCAGGGGCAGGGGCAGGGGCAGGCCTTAGGGTCATGAGCCATGGTAGCAAGTATTCAGTGTTGAGTCTATTTTAAATGGAATGGGAAGCCATGGAAGGCTTAAACAAGGGAGTGTTGTGATCTGATTCGAATTATAAAAAGATGTGTGGAAAATGAGGGGGATTAGGTAAATCTGGAAGCAGGTGTTATGGCTTGAATTGTGCTGCCCCCCCCCCCAAAAAAAAAGATATGTAGAAGTCCTACCCCCAGTGCTAGGGTCTGTGACGTTATTTGAAAATAGGGTCTTTGCAAATATAATTAAGTTATGATGAGGTCACTAGGGTATCCTTAGGAAAGAAAAGAAATGTGTCCACAGACACACAGGGAGAAGGCTCTGTGAAGCCACGGGGACACTCAGAGGAAGACGCCATGTGACAGTGGAGGCAGAGACTGGCATTTCGCTGCCAGGCCACAGTCCACACCTGGGTTATCAGACAGTGACATTGGCAACGAAGGTTCATGGCTGACCCCTGAATTCCAGACTTCTCGCCTCCAGAGCTGTGAAGCCACCCGTTAGTGGTGCTTTCCTACAGCAGCCCTAGCAAACTCATACACAGGGAAACCAGTTGGATGGTTCGTGCAGAGGTCGGAAGGAGAGAGGCAGGTCCGTGGACAGGGAGGTGTGAGAGAGGATCTGATTCCTGCTGCGTTCTGAAAGCTGAGCTGACAAGGTTTTGCTGATACACCCGGTTGCAAAAAGAGAGGAACTTGTTGGCCAGAAACACACGTGAGGAGCAGCTTTCTAGGACTGCCAGGACCAATCGAGTTCAAGTTCTGGATCTCAAAGGGAACAGGTCGATCAGTGAAGCTTCTCGATGGCTATGGGGACTTTGGGATAGACAAGAATAAGCAAGGCGGGGCCGCTGAGGCCACAGTGCTTTGCCTCTGTTTCTGTGAAGCAGCGCTGAGAAACTGGTCAGATGGACGACCTGTACACCAAATTGACAAACCAGCCTCTCCCACATCACTGAGTCTTCAAGCCGCTCAGGAGCTCCCCTGGGAAACATTGGGTCAGGGAGCAAGTGAGGGCGTGTGAGAGGCCCCCTGGGAGTGCAGGGGTCACGGCCTGGGAGGGTCGCCTGCAGGAGCGCCGGGGCAACCTGCGCATTTTACTCGCCCTAAGGCCAGCCCTAGCCACCTTAGGGGATGTTTAATTCAAAAGAGCTCGGGGCAGATCCTGCTCCTTTGTAGCAGCCAAACGCATGCAAAGTCAACACCACGCACCCAGACCCAGTGACTTCCCCTGGGAGGCCTGAGCGATGAATAGATTCTGTGTGTGTGTTCGGTGATGGCGGTCGTGGTGAAGGTGTGGAGAGGTTCCTGGGAGGGAGGGGCAGGGGGCGCCTGTCGATTGTTGGATGCTTTCTACATACGAACATTATGTGACCCATTTTGCAAACATGATCTAATTGGCCCCACCACAGGAGGGTGGGCGGGAGAGATTTGCACAAGGAATGAAGCTCCAACAAGGAGAGTAGTATTGTCCCCGTTTAACAGATGAGAAAACTGAGGTTCAGAGACGTTTCAGAATGTGTCCAAGACCGCACAGAGCAGCACTGGACTTCAAACTCAGGGCTATTAATGGAAAGCCTTGGATCTTCCCATTATATCGTGTGATGTGATCTTTCTTGCTACTCAAAGTGCAGTCCATGGACCAGCAGCATCAGCACCGCGTGGGACCTTAACCCTAGCACCGACTCTCAGGCCCAACCTGACCTACTGAGTCAGAAACTGCTCTTTTTCTTTTCTCTGTTAATCCTCGCCTGAGGATATTTTTTCCCATTGAGTTTTAAAGAGAGTAGAAGGGAAGGAGTGAGAGAGAGAGAGAGAGAGAGAGAGAGAGAGAGAGAGTGAGAGTGTGTGTGTGTGTGTGTGTGTGTGTGAGAGAGAGAGAGAGAGAGATACATTGGTTGCCTCCCGAAAGCGCCCCAATTGGGGCTGGGGATTGAACCTGCGACCCTCTGATGCATGGGCAGATGCTCCAACCACTGAGCAACACTGCCAGGGCAGAACCTGCATTTTAACATGAACCCCAGGTGAGTCAACTGCATGTTAGAGTATGAGAAGCACCACGCTACTAGCCTTTAAAAGGCCCTTGGTAAGAGTCCACTCAAAAGTCCAACTGTCTTGCTTTACAGATGAGCAAACTGAGGGTCAGAGAGGATGAGTAAGTTGCCCAATGTTCCTGACTCGATGCTTCTGACAACAGTGTGGGCCACTAAGGACCCTGCCCAGCATGCTGCTGTGGCCAGAAAAAGCAGTCATGTGATGGAAGCGGTCAGCCAAGAACAATACTGAAACTGAAGGCAAAACACTGTTCCATCTGTTACACAAGGCAACAGAGCCCAGCAACAACATCCCAGTCCCTCACCTAGACCCGGTCTAGGCCCCTTGTAAGAGTTCCATTGACTCCTTCCTATCGCAACTGTGAGCCCCTGGAGGGCAGGGATGTTCTCACTTCTTTCTTTGCATCTTAAGTGCCTGCCTATATGCTGCGCACACAGTAGGTGCTCAATCCGTGTTTGCTGATGTCACTGACGCTAGTGGGTGGGAGATTCACGCAAGGAATGAGGCTCCAACAAGAAGTGGTTAACTGAAAACAAAGGAAATATTCGCCTGGGGGCATTTCCTCCTCTAGGTTCCGCTCTCCCAATTACCTCCTTTCAATATTTATTACAAAATATTAAACTGCTTCAGCAATGCTTGGACTTTTCCAAATTCTTTAACAGGAGTGCTAGTGAGTGTGCCAGTACTGTACTCTCTTGCATTGACCCCAATTTCTCTCCGATACCATTAATACTGCTGAAACTGCCAAGGCACTTTGGCTCTGAGCTCTAATGGACATTGGGCAGCTGAGCCCTAGAGGATCAGCAAAAATTCTTTCTGGACACCAGTGTCCAGCTCTCTGCATCTCCTGACCCCAGTCTCTGCTTCCACCTGCTGCTGGCACCGACCAGCTGCCTCCTTGCACACTCTGCCCACCTCCAGACAACATCAGCAGGGCCAGCAGACAGTGAACTCCCCAGGAGAGGTCTCAGTGGAGTGTAGGACAGACCAAGATGGCCAAGGAGATGAAGAAGCCAAGAAGCCACAGGCCCAGCCACCCTCTTCTCTGCCTGAGTCATGAATGTCCCCAAGCTCTATCTCTGGCTGCAGGCATATGCCGGCCAGCCCATCCATGCCCCTGCAGAGGAGGGAACCACAAAGAGGGGCCTCTGCGCTCTGCCCCTGTGTCTAGCCCCATTCCTTATTGCTGCTCTTGCTGGCTCTCTCTAGAATGCTCTGATGCTTATTCCAGCTGCTGGCTGGAACTCTGGTTTTTTGTTTGTTTGTTTGTCTTTGCCTCCTTTCTGATCTCAAATTCTGGACTCAGTTCCCTGGACTTACAGAGCTTCTCCATCATTGTCTAAGTTCCTAGGCTTTCCTACAGCAACCCCTATTACTCAGGCCATCAGTTGTCCCCCTTACTCACTAACTGCCCATGTCCAAGCCCAGTGGGGATGATCCATCCCTGTTCAACTTCTTGGCCAGTGAGTGACGCAGGAAGCTGCCACACATCCCCAGACACATGTCTACTCAGACCTCACTAGCAATCATACTTTGGGGCCAGAAAGGAAAGGACACATACATAGTTATTCAGCTCAAGGAGCTAATAAAATAGACACTTGACCAGGTACAGTCCTGTGTAGAATCTGATACCACAGCCCCAGCTGTTGTGCCTCTCTGTCCACTCATTTTTGACCCAACCCAGAAAATTTGACTCAGCTGCAGGGAGAGTCAGCAAGCCTCTTCCCACTTTACTCTTCAGATGGTCCATGACTTCTAGGGATTTGAGACCCAAAATAGAAAAATTAACAAAGGCCATTTGGATGAAACCATTAGACCAAGGTGGCTAATGAGGTCTGACACCACAGACAGGTCAGTGGGCATGCGGGGGAACCATGGGGACCAGTCTCTGGACCATGGACAAGTGAGGCCATGGGCGCTCCATATGCAATGTGATGTGGGTGAAGGAAAGCCGTGAGCTCCTCTCAACCCCAGGCTCAGCATTCTCCCTCCCTCCCCCAATCCGGGCAAACTTCACAGCGCAAGCGGGAATATCAGCAATTACTCACTTGCTAGGAGACAGAACTGGCTGAGGGGGAGTGGTGGGAAGGAGCACTTCAGGACATGGGCCTGTCGTGACGAGGCTCAGAGGAAAGTGGGGAAGGGAGACAAATGAACTAGGTGGGCCTCGCCAAGTAAAAAATGATGGCTTCCGGCACAGGGCCAGGAGCAAGTGCATCAAGACGAGAGTATTGAATGGAATCCATAAGTCATGAGCAAGACACAGCCAAACAGTGGACAGAAAAGCATAATGGTTAAAAGGTACAAGATGAATTAAAGACACTGCCTGAGTGATAATCTTGCCTGTGTAATCGTAGCTGTGTGACCTTGGACATGTTAATTCACCTCCCCACGCCTCCCTCCCCTCATCTGTACATTAAGAGGGATATTGAAGTCTCTCACACGTGCTTTCAGCGCCCGCCTCTGTTTTCAGCCCCAGCTGGGGCCGAAGGTTTTGCAGTTGAGAAGCAGGTCAGGTGCTTCCAAGCCTCAGGCCTCAATCTCTGTGCCTCAAGCCCTTCTCTGAAGAAGCAGGGTCCCTGCTTTGGAAGTCAGGGAAGTCAATGTCCCCATCAGCAACCCTCAACCAAAGGCAACTGGGAGCCAGTGGGCCAATGGCCGAGCTGGGGGACAATTGGCCTCTCCGGCTTGGGCAGAAGATCTGGGGAGGAGGGGAGGGAGTGTTTTGCTCCTGGTGATCCTGGGGAGTAGAGGCTCTCTTGCCTAGAGCAGCAATCTCCATAACATTCTCTGGGGTGACTTTCCCTCCTTCTCTTCTACCGTCCCTGCCTTCTCCCTCCTGCTTCCTGAGATAAGCAGATCCTTGTCTCAGGCTCTGCATTCCAGAGAAGCCAAACTGAGACAGATGCCTTCCTCATAAGGACAAAAGGAGAAAACCAATCAAAGCTCTTGGAAGAGAAATAAAAGAAGACCCAAGTGACTGAGAAAGAAAAAGGCAGCACCTGACTCCTGCGCATTTGTCTGACGCTCAGGGCTGGCCTCCATGTTGTCAGAGCTCTTCTGATGCTCACAGCTAAGGCGTGTTGTTATCCTGCTAGACAGAAACCATCTCAGAACACCGGCATCAGGACCTGAAGGATAGCATAGAACACCAAGGTCAGGACATGCAGGATCTCATGGAACACCAATGTTGACATGAATGATCTCATGGAACATCAAGATTAGGACATGGATGATCACACGGAATACCAAGGTCAGGACATGGATGATCTCACAGAACACCAATTGCAGACACTGCCACTCTGATACTATGATAAAGTGAGACAAAAACAAGGTCACTGTGCAACCCACAAAATACTAAACACCTACCTGTGTCCTTCTCCCTCCCTCCCTTCCCCGCAAAAATGATTGACTACTGCTTCTTTCCAAAGCCCCACATCCTTGATCCTCCCCCGAAGAACCCAACGAAAGCCGGCCTCCTATCCCAGGTTCCTTCTCGCCCTCTTCCTGCCAGCAGAGATGTGCCTGAGGCATAGGAAGGAAGGAAAGGCCAGGAGGAGGTGAGGCCAGGAGACAGGTCCTCTCTCATCCCGAACCATTTAGCACCTGCTCAGCTACTTAGCAAGCATATATTGGCACCTGCTGTGTGGAGTACTGAGCCGCTCAGGGCTGGTGCTGAGTGCAGACAAACCAATGCAAAGACACAGTCCCCGCTCTGGAGGATTCTGTGAGCTAATGGAGAAGAGGATGCACACTTGCACGAAGCAGCTCGGTCAGTGCAGGTATTTAAGGGACACAATTCCCGCCCCAGCAGGCCCTTTGCTCTCCTGTGTCTTACTAGGCTCGGTGAGGCCACAAAGCCTTGTAGCCACCAGACTTAATGAAATATTGATTTACTTTACCTTGTCTTCTAAAAAGGCGCTACACTCTACTAGTAGCCATTTTTAAGAATCTCTTTTGGAAACATATTCTGGACATTTTATATGACATAAAACACCACTGACAATCAATTTCAACATCTTTGTGATAAGTTGTGCTGATAGTGTGTACCCTTGATACAGTGTGATGAGAATGGCACTTCCCCATGGTCTGCCTCTCAAAGACCTATAATCCCAGTCTAATCATGAAAACAGCACTAAACAAGCCCAAGGAATGGGACATTTTACAAAATACTTGATCAATACTCCTCAAACTGTCAAGGTGCACTCAAAGAAGCCAAGAGGAGTCTAACAAACCATGACGCCCAAGTGCCATGCAGTATCCTCGACGGGATCCTGAAACAGAAAAACGACACTAGGTAAAAACTAAGGACATCTGAGTATGGACTTTAGTTAATAATAATGTTTCAAATACTGGTTCATTAGCTCTGACGAATACACCATCCTATATAATAAAGATGTAATGTGAAAATGGTCGTTACGCCGTGAAGTGTAAGGATGATCGCATAACGACCGGATCACAGATCAGCAGGAGGGTGGGGCAGCGAGCTACAAGCAGGCAGCAGCGAGCTACAGGAGGAGGCAGGGCAGCAAGCTATGAAGGGGGGCGGAGGGAGCTACAAGAGGGCGGGGCAGTGGGTGGAGAGCTACTGGAGGGTGGCAGGGAGCTATTGGCGAGCTACTGGCACACGGATTCATGCGCAGGGCTACTAGTAGTAATATAAGATGTTACCAACAGGGGACACAGGAACTTTCTGCACTGCCTTTGCAACTTTTCAGTAAATCTAAAACCATTGTAAAAGTAAAACTTATTATAATAAAAACCAGAAAACCACCCTAGCTGGTTTGGCTCAGTGGATAGAGTGTCGGCCTACAGACTGAAAGGTCCTGGGTTTGATTCCAGTCGAGGGCACATGCCTGGGTTGTGGGCTTGGTCCCTAATAGGGGGTGTGCAGGAAGCAGCCGATCAATGATTCTCTCTCATCATTGATGTTTCTATCTCTCTCTCCCACTCTCCCTTCCTCTCTGAAATCAATAAAAATATATTTTAAAACAAACAAACAAACAACAGTAAACCAATAAATTTTGAGTACTGCATGTCCTATGTACCTAAAGGTGAATTCTGATCAGGGTAGTCCTTCCTACCATATGAAAACATTGGAGTGTGCCTGTGTTATGTGTGTGTGAGAGAGCAATGTTTAAAGGGGCAATTACTACACTTTAATTTTTTATAAAAAGTCAGCCTAGCTATTGTAATATTTTCACAAGTATGTGTATGTCAAAATGTACCAAATTGTACACTTTAAATATGTTCCGTTTACTGCTTGTCCATTATATCTTAGTAAAGCTTTTTAAAAAGAGTTAGTCTAATCTAAATTTTGATGCCCAAACAAGTAAACTAAATTGCTGTGACTTCGGAATATTTCTTTGAAGGAAAAATCAAACGAACGGACAAAACTTAGCATCTCATGGCTCTTTCTCATGAAAACCAAACTGGCCATTTCAGAGTATGAATCTCAAATTCCAAATTACAGGTTTCAGCAAATCTCCATAATCTTAAAATATTTTTTTAAATTCTCACCCAAGGCTAAGTTTATTTATTTAAGAGAGAGAGAAACATTGATTGGTTACCTCCCATAAGTGCCCCTACTAGGGATGGATCCTGTAACCTCCATATGTGTCCTGACCTGGAATCAAACCTGTTACCTTTTGGTGTATGGGACAATGCCCAACCAACGGAGCCACACTGGCCAGAGCAAATCTCCATACTCCTAGTGTCCGAGCATTGGAAGGATGATCAGAGTGAGCATGTTGGTAGTCTGTGTCACTGCGAATCAGATTGGTGAAACAGAAGGGCAGGAGGAAGGGACCATATCTGTTTTCCCAGAGCACTGACTCCGCCTCCAAGCCAACCAGCCCCTGACTTCCCCCATGCTCTGAAGGGGCATTCTTCCGTGAGGAGTTTCTGGGGCTGGGAGGTGGGTGGCTTTCTCCTGACCCTGCCCTGAGGCTTCCAGACCCTCACTGTGGACAGGCTTTATTTAAAATCCCTCATCTTTGAGCTGTTGTCATTCAGCGATCTCACCTCTTCCTGCTTGACTGCCAACACTTACAGACCTCCTGCACAGTTACCGAGGGCCTGGACAGTCAATTCCACACATTAATAATAATGCAAGTGGGGCGAGGCCACGCGCCCCTGGGTCTGGGTAAAGCTAGATCCCAGGTCCGGGTGAGGCCGTGTGCCCCTGGATCCGGGTGAGGCTGGGTCCCGGGCCCAGGTGAGGCCACGCGCCCCTGGGTCTGGGAGAAGCCACGTGCCCCTGGGTCTGGGTGAGGTCATGCGCCCCTGGATCCGGGTGAAGCTGGATCCCGGGTCTGGGTGAGGCAGTGTGCCCCTGGATCCGGGTGAGGCTGGGTCCCGGGTCCAGGTGAGGCCACGCGCACCTGGGTCCGGGTGAGGCCACGTGCCCCTGGGTCTGGGAGAGGCCACGCGCCCCTGGGTCCGGGTGAGGCCATGCGCCCCTGGGTCCGGGTGAAGCTGGATCCCGGGTCCGGGTGAGGCCGTGTACCCCTGGATCCGGGTGAAGCTGGGTCCCGGGTCCGGGTGAGGCCGCGCGCACCTGGGTCCGGGTGAGGCCACGCACCTCTGGGTCTGGGTGAGGCCTCGCGCCCCTGGGTCCGGGTGAAGCTGGATCCTGGGTCCGGGTGAGGCCGTGTACCCCTGGATCCGGGTGAGGCTGGGTCCCGGGTCTGGGTGAGGCCACGTGCACCTGGGTCTGGGAGAGGCCATGCGCCCCTGGGTCCGGGTGAGGCCACGTGCCCCTGAGTCCGGGTGAAGCCGTGCCCCTGGGTCCAGCCGAGACCAAACCAGAGGGAGTTGGACCTGCATTACCACCATTTGTCCACCATCCAGAGCTGAGGGGTCAGTGCTGACATGTACACATAAGGAACTGGTGGACATTGATATTGGGTCTCAAAAGAACTGTTGGTCCAGAAAGAAACTCACTACAGACTGATTCATTTGCCTGTCAGCATAACTATTATTGCTTGTCTCACATTCAGTTCTTATAAGTATATCTCTAGTGACACATGATCTCACTCATCTAGGGGAAATGATGAACAACATAGACTGATGAACAAGAACAGAACCAGAAACAAGGAGGCATCGATCAGACTATCGGGCCTCAGAGGGAGGATAGGGGAAGGTGGGGGGAGGGGGGAGAGATCAACCAAAGGACTTGTGTGCATGCATATGAGCCTAACCAATGGTTAAGTTCAACAGGGGGTTGGGGCATCCATGGGGAGGGGTGTGGGATGGGAATGTGGGGATGAGGACAAATATGTGACACCTTAATCAATAAAGAAATTAAAATAATAATAATAATAATAATAATGCAAGTGGTAATATGAATGATACAGTTAATGGGCACTAACCCTGCTGAGCAGTACATGCATAACCCTATATGAAACACATGTGTTATCCTTATGAAGCCCATGATGTGGATACTGTCCCTGTCTTTGTTTCAGAGATGGTGAAATGGAAGCTTAGCACCATCATGCTGGCAGTGCTGTGTCTCATCAGTGATTCCTGCTTCATGTGACTCTGTTCTACTCCAGTACACTCCCCTCCACTCCGCTCAGCAGTCCCCTCCTTGTCCTTATCCTGGAACTTGTAATCGCTTGCCATTGCTCCAATTCCCACCCACTTGTTCACTTGCACACTTATTTGTACGTGCAAGAATGCCTGCCGAACACCTACAGAGTTCCAGGCCGAGCCAGGAGATGGCAGGGACCCAAGGACAGAGGCTCGGGACATTCTTCTCTCTGCCTACAATAGCCTGTCATCCAGACACCTTGCTCCTCCCTCATTCCCACTAACCCCGGGACTCAGTTTCCCCAAGCGTGATCCCTGACCTACCTGCATGGAATCACCTGGGGCAGAAGTGAAAAGGTGGCAGCTGGGCCCTGCCCCAGGGAACGGACTTAGAAATTCAAGGCCATCCAGTCCCCATGTGTGGCTGAAATTTGTCATGTCTTTTAAATATTTAATAAAGTTCCATAAACCAATACATTTATATTAAAAATTCAAATAAGATCAAATAAATAAGATGGAAATCTGCTTTTATTCCTACTGAACTCCTGCTCAGAGTCAACAGTCTGGGCTTCCATTTTTCTTGCATGTACAAACATACAGGGTCCTCTCTATACAAACAAGCCCCTGGAATTAACTAAGCACAAGAACGCTTTCTCACTCGGATGTTCCTGTATTTCCCTCTTTCTTTTACTGGATTTTCAAGGATGCTATATCTTTTGCCTCGGTTATCACACGATCTCACTCATATGTGGAATCTAATGAACAAAATAAACTGATGAACAAAATGGATCACAAAGAAGCATAGAACAGACTGCAGAATGCCTCCCTTACTTAAAAACTATATATTTTATTTCTATGTATCTAATGTTACATTTACATTTTGACAGAGATATTTAAGCATATTTTTTCCCTATCAATGCTGAGAATTAATCAGGATCCAAAACAACTACACTCAAACAAGGTAGTACTGTTATCAAAACCTTGTCCCAGACCCCCTTTTAAAAATGTTTATTATGGAGAATTTCCAATACAGACAAGAGTAGGGCAAATGGTATAATGAATTCCTCTGTATACCTCCTCGACTTAAACATGAGGAGTATGTACCAGCTCATGGTCAATCTTATTTCATCTATATCCCCATCCACTTGTTCCTCCCATATTATGTTGAGGCATATCCCACATATAATATTATTTCATCTGTACATTTTTTCAATATAAATCTCAAAAAATATAAGGACTCCTTTTTTTATATAATCGCAATGTCAATAGATAAATATTATCAAATATCTCATAAATATCCACAATTCCAATTGTCTCATAAATGGCATTTTTTTCCTACAGCTTGTTTGAATTGGACTCCAAATAAAGCCCACATTTTAAACATTGCAATTGGTTGACATGTGTTTACAATCTCTTTTAATCTGTAAGTTGCCTTCCATGTTTTTTTCTTACAATTAATTTGTTGAAAAAAACCAGATTGTCCTACAGTTTTCCAAGTCTGGATTCTGATTGCACCCCATGGGTGTTATTTAACAAGTTCTTCCTTTTTCTGTGTGGGTACTGAGGTCTGTCGGCTCAATCAGGCTCAGGCTGGATGTTTTTGGCATGAGTGCCTGCTAGGTGGTAGTGTGTGCTTCCAGCAGGAGGGAAAGGATGTCCGGTTGTCCTTTTTGTCATGTTAACAGCTAACAACACCCCCAGGTCCAAAACTGTGATATTCAATTATTATTATTTTTTTAATATATTTTATTGATTTTTTACAGAGAGGAAGAGAGAGGGATAGAGAGTTAGAAACATCGATGAGAGAGAAACATCGATCAGCTGCCTCTTGCACACCCTCTACTGGGGATGTGCCCGCAACCAAGGTACACGCCCTTGACCGGAATCGAACCTGGGACCTTTCAGTCCGCAGGCCGACGCTCTATCCACTGAGCCAAACCGGTTTCGGCCAAAACTGTGATATTCAAAATCCACTATTCTTTCTTCACTTATTAGCTGAAATACTTCTTTAAAAGTAAACTTCTCCTTGTCTTTGCTTTACCCGGTGGTACAGTGAGTAAGGAGAAGGCAGGATACATGATTAATTCTTTCCTTTTATTTACACTTTTCAAAATAATGGCCCGGTTTCCCAGTATGCTCCAACGGTGACCAATTAGATTTACTTTTGTTGTCATTGCTGGATTAATAGGATTGTATGCTCATGCATTCACACAGAGCTGTTGTGCTTCCCTCCACTGGGGCCATCATCCTCAGCGGTGCTCCAATTGTCCATTCTTTGGCCAGTTGGAACCTCTCAGGTTTGCTCGAGAGTTAACTTGCTGGCTGGGTTAAGACATCTTATTTAATAGTTAGCCTCCGGTACATGTGTAAGTTGAAAACCCACATGGAATCTTTGGCCCTGTCCAAAGATTTTATTTACACAAACCTTGGAGAATGGAAAGCGTAGAAAGCAGATCACAGTCCTCTGTGGAGGGCACATATCCCTGATTAATATGCCAAGTAAATATGCTTTACACCTCCCCTTAGGCACAGACACCTTCTCTGACCAAGCGAAACAGCTGGTGGTGAGCTTGGCCGCGCACTCATCTACATTCTTTGCACCCATCCGCATAGGGTCTCTGATGTGAAATGTTATTATTTCTTTTCCTCCAACTCTTTCTTCTTGATGTATAACCTGAATATATTAAAATGCACAGGTTTAATTGTGAAAGTTGACAAGTGCACATCTCATGTATCTATCACCCCAACAAGAAATAGAACATTTCCATCCCCAAGAAATTTTCTCATGCCTCTTCCTAGGTCATCCCAACCATCCACTCAGACATAACCACTGACTGGTTTTCTATCACCATATATACATTAGATCTGTTTGGTTCGGACTCCATATGAATGGAATCAAACAGAATAAACTCTTCAGTGTCAGGATTCTTTCTCACAACATAACGATTTTGAAATGTATCTAGGTTGTATCAGTAACTCGTTCATTTTTAAGACTGAGTAGCACACCACAGTTTGTTAATCGCCTCACCAGTTGGTAGACATTGGGTTGTTCCCAGTGTTTTTCTATAAACGAAGTCCACATTCAGGCAGAAGTCTTTTTGTAGACATAGCTTTTCATTCCTCCTGGGTTTGAATTGGAGTTGTATTGTAAGTATATGCTTAACTTTAGGAAAAGCCACCAAGCAGGTATACAAAGTGATTGTACCATTTTACATGCCTACCCACAATGTTCCAATTGCTCCACATCCTCACCAACACTTTGTATTATCAATCTTTTGAATTCCTGCTATTGCAATGGGTGTGATCTCTCAATACAATTTTAATCTGCATTTTCCTAATGACTGACGTTGAATATTTTCATGCACTTATTGGTTGATCTTATATCTCTTTTTGTGAAGTGTCTGTTCAAGTCTTTTGATCCTTTGCTATTGGGTTGTTTATCTTCCTATTACTGATTTGTAGGGATTCTTTCTATATTCTGGGCCCCCCACTGGATATACGTATTACGAATATTGTCTCCTAATCCATGGCTTGCTACTTCATTTCCTTAGATTTTGTTTTTAATTTTATTTCTCACTTCATCTCTACACTCCAGGATCTTTCCTCAATTGCTAACCCAAGCTCAAAATAGAATTTACCATTTTTTGAGCCCTTCACTCTGCTGAGCTCTCTGTGCCCATTGACTTCCCCCGCCTCTGACCACAATTCTGGGAGGCAAAGAACATCCACCACACTGATCCCCAGGGAAACGGAATTTGAGCAGCCTTTCAATATCACCAACCAGTAAGTAAGTGGCAGGGAGGCCTTAAGCAATGGTGTTCAATGCTGGCTACACGTTAGACATGGAGTGGGTAGTGATGCCCAGGCCCCAACCTCAGGGATTTGGGTTGATTTGGTCTGGGAAGAAGCTCAGGCATGGGTATTTAAAAAACAAAACAAAACAAAACAAAAAAAACGCTTCCCCAGCCCTAACTGGTTTGGCTCAGTGGATAGAGCGTCAGCCTGCGGACTCAAGGGTCCCGGGTTCTATTCCGGTCAAGGGCATGTACCTTGGTTGCGGGCACATCCCCAGTGGGGAGTGTGCAGGAGGCAGCTGATCAATGTTTCTCTCTCATCGATGTTTCTAACTCTCTGTCCCTCTCCCTTCCTCTCTGTAAAAAATCAATAAAACATATTAAACAAACAAACAAACAAAAAAGAACGCTTCCCCAAGTGATTCTACTATCCAGAACCTCTCACTCAAAATGTGCTCTGTGCTTCCTGCTGCCGCTCAGCGTGGCTCCCGAAGACCGCCCTGCCCGCCAGCGCAGGAAGAGTTAAGTGACAGGCTGTGGCGGGAGCCATCTCTCTGCTTCATTTCCAGGCTTCACAGGCAGCGCAGAGAATGCACACCCGGCTGAAGCAGTTTCTGCTGTGCAGACTGGAGATGATTTGGGTTTTAATTTAAGGAGCTCTTTAAAACCTGCTCTCTCCTCCTCCCCCTCCTTCCCAGGAGGCAGCATATGCAGACGTCAGTGCACAAAAACCAGGTCCAATTTGGAAGTCTGCAGCCATCTGGGGAAGCATCCAAGGTGTCCTTGCAGACAGGCAATCACAACTCGGAAATGACGATCGCATAGGGGTTTCAATGATGCATGCAAACCGACGATTTTCAGCTTGCTGTCATTTAATGAGGCTTCCCTGCTTCTCCAAGGCAAGCTGGTAGCTAGTGGGGGAGGGGCCCTGCTTTTCTTTTCAATATTCCACTGATGCTGCTGTGGCTCAGAAGCCAAGGTGGGATTCCTGAAAAGCCAACATCTTAATCAACTGGGAGAGGAGAGCCAGGGAGAAATAGGTTTCTCTGAAATAAGACCCTTCTTGATTTTTCTCCCTGTGATATTTACAGCTCAGAGCAACGAGAACAGAAATCCTTATTTGTTCTGGAATCAGAGCTCCGGTGTCACTCAGTTGAGGATAAGGGAGAGGAGACATTTAATGTAATTCTTCTGTGGAGTTTTGAACATTACCATCATAACTTGGGTGTGACAAACAGAGTGTGCGAAACGATATTGGATATTTGTTCCTGGCCAGTAAGCTTTCTCTGAGAGAATATCTAAGACTTACTGAGGGGAAGCGCAAATGGCCCACATCAGCACAGACTCTCTCCCGGAAAGCTCAGGTGCCATGCTTTGCAAAACAAGGATGCCTGACGTTGGGGAGTGGAGACTGGGGTCCCGGCGGTGTCAGGTGGTGGCTGATACCTGAAGCACGACATGCAGAGCAGTGGTTTTCCAAGTGTGGTCCCCAGGGCCAACAGCGTTGGTTGGCAGTCATGGGTCCCCATCAGACCTACTGAGTCAGGAACTCGGTGGGGCCGGCGATCAGATCAGCGTTTTAACAAGCCCTCCAGCGGCTCTGAGGCACCTTGAAGTTTGAGTACCGTTCATCTAGCCTAGACTTTTGAGAACCATTTCTGGAACACTTGAGCCCTCCTGTACAGGCAGGAGGCAGGTGGGGAAGGGCCCTGCTTCAAGCTGCTTTCCATGCCTGCCTCCATGGCGAGGGGGTGGGAGGGGGTAGGGTGGCTGGAGGTGAGAACACAGAAGCAGAAGCAGAGCGGCCTGGCCTGGAGGCCGAGGAGCAGCCTTCCTGCCTGCACACTGGCTTCGGGCAGCTGGGGCCACCTCCCTGCAGACTCCCTGTGCAAGGGGGATGCCCTCCCTGCAGACTCCCTGTGCAAGGGGGATGCCCTCCCTGCAGACTCCCTGTGCAAGGGGACGCCCTCCCTGCAGACTCCCTGTGCAAGGGGGACGCCCTCCCTGCAGACTCCCTGTGCAAGGGGACGCCCTCCCTGCAGACTCCCTGTGCAAGGGGGACGCCCTCCCTGCAGACTCCCTGTGCAAGGGGGACGCCCTCCCTGCAGACTCCCTGTGCAAGGGGACGCCCTCCCTGCAGACTCCCTGTGCAAGGGGGATGCCCTCCCTGCAGACTCCCTGTGCAAGGGGACGCCCTCCCTGCAGACTCCCTGTGCAAGGGGGACGCCCTCCCTGCAGACTCCCTGTGCAAGGGGGACGCCCTCCCTGCAGACTCCCTGTGCAAGGGGGACGCCCTCCCTGCAGACTCCCTGTGCAAGGGGGATGCCCTCCCTGCAGACTCCCTGTGCAAGGGGATGCCCTCCCTGTGCAAGGGGGATGCCCTCCCTGCAGACTCCCTGTGCAAGGGGGATGCCCTCCCTGCAGACTCCCTGTGCAAGGGGGATGCCCTCCCTGCAGACTTCCTGTGCAAGGGGGATGCCCTCCCTGCAGACTTCCTGTGCAAGGGGGATGCCCTCCCTGCAGACTCCCTGTGCAAGGGGGACGCCCTCCCTGCAGACTCCCTGTGCAAGGGGGATGCCCTCCCTGCAGACTCCCTGTGCAAGGGGGATGCCCTCCCTGCAGACTCCCTGTGCAAGGGGGACGCCCTCCCTGCTGACTCCCTGTGCAAGGGGGATGCCCTCCCTGCAGACTCCCTGTGCAAGGGGGATGTCCTCCCTGCAGACTCCCTGTGCAAGGGGATGCCCTCCCTGCAGACTCCCTGTGCAAGGGGATGTCCTCCCTGCAGACTCCCTGTGCAAGGGGGATGCCCTCCCTGCAGACTTCCTGTGCAAGGGGGATGCTCCCGGGCAATAACACAGCGGCCACATGAGTGGGATCCTGCCTTCTGTTGGGCAGGGGGCGGTGGCGGGGGCACATGGTCTGCAAACCTTTCTGGAAGGGCTCAGGATGGGTGCATTAGGGAGTAGGACAGTGGGAGGGAGGATCTCAGGGGCAGTCTCTCCAGCCCACAGATAAAGGGGCCCCCTCCGCCCAGCCAGTGCAGGCTGGGTACCAGCCCTAATTCCTCGCTGTCTGTAAGCTGCACAGCTGGCTATGGAAACAAGAGCTTAACAAACCGTGTTTCATGCTCAGGACAAAGAAGAGACGGGAAGGAGGATGCCAGGGTTGGAGAGGGGAGAAAGCTAATGAAGGGAAGCTGAGCCCAAAACAGGGTGGTTTCGGGGTACCTGGATGTGTTTTAATTACGGTAGGTGTGGGAAGACGTGCAGACGTGGAAAAGACTGTCGGGAGGGAAGAATTGTGTTACACTCGCAGTTCCCTAGGAAGGGACATGCTGCCCAGACACAGAGGCCCCGCCTAGAAGCCCTGGAGTACAGGAGGCGGAGGGAGTGCGGAGAGGCCTTTATTGTGGTTTCCCGGGGAGGAACTGGGGAGCAGGGTGCACAGGCTGGAATGGGCTAGTTTGAATCATTCTGGCGGGCTCTGGGGCCCAGGGCTGTCCCTCGTTGGCTGGACCCATGGTGCTTGGAGTACGAGAGCCCCACAGAGGAGGTGGTGGGGCCCCATGGGTTCTGGATTGGGTAGTCGGGGAGAAAGGCACGCTTACAGCAAGTTGCTTGCTATCTCCAGGAACTGGGAGGGGAAGTCCCTCCAGGGTCAGAGCCTCAGGACACAGAAAATAAAAGACATGGCTACTGCACAGGGATGGCAAAGTGAGATCCAGAAAGCTTGTCTATCAAACCCACCACTCTGCTCCCGTGGCCTAGGCCTGCGCTGCCAGGCACAGCAGCCCCCGGCTACGTGTGCGGCTGAGCACTTGCGATGGGGCCAGTGTGACTGAGGAACTGAATTCTACATTTGTATTTAATTGTTATTAATTCAATATGAAAAACGGAAGCAGTGCGAAATAGTCTTCCATTACACAGCGTTAGTAAGAGTGTAAAATATCTAACTATTTTAATATTGGTAACATGTTGAAATGAAAATATTTAGAACATATCGGGTTAAATAAAGCATGCTATTAAAATTAATTCCACCTGTGTCTTTTTACATTTTTTTTAATGTGGCTACTAGGAAATGTTAAATGACAGCGATGGCTTGCATTAGATTTTTATCGGCCATTGCTATACACGTACCAGCGATTGGAAGCAAAATCCTAAAGCGGCAATAAAATCGTGTTTTTCCCTGAGCAGTGGGTGCTAACCAGGCAAGCACAGGGCATGTCTTCCTCTTGTCGGGCTCGGTGAATGCTCATCAGGAGCTCGGGGAAAGCGGTAGGGTAGGCAGGATGTTGACGAGCAGTTTCTTGAGAGAGAGAAAGGAATCCGGCTGAGTTCCTGCAGCCCAGGGGTGGCCCTCAGGCCCGAAGCAGTTCCTGGTTGCACAGGCCACGAGGGCGGCCGGAGCCCATCTGAGGCCCCCAGCTCCCCCTCCTCTCCCCAGGCTCGCCACTCCCTGGATGGCTGGGTCTGGCAGAGGCAAGGAAACAGCAAAGAGTGGCAAGTGAAGGGGCCAGGTTAAGCATTCCGAATGGCCAGTGCCCACCGTGCCGAGTGACACTGCCAGGGAGCCTCTGCCCTGGGTGTTCTTGCCTGGCCGCCAGCCCTGGAAGCGTGCATGACTCACAGACATCCTCAAGGTTAGACTTGGGGGCACTGTGGTTATAAATTAGCACAAGAGGATTCTTGGCACCGAATCCAGCAGTCCTGGCCCCGTGTCAGCTGCAGGAAAGCTTCTCAGCTAATTGGGAGGCGGGGTGGGGCGGGTGGTGGAGGATGGCTGTGTAAGCGGCCAAAGGTTCCTGAGCCAAGGACAGAGGCAGAGCTGCTCCCAGGCTCACTAGCAGGCACCCTGCTGGTCTGAGCAGGGCCATGGATAGAAGGTGACCCGGCAGAGCTCCGGAGGACAAGGTGCCACAGCCAGCAGCCCTCTGCACCCACATGGGCTTTCTTAAGATGGGAAAGAGAACCCCAGGTGTCCAAAAAAGGGGACAACTACCTTGGAAAAGGGGACAACTTCCGCTTTCCCATTAGAAGAAGCAATCCAATTCAACCAACAAGTTATTTTTTGTGCCTAATATGTGCACCAAGGCCCCTCCCTGCCCTAAAGTCTAACCTTGAGCATGAGCTTGGAGGCAGAGGAGGTGTCTGCAGTGGATTAAAGTGCAAGTGTTGTGACAAGGAAGTAAAGGGAAAGTAGCTTCATCTGAGAAGGCTCCTCAGAAGGCCTCCTCTAAAAAGATACACACAGAAATACATGGGAAGGGAATCAAAATGGCACACCACAGAAAGTCCATGCAACACAAAAGAAGGCAGTACTAGATAAAATGGAGGGGAAAAGGTATTACATACAGAAAACAAACAGAGAAATGGCAGAAGTTAGGCCTTCCTTATCAGTAATTGCTTTAAATATAAATGGATTTCGCTCTTCAATCAAAAGGCAGAGATTGGAAAAATGGATTAAAAACAAATAATCCAACTATATGCTATCTACAAAAGACTCACTTTAGATCCAAATACACAAATTGGTTGAAAGTGAAAGGAAAATATAATTTTTAGCAAATGGTCACCAAAGAATGCTGGCTTGGCTATATCAGAAATATGAGAAAAATGCAAGATAATATCAGAAACAAAATAGACTTTAAGTCAAAAGCTGTTACAAGAAACAAGGATGAATATATACTGATAAAAGAGGGTCAACTCATTAAAAAATATAACATTATAAATGTAACATTATAAACATGAACAGACCAAACAAGAGAGCCCCAAAATATATAAAGTAAATATTGACAGAATTGATGTGGGATCCCTGGATGGTGTGGCTCAAGGGTTGCCAGTTCAATTCCTAGTCAGGGCACAAGCCTGGATTGTGGACTCTGTCCCTGGTGGGGGAGCATCAGTATTTCAGTCTTGCATCAGTATTTCCCCCTCTCCCTCTCCCTTCCTTTCTCGCTATAAGAATACCTAGAAAGAAGACCAATAAGGGAATAGAGGGCTTTAACAACACTACAAACCAACTATATTTAACAGCCACCTATGGAACACTCTCCCCAAAAGCAGAAGTACACATTTTCCCCAAGTGCACGTGAACAGTCATCAGGATAGACCATAGGTTAAGTCACAAAACAGGTTTCAATACATTTAAAAACACTGAAATTATGCAGTTTCTTTGCTGACCACAATAGAATGAAACTAGAAATCAACAACAGAAAGAAAACAGAAAAATTAACAAATGTGTGAAAATTGAATGACACACTTATGAATAATCAATGGTTCAAAAAGAAATCACAAAAGAATTTAGAAAATACTTTCAGATTAATGAAAACAAAAGTGCAATTCACCAAAACTTATAGATGTAGCAAAAGCAGTGCTCAGAGCAAAATTTTTATCAGTAAAAGATTATATTAAAAAAGAATAAAGATCTCAAATCAGTACATTGACTTTACATTTTAAGGAAGTACAAAAAAAAGATCAAACTAAAGGGAGAAACCAAGATGGCGGCATAGGTTAAACACCTAACCTGCAGCCGGGCACAACAATTTCAAAAATACAACTAGAGGTCAGAACGGACATCGTCCAGAACCACAGGAAAGTTGGTGGACTGAAATGCCCACAGCTGGGGGGAAGGAGAAGGCCACGGGGACAGTCGGGGAAGCCGTAAAAGCCTGAGGTATGGAGAAACGGGCGGAGACACGAGCACACGCGCCTGCGGGGAGGATGGAACCGGAGAGGAGGGGGCGGCTGATGACCTGGCCGGAGTTCACTGGCAGGAAGGAGATAAAGGCTCCGGAGTGCGCTGAGCAACGGCTCCGATTGCACTGAACCCCATTCCGGGCGAAACCCTGGGAAACTCACTCACTTTCGCAACTCCGCCGCCCCCGCAGGCCGCCCGGCCCGGGACGCTGGGGACGCCGCCGCAGCGGCGGCGCCCGGAGCCCGGCGGCCTCCCAGCACCCGTCCCCGCCGCGCAGCCCCCGCGCGCCTGGTGCCGCGGGCCGCGCGCCCTGCACACCGGACGGAGGCCCGGGCGCCCTCTCCGTGCACCTCCCGGCGGTGCTAGACTTCAGTAGAGTTGACTGAATTCAAGGGATTAAGAAGTATAAATTGGGGGGACGCCGCGGCGGCGACGTCCGGAGCGCGGCGATGGCGGTGCCTGGAGCTCGGCGGCCGCCCAGCGCCCGTCCCAGCCGCGCGGCCCTCGCGCGCCTGGTTCCGCGGGACGCGCGCACCGCGCACCGGACGGAGGCCCGGGCGCCCTTTCCGTGCACCTCCCAGCGGCGCTAGACTTCAGTAGAGTTGACTGAAATGAAGGGATTAAGAAGTACAAATTGAGAAGTTTGAAAAAGATGGCGGCGGAGGTTAAAGGCTGTTCTGTTGCCTCGCACCCAGCGAAATCGGAGGGGATGAGGTGTGGAGGTGCGTGGGTCTGGCTGGTGGCGGGGGAAAGGGGCTTTTGTTCCAAACCTAAGGGAGATTAGCTCTCCATCACCCTGAAACCCATCTTCTGGCGAACCCCGGGAGACCCAGATGCCTGCGGGGAGAGGTGGGACTCTTGCGGAGGTGCGCCCAGCAATCAGTGTTTGCTGTGCTGGAGTGCGGAACGAGGGGACTTAGATACGTGGAAGGCAGAAGGACCAGACTCACAGCCATCGCGGCTCGCCGCACCATGGCCTGTTGGCGCCCTGAGACCCCGCCCCGCCCTGGGACCCGCCCCGCACGTTTTGAAGACCTGCCCCGCAAGTCTTGCAGGCACACCTGCGCCCCAAGCAACGGCTTATGCATGTGGGTGGCCTGCCCTCTGGCAGCGGACCAGATGATCTGCTGTTCTAGTCGGACTGCTCCAGGGCCACTCAGACAGGAGGAAGAAACTATAGTTTTTGCTGTAATCCTTGCTGAGTGCCTAAGGCAGTAGCTGATCTACACCCCATTGGAGACCCAGAAACGAGGGCATCTAGTGGTCTGTGGGAGATGACACCAGATTTCAACCACGTGCATAAGGGACACATTCAACGGGAATATTCAGTGAGCGCCAAAGCTTTGCTGCACCAAGACCCGGCCCATAAACGTGTCTCCTGCACAGCAACTCTTCCTTTATAGACAAAGAGAGCCCCCCCAGTGACACCAACAACAATCAAGACTTAACTATACAAAGGAGGACCAAGATGGAGGCATAGGGCGGAAGCCTGATTGTTGCCTACCACAACAACTTTGAGACTACGACAAGAGAGCAGAGCAGACACCATCCAAGACCACCATAGGGCTGGCTGAGTAGATGCTCTACAACTAGAATAAAAGAGGGGTATGGGGGATGATGCTGATGCCGGTGACCCAAAGACCACACTTTAAGAACTACGGCTCAGGCGACACAAAAGAACTATGGCTCAGGCGATACAACAGCGGCCTGGAACGTGCTCAGCGCAGTTCCCCCGGCGGTCTCCGGCTGAGGGGACGGCTCCACTGGCAGCCAAGCACGGACAGACGAGCCCCTATGAGACATGGGGTGGGAGACTCCGCGCTTGATGACCTCTGAGTCCGTCAAGAATCTCAACGCCCTGGAAGCGGCCAGGTGCGCATGCTCGGCGACCGGCCACCGATGCAGACCCAAGGGCCGACGCAGCGACGCCAGACTGGCCCACCGCCATGCACCGGGTGCATCGGAGCTTCGCCGAGCCGCCGCCCGACGAGTTCTGCAGCAGCCATACTGGAGCTCTGGAAGGATGGCCAGGGGAATTGCTGAGGGGGGATTGACCGGCAGGAATTGGGATCGGGAAGACGGGGCCCCGCTGAGACCCGGGTGCGGGCGGGGTTGCGCGCCTCTGGGCTCGGGTGTGGTCACACGCCTCTGGGTATAAGTGAGGCCTCACGTCCCTGGGTCTAGGTGAGGCCACATGCCCCTGGGTCCAGGTGAGGCCGGACTCCGGGTCCGGGTGAGGCCAAGTGCCCCTGGACCCGGATGACGCTGGATCCCGTGCCTGGGCGAGGCCAAGCGCCCCTGGGTCTGGGAGAGCCCACACACCCCTGGGTCCAGGCGAGACCATGTGTCCCTGGATCCGGGTGAGGCCGCGTGCACCTAGGCCCGGGTGAGCCCAAGTGGCCCTGGGTCTGGGAGAGGCCAAGCGTCCCTGGGTCCGGATGAGACCATGTGTCCCTGGATCCGGGTGAGGCCTCGTGCACCTAGGCCCGGGTGAGGCCACGTGCCCCTGGGTCTGGGAGAGGCCAAGCGACCCTGGGTCCGGGCGAGACCATGCGTCCCTGGATCCAGATGAGGCCTCGTGCACCTAGGCCCGGGTGAGCCCAAGTGGCCCTGGGTCTGGGAGAGGCCAAGCGTCCCTGGGTCCGGGTGAGACCATGTGTCCCTGGATCCGGGTGAGGCCTTGTGTACCTAGGCCCGGGTGAGCCCAAGTGGCCCTGGGTCTGGGAGAGGCCAAGCGTCCCTGGGTCCGGGAGAGACCATGTGTCCCTGGATCCAGGTGAGGCCTTGTGCAACTAAGCCCGGGTGAGGCCACGTGCCCCTGGGTCTGGGAGAGGCCAAGCGTCCCTGGGTACGGGTGAAGCCAGATCCTGGGTCCGGGTGAGGCCGTGCGCCCCTGGATCCATCCGGGTGAGGCTGGGTCCCAGGCCCTGGTGAGACCATGCGCCCCTTGGGTATGGGTGAGGCCACGTGCCCCTTAGTCCGGGTGACGCCGTGCCCCTGGGTTCGGCCGAGACCAAACCAGAGGGATTCGGACCTCCATTACCACCATTTGTCCACCATCCAGAGCTGAGGGGTCAGTGCTGACATGTACACATAAGGAACTACTGGACATCGAAATTGGGTCTCAAAAGAACTGTTGGTCCAGGGGGAAGCTCGCTACAGATTGATTCATTTGCCTGTCAGCATAAATATTATTGCTCGTCTCACATTCAGTTCTTATTAGTATATATCTAGTGACATATGATCTCGTTCATCTAGAGGAAATGATGAACAACATAGACTGAGGAACAAGAACAGAACCAGAAGCAAGGAGGCATCGATCGGACTATCGGGCCTCAGAGGGAGGATAGGGGAGGGTAGGGGGAGGGTGGGGGGGAGGGGGAGAGTTCAACCAAAGGACCTGTATGCATGCATATAAGCCTATCCAACGGTTAAGTTCAACAGGGGATTGGGGCATGCGTGGGGAGAGGGGTGGGATGGGAATGGGGGGATGAGGACAAATATGTGACACCTTAATCAATAAAGAAATTAAAAAAAAAAATACTGCCCTTGAAAATGCAGTAATAAAAAAAAAAAAAAAAAAAAAAAAAGATCAAACTAAACCCAAAGCTAGCAAGGAAGGAAATAACGATTTGAATGGAGATAAATTAAATGCAGACTAAAAAAATGATAGAATCAATGAAACCAAAAGTTGATTCTATGAAAAGATCAACAAAATTGAAAAACCTTTAGCTAGGCTGACAAAGAATAAAAGAGAGAAGACACAAATAAAAAATTAGTAAATTATAAGGGTCTGGTATCCAGAATATATAAAGCTCAACATTGAATGGCAAAGAACCCAATTAAAAGATAAATAAAATACTTGAATAGACATTTCAAATATACAAATGGCCAAAAAGCACATCAAAACATGCTCAATTTCATTCGTCGTCAGGAAAACGCAAATCAAAACAATGAGATATCACTTCACAAACACTAGGATAGCTATAATTTAAAAAAAGAAAAAAAAAACAAATTAAACAAATACATTAAACAAATACATGTTCACAGCAGCATCTATACTAATAAAAGGGTAATATGCTAAATAGACCGGGAGACCTTCCAGACGTCCTTCTGGACAAAGCCATGGTGGCGGGGCTGAGGTAGAGGCGGTTAGGGATGATCATGCCAGGAGGGGAGGGCAGTTGGGGGTGATCAGGCTGGTGTGGGGGGGAAGTTGGGGGCAAGCAGACTGGCAAGCAGAGTGGTTAGGGGCGATCAGGCAGGCAGGCAGAGGCAGTTAGGGGCGATCAGACAGGCAGGCAGGCAGGCAAGCAGTTAGGAGCCAGCAATCCCAGATTGCGAGAGGGATGTCTGACTGCCGGCAGTCGGACATCCCGGCAGTCGGACATCCCCCAAAGGGTCCCAGATTGGAGAGGGTACAGGTTGGGCTGAGGGGCACCCCCCCAATGTATGAATTTCATGCACTGGGCCACTAGTTATTCATAATAGCCTAAAGTAGGAAAACCCCAAAACAAATGCATCAGTGAGTGAATGGATACACTGTGGTATATACATGCAATGCAGTATTATGCAGCCATAAAAAGAAATGAAGTACGGGTATATATTACCACAGCATAGATAAACATTAAAAACATTATGGTAGCCCTAGCCAGTTTGGCTCAGTGGACAGAGTGTCAGCCTGTGGACTGAAGGGTCCTGGGTTTGATTCCGGACAAGGGTGCATGCCTGGGTTGCGGGCTCAGTCCCCAGTAGGGGGCCTGCATGAGGCAGCCGATCAATGATTCTCTCTCATCATTGATGTTTCTATCTCTCCCTCCCTCTCCCTTCCTCTCTGAAATCAATAAAAATATATTAAAAAAAAAACATTATGGTAAGTGAAAGAAGCCAGACACAAAAGGTCATATATGAGTCCATTTATATAGAACATCCAGAATAGGTAAGTCCATAGAGACGGAAAACATCCTAATGGTTGCCAGGGGCTGGAGGGAGAAGGAAATGATGAGAAACTGTTTCATGGCTATGGGTTTCATTTTAGGATTTTGAAATGTGTTTGAACTACATAGAAGTGGTAGTTGCACAACACTGAATTGTATAGTAAATATCACCGAATTGTTCCCATTAAAATGATTAATTTTATGTATGTGAATGTTATCTAAAAAAAAAAAAAAGTGTATCTGTAAAATCCAAACATTAAGAAAGAAAAGGTCCTTCCTTAATATCAGGTGGGATAGAATTTAGACCAAAAATCACTAAACATGACAAAGGAGGGTACCCTAAATAAGATGATTTGAACTTGATATTGAAAAATAAAATAGAAAAAATAGGCAGAGTAATTTATAAAAGAGGAGCAATATCTCTCTCAGATATTTATAATACTATAAAGCTCAAGTACTAAAACAGTAAGATATTGGCACATAAATAGATAACACCAATAGAGCAGAAAAAAACAAAACAAACAGAAATAGACCCAAATATATGTAAGAATTTAGAATGTGATAAAGGCAGGGTATCATCAATGAAGAAAAAGTGTACTTACTAATAAAAGTTTGATAAAACTTTGGACAAATTTAAACTTGAACCTACATCTTATATCATTTGCCAGGATAAACTGCAAATGGATCAATGTTTAAATATTAAAAAAATGAAATGATACAAGTCTTAGAAGACAACCAAGGAATAAATTCTTTATAATTTATGAGTAGGAAAAGCCCTTTTAACCATGCCTCAATAATCGAAGGCATTAAAAATTGATACACTTGACTACATAAACAAAAAAAATTGTGTGATAATAAATATATTAAGCCAAGTCATAAGACATATACTTGCAATCCTATCATAAAGTGCTATTTTTTTCTGTTTTATAAAGTGTTGCTAGAAATTAAGTAAAGAACCAATAATCCAATAAAAAAATGGTGAACATAAAAGTGGTCCTTAAGTTTATGAAAAGATAATCTCTTTCCATATGAAATAGTATCTTCACCTCTCAGATTGACAATCCCAAAGTCTAAAAACACTATTGGTGAGGCTCAGTGGAAACGGACACTCAAACATGACTAGTGAGAGTGAAAAATCCCATACTTTCCAGAATTCTGTTAATACCTACTCAAATTGCAACAAACAAAAAACTCATTGACACAGACAACACAATGCAACAGAGATGACGTATTATAATATTGTACTTTTGAAACATATCATAACCAATGATACCCCAATACATTTAATAACAATAAAAAAGAATGAGTTTTGTGGGCTTTTGTTATGTTTTTTGCTTATATTTGTATTGAGAAACACTATGAGAACAAACCAGAAACGAATAAATATGGGAATCTATCTGTGGAGGTGGATGGGGACAGCATGGGAAACCTCTTCGTGCAATGTTTTATTTTTTTATTATTATTTTTTTAAATATTTTTTTATTGAGGTATTATATGTGTACATATCTTACCATTACCCCCCACACCCCACACCCACACATGCCCTCCCCCCCAGAGTTTTGCGTCCATTGTTTATGCTTATATGCATGCATACAAGTCCTTCGTTTGATTTCATAACTCCCCCACCTCTCCCTAACTTTCCCCCTGTAATTTGAAAGTCTGTTTGATGCTTTACTGTCTCTGTATCTATCTTTTTGTTCACCACTTTATAATGTTCTTTACTATCCCTAAATGAGTGAGATCATGTGGTATTGTTCTTTCATTGACTGGCTTATTTCACTTAGCATAATGTTCTCCAATTCCATCCAGGTTGCTGCAAATGATGAGAATTCCTTCTTTTTTATGGCAGCATAGTATTCCATTGTGTAGATGTACCACAGTTTTCCGATCCAGTCATCTGCTGATGGGCACCTAGGCTGTTTCCAAATCTTAGCTATTGTAAATTGTGCTGCTATGAACATAGGGGTGCATATATCCTTTCTGATTGGTGTTTCTAGTTTCTTGGTATGTATTCCTAGAAGTGGGATTACTGGGTCAAATGGGAGTTCCATTTTCAGTTTTTTGAGGAAACTCCATACTGTGCTCCACAGTGGCTGCACCAGTCTGCATTCCCACCAGCAGTCTTCGTGCAATGTTTTAACTGCTCAATCCCTGCACCTAAAAACACTGGTATGTGATATGTCTTCAATGAATATTTATTGAATGAATGAATAACAGACCTTCAATGAATATTGATTGAATGAATGAATGGAGACATATTCTGTATGGTCTTAGAGTGGAGCATCAGGAAAATCTGATAAAGCAGTCAAAGTAGGAGTAGACTGCACTGGGCGGTGGAAGATCCCAAGGGATCACTTGTTAGTATTTTGATTCCTAAACTTGGATATATGAGAGATATTTTTTTTTTTTGGGGGGGCGGGCAGAATTTAAAAGCAGACTTGAAATTATCTGCAGTATTAAACTGGTGCTTAATAAGTAATAATAAAGAAATTTCTAACATTTAAAAACAAAACAAAAAAAGCATATCTCTAGGACTCATTTAGAATGAATTAGAATCTCTGAAGGAATAGCCAGAAGTCTATTTATTTATTTATTTATTTAGGCTCTCAGGAAGTCCTGATGGAACCAGCGTAGCACAGTCATTCACTTATTTATTCAGGAACTACTTACTGAGCCTCTATTTACACTCCAGGCTGCTGTAGGAGGTACCGAGGACAGAGCCAGGAATAAGACAGGCATTGTTCCAGCTCTAATGAGACTGGAAGTCTAGGTGAAGAATCAGGCAACAAGCAAGTAAATGGACAAATACGCTGATAATTTTAGGTAGAATTACATGCTATGACGAAAGTAAAACAAAAGTGAAGTGTTAGAGAGCTTAACTGCAGATTTTAGGAAAGGTTGGGAAAGGCCCCCTGAGGATGTATTTCGGCTGGAAACTGTATAAGAAGGAGCTACAGTCACGGGAAGGTGTGAAGAAAGTATTTCAGAGGAGGCAGAGCACAAGGCTGTGATAGGAACAGCTTGATAGGTACCCGGTAGACCAGAAGGCCATTGTGGCCGCAGGAGAGGACAGAGATAAATCTGCTCTAAGAGTTGAGCAGGCAGCAGGACAAGAAGGGCAGTGCAGGCCAGGGCAGAGAGCTGGATTTTTATTTTAAGAGCAGTGTGAAGCCCTAGAGTCCAGGAACCATGTTAGGGGGATTTAAACATCCCATCTGGCCAATGCAGGAGCTGGAACCAAGACCCACCATCGGTTGGCTGTTTTCCGTCCTCATCCTCCCCATTGGTACACGTGTATGTATTTTTTACCACAGGGCCAAAACTTAACATTTTATATCCCTGACAGTGCCCAAGGGTGTCTTAAACAAAGCAAGTGGTCAACAGTTGTTGCTGCTTAAAATGATAAATTCAGATATTTTGAAAACTTAGTAACTAAAATCAAAAGACACCTTATTCAGATTTCCATGCGATTGCTCTAGATTTCTTGAGCATTACTAGCAGGAGCTTACTACTCCATTAATTTATAATTTTTCAGTGAAATTACTAGTTTGAAAGCTATTTCTAAATACTTGCAAACAAGTATTTTTAATCCAATGACATTAGGCTGAATTCATGAATATATACATTTCTGAAAAGTTGGCTTGCAATTAAAAAGTTTGTTTAATATAATAAATTTCTACTTACATGTAATAATCTTAAGTATTACCCTAAATGCAAATGGATATTTAAAATACTAATTTCAAGGCAAGCAGTTGTTAATGGCCCCTAAACCCATGAAATGTGTATACTAAACTCTCTAAATGTTCATTAGTAACACGGCCACCCGATATTTTCAAACTTAGAACTTAAAACTAAGAGCTAAAAACTGCTTAAGCTTTGTTGGACCAAGATGGTGAATGTTAAGTGGAAAGCTTCACCAATTCACTACATTGCTGGCAAGTGTGTTGAAATCTGATATTTTTTTGACAAAAATACACCCAGAAAGCATAATGCATAAGAAATATTGATTAGTCACAAACCACGGATACGAATCTTTCAGCAATCTTTGATGAAGAAATATTTCTAGCTCACAAACACCATGACAAAACCAGCAGCTAGCCAATCTGCTCCCAGATTTTCTTATACTTGAGCACAACCGCTAATTCTGTATAAGTATAAGCAGAAAAATAGCTTTTAGGGAATCTTAAAACAAAACCTATTTTCTGCTACTACCCACCCACAGCCATCTGCTAGACTACGGCTCAAAGCAGATGACAGCGACCTCCCAAGAAAGCTTCACCAGGAAATGAGTTTCTGAAGCTACAGGTCAATCATTTTAAGCATAATTGAACTATTTTAGATTTCAAGTCTGTTTGGTTAATAAGTCCAAGAGAAGTGAAACTGTGTTTAGTGATCATCATGTTTTGGTTTAAAATAACAATAAAAATGAAATATAACAAGGAAATCCCTTGACTCTGTTTGATGGCTCTAATTGCTATTTGTTCCCTTATTTATTCAACAAATATTTCAGCAACTACCATGTGCCAGGGTCTGTGCCCAGTGCAGGAGATACAACAGAAAACAGTCCCTGTCATCATGAGGCTCATGAAGGGAGTAGTAAACAAACAATAAAAATGATTTCCTTCTTATCATTGACAGATAAGGGGCCGGGACAGAGAATAAGAGGGGGAAGGGCAGGGAACCAACAGCTCTCTGGAGGGGTCCTCAAGGCCTAAAATAGGCAGAGAGGAGAATTCTAGGCAGAAGGGATGTCCATGTACAAAAGCACCAAGGCAGGAAATCAGTTGTTAAAGTCAGGACCAAGGTCCTCCAATGAGGCTCACATGTGCTGAGGCAAGGAAGTAATACAAGATGCGTTTGGAGAGGAAGCCAGAGTAAGACACAGAAGATCTTGCAATTCATGGTAGAAATTCGATTTTTAGTGTAAATGGGAAGCAATGGGAAAGGTTTTAGGAGACTATTGAGACAGTCTGACTGTTAAGGGCTATTCGCTCCCATGTGAATGGATGGAAATGGGCAAGAATGGAAGCGGTGGGGGGTGGGGTGGTGTCATGAGGCTGTTGTAGTGCAAAGGATGGCCACGGTGTGGACAAGGTGGTGGTCATCTGAACAAGGGAAAAAATGGATGGGCCTAACATAATTTTGGAGCTCATGTCAAAGACTTGATGGATTGTAATAGGCAGAGGTGGGGGCGAGGAAGGGAAGAATCAAGATGACTCTTAGGTTGCCCTAGCTGATGTGCCTCAGTGGATAGAGCATTCGCCTGTGGACTGAAGGCTCCTGGGTTCGATTCTGGTCAAGGGCACATGCCCGGGTTGCGGGCTCGATCCCCAGTAGGGGGTGTGCAGGAGGCAGATCTCATCGATACTTCATTTCTATTTCTCTCCCCGTCTCCTTCCCTCTCTAAAAAAATCAATTGAAACTTTTTTTTTTTAAGTGGGTGACTAGTCCCTTGGGGGGGAACAATTCTGTCTCGGAGCATATTGATATTCCAGTGTGATTTGGGAACTTAGATTGCTTGAAATGGGAAGGTGTGAGGTATATTTACGAATTGCTGTAGAGAATTTAAATAACCACAATTTTAATCTGTGATGAACTACACGACAAATTTTTTAAAGCATATGATCTCAAAACCTTAAAAGAGCAGGGAACTGCATTTGTTATACGGCAGCAATTTTCAACCTTTTTTTTTTTTAACTCATGGCAAACTAATTACTAAAATCCTGTAGCACACCAAAAAATATATATTTTGCCAATCTGACAAAAGAATAGGTATAATTTTGATTCATTCACCCCAGACAGCTATTGTTGTGTTGGCTGTTGTCATTTTTAAATTTGACAATCTAAGGGAAAGTATCTAAATAGTCAGATGTTGCATGATTTAAAAATTTTTTAGGCAAACTGGTTGGAAATCACTATTACAAGCAATTCTTCAAAGTCAGTACTATGGAGCCATGGAGCTTTCTCAGTGAGAGGCATTCTCTGTATTCCCTTGGAGCTAACGGGACTCAGGGAAATAATTTATCCCTCCTTATTTTGCAGCTAAGGAAATAATTCTGAACTTTTCAGTACAGTTACTCGTCCACTGTCACAACCAGTAAATAGAAAGATCAGACTAGTCATTCCCAACCTTAGCTGCAGTGAACAAACACCATCTGGTGAACTTACAAACACAAACACAATCAACCAACCCTACAGCAAATAAACAAAAGGACTAATACCAACGAAGAATACTTTTTAAAATTAATAATTAAAAAAATCTTAAAGAAGTAAAAAACATCCCACTTTTGGAGATTCAACCAGCCTGGGATGAGACTCACACATCTGTACCTGTGATGGCGAGAAGCACCGGGTACAGCTTGATCCCAGAATTTCTGATCAGGTCATTCTCCACTTTCTACCTCACCGCTAAACCCTCATCACCTGTATTTCCTTCCCAACCAAAACCACTCATTTCTATCCACTGGCACTGTACCTCTGCAGAGTCCTTCCAGAGGCAGTTAGAAAACTCCCTGGGCTTCCAGATTCCACCCCCTGGATGGCTACCCTGTCTCTTCTCTGCCCTCCACCTGCCCCACCTTCCCCTGGCTACATCGATGCTAAGGTTCTGCTGCTCACAGTTTCCTTCCTTCTGGTCTATTCTTGCTCTAGCTGATCTCATCCACTCCTCTCCACACGGCTTTTCTGCTGATGATGGGCAGGCTTATCTCCAGACTGGACCTCACCTCCTCCCTGACATCCAGGACTGTGGAATTTATGGTTCACAAAGTAGCACAATGTTTGCACTAGAGAGTACCTTCAATTGTTTCTTTATAGGGGAAGACTGGTGAGTGGTAGTGGGATGGAGTTGATCCAATTATTGACATGTGGCAGACACACCCTGGAGTAACCCTAGCATTCCCATCTCTTAGTATCTATGCCTTCCCTCCCTTTGAGTTTAAGGCCTGTGACTTGTTTCTAATAAAATAGGGCAAAGGGAAAAGGATTTCACAGGTGTAAGGTCCTCAATCAGTTGACGGCATCAATCACAGCAGATCAGGCTGCACAGGCCTGACCTAATCAGATATGCCCTTTATGAGGTCCAGGCCTTCCCTGAAGCAAGAGACTTCACACACAGCAGAAACTCTCTCCCACTGCCGGCTTTGAAGAAGCAAATTGCTACAAATTCTACAGCCACAGGAAGTGAATTGTCTACAACCAGAGGGAGTTTAGAAGTGAATCCTTCCCTACTTGAGCCTCCAGATGAGAACACAGAGCCTTTGCCACCTGGATTTCTGCCTTGTGCTATGCTACACTCTTCACCCACATTACATGTTGTACCAATTTATTACTCAGCAGCAGATAACTAATAATGTTTTATGCTAAAAGCCGAAATCCTGGTCCTGGCCCGTGTGGCTCAGTTGGTTGGGCATTGTCCAGTGCACTGAAAGGTTGCCAGTTCAATTCCCAGAGCATATGCCCAGGTTGTGGGCTTGATCCCCGGTAGGGGGCATGAAGGAGGCAGCCTATTGATGTTCCATGCTCACATCCATGTTTCTTTCTTACTCTCCCTAGAAATTAGTAACTAAGAATCTTAAAAAAGTAAAAAACAAGACAAAACACACATAAAAGCTGAAATCCTGCATCTTGGTTTTCCCTCACTTGGGCTCACTTAGGGTGACCAGAATCTACTCATGACAGTGAGAAGAGCACATAAAAGACAAGCATTCGTAAGACAAGGAGCTGTGTGTGCCCACGACCTTCAGTGGCCTGGGACTGAGCAGAGGAAGAACATGTCATTGTATACACTAATGAAAGGTTTTCCACATCGATAAATTTAAAATGTCAGTACTCTACGATTAAACCAATAGTTTGTATATGGAGGGTGAAAGAATTTTCTTTCTGTGATGGGGGTTGGTCTCTTGCTCTGGCAGTGAAACGTAACTGCAGAATCCTAGCCTTCCTTGAGAATAACAGGTGCTCACTCTGAGGCAGGGTCAGTGCTCTGAGGTATCTTGTCATCTTCGTGACCTGCCATGTTCCTCTGATCAGTCAGCCAGGGAAGTAGGAGTTTTGTTCAAATAGGCAATGCTCCGACAAGGAAGATTTCATGAATTCTTACTCTTGGTATGACATAAAAGATTCCATTTCAAGGTTTTTCTGAAAAGCAAGGGAGCCAGCAGGGGAGTGGGAGGGGGAGGGGAGATCGGATTCCTGCAGCACTGGAGCTGGCAGAGATGTTGGAGGTTACCTAATTCCACCCACCAGTCCTATGATACAAGTTTGGAGACAGGCAGGCGGTAAAATCACCAGGCAATTAAATGGCAGAGGTATTAAAACCCAGCTCAACAAATTCTCTGCTAGTCTAGCACCCCGTGTTGTCTGTCTGGTTCCCCGTTGACGCCTCCTCCAAAAAATATTAATTCCTGTGTCCTTCTGAGACTTGTCACTAAAGTTGGTTAGAATTATTAGTTCTGCCCAAGCTCAGCGGCATTACACATAGACAACTGTCCACACTCTAGTCAGCCTTGATGACATTAATGACTAAAAAAAGTTGTCTAGACTGTATCTGTCTCTGATCTCACATCATTGACTTCCTTGGTGAGAAACCAATGACACGAGGGCCATACCTCCACCTCCACCTCCACCAAGCTTGTCTGTGTGGCCTCCTTTCTGGAGTTCCAGGAAAATTTGCTTATTTTACAGATAGGAACACCAAGGTCCAGAAAGGGCAAAACTCAGCACGTCCTGGCCCAGACCCAGCTCCCAGGGCAGGGCCTTGTGTCGAGTGAGAGCTTGAGCATTTACCGGCCAGGTCTGACAGAACAGAAACTAGTTAGTTTGGGTTTGCCGGGCAGATGGCTAGGAGCCAGTTGGATCTAATGCACTCAGCCCAGGAAGTAAAAAGCCAACATTAAGTCCCTGGTTGTGGAAGAGGGGCAGGGTGTTTTCTAAATAAATTTTAAAACCCTGCTACAGATGCTGCCAATAAGTGGACTGAAAGATACAGCAAGCACTTCTTTGAAGAACATTTCTTTCACATTAAAGATGGATGCAGTGGCTTGAGAGTGTTGACTACCTAAGTTTAATTCCTGGCTCAGTAACTTACCAGCTATGTGACCTGGGGCAAGTTATCTAACTTCGCTGAACTTCATTGTCTACAACTGTTGTTAGGACTAAATGAACAATCACTGGGAGAGAACTCCACATGCTCCATGATGCTAGCTATTGTGCTGTGGTTAGTGATTAAAACATCACTTGTTACAGGATAAAGTAGTCACAATTACTTGAGATATCCTTAGCCTTTTGAAATTTAATCTGCCATTGCAGTTCAGGGACAACAAAACATTTCAGTCAAAAGTGTATTACTACTGATCAACAAAATCTGATCAAAATAGAGCATTATACTCAAACACAGCAGTATATACTAGGGAGAAATTTCTGAAATGTTAGTCCTCCTTACTGCCCTCCCCCTCCCTGCCAAAAAACAACCTTGGTAATAAAAAACACTAAGCATAGTTGCAAATACTGTATTCCCTATTATTAAAAAAAGAATCTGTGTTGATATTTATATATATATATACCCTATCTAATAAAAGGGTGATATGCAAATTAACTGTCACTCTGTCACAAAGATGGTGGCGCCCAGTCCCCTCAACCCTGTTGGAGTCCCCCAGTCCTGGGGGAGGGGGGTGGCGGCCACTGAGAGCGGGCAGCATGAGAGGCCTGGCAGAATGCTTGCTTCGTCGCCACGGCAACGAGGCAAGCATCTTGCCCCAGCTGTGGAGGGCCTCTGGGCCGCGGAGAGCCTCTGGGCAGCGGGCATGGAGCAGCCAGGCCCCGCAGAGAGCAGAGAACCATGGGGAGTGGGCCTCAGCCGTCATGGCTCCCAGATTGGAGAGGGCGCCCCTGAGGGCTCCCAGATTGGAGAGGGTGCAGGTTGGGCTGAGGGACCCACCCCCCGCCACGAATTTCGTGCACCGGGCCTCTAGTATATATAATTTTAAATGTGCCCTTCAGGCATTCCCCCCATCCCTTGGACTTTTGCAAAAGATTTGCAACACATGGTGAAATATACTTAGAGCTACCATCACAATCCCTGGGCATAATGATGATCTTCAATTACTAGGAAAGGAAGGGTACTTCCTCTCTTTAGGAAGGTGGAAGACTAGTTTATAAATACTTTTATCTATACTGAATTACAAGATATCCCAAGCACAGGAGAGTTACCCCTTTGTTTAAAACAAATAAACAAACAAGCAAACGAACAGACCTGCTACTCCATAAAAAAACATCCTCCAAGGACTCTAGGAGCTTACTGAATTACAAGTGCCAACACTAGTTTCCTTAGAAAACCAAGAGAGAGATAGCGGTATTGCCCTGTGGAGGGCCATGCAAAACTAAACTGTTCTTCAATTTAATAAGGTGAAAATAAGTATCTGTCACGAAAGTTTTTGAAATGTGTGTCCAAGTAACTGAAATGCCATCCATGAAATAGTTACAACCACCAAAATAATGAAGGCTTATTTTTCTATTTTACTTCAAAAGGAACAAATAAATTGGGTCATCAGTCTGATAAATTCTGGATTTGTCACATCTCCAGAAACTGTACAAATGGATAGTTCTTTTGTTTTACTTAAATTATTTTTTAACATGTATATCACATAAGGCAAATTCACTTCATGCTTTGCTTGAGTAAAATGGAAAAAAAAGCTTTCTCCAAAATTGGCACTAACATTATTTTAAGTTCTTAACGAAGAGATACATTCAACTACAAGCAGAATGAAAACAGTCATGATACATATCAAACAAAATGATTTCCTTTATATCATCAGCAATGAGAACTCCAGAGGTAGAATGGCAGAAACGAGCATGGATCCTATCAGGTCACAACCAATGAAGAAATTAAATTTATTTATTTTTCTATGGTTTTGCCCATAAATTGCTTTACACATTTAGGACCTGAATAAAAACCACTCTCAGCAGAAATCTTGGCCCATTAATTCAACTGACATATCAATTTACAACTTTTAGAACTGCAGATATAAAAAATGTAAAGTATAAAATTATGTAAGTTTGAAATGGTTTTAATCATATTCATTAAAAATATTTACATTTCCCAGAACTTACTTGACAAAACGCCCTTGCAATATAATTCTACTCTAAACTTCTATTTATAAAATGAGGCTCATTTATGAGATTTCAATGAATGTTATACTGCAAATTACTTACATTTGTAAAATATTTCAAGAACTTTTCATATCAAAGGTAGTTTATATTGGATTATCTGAAACCCAATAGTGCCCACAGATGAGCTCCTTATAGTTCTTTTCATTAATGCTTGGAAAGCACTGTGAAAATGAAAAGTGCTGTTAAGTGCTATCGTCTCCCTTAAATTTTACTGACACTGTGTGCACAATGTGAAATAAACACATATGCAGCATGGCCATGTTTTGATATGTATTTTTATTTCCCTGCAGTTTTCACTTATCAAGAACAAGTAACAGGGAAAGTTGTCTGAACTAGTGCATAAACAAACATTCTGAAACACCACTACACGTATCTAATTTACAAGAACCGTATAAAAAAAGTCACTAAAACACTACACTATGAAGGTGTCCAACGCTTACAGTCAGACTTTTTCCAACCCGTTACTTGCCTTGTAGCCACAGGAAAACTCTCCAAAATTGAAAAGACAATCTTGCCACAACCCTCCCCCCCTCCCAACACCTGGGATGGCTCGATATCTAGACTTCCAATAATTATTGCAATGATATAATAATGCAATACATACCTGGTAAAATACCCTTTATGTGGTGTGTTACAGTTTTAAAGCCAGTTAAAATATGCAGTCTTCAGATAAAATGTAATCCTTGAAAAATTTTCATATCTGCACAGTTTAAATGTGCTAGATGCATAATTTTTCCTAGTCCTTTTTTCTGTGTAATTATTTTTTATAAACTGGTATTATAAATAGAAATATACATTCAAAATATATGGAAAAGTGAGTTACTACATTAAATTTGCATGTATCGATCCATCCCTTTCCCCTGCACAGTAATAGAAAATACTATTTTGCCTTGAACTTCATATTTGACAGTGAAATGCCACTAAAGTATTTACCAAAAAGTCCATCTAGTCAAATTGTGAAACAAAATGAACCAAGTGAAAACTTTACAGTTCCTTTAGAAAAAAATTACAAGAATTTCATTTCCTAGCTATGAATCTTTAACGTTTTAGACACAAAGTTGGATTTATTTTTACAAGATACAAAATGTAAACATGGCAAAATAAATAGTTAAAACAAGTGATGTAGGATCCCATTTCATGCTCATGATCCCATTAAAGAATTATTTTTTTAAATCCATTCAGTTGCAAATTCAAGTGCAAAAGCATGATGATGAATATCTACTATTCAAGTAACAGAAATAATATTGATGATACAAATAAACTATTTTACAAGGTAGTGATTTTCCCGATTTTACAAAATATACATCATATATGGATTACACATCCGATATACTGTAGTCCATTTAGGTCCATGGTTAACCTCTGTGATCCACAGAGTGTCGCCTTTTGCATTCAGCTGGAATATGAATGACTGCACACCATCAGCACAGGTCAAAGCCACATGTTTTAGGTTATGTCACTTCCATAGCTACTGTTGTCTCTGCTATTCCATTTAAACCCAATCTTTCTGGTTCATGGTTCTCTCTATAATAAGGCAAAGAGTAAAATAAACATTAACACTCTCTAGTATTTACAGATACCTTTTTATGTACTATAACTAAACACGTACTTCCCAAGAACATTTCCCAACTTTTATAATTTCTATACAGGAATGAGAAAAAGTTTCCTTCAGCTAAGAAATCCTATTAGTTCCTAATTACTTGATTATAACTATTTACTTAGGAAAAAAAAGGAATTTAACACAAATTTCAGTAGAAGCGAGTGATAAAATTACTTATGCAATATATAACAGGACAATCCAAGTTTTTACAATGGATGGAGCTTATGATGCTCCAAAACAATGATCATTAGGAGCACAATATTAAATTACTTTCTACTGTAGTTTAACTTTGCAGCTTCAAGGTCATGTAGTTATTAACCCATGCAAATCAATTTTTTAAATTCATTGTTCTCATGTATTAGTTTCACAGAAAGAAGATTTAGTTAATCCCAGAATATTATCAATTTTAATATATACATAGAATAATTTACTTTCCTCTTGTGTTTAATGTTGAAGAAAACACAAATGTGATTTGAAAATTAAAGCTCTGACATGGATGTTAATAACAACTCTCGTCCTCCAGACTGTTTAAACTACTAATAAGTCATATAAGAGTAACTGAAGTTTCTAAAATAGGCTCTGTGATATATCTCTTTTGGTTTGATGGTTCCCAATTTGATGTGGTTTTCTCCTGTGTTTTTATAATTTGGCTGGCATTTAAACACTGCAGTAGTGACCTCAAACAAATAATAAGTCAAAGCACTTTACACTAAGCAGATATTCAGTATCTGTTGAAGAGCAAGCCAATCAACAGACATCTATTACTTGAGCAGTAAAAAAAAAAGTCTTTTCCTCCCTCAGAGTAGCCAGCAGAAAAGGATAGAATGATGCCTGAAACAAGCACACACACACCTTGCTATGCTGCTGATGGCACTGCTGGGAGTAACCTTTGGCACTCTGTCCATACTGGCAGCAACTGTGGCAAGTTTTAAGGCTGTTGGCGATGGTGCTGAAGTCCGTGTATTGATATGCACATTGACTGGAGAAACAACACTGACGTTATTGAGGTGCACTGCATTTGTCAGGCAAGAACTGTTCATGGGAAGTGTCGGAGGACTGCTTGTGCACAAGGCTGGGATTAAGTGATTTGTAGTGGTGTGGCCAACTGTCCTTACAAGTTGTACGGCTGAAATCCCTGGGTTGGATGATAAAGCCATATTGGTGGAGTATAATGTTTTAGAGGTTCCTGAAGGAGAAAAAAAAAATCATTCAATTTATGTCATGAGACATTAAACTCTTAAAAAGATTTTAATAATAAAAATATATGCAAACATTTGTAATCTAATTAAATACCATGTCAACTTTCCAAATAATGGCCTCTCAAAAGACAGCTTCTGATTAGTAAGGACAACATACGCACCTGTTACAACCCCAAAGACAAAGACACCCTCTTTCTACATAAAAGGGCTTTGCAAATTATTCTGTTGCCTCCATATTTGGAAATTGTATAATAGGACAGAGTGGTCCATTATGGAGGCTGAGGGCAGGTGAAGACTATAGTTGGATTTCTATTAGAATGGATACATGTAAGAACATCAGTAAGGAGAAGCAATCAGGACTGTGGATGCACGCCAAAGCAAGTGAAAACCCTAAAGTTAGAGCAGTAATTGAAGGATGTTAAGAACAGCAAGTCTCTGAGGACTCGGGGTAGTAAGAAGCAGACAGGGTTTCAGAGCAATGCTGCACTTCAAGAGGAGTCAGAGAAAGCAGGCCTCTGAGTATGTAAAACCGGGGAGGTAAATCCATTTCAATCTTAATGATCGTCCTGCATGGAATTTCGTCTTTTTAACAAAGCATGGATAATTTAGCGGTGATGGTTCGTGATTAGCTTGATGCATTTCCTAAGATGTGAGGCAACTGACAGGACCTGGATAAAACCAGACAGGGAGGAGTCACACAGGCAGATATCCAGGGGTGTGGTACAAAAGAAATAGGAAGCAGGCTCTATTTGAATTCTAAAACACACCAGCTGTTCTACCACGCATTATCCACAGAAGACGTTTGGTACACCTCCCCCTGGATTTAAAAACAAAACCATACCTCAAACCACTGAGTCACAACTTGGAGCTATAAGTACCACACGAAACCACAGGCTTACCTGAAGGCTGGACAACACCGTTTATGTTGTTGTGCCCAGTGTTCTGTTCCTTGGCCGACTCACTGCGACTGGGAACAGGTGCACTGACCACTGCAGATGCAGCAAAGTGGGCGCTGGCTGAGTCAAGTGTTTTAGACATACAGTCAGAGGTGCTTGAGCCCTGTAAAATGAACAAAATTAAACCCAATTTTTTTTAGATGTGATTCCATGAACATATTAAGAAGTGGGAAAAACCCAAGAAGAGGCTGTTGCTTTTTCATACGGAACAGTTACAAGTGTTTAGATTAAGAGACGGAGGACCCTGGCCCTGGCCTGTATTGCTAGGTGGTTAGAAAGTCGGACATACACTGAAGGGTCATGGGTTTGATTCCCGGTCAGGGGCACGTACTTGGGTTGCCGGTTCACTCCCCGCACCTGAGGCATGTGTCAGGCAACCAATTGATGTCTCTCGCTCACACTGATGCTTCTTTCTCTCCCCCTACCTCCCCTCTGAAAAAGCAATGGGAAAAACATCCTCTGATGAGGATTAACAAAAACAAAAAAGAAAAGAAAAGAGACAGATCCAGGGCTTCATAGACTATTTTTGGCGTATGAAGCAGAGAAGTGACTAAAAACTGAGAAGTAACTATTTCTCAGAAAGAACTAGGGGATTAAAAAAACCCAAACCTTTAATGCTCTATACATTTTTTCCAATAAGTGTTAATGAATGCCTTTAAAAATACTTGACAATCTTGCCGAAACCGGTTTGGCTCAGTGGATAGAGCGTCGGCCTGCGGACTGAAAGGTCCCAGGTTCGATTCCGGTCAAGGGCATGTACCTTGGTTGCGGGCACATCCCCAGTGGGGGGTGTGCAGGAGGCAGCTGATCGATGTTTCTCTCTCATCGATGTTTCTAACTCTCTATTCCTCTCTCTTCCTCTCTGTAAAAAATCAATAAAATATATTTTAAAAAAATAAAAATAAAAATACTTGACAATCTTGATACTATGAGCAAAATAAAATCAGAGATGACTTACAGTCATCTTTATCACAATGTAAAAAAACGTGTCTTGGCTTAATCCTGGAGTAGGCTGAAAACACTTCAAGAGACTCCCAAAAAGCAAATAAAAAGGCAAGTTTAATGGCATTTATTATTTTTAAAAATTTATCTTTATTGTTGAGAGTATTACAGGTGTCCCCCATTGCCCTCCTCCACTCTAGGCCTTCACGGCACTATTGTCTGTGTCCATGAACTATGCATATATGCATATAAGTTCTTTGGTTAATCTCTTCCCCACTGCCTCTTCCCTCTGAGATTCATCAGTCTGTTGCATGCTTCCATGTCTCTGGAGCTTTTTGTTCATCAATTTATTTTGTTCATTAGGTTCCAGAGATAAGTGAGATTATGTGATATTTGTCTTTCTCTGACTGGCTTATTTCGCTTAGCATAACATTCTCCAGGTCCCTCCATGCTATCTCAAAGGGAAGATCTTTTTTATAGCTGTATAGTATTCCATTGTGTAAATGTACCACTGCTTTTTAATCCATTCATCTACTGATGGGCACTTGGGCTGTTTTCAGATCTTAGCTATTGTAAATAAAGCTGCTACGAACATAGGTGTGCATATAGTCTTTCTGATTGGTGTTTTCAGGATTCTTGTATATATTCCTAGGAGTGGGATCACTGGGTTGAAAGGCAGCTCCATTTTTAATTTTTTGAGGGAACTCCATACTATTTTCCATAGCGGTGGCACCAGTTTGCATTCCCACCAGCCGTGTATTAGGGTTCCTTTTTCTCCACGTCCTCACCAGCACTTGTTTGTTGATTTGTTGATAGTAGCCATTCTGGCCAGTGTGAGGTGATTCCTCATTAGAGTTTAATTTGCATCTCTCTGATGATTAGTGACATTGAGCATTTTTCCATATGTCCTTTGGCCATCTGTATGTCCTCTTTGAAGTGTCTACTTAGGTTCTTTGAATGGCATTTACTCTTGATTCTGTATAAAACTGGTAGCTATTACTAACAGCCAACAATCCTAGAATGTGGGCCAGTCCCAAATCCACCAGGATGAAAGGGGAGTGTTAAGGAGTCCCAGAGTGACTGAGATTTTCATGTTGCTGGACATGAGATCTCAAGGTTGGTGTACTGACCTTTTGAGAATGAGCTGAACTAACTACTATGGGCAGATGCTAGCCTAAGATATAACAAACTGAGTTAATCTCATTATTATTTTAGAATTATTTTTTAGAATTATGGTGCAACAAAATTTAAGACCTAAAACACTGGGTTTATTTTTTTTTCAGATGGCGCAAATCTGAAATACACTTCTCAGTTAGTTTTGTTTTTAGTGGTTTAAACAACAGAAATTCATCGTCATACAGTTTCGGAGGCCAAAAGTCCAAAATGAGTCTACAGGGCTCATCTCAAGGTGTTGAAAGCTTTTCTCTTCTGGCAATTATAATTTTATCAGGTATTTTTATTCTTATCCATAGTGTCTTCATTTAATGGTGCTTATGGACCTCACCTGGTGGCATTTTTTTCTTCAGGGAAATATGATTCAAGAAAATATGTTTAGAGTTAATGCACAATTCAAGAGAAGTAAATACCTTTCAGCTTGGGGCATAACCATATGGCACTAGCGGTTAGGAAAGTTAGTGTTTAAAAGTATTTTTTTGGGGGGGACAGTAAGGGTTGGGGGATAATGGTTCTAAAAGTATGCAATTACTTTTACAAATTCTCAATAACCCTTCAAAACATTTTTTCCTAAATTAAAAATATCCTATTTGGTTCTAATGCGCCTCTCATAAAATATGAACTTGTCACTTAAAATTAAAATTATGTAAATTAACTAAAAAGACACTTAGAGGTTTGATCTTTAAAATCAAGAGTGGCAATATCAAGATTATTTCCTCTGACTTGACTACAAGTGAACAGGACTATGTAATTATGAGAGAAAGGAAGAGAAATAAGCATGGTTAAAGACAGGCTTACCTGTGCTTTTGGATGTGTCTGTTGCGAGGAATGCTGAGATTGCTGTTTCTGCTGAAGCTGAGCAAGTTGCTGCCTTTGCATTTGAACTAGCTGCTGTTGATGTGTCTGAAACTGCTCTTCTGTGATACCCCCTGTTACTAATAAAGAACATTAATTTCAGAAGTATGTTTAAAAGTACTTTTAACAACACAAATAAAACACAACATAAATTTATTCTACAATTAAGATGAAAAGCAATTATAAACCGCAATATACATCATCAGCAAAGAATCCAATAAAAATGACAAATCTTTCAGCAAAAGTGGCTTATGCTAATATTCATGACCTTATGCTAAAAGTTCCTATATTTTTTACTATATAACATACCCCTGATATGAGAATTCTATCATTTATTCGGACTCGTTATCTGTAATCACTCTTACTTCTCTACACTATGTTAACTACAATGAGAAAACTTTGATTTATTAGTGCAAATAATATTAAGGCTAAGTTAAGTTATAGCCATAATAAGAACAGAGGACCATCTGTAATAATGTAATTGGTTCTGATTGCTGGTTTTCATCTATGACAATACGAAAATACCTTTTTTTTAAAAAAAATTACAAAATTACAAATCAGAGTGTAAGACAATGATGTTCATCTTACATAACCATTAACCAGCAATTTTCAACCTTTTTCATTTCATGGCACACATAAACTAATTACTAAAAGTCTTTGGCACACCAAAAAATTACATTAATTTTTTTAATCTGACAAAAAATAGGTATAATTTTGATTCATTCACACTGACAGCTATTGTGTTGGCTGTTGTCATTTATTTATTTGACAATGTAAGGAAAAAGAGGTCAGTGGCCCTGACCAGTTAGGTATTGCATGTTTTAAAATTCTTGCAGCACATTGGTTGAAAATCGCTGCCATAAACCATAGCTCAAGCCAATAGATTAGCTGTCTAAAATAAGTCCTATCTATAAAAATATGGGCTAGAAATCGGAGAGGTATTCAGAAAATTAAAGATACAATGTTTCCTCAGATAGAACTGATTATGCTGTAACCAACTGTATTAAAAGTTAGTAATTTAAAATAAAAGCAAGGCATCTGAAACTTTTGTTGAAAAGATTAGCTAAGTAAAAGTAATATAAGAAACATTTTTCTCAAATAAACATATATAAACTTTCATATTTAAGTAGCTTACTGATAAAATGATTTAGGACACAAAGCTATTTCCATAGCAGTTACTACGTTATTCGAGTCAAGAAATATTAAATCACATCAGAATATATGTGCTACTAGAGTAATTTTGCTTTTTTTTTTAAGTTAATTTTGAGAGAGAGAGAGGGAGAGAGAGAGAGAAAGAAAGAGAGAGAGAGAGAGAGAGAAAGAAGGGGAGGGGAGGGGAGGGGAGGGGAAAGGGGGAGTGGAGAGAAAGATTCCTTGCTCCACTTATTTATGCATTCATTGGTTGTTTCTTGTATTTGTATGTGCCCTGACCGGGATCTAATCTGCAACCTTGGCATAATGGGACCATGCTGTAATCCAGCGGTCACCAACCTTTCGGACCTCAGGGATCACCAGTGGTTTATGCTAATATTCATGACCTTATGCTAAAAGTTCCTATATTTTTTACTATATAACATACCCCTGTATGTTGGGTAGCTCTAATCAACTGGGCTACCCAGCCAGGGATGCTCTATTTTTATTGCTTTCCTTTCCCCCAACTATTTCTCTCAGTCAACAAGTATTTACTATCTATTGTGATGCAGAGTGCTGTATTGAGTTAGGCATGACTATAGGAAAAAAATAAATTAAGAAGGTCCCTGCTATGACGTCCTATAGGGTAGTTGGGAAGAACAGATACTTATAAAGAAATACCAACTAATAAATGTGTCAACCTTTAAATGCAATTGAGCAATCTAATCAATATAACCTAAAAAAGTTTACATAGGAGATAGACCCTTAACCTAGTTTACTTAACTAGTCCCCAAAGTATTCTGTATAGTAGGATCACAAATGGAAAAAAAAAATTGATGGTTAATCAGATATATAATAAGTTATACATAGTATAGTCTATTTTGTATGAAAAGGGAGTTAGGCATCAGAGATGAACAAAGCTTTAATATGTCTTCATTACTATTCCACAACAATTAAAAAATAAATCCTCACCCGAGGATGTTTATTGATTTGAGAAGGGGGGGTTGGGGGAGGAGTGGTGGTGGGGGGGGGGGTGAAGAGAGAGAGAGAGAGAGAGAGAGAGAGAGAGAGAGAGAGAGAGAGAGAGATATCTACCTCAACCAGTTGCCTCCCATATGTGCCATGAGGGGTTGGGGGGTGGGGGCCTTGAACCCGAAACCTAGGTATGGTCCCTGACCAGGAATTGAACCCATGACCTTTTGGTTTACAGATCAATGCTTCAACCTACTGAGCCTCATGGGCCAGGGCTTCCACAATTCTAATCATCATTAAAACGTGTATTAGACAATGAGAGGAAAACAGTTCTTACACAGACAGCAATTTTATTTTCAGAAGATTAAAAAGCCTCGGGCTATGATAATGCTCACTAAAATGTTAATATTACCTGTATTTTTGAAGTACACATTAGTTATCTTACTGAATTACCAACAAAATCAAATGTCTTTCTTTGCACATATTAAATTCACTGCAAGTATTCTATTTTTAAATGGAAAATAATAATTTTAATTCTAAATGTACAATCTTCAAAATCAAATGAAAATATGAAGTATTCATGAATTTCCAGCTGTTTGAAAACCTTGGGAAAGATGAAAAATAGTTTATTAGATACAAAGGAAGGAAGGAAAATTTCACCCCCCAAAAATCTGTTTAGTCCTATATGTGTAAGGAGTGTATCAATTAAAAAAAAATTGACTTGGAATCTGGTGTTAACATGGTCCATTCCTCAAATCCAGTATTATGCTTGTCCAGAGCTAAGGGTTATATTGTGGTAAAAAGCTGAGTCAGTGGTTAACTTTAAGTGAACAATAAACGAAACAAAGAATATACTTTTAGTAACTATTTTAAAATTAAAGAGAAATGAGGATAATGAGTAACTTTTCTGTTTCCAAAATATTGTAAGTCAGACAGTCATAAAATCTTACTAATTCAGAATAAAGTATATACTAAATTAGTAGGAAGTGTACTTTTTTAAATTAAAATAATTACTTTTGGTTGGTAGTCCATGGCAAACAAAGTATTGCTAATTATAGGTATTCAACTTGCTTTTATGAATAATCATTTATATATACAAAAAAGGAATGCTGATACAATTGACCATTTGGGGGGCTATGTCTACTTATTGCTCTGTTGAGAACCATTAGTTTGCTCAGGAACCCCATATTGTTTCCTAGAAAACTCAGGATACAATGTATTCTCAGAGGTATCTCCAACCAAAGAGCAATCCAATTATCCAAATTAATGGTCAGTGTTTCCCAGTTTTTTAAACTTAAGCTGACTACTTCTCATTTCTGATTCCATTACTGGTTGAGAATTTAATATAATATGCTTTAAAATTTTAGATTCATCGTTGTTTCTCTTCTCTCTCACCTCAAACTTAGCATATTATATCGATTCTTGTTACCTAGCATCTTCTTTACTATAAGGTGCTTGTGCTTGAAACAAGCTGAAGTTCCTCATTCAGAATTTTCTAGAGCATTGTTTAGTGTTATTGCAACTCTTTAGACAAAAATAGCAACTAGTACCATGACTCAAACAAAATATCCTTTGTAACTGACTCACTTTCCTTTTGTTAGGGTGAATGGAAAATGGTAAGAAATGTATGGTTTTAATGGCACAGACACAGTACTGAATTATCATTCTCAGGGTTGCCTTACTGGTTGGTGGAGGATGGTAATTTGATTGAAAGTACCTTCTCTACTAATTATTTTTCCTTTAAAAAATTACTGAAATACTTCCACAAGAGATTTATTTTTTACAATGACTTTGAGTTACCAAGAGGTAAGCATTAATATAATAAGGACAAGGCCATAATTATAGCATGAAGAAATCTGTTTAGGAATGAGATACAGGACAGGGGCCCAGAGCTTTGGGTCGGTGGTAGTGTCACAAAGGGAAAGAGGAATGTACAAAAGAGAAACCTTGTCTGCTTCTGTTGCTTAGGACCAACCCAAGTTCTTTCCTCTGGTTGCTCTGAAGTTGCTAGTTTAGAAGTGAAATTCATGCCAGTCATAAATCTGCCCTACCCAACCCCTCCAAGTCCTACTAGTTTAAAAGTAACCACAAAGCTGAATGTTTTGTGAAGATGGCAGTATTTCACTATTCCAAGTCTCACCTTGGGAAGTGTTCCTTTCCCTAAGTAAAAAGTTATGCAAATCTCCCTGGGTAAACACATTCTAATAGGTAGATATCCATATTACAGAATCTTCCCTTTTACGTAAATACTAGAGGCCGGTGCAAGAAATTCGTGCACTGGGTGGGGGGGGGGGGGTCCCTCAGCCCAGCCTGCGCCCTCTCAGTCCAGGTGCCGGGGGCCCTCAGGGGGATGTCCAACTGATGGCTTAGGCCTGCTCCTCAGCAGTTGGACATCCTTAGTGCTGCCGCGGAGGCGGGAGAGGCTCCCACCACTGCCGCGAGCCAGATTCTGGCTGAGCAGCACCCCCCCCATGGGAGCACAATGACCACCAGGGGGCAGCTCCTGGATTGAGTGTCTCCCCCTGTGCATCATAGCGGCCGGTTGTTCCGCTGCTCGGTCAATTTGCGTATTAGCCTTTTATTAGGATATTTTTAATGATTTCAGAGAGGGAGGGAAAGATAGAAACATCAGTAATGGGAGGAAATCATTGACTGGCTGTCTCCTGCATGCGTCATACTGAGGATTGAGCCCGCAACTTGGGCATGTGCCCTGACTGGGAATTGAACTGTGAGCTCCTGGTCCATAGGACAATGATCAACCACTGAGCTACACTGGCTGGGCTATCCTAAAACTTTTATGCTTGCCAACATTTTATGGCAATTTAAGAAAGGAAGAGAAACTGAAAAGAATAAAAATCAGGAATTTCTCATAAAACTATCCAAAATGTTAATGATTTTACAAATTGGTAATATTAAGATATCTGAAGATGGTCAAAAGGCTGCTGGTATCTACTACTCAGTATACTAAGACAAATAAGGAAAGTTAATTTGCAACCATGCATTAGTCAAAATCAAGATTAAATGTAAATTAATCCAGCCTATATTTTCTTAAGGTCTGGATTTAAGAACAGCATATCAAAAGAATAGTTTAATAATGCTATACTTTCAAATGACTAGAAACTTTATCATCCTACCTAATAAAAGAGTAATATGCAAATTGACCCTAACTCCGCTACACCCACAAGCCACACCCACCAGCCAATCAGAGCGAGTATGCAAATAAACCCAACCAAGATGGCTACAGCCATAGAGAGCAGGACGGAGGCTTGGGTTTCCAAGGTGATAGAAGAAGCCAAGCTTTCTGCCTTCCCTGGCCGGCCTAAGCCTCCACTCAAGGCTACAAAGTTTCAGTTATAGAAGGTAAACAAACCCTAAACAGAAATGGCTGCCAGCCACGGAGCAAACAGGAGGCTTGGCTCCGCTCCAGGCTACAAAGTTTCAATTGTAGAAGGTAAATAAATTCCAGATACCAGGGCCTCCTTGGGTTGCCAGGGGGTGTGGCTGGCCTGCAAACCACCATAGGCCCCTCTCTCAGGCTGTCCCACACCCCAAGGGAACCCCCACCCTGATCTGGGACACCTTTCAGGGCAAACCAGCCAGCCCCCACCCGTGCACCAGGACTCTATCCCATCTAATAAAAATGTAATATGCAGATTGACCACCACTTCAACACACAATATAGCTGCCCCCATGTGGTCAAAGATGGCTGCCCCATGTGGACACAAGATGGCCACCACAAGATGACCAGCAGGGGAGGGCAGTTGGGAGGCACTAGGCCTGCAAGGGTGGGCAGTTGAGAGGGACCAGGCCTGCAAGGGAGGGCAGTTGGAGGCGATCAACCCTGCAGGGCAGGGCAGTTAGGGGTGACCAGGCCGGCAGAGGAGGGAAGTTGGGGGCAATCAGGAAGGCAGGCAGGCGAGCAGTTGGGAGCCAGCAGTCCTGGATTGTGAGAGGGATGTCCGACTGCCCGTTTAGGCCCGATCCCACTGGGCAGTTGGACATCCCTTGAGGGGTCCCAGATTGGAGAGGGTGCAGGCTGGGCTGAGGGACACCCCCCCACCCCCGTGCACGAATTTCGTGCACCGGGACTCTAGTCTTTTTATATAAAGAATGCAATATTTGCTTGTAAACTTCTTGAAGATAAGGATTATTTTTTTTGTAAAACTTTGCAACTTTTAAACACTTAATATAGTGCTTTGCAAATATCCTAAATAATTATGTATGAAATGAATAACCCTTGATTGTTCACTTGCCATGTTCAACACAATCTACTTTTCCTTTCTCTGTCCTGATTCTATTCTTTGAGAATAATTTTGTAACTAAGAAAACATATCCTTATTTTACTTAATAGTTACAAGACGCGTCTCTGCTTTAAAATGAAGTATTTAGTTTTAGTTCTTCTAATACTTAGGACACACATTTCAATATTTATTCCTTTAAGTCCTATATGTATGATACAAAAATAAGAATTGGAATATATTTAGAACACAGGGATTATGACTTGAAAAGCATTAACTGGGTTATAAACAATATGAAAAAAAAAAGAAAATTCTTTGCCACTAGACCTCAAGTTCAAGTTGTTTTTTAAGAACTAAGGAACCTGTGATACAAATAAATATTACTTCCAAAAGTGTATCATATTTCTTTTCTGATTAAATCTTTTATTTGCTGGATTTGCCTGCTGTGAAACAGAAGATTCAGTACTTATAATTTGTCTAGCTCAGTGATACCCTGCCAGGTACAAATATGGTCCTGTGTCAGTCTTGGTACTCTTAAACACACATGCTCTCTAGACAAAGGCAACTAAGAATAAGCAGAAGGCAAAAGTGTTAAAGACACATAGACTAAAAGAAACCACATATAGGAGGATTCAATCCTTTTGAATGTATCCATCATATATCAAAATACAACTTTCTAAAAACACCTACATCCTTTGCTTTAGGCAGATGAAGGAATTTCTATCAATACTTATTGAATTGAAGTGAATCCACTTAAAATTATCTTAAAATTACCGGAACCGAGAAATCCACTTAAAATCCACTTAAAATTACCGGAACTGAGAAAACTAGAAGCCCATTGCAAGAATTCATGCACGGGTGGGGTCTGGCCAGCCTGGCACCAATCGGGGTGGATTGGGGCTGGGCCTGTCGGGAGGAGGAGATGGCAGGATGTTGGCCAGCTGGCCCATCCCCATCGGGGCCTGATTAGGGCTGGGATGGCTGGGGAACAGGGCTGTGGGCGATTGGACGGTGGGCCCCACCCCCGAATGGGGGTGCCGATCAGGGGCCAGTGGCCTGGAGGAGGGGCCATGGGCAGTTGGCCAGTTGGCCCTGCCCCTGATTGGGATGGAGGGCCGATCTGGGGTGGGGCCAGGCGGGGGGAGGGGCTGCATGAGATTGGCCGGCTGGCCCTGGCCCCTACTGGGGGGGATCAGCGGCAGGGCCAGCTGGGGGCCGATCAGGGTGGTGGGGGCCCATAGGGACAAGGCCAGCCGGGGGGAGGGGCTGCAGGAAGTTGGCCAACTGGCTTCGTCCCCTATTGAGGTGGGGTGACAATCAAGGACGGGGCTGGCCAGGGGGAGGGGCTGTGGGCTGATCAGGGTAGTGGGTGCCCGGTGGGGGTGTGGCCGGCTGGGGGTAGGGGCTGCAGAAGGTTGGCTGGCCAGCCCCGCCCCATATTGGAGTGGGGGGGGGGTGTGATCAGGGGCAGGCCGGCTAGGGGAAGGGGCTGCGGGCCTATCGTGGTGGGGCTGGCTGATCGGGGGTGGGGCTGGCGGGGTGTTGTGGGAAAAGAGGGAGCGTTTGGCCGGCTGCCCCGCTCTTGATCAGGGTGGGAGAGTACGATCAGGGGCAGGTCGGCAGGGGGTAGGGGCTGCGAGATTGGCTGGCCGGCCCCACCCCCTGATCGGGCTGGTTCACTGGCCACAGTGGGCATCATAGCAACTGGTCATTATGATTGCTGGATATATATATATATATATATATATATATATATATATATATATATGTATATGTATGTGTATATATATATATGTATATGTATATATATATATAGTACAAATGGATACTTAAAATTGCCATAGCTCTGTGGTTATTTAAAAAATGCTGTTAAAATACCTGTTTCATTATGCATTTATATATCTATGCCTACTATTTTGAAATGAAAGGAATTTGTTAAAAACAAACAAAAAACCTTGTGACTTTTATGACTAGAGGATCACACTTAGCAGAGAAGGAAAACTTCAAACAAAATCCTTTAGTAACAAATAATTATATATTTTAAGAGTTCAATTAAAAAATATTGATTCTACTGTAGCTTAAATGGTACTATGTTGAGAGTACTAAAAAAAAAAACTCGTAAGACAGGAAAAATTACACAGATCATTTTTTTCCAATGGTAGGAGAAAGGCAAAAATAAAAATCTTATTATCTATGATGTTAAACTTTTTAACACTTGTGATTTAACACTGTACACCATAAGTGTCTGTAGATGCAAGCAGTAGACCTTCCCCAAACATCACGCTCGTCTATTAAAAAAACAACACACTTTTCCCTAAGTGGCAGCCCTGACCAACTTTAAAATCATTTTTCATGAGAATTTTCAGATGAAAATATTCAAGAACACCCGAATTGTAATATATTTACTTTTATAATATTCACTGCAAATTGATTTTCTAAATTAAATTCAAAATGTCGTGGAGCGTGGGAATGGTTTCCGTTTTGGATGCATGGCAGTTAACTTTAAGTTCCCTGAGAAGTGTGTATTTTATTATCCTATATAATAAGAGGTAATATGCAAATTAACCATCACTCCAACACACAAGATGGCCGCCCCCATGTGGACACAAGATGGCCACCACAAGATGGCCAGCAGGGGAGGATAGTTGTGGGCGATCAGGCCAACAGGGGAGGGCAGTTAGGGGTGACTGGGCCGGCAGAGGAGGGAACCTGGGGGTGATTGGGCCTGCAGGGGAGGGCAGTTGGGGGGGGGGACCAGGCCTGCAGGGAAGGACATTTAGGGGTGACCAGGCCTGCAGGAGAGGGCAGTTGGGGGCGATCAGGTCAGCAGGGGAGGGCAGTTAGGGGTGACTGGGCCGGCAGAGGAGGGCAGTTGGGGGGGGGACCAGGCCTGCAGGGGAGGGCAGTTGGGGGGGACCAGGCCTGCAGGGAAGGACATTTAGGGGTGACCAGGCCTGCAGGAGAGGGCAGTTGGGGGCAATCAGGTCAGCAGGGGAGGGCATTTAGGGGCGACCAGGCTGGCAAGGGAGGACAGTTAGGGGTCACCGGGCCAGCAGGGGAAGGCAGTTGGGGGCGACCAGGCCTGTAGGGGAGGACAGTTAGGGGTGACCAGGCTGGCAGGGGAGGGCAGTTAGGGGTAATTGGGCCAGCTGGGGAGCAGTTAGGCGTCGATCAGGCTGGTAGGGGAGTGGTTAGGCGGTGATCAGGCAGAAGCAGTTAGGGGCAATCAGACATGCAGGCAAGCATTTGGGATCCAGCAGTCCTGGACTGTGAGAGGGATGTCCGACTGCCCGTTTATGGCCCCCCCCCCCCCCCGTGCCTCTAGTTATTACTAGAAGCCCGATGCACGAAGATTCGTGTAAGAATGGGCCTTCCTTTCCCTGGCTGCCGGCACCGCCTCTTTCTGCTTTGGCCCCAGAGCCACCTTTCTGCCTTCCCACGCTGCCCAGGGGCCTGGAGCGGCTGGGGTGGTGCAGAACGCCTGAGTCGTCACCATGGCAACAACGCAAGCTTCCCGCCCCGCCCCCAGCTGCTTGGTGCCTGTGTATGCAAATTAACCCGCCATGTTTATTGGATTAATTTTCATACTCACTCCTGATTGGCTGGTGGGTGTCGCGAAGGTACGGTCAATTAGCATGTTACTCTTTTATTGGGTAGATAACACTTAAATGCCTTTTTTATGCTAATGTATGGTAGTGTCATAAAATTCTAGAGCTGATTATGAAATTATTTAAGTTACATTAAGTTTTTTTCTGGACCAATGCATTTAGAGTATTGATGATACAATAATATGCAACAAATATATATTTTCTGGAAAAGAGTTAAGTCAGATCTAAAGTGGATTGGGCTGTATAGAAGAAAAGCTGCAAGTATGTTCAAGCTGCGAAGGAATAAATTAAAACCATTTTTTTGATTTAGTATATACATTGGTAAAGTAGAAACTCATTCTATGGTCAAATCTAATTATAAATCCCTGTATTGACAGGCTTTTTAAACTCCCTTTTTGGCAAAAATTATTTTGAGCAATTTTGGGGATAGGAATTCCTGTTCAGTTCAATCATTTGAACAATGGTCTTGGAGTTGGCTGAAAAAAAGATCTGACCTATATTCATCAACTTCCTATTATCTTTAGATTTCTGACAATCTTGCCACCTCAAAATCACATTAGGTATTTATCCATTTCAGCTTCAAAAGCTCATTAAACTTTACAGACTTATGAAGTTTACATAACAGGATGCCATTTTCCTTACCTAAATTCATTTAGGAGAATATTAACCAATTAATTTGGAGAAATGATATTCCAACTTCCAATCATTCAAACAAATTCAATTTCCCATTACAACTTTTAAACACATAAATATTTCTAGGTCAGTTTGAAAATAAGCAACTTAGTAACTAAAAGACTGAACATTATTGAGACCAAATTTCAAGCTAAAATGATTTAAAATCACTTTAAATAAGTTTAACATAATTTTGCATACTAAAACACACCATCCAGGAAATAATTTAGAAATCTATACCTATAAGAGAAAGAAAGGATATCACCAGTATAAGTCAAGTCACATCTATGTTGTTTCTGGATACCATGAATCATTTGCAATGCATTTGTTATAAGGATGTTTATAAATTATACATACTTGCATAAAGAGAAGCTATCCACAGAGGGAAACAAATCAAAATTACACGTTTGTTTCTCTAGATATTATACATTATTTACAATGTACATGTCATAAAAATATTAAATTATACTGAGCACAATGTTTCTTAAAATAAAAAAAACTTTCAAATCTCAATTAAAAAGGTGTTACCAGATAAAAGTAATAACTCTTCATAGAAAGCCTCTTAAAATATCATTTTACACAAAAAAAGCTTTCAATGGTACTCTTGAGGAGCAATGCCTATTTTTAAGGACAATTAATACTTAAAAATAAACGTTTTCTTTAACTAAAGCAGACAGCATTGTGCAATGATGATATGGTTGCAGCTTATAATCACTTTGCCCATAGGAATCCCTATGCATTCTGCTTCCATAGTCACCACAGCAGGCCCACACACTCAGAATATACCTCAATAGTATTATAGGTATCAGGACATTTTGGTTAAAATGTCAACCACAATAATTAGGTTTAATTTCTTAGGATGGAAGGAAATGTGGTAGATTAAGATAAAATTGCAGTTCCCAGTGGGATTATGAAAATAAACCTTCAAAATTTACCATGTAAGTTTACTGAGTATATAATGAAATTTAAGGAGAAAAAACCAGCAGGATATACCTCTAATAAAGTTAATAGCTTACCTGATATGCCATTCTTGCTGGTGTTCAATAAAGCTACAGATGCTGCAGAAACTCTTTTATTGTTCACAGTCTGCCCTGGTTTTCTTGAGGTACATTCTTCACTATCACTGTCCTGTACGTTTAGTAGCCTTGGCTGGAAACACTGTAGTCGACATGATCTGATATTGCTTAATATTTCAGAAAGGGACAGTCTATTTTCACAATGTTTACTGGAAGCATTGGTCCGAGAGAAATTAGAAGAAAAGTCTATAGTTTGGGAAGAGCTTGAAAAACCATTCAGCATTTCAGGATCTATCTGCTTCAGGACTGGGTCATATTCTGTGGATATTCGGTCCATTATGACCCTGAAAAACAATATAAAACCAAATATTATCTGGAAGAACTTAACATTTTCCTATACGTTTTCTTCTATCTTGTAAACAAAATCCATGTCAAAACAAATAGTTTACCTTCCACCTCTGCCAATTCGCCTCCTTGCAAATCCTATACATCTTCTTGGGACTGTGAGTGTTGTAAGGCAATGCCTATATCTCAACTTATCCAGATCTGCCAATTCTGAATTTTCAAATGAATGGTTAACTTGGTCCAAACGAGGCTGCAAAGAAAGGAAAAATAAATTAAAACTCATGGAGTAAATCTGAAATGAAAAAAAAGCTAACTCATGATAAAAATAAAGTAATTACAGCATTAGGAAAACAATTAAATTTAGATACTCAGAAATTTAAAAATTCAAACTGAATTTAGTTTACAATATAAACACATTTAAGGTATATTTAAAAAAAGAAATAAATCTTTAAAGAATAACATGGCTTTTAATATTTATGTAAAAAAGTAAAGATAGTGAAGTTAGTAATAAGCTTTCTATTGCGATAAACCCGAAGAAATTTTTTTGGACCCAAAATTACACTTTTTAAGCACGCATGGGTCAAGTTGACACTTCCTCTTTACTTTTAAGAACATACAGTCCATTTCTTTACCTTCTCATCCCCTTTATTATTCTATTTTTCTGTGTTTTAGCACTTCTGCCCCTTTAATATTTTCCTTCTCTCATTAGCATAATTTGTAAACAACTCCCTACCTCTTCTACAATAAAACACACACACCCTGCCCAGCCAGGTGTGGCTCAGCGGTTGAGTGTCGACCCAGGAACCACGAGGTCACCGGTTCAATTCCTGGTCAGGGCATATGCCCAGTGTGGGGAGTGCAGGAGGCAGCCAATCAATGACTCTCTCTCATCACTGATGTTTCATTCTCTCTCTCCCTATCCCTTCCTTTCTGAAATCAATAAAAATATATATTTTTTAAAAAAAACACACACACACCCTGAAAAGGCTATATGACAAATGGTGTCCACAAGCCATATATGAAGGGCATCCTTATAACTATATAGTTATACCTTATCTGAAAACCCAAACATTTGGGAGTGAGGCCTGTTCTTTGATATAATGCTATACCAAAACTTGACTTAATAGCACAAAATAATTTCTAAGTGTGTAAAATAGTTATGAATATAATGATTAGATAAAATTTAAAAATGGTCCTTTATGTTTGATACTTACTGGATATGTATGCACAAGATGGCTTGTCTAACAATAAATTCTAATAAATACTTGGCAGTCATCAAAGGTTCAATTAGATATTCTGGGCTTACCTAACTATAGCAATGACACTGAGTAATTTTCGTTAACTGCTGAGCTATAGCTACACTGAAAGCCCAAAGTGAGACTAGATTTCTAAAATATGAGTCATCAATTTCCAAGTGAAGAATTCTGATATCCTTTGAAAGAACTTAGTACCTTTGAGCATCTTTTACTGGTATCTGCACAGGATGTATTAAATAAAAAATGCTGAAGGATTTCCAATTTCTAGATCAAGACTAAGTCACCTTGACAAGAGTTACCTGTTAATTCCAGTTCACAAAAACATCACAAAAAATAAAGTTCTTACAGCATAATACTGGCATCCTGCTCGCCTCCTGAAAGCACAGGGACCATCAGGATCATTTTCTTCTTCAGGTTCTGATACTGGAGACGGTACCTGAAAAATGAGGAATGAGGCATTCTACTTAGGAGTTATCAAAAGTCAATAGATAAACCTTTGTAATGGTCTAAAATTAGAATCTGATCATAAATAGTATATCACTCCTATGTTAACTTGCAAATTTTTGAACCTCACAAATCCCTCCCTCTATTTTGAGAGGAAAAATGTTTTCTCCACATTTATTTCCAAACTGTGGTAATTACCACTAAGCAGGGTCATCCAGGGGAGAAAGGCATTTGTTTGAGGTTACAATATACCTCCACCAGCCCTATGGAGGATACAGAAATAGAAAGCTAGGGCAGATTGGTCTTCCTGCAGAACCAAGCCCCAAACCTGAAACTTGAAAGGAAATCCCAAATGTGAATTTTATACTTTGTTTCCTTTGCCAATCATCTACCTTTTCTAAAATGCACATAGAAAGTATCACAGACTTAGAAATTCTTTGCATGAAGCATACCACCCCTTCCTCCCAACCATCATTCCCCAGGAGTGGACTTTAGGATTTAGTCTGAGCTATAGGAAGAGAGAGCCACTTTAGGAAAACCAGAAGCACGATCAAGAAGAGACAGGAGTTTTAGTTCTGCTCTCCTGCGAACCAGTGGATAAGTCTGGTTAAAATGTTTGTTCTCTTAAGTCTTCTTTTTTTCCTTGTTTATTGGTCAAAGAAAAAGCATACAATTATTTTATTGATTTTTTACCAATAAAATCCTGATTTGTAAGAGCAACATTCTAAATCAGGGGTCCTCAAACTTTTTAAACAGGGGGCCAGTTCACTGTCCCTCAGACCGTTGGAGGGCCGGACTATAGTTTAAAAAAAACTATGAACAAATTCCTGTGCACACTGCACATATCTTATTTTGAAGTAGAAAAACAAAACGGCAAAAACACCCACATGTGGCCTGCGGGCCGTAGTTTGAGGACGCCTGTTCTAAATAGTTTAATGATGTCCAACTGTAGGTAAATACTTACTTTAGCAATATGGGGATACCATTATAAAAATGACAGGGTTGTCAAAAGACCTTGTACAAGGACACAGAGAAACCTAAAAGTTTCAAAATACAATTTTCATGTGGTTATGGGAGCTGCGGACTATGTGAATAAACATGAGAATTTGAACAGAAATGAAGATACCTTAATGTTTGAGGAATGTATGACTAGTATGTTGAGTGTGCCCTATTATCAGGATGGACAGACTGATGCTAGCAGTAAGGGAAAAATTTCTATAGGTCATAGTATCCCATGGTATCATTCTTAAAGGGACTGTATAGCAAAACATTATAGGTTCTCAAAAGTACCATCAGTATAAGGCCAATATATATCTATATTTGTCATATTCTGACTTAGAATTCTTCAATTATTTCCCAATAGTATAAGACAGAGGTCATTTGCTATCTGGATAGTACTCCAGGCACCATTCTGTTCACTCTTTCTTCTCTTCTGTGTTTTATGCTCCAGCAATGCCAAATTGCAAACAGTGCTCTGTAATATGCTGTTTTCTCTACCTACAGCCCTTCCCTACACTTTCTATCTGGAAACTTACTATTTTTTAGGACATTATTTCCCTCATTCTTTCAAAAGGTCATTTAATTAATGTTCCATGGCTACTCAAAGCCCTGCATAAGTCTAACTGGATGATCTTCTGACCAAAGTAATAAATTATTTCACTAAGTGCTTTTCAAGAGTATACTAAATTAAACACATCTTTGTGCATTGGTTACAATACTTATAATGCTAATTTATCATCTGGGATAAAAAACTAAATCAGTGACAAAAGAGTAAAAAATATAATCTAGCCAAAGTAAATATCCTATATAATAAAAGACTAATATGCAAATTGACCGAACAGTGGAATGACCGGTCACTATGATGCGCACTGACCACCAGGGGGCAGATGCTCAATGCAGGAGCTGCGCCGAGCCCGCAGGCCCCAGGCCAGCCAAGGCGGGTGTCCCCCGATTGCCCCACCAGTCGCCCTGCAGAGGGAGGCAACTGGCAGAGGTGGCAGGGGGCGGGGCCAGTGAGTGGTTGCTGCCAGGCTGGCCTAGGCAGGTGCCAGTGGAGGCCCCCTGATCTCCCCGCGGAGGGAGGCGACCAGCTGTAGCAACAGGGGGCGGGGACAGCAGCCCCCTCCCCTCCATCGCCCTGCCAGTTGCCCCAAAGATGGGCCCTGATCGCCAGCCAGGCCTAGAGACCCTACCTGTGCACGAATTTTGTGCACTGGGCCTCTAGTTTACATAAACTCTAGATTCTTAAATAATTATAATAAAGGGTTTTATAAACAGTCTTGCTTCCAAATATATCTGTGATGGTGTTTTTTAAATTTTATTTGTTTGTTTTGTTTTTTAATTTCTTTTAAAGCAAGTAAGTCACAATGTTAAAATATGAGAAAGCTTGTTTGTTACTGTATTCTCTTTAGGTTGCCCATACATATAGAAAAGAAAAGAAAAAAAAGAGGATATTGCTAGACCAGGTGCTAAACAATTTTTAAAAAGTGAACCTTTACTATATAAAATAAAGGTATTTTAAAAAATTCTCACCTGAGGATATTTTTTCCATTGGTTTCTAGAGAGTGGAAGGGGCCCTGGCTGGTTTGCCTCAGTGGATAGAGTCTCGGCCTAACTGAAGGGCACATGCCTGGGTTGCAGGCTCGGAGGCAGCCGATCAATGATTCTCATCATTGATGTTTCAATCTTTCTCTCCCTCTTCCTTCCTCTATGAAATCAATAAAACAATATTAAAATGCTTTAGAGAGTGGAAGGAAGAGAGAAGAGAAATATGAAAGGGAGGGAAGTGGGGGAGAGAGGGAGAGCAAGAAACATTGATTGGTTGCTACCGGGGCTGGGGAACCTGCAACCAAGGTATGCGCTCTTGACTGGAAATGGAACCTGCAACTCTTTGGTCTGAGGGTCAATGCTCTAACCATTGATCAAACGGCAAGAGCAAAGTCTTGTTTTAAAAATAGCACTTATGAAAGTAAAATTGAGATTTTAATTGCAAACATTTTTTTCTATAAAACTGTTGCAGTATAAACAAGAGAATTATCTTTACAAGTTTAAAACTTGAATCAGTGCTTCTAAATTATCTTTATAATCAAATCGTTACTGCCAAACAAATTAGCAAAATTAATATTAAAAGCTGTAAGCTATAATGGTGGTAAAAAGGGAATTACTGTTGGTGAATATTTATAATTATGTATTAAATGTCTTAAAATATTAATAATCTTTGGTTCAGTAATTTCATTTCTAATAATCTATTTTAAATAGAGAGAAAAGATAGAGATGCTCATTTCTTTTAAAAGGGAAAACGGAAAACCACCCAAGTTCTCCATAATAGAATAAATTCTATCCTACTGATGGAAAATAACAAAAAATAAAAACCATTTCAATGGCTATAAAAATAATGTGGAAAATATTTATGCTATACCATTAGGTGAAGAGAGCAAGAATAAAAACTCTAAGATGTCAATTATGTTTTAAAATATAGCAATATAAAAGACTAGAAGGAAATGTTTTTAAAATAGTTTTAAAACAAGCACCTGTGGAAATTCATCTTCATCTGAGCTGTGAAAGTCATATTGCTTAATGTCACTCTTATTGATCACAGGCAATGTCTCAGGAGTGGGTTGCTGAGATGTTATCAAAGCCTCTGCTTTAGGCTTCTTTGGGTACTTCTTCTTTTGACGAACCACATCAGAAGCCTCTTCTTTCAAAGACAAATGATGAGGGTGCTGTTAACATGACGATTTTCCCCCCAAAGGAAGAAATGAAAATCATTTTAGAAATCATGAAAAACTATACTGCTCTTTGAAAAACATACATTTTTTACCCCAGAGGTGATTTTATTTACTGCTTTTATTATGCAAAAATTATGTAATCATAAATTTAAAAATTTCTTACTGTCTATAAGATAAAAAATAATTATGGTACTTAAATTTACTTTATTTATTGTTATTAATACTTAAACTAAGATGTTAGTGATTTTAAAAAATTGCTCTATTGCAATCCAGCATTTAAAAAGTATTTACATTTAATTTTAGTTTTATCACTGTCCTAATGATGAAAATTAATTATTTTTATTTTTAAAACTTGAATTAGATTATGAATTTATTAACTAATTTCTACTTATTTCCAACTTTAAAAAAACTCAAATTTTTTTGCGGGGAAATAGCTAGAAAAAAAGTCACTTTTTAGAATGTATAATTACTGCCTCAACTGAACAATAATCAAACTGTTCTCAAGTTCCACAGAGCTCTGTGGGTCCTTCAGAGGCCATATGGGAAAAAGGCAGGCCAATAGGGTGGGTTTCCAGCCCCCACCTCTCCTCAACAGAGCAGCTGTTTCTGTTTTAACATACTGGCACTCTTTTTAACAAAAGGGACCTATCACTTTAAAAAGTTTGAAAATGACTGTTCTGAGCACCAAAGTACAATCAATATGAAAAGTGTAAAAATATTTAGGAAGTTATTCATTTCCCCATGTAGCTCAGATTTTTGTTAAAACTACTTTAGGGTCAAAATGGTACACACAATGAAAATGTTGCTTAAACGCCAAATTAGTGAGATATAAATTGTTTCATACAATGGGTACAGCTACACCAACTAAAAGAAAATATAACTTCTTAGAAAGTGCCTATATTTTAAGGTGGGGTATGTGATAAAGTAAATACAGTTAACTTTGTTATAGTGTAGAACAACTATGGATGCAACCATATATCTAAAAGTAGAATTTAAATAGGATGAGTGTTTATTCTTAGAGATGACCTACAGTAAGAATCAATATATAATAAAGACTAATTCTGTCAGTTATTTGGGGCTGAGATTTTCAGATTTTATGCCTGCCAATCACATACCTAGGAAAAGCATCTATCTATATACTAGTAAAGTGGATTTAAAAAATAACTTAGAAAATGTCATTTTTTGCAATGATAACATTTTGGCTGGTTATAGAGGCAAATGTGATTTAAGGGGTATCAGGTAAGTGGGCTAGATGCCTGTGATTAATAAGAAAGAACTTTGGTGTTTGAACCGACATGAGTTGAGTAAAGGAGTTTTCCTGCTCCACATTCTTCCTTGACCTTTAAGAATGAACCCATGAAAAGTGAGGATTGTGTACATTTTTTAAAAGATGAATTTTCCACAAACACCCTAAGTCACTTTTAAATCTTGCTACACAGCAAAGCTCTACTGTCTAATGCTTCAGTTAATACCTGTTCCTTATTTAAATCTATGCTCCTAAAATTAAAGGTCTTACTAATTTTTGTATTATCTATTGAATACTTAATCAATGTACCAAGTGAATACTGAATAAATATAATTGAATACTTTAATCAATGTGCCAATAGAATAATGAATAAATATAATTCTTTAGTCTAAGAAACTAAAGTAATCATTGTGCGATTACTAGGAAAAAATTGTAGTCTAGAAGTCAGAGGACATTTTCAAATCATGAAGTGTAGATAGCAACTGATAATTACTGGTTCTGGCAATGATGATGACAACAAGAATAACTTTCAATAGTCTCAATAAAAAATGCTTTAGTTTTAGATTTTGACGCCTGCCAGTAAGTATGATGCAGGATTTGCTAAGGCTAAAGGTAATAACTAAACTTTAACCTTATTCTCTACAGAAGCAGCTTGCACAGTAGAAAGCACATCGTCCTTGGTATAAGATCTAGATTCAAATCTTGAATTTGCCACTCATTAGCTATTTGATCTGGAAGTCACACAGAAGTAAAATCTATCTCAAAGGCTAGTTACAAGAATTAATAAGCCACATGTATGTAAAATTCCAGCAAAGTGTTGGCAAATAGTAAGAACTAAATACATGTTAATTACTCTCTTTAACCAAACTATACTAAGACAACTGCAGAAACCAATAACTGTGAAATCAATATTATCATACATGTTTCTCCCCAGAGGATATTCACCTTAGTTTTACATTCTTGGACTTTGTGATGATTTCCATTATGAAGAGTTGCTGGAGTGGCATATAATTCTTTTTCTGATCTGTTGATTTTCACTTCATTAAGGATTTCACCACCATAGTCTCCCAAATGATATCTTGAAAAGGTAACAACAACAAAAAAAATGTTGCACATTTTAAAAATGAAGAAAAACCAATGCTACCTCAATTAATTGGAACACAACTAGTCAAACAGAACAATCAAGATTCTTAAAACAAAATTTGCATGAATAAAGAAGTTCATAATTGGGATTTCGTAACTAAAACAAACAAACAAACAACAACAACCCCAAAACAAAAAATCTCTTAGGTATACAGAAGACAAATTTCTTGTATATTTTATATTTTGAAGCACAGGGAAAGGATAACTTCAGGAAATACATTAAATTCTGTTAGGTTTAGGGACAATATAATTATGCAGGAAAATGACTAATAAATTAGAGAATACATTTTCAAAATGCATTGAAACAAAAATATTTATATTTAATCAGAAAATACAATAAATAAAACATTCATTTCCCTGAAATTTTGCTTAATAGAAAATTTAATACAGAGAATTAGACAAAATGATCTCTAGGTTCTTTTCTAAATGCAATTCAATGATTCTGCAATAACAAGAACAAAAAATCAGGTGTACTTAGAGGATCTATACTATACCCCAAGATACCCCCAAATTTGTAGTCCAAATTGTAACAATCTGCTTAAACAAGTAGCAACCACAATTCTTTAAAAAAAAAAAAGTAGATTTTGTTAGAGTATCGATTTCAATTGTTTTAAATTTAACAACAACAAAATCTCTCTTTCTCTCTCTCATCTGGTTATATATTGCCCATAATTTGGCTAAAGCTGCCACTAGTATATAATTGTAGCAATGTTACCTTTTTTCCACAACTTCTAAGGTTAAGTGCAATAATTCTCGTTTTGTTTTCTCTCTTCTCTTAATCATTTCCAAAATTGTTATGGCTCTACTAAACTCTCGTCTCAGTTTCAACATCTTTTCATAAGAGGCTTCATCATTCTTACGATTCTATTGAACATAAAGACAATTAAAAAAGAATAAGCAATTAATCCAGTTATCCACATTTCTAGTTTCATCCAACAAATCCATTCTATAAAATAAAATAAAAAAGTTAAATGTAAAAGTTAAAAAGTCATCTAAACAACAACCACATTAAAAACCTATCTAACTCTGGAAATATAAGTATAAGCAAATATCTCAATTAATATTCATAAAAAAGTGTTACCAGCTGTTGAAAAGATGGAATGACATAGAAGGGATAATTCCAGTGTAACCAAATTTTTAAAATCTGCCTGAAACAAAACCTAGTGTATTAGAAAATGCAGTCCATTTGAATTGTAGCAAGGTGTTTTCCAATGACAGAGAGAACAGTTCTGTCAAATCAAGGTTACCTAAAAATAGCCAAAATGGGTCTCTATCCATCCATCCAGCTCTGTAATTGGGGGCTGGAAAGTTCAATATACTACAATGTAAACATGCACAATGACAAGAAAGCTTCACTTCAGGAACTCAGATATAAAACTAAAAGTGAGATATAATGTTTCTCAAGGAATGAGATTATCATCATTCATTGTAATAGCACCTCACTGCAGAGTAGAAGAGAGATTTAGTAATAACTATGAGTTTCAGAGTATTAAGTTCTTACTATGAAGTGTAGATACAATTTGAACAAACTTAGAGTGACAGTTGTGTTTAATAACCAGAGAATGCTCAGCTATAATTAGCAGCATCTACTTGTATACAAAAGTTACTGTTTCCATCCTTGACTTAATAATGCAATATGATTACTAAAAGAACCTGAAGAAAGCCAAATTTCATGCTGGAGGATTACAGAAGAGAAAATAAAACTTGAGAAAGATTAAAAGTTTTATTCTTTTTTTTTTCTTTTAAGCATAGTTTCTTATATCTTAAAATTGATCAGCACATACAAAACATAATCTAAACTAAGTCCCATTAAGGTACTGCATATCAAACATTAAGAAATACTATGTTAATAAGTCATCCCTTTATCTCATCAAGAGGAAAATCTTTTTTCCCTTCAGTACTATGTGTATGACAAAAGGCAAAATCTAACGCATGATTTTAAGCAATTTTTTGGAGGGAAGGGGGGTTAGGCAGCAATAATACCCTCTAATTAAAAAATAATTAACATTATCAACAGCAAATATTAAAAGTGTCCACTCTGTGCAGGATACTACACATGTCCTCTATACGCAGGAAGCTTTAAGTCTTATAAGAAAGAGAGACAAATAGATTACAATCCTATATAATAAAAGCCTAATATGCAAATTGTCCCCTTGACTGGGAGTTCGACTGCTCGCTATGATGTGCGCTGACCACCAGGGGGCAGTGCGGAACATGGCAGGCGCTGGCAGTGGGTGGCAGTGGAAACACTGCCAGCCCCTATGGGCCCTGACGAGAGCGGGACCGCGGCGGGATGGTGGAGCAGGTGAGCGGGCAGCGCCAAGCCAAGGTGGGTGCAAGCGGAGCCCAATTGCCCTGCTGATCACCCCACAGATGGCGACCAGTGGAGGCAGGGCTGCTGCCCGGCTCCCAGGGGCTGAGGGAGCTGGGCAGGGGCCCAATGACTCAGGCAGAGGGGGATGCGTGGGGGTCCGGGGGCCCAGAGGTCAGCTGGGACCTGCCCTTCCATGCCAGATGCTCATGCTTCGATCACCAGCCAGGCCTAGGGACCACACCCATGCACGAATTTCATGCACCAGGCCTCTAGTGATAAATAATAATACAAGGCTACAAGCCAGCTGAACAATATCCAAAAGAGCATGAGAACCTTTTAAGATTGCTCCCTCTTCACTAAGGGTTCCTCTTGAACTATGTGCTTCTGCCCTGTCTTACTCATTTACTTTCAGCTCTCTGTAGGCCCAAATAACTACCCTTCCTAATTTTTCCTTTCCCCAGATTTACAAAAAAACATTACATAGCATAAAGAATTCTCATATATCTTCAACCAGATTCCCCAAATGTTAATATTTCATATTTGCTTTATCTTTTTCTCTATGTATATAGGGTGAGGCAAAACTAGGCTTACAGCTGTTTGTGTGGATATAATGCAGTAATTAATAAACAAGAAAAACTGTTTCATGTACTCACAACTAGTTTTGCCTCACCCTGTATATATACACATACATGCACATATGTTATATGTTTATATATATGCATATTGTTATGGACTGAATGTTTGTGTCTCCTGAAAATTCCTACGTTGAAATTCTAGTCTCCTAATGTGATGGTATTTGGAGGTGGCAGTGATTAGGCTATCAGTGTGGTCCTTAGGAATGGATGAATGATCTTATACAGAAAACCCGAGAGAGCTCTCTGGACACAGAAAGATGACCGTCCATGAACCAGGAAACAGGCCCTCATCAGACACCGAATCTACTGGGACCTAGACCTTGGGCTTCCAAGCCTCCAGAACTGTGGGAAATATATGTTTGTGTTTAAGCCACACAGCCAGTCTTTGGTATTTTTATTACAGCAGCCCAAATGAACTAAGAAACATATACACACATGTTTATTAACAGTAGTATTTTAAAGATTTTTTGAAAAAAAGGTAAGATAAAATCCCCCTTTATTCCTAGACACATTTAAAGTGTATTTTCTAAAAATAATATTCTCTTATATAATCACAGTAATTATAAAAATCAGGAAATTAACATGATGTATTCCTATTATCTAATTTATAGATTTAATTCATATTTACCTAATTGTCCTACTAATGTTCTTTACAGCAACATAATAGTTATATTTTTATATATTTATATAACTTGTTAAAAAGGACATTAAGTGGGACAACAGTAATTTTTATTATTAAAATTCATTAAAATGTAATAATTTTTTCTATCTAGGATCTAATTCAGGATAAAACTGCATTTAGTTGACATGTTTCTCTAATCTGATTTTCTACAGTGATCATGACCTTTTTATAGATACATGAATTTAAATACGTTTTTATTGATTTCAGGGAGAGGGAGAGAAATATCAATGATAAGAGAATCATTGATCGGCTGCCTCCTGCACATCCTCTAGTGGGGATCGAGCCCACAACCCGGGCATGTGCCCTGACCAGGAATCAAACCGTGGCTTCCTGTTTCATGGGTTGATGTTGAACCTCAGAGCCACACAGGTTGGGTGTGACCTTGATATTTTTGAAGAGTAGAAGCCATTTATTTTTACAGAATGTTCCTCAATTTGGGTGTCTTTGATGTTTTCCCACAATTAAATTCAGGTTACATATTTTTAGTGGGACTATCACAATAGTATTATATCCTTCTCTCACCATATTACAAGTTAAATTATATCTATTTGTCCTATTAATGCTGATGTTAGCTTTGATCACTTGATTATGATGACACCTGCCAGGTTTCTCTAGTAAAATTACTATTTTTCCTTTTTAAATCAAAAAGTATGCGGTAGAACTTTTGAATCTTTTTCATCAAATCTCCCCCCACTAGTTTTGTATCCACTGATTCTAACTTTTGCTTGAAACATTTTTACTACGGTAGTTGCCAAATGGTGATTTTCAAATTCAATGATTCCGTTGACATTTATAAGTTGCAATTCTCTTATAAGGAAAAGAGTACCTTTCTCTTATCTATGGGTCTGTATGTCAATTATCCATTCATCCATCCATTTATATCAGTATGGACTCATGGGTTAGTTATATTCTATCGTTTATCATTATTCTTATTTATTCTGACACTCAAACTTTCTTAGTTCTGCTCAGTGGAGTCCTCCTTCTGACATGGCTCCAACATATTTTAATCATATTCTTATTTTCTGGCATAGCAGAATGTTCCAAGCTTATCTTTATGCTTTCTCAGCCCCAGATCTGGAATCAATCATTTTTCTAAGGAGCCCTGGTTCCTTTTTATGAAAAACAGTATTTAAAGTCACAATCTACATGCTAAGCATGCCCACTGCTACTGAGTCATTGCTTCTAGACCCTCTCAGAGAACAGAGTTAGGAAATACTTATGTAATATATATATGCACATACACGTGCACAGAGCTATATATCTATTTCTAACTGTACCAATATATTAAAACCCATGAGTTCGTACTGACAACTTTTCTATATGCTTTTAAGATGCCCCTACCCCCTACATTCAAACCCACTCATTCCCTTTACTCTTCCTCACAAGTGTTTCTGCTCAAGGCCAATTCCTTTCTTCCTATTCCAGTAACATATAGTTCTGACCTACTGCCAAATCCCTAGGGAAATGGTTCTCAAACTGCTTCACTTTAGAATTAACTGTAGATCTTTTTATAACCAAGGGTAATTCACAGGTGACTGTTATGTGCAGTCAGACTGACAACCACTACCATGAGACTTCCCTCTCCTGTTTGTCTTGCTTCTTCTGGTCCACAGAGAGGAAGGAGAGAAGGCACAGATACTAACAATTGTTTATCTGGGGTTAAACATACTAAATGTATATTGGGATTCAAGACTTCCCAATCAGTACATTTAGACTTGCTGGTGCCTTAAGACCATCTCATTTAAGAACAGCCTAAAGTACTTAAATATTCCCAAATTAAATATTAGTTTGGTGAATTAAAATTAAATTCTAGACTACCAAGCAAGTATTTCAGAAGTCCCTTACTTTTAGTCTTTGCATTTTGTGGCAATAGAGAAGGAAGCAGAGAATCTTTGCTTGCTGTATTCATTTTTGCATATTCCAATGCTTGCCCACCTCTTAAACACCTGGGGCGGGGGTAGGGAGTACTCATTGTTAACTGCTTTCCCAACTTTCTCATTTTGAAACAAACATTTCTACCAGCAATAGCATACATGAAGGGGAATAGTCTTTTGTCCCACAACTGAAAACAGAGAGGAATAAAAAGACTACTGGAAAAGAAACCACACCACAGGTAAGAGTAGGGGTAGGAATTAAGATTCAGGAAAAAGCTGGACTAGTTATTACACAACTAGAGGCCCGGTGCACGAAATTCGTGCACGGAGGGGGGTTGTCCCTCAGCCCAGCCGGTACCCTCTCCAATCTGGGACCCCTCAAGGGATGTCCGACTGCCTGTTTAGGCCCGACCCCAGGGCAGTCGGACATCCCTCTCACAATCCAGGACTGCTGGCTCCCAACTGCTTGCCTGCCTGCCTTACTGATTGCCCCTAACCGCTTCTGCCTGCCAGCCTGATCACCCCCTAACCACTCTGCTGCCAGCCTGTTTGCCCCCAACTTCCCTCCTCTGCCAGACTGGTCACCCCTAACTGCCCTCTCCTGCAGGGTTGATCACCTCCAACTGCCCTCCCTTGCAGGCCAGGTGCCTCCCAACTGCCCTCTCCTACTGGCCATCTTGTGGTGGCCATCTCGTGTCCACATGGAGGCAGGATCTTTGACCACATGGGGGCAGCTATATTGTGTGTTGCAGTGGTGATCAATCTGCATAATACTCTTTTATTAGATAGGATAGAGGCCTGGTACAGGGGTGGGGCCCAGCTGGTTTGCCCTGAAGGGCGTCCCGGATCAGGTGGGGGTTCCCTTGGGGTGTGGGGCGGCCTGAGCAAGGGGCCTGTGGTGGTTTGCAGGCGGGCCACGGCCCCTGGCAACGAAAGCGGAGACCCTGGTATCTGGAATTTATTTTCCTTCTACAATTGAAACTTTGCAGCCTGGAGCAGAGCCAAGCCTGGGGCTCCCTCTGAGGCCGGTAGACATTTGTGTTGGGGTTATAATTGAAACTTTGTTGCTTTAAGCGGGTGGGCCCGGCCAGGATGTGCAGAAAGCTTTGCTTCCCCTGTTGCCGGCGGCAACCCTGGCCTGCTCTCTCAAGCTCCATTCTGCCGCCATTTGTTTGAATTTGTTTACCTTCTATAATTGAAACTTTGTAGCTTGAGTGGAGGCTTAGGCCTGGCAAGAGCAGGCGGAAAGCTTGGCTTCCTCTGTTACCTAGGAAACCTTGCTCTCTGTGGCTGTAGCCATCTTGGTTTGGGTTAATTTGCATACTTGCTCTGATTGGATGGTGGGCGTGGCGTGGCTTGTGGGTGTGTCAGAGGTATGGTCAATTTGCATATTTGTCTATTATTAGATAGGATGGAGAAGCACATAAAAATAAGAAAACATTACAAGAAATTCTCAATACTAATTAGAAAATAGTAACTTAACCTATCCTATCCTATCCTGGCCGGGCTCACCCACTTAAGGCAATAAAGTTTCAATTATAACCCCAACACAAATGGCTGCCGGCCTCGGAGGGAGCCCCAGGCTTGGCTTTGCTCCAGGCTACAAAGTTTCAATTGTAGAAGGAAAATAAATTCCAGATACCAGGGCCTCCGCTTGCATTGCCAGGGGGCGTGGCCGGCCTGCAAACCACCACAGGCCCCTCGCTCAGGCCGCCCCCACACCCCAAGGGAACCCCCACCTGATCCGGGACGTCCTTCAGGGCAAACCAGCTGGCCCCCACCCCTGTACCAGGCCTCTATCCTATCTAATAAAAGAGTACTATGCAGATTGATCATCACTGCTACACACAATATAGCTGCCCCCATGTGGTCAAAGATCCTGCCCCCATGTGGACACGAGATGGCCATCACAAGATGGCCAGCAGGAGAGGGCAGTTGGGAGGCACCCGGCCTGCAAGGGAGGGCAGTTGAGAAGGACCAGGCCTGCAAGGGAGGGCAGTTGGAGGTGATCAACCCTGCAGGAGAGGGCAGTTAGGGGTAACCAGGCCGGCAGAGGAGGGAAGTTGGGGGCAAACAGGCTGGCAGCAGAGTGGTTAGGGGGTGATCAGGCTGGCAGGCAGAAGCGGTTAGGGGCAATCAGGAAGGCAGGCAGGCAAGCAGATGGGAGCCAGCAGTCCTGGATTGTGAGAGGGATGTCCGACTGCCCGTTTAGGCCCGATCCCAGGGATCGGGCCTAAACGGGCAGTCGGACATCCCTTGAGGGGTCCCAGATTGGAGAGGGTACAGGCTGGGCTGAGGGACAACCCCCCTCTGTGCACGAATTTCGTGCACCGGGCCTCTAGTTTAAAAATAAAACACATTTAAACATTTAGAATATTGTTTAAAATGCAATAAATACTTCCTATACTTTTCCTTCAAGACACTGCTAAAAGTTTATGCTTTGCAATATATCTAAATTAATTACATTTCTTTTAAAAAGCCACTGGCAGTTCAAATGATTCAGATAAACCTTTCCTTCCTCATGCCCAATAATCTATATTTATAAGTTTTATTATATTTACAAATTTATCTCACTATAATCTTTTCTAAGGCACTAAATCTTCATAACATATCTTAGATTTCCTTAGTTAAGAACTAAAACACTAAACTGAAAACTCAGTTCAGGTTAGGGAATGCCATCTACACTTGGGAAATCCAAGAAAGAGTTAACTCTGCTTGTTTTTTTTTTTCTTTCTTTTTTTTTTTTTACTTTTTTTTTTTCTTTTTTTAAATTTCTTTATTGATTAAGGTGTCACATATTTGTCCTCATCCCCCCATTCCCATCCCACCCCTCTCCCCACGCATGCCCCAATCCCCTGTTGAACTTAACCGTTGGATAGGCTTATATGCATGCATACAGGTCCTTTGGTTGAACTCTCCCCCTCCCCCCACCTTCCCCCTACCCTCCCCTATCCTCCCTCTGAGGCCCGATAGTCCAATCGATGCCTCCTTGCTTCTGGTTTTGTTCTTGTTCCTCAGTCTATGTTGTTCATCATTTCCCCTAGATGAGCGAGATCATATGTCACTAGATATATACTAATAAGAACTGAATGTGAGACGAGCAATAATAGTTATGCTGACAGGCAAATGAATCAATCTGTAGCGAGCTTCCCCCTGGACCAACAGTTCTTTTGAGACCCAATTTCAATGTCCAGTAGTTCCTTATGTGTACATGTCAGCACTGACCCCTCAGCTCTGGATGGTGGACAAATGGTGGTAATGGAGGTCCGACTCCCTCTGGTTTGGTCTCGGCCGAACCCAGGGGCACGGCGTCACCCGGACTAAGGGGCACGTGGCCTCACCCATACCCAAGGGGCGCGTAGTCTCACCCGGGCCTGGGACCCAGCCTCACCCAGATGGATCCAGGGGCGCACGGCCTCACCCGGACCCAGGATCTGGCTTCACCCGTACCCAGGGACGCTTGGCCTCTCCCAGACCCAGGGCCACTTGGGCTCACCCGGGCCTAGGTGCACGAGGCCTCATCCGGATCCAGGGACGCATGGTCTCACCCGGACCCAGGGACGCTTAGCCTCTCCCAGACCCAGGGCCACGTGGCCTCACCCGGGCCTAGGTGCACGAGGCCTCATCCGGATCCAGGGACACATGGTCGCACCCGGACCCAGGGACGTTTGGCCTCTCCCAGACCCAGGGCCACTTGGGCTCACCCGGGCCTAGGTGTACGAGGCCTTAACCGGATCCAGGGACACATGGTCTCACCCGAACCCAGGGACGCTTGGCCTCTCCCAGACCCAGGGCCACTTGGGCTCACCCGGGCCTAGGTGCACGAGGCCTCACCCAGATCCAGGGACACACGGTCTCACCCGGACCCAGGGATGCTTGGCCTCTCCCAGACCCAGGGCCACTTGGGCTCACCCGGGCCTAGGTGCACGAGGCCTCACCCGGATCCAGGGACACATGGTCTCACCCGGACCCAGGGATGCTTGGCCTCTCCCAGACCCAGGGCCACTTGGGCTCACCCGGGCCTAGGTGCACGAGGCCTCACCCGGATCCAGGGACACATGGTCTCACCCGGACCGAGGGACGCTTGGCCTCTCCCAGACCCAGGGCCACTTGGGCTCACCCGGGCCTAGGTGCACGAGGCCTCACTCGGATCCAGGGACGCATGGTCTCACCCGGACCCAGGGACGCTTGGCCTCTCCCAGACCGAGGGCCACTTGGGCTCACCCAGGCCTAGGTGCACGAGGCCTCACCCGGATCCAGGGACACATGGTCTCACCCGGACCGAGGGACGCTTGGCCTCTCCCAGACCCAGGGCCACTTGGGCTCACCCGGGCCTAGGTGCACGAGGCCTCACTCGGATCCAGGGACGCATGGTCTCACCCGGACCCAGGGACGCTTGGCCTCTCCCAGACCTAGGGCCACTTGGGCTCACCCAGGCCTAGGTGCACGAGGCCTCACCCGGATCCAGGGACACATGGTCTCACCCGGATCCAGGGACGCTTGGCCTCTCCCAGACCCAGGGCCACTTGGGCTCACCCAGGCCTAGGTGCACGAGGCCTCACCCGGATCCAGGGACACATGGTCTCACCCGGACCCAGGGACGCTTGGCCTCTCCCAGACCCAGGGCCACTTGGGCTCACCCGGGCCTAGGTGCACGAGGCCTCACCCGGATCCAGGGACACATGGTCTCACCCGGATCCAGGGACGCTTGGCCTCTCCCAGACCCAGGGCCACTTGGGCTCACCCGGGCCTAGGTGCACGAGGCCTCACCCGGATCCTGGGACACATGGTCTCACCCGGACCCAGGGACGCTTGGCCTCTCCCAGACCCAGGGCCACTTGGGCTCACCCGGGCCTAGGTGCACGAGGCCTCACCCGGATCCAGGGACACATGGTCTCACCCGGACCCAGGGACGCTTGGCCTCTCCCAGACCCAGGGCCACTTGGGCTCACCCGGGTCTAGGTGCACGCGGCCTCACCCGGATCCAGGGACACATGGTCTCACCCGGACCCAGGGACGCTTGGCCTCTCAGACCCCGGGGCACGTGACCTCACCCATGCCTAGGTGCACGAGGTCTCACCCGGATCCAGGGACACACGGTCTCACCCGGACCCAGGGACGCCTGGCCTCCCCCAGACCCAGGGGCACGTGGCCTCACCCGGGCCTAGGCGCACGAGGCCTCACCCGGATCCAGGGACACACGGTCTCACCCGGACCCAGGGACGCCTGGCCTCCTCCAGACCCAGGGGCACGTGGCCTCACCCGGGCCTAGGCGCACGAGGCCTCACCCGGATCCAGGGACACACGGTCTCACCCGGACCCAGGGACGCCTGGCCTCCCCCAGACCCAGGGGCACGCGGCCCCACCTGGGCCTAGGTGCACGAGGCCCCACCCGGATCCAGGGACACATGGTCTCGCCCGGACCCAGGGGTGCGTGGCCTCCCTCAGACCCAGGGGCACGTGGCCTCACCTGGACCTAGGTGCACGAAGCCACCCGGACCCAGGGGCGCGTTACCTCTCTCAGACCCCTGGTCGCGTGGTCTCACCCGGATCCAGGGGCTCACGGCCTCACCCGTACTCGGGACCCAGCCTTACCCGGATCCAGGGGCCCACGGCCTCACCCGGACCCAGGGTTCAGATTCGCCCGGACCCAGGGGCACATGGCCTCACCCGAACCCGGAATCCAGCTTCACCTGGACCCAGGGGCGCGTGGCCTCACCCAAACCCAGGGGCGTGAGGCCTCACCTAGGCCCAGAGGCGTGTGACCACATCTGAGCCCAGAGGCTCGCAGGCTCGCCTGGACTCGGGTCTCAGCGGGGTTTCGTCTTCTTGATCCCAATTCCTGTTGGTCAATTCCCTCGGTCATTTTCTCAGAGCTCCAGGGCGGCTGCCGCAGAACTCGTTGGGCGGCGGGCTCGGCAAGGCTCCGGTGTGCCCGGTGCCCGGCGGTGGGCTGGTCCGGCGTCGCTGCGTCGGCCCTTGGGTCTGCAACGGTGGCCAGTCGCTGAGCGTGCGCACCTGGCCACTTCGGGGCATTGAGATTCTTGAAGGACTCGGAGGTCAGCAAGCACGGAGTCTCCCACCCCATGTCTCCCAGGGGCTCGTCTGTCCGTGCTCGGCAGCGAGTGGAGCCGTCCCCTCAGCCGGAGACCGCCGGGGGAACTGCGCCGAGCACGTTCCAGGCCACCATTGTGTCGCCTGAGCCATAGTTCTTAAAGTGTGGACTTTGGGTCACCGGCATCAGCATCATCCTGCGTACCCCTCTCTTTTATTCTAGTTGTAGAGCATCTGCTCAGCCAGCCCCCTGGTCTTTCTGGCTGGTGTCTGCTCTGTTCTCCCGTCGTAGTCTCAATATTGTTGTGGTAGGCAACGATCAGGCTGCCGCCCTATGTCTCCATCTTGGTCCTCCTTTGTACAGTTAAGTCTTGATTGTTGTTGGTGTCACTGGGAGGAATTGTCCTCCAGGCCAATTGGCCGTGAGGACCCTCTTTGTCTATATAGGAAGAGTTGCTGTGCAGGAGACATGTTTGTGGGCCGGGTCTTGATGCAGCAATGCCTTGGCGCTCACTGAGTCTGCCTCTAGAATGCCTCCCTTATGCAAGTGATTGAAATCTGGTGTCATCTCCCACCAACCACTAGATGCCCTCGTTTCTGGGTCTCCAATGTAGTGTGGGTCAGCCACTACCTGAGGCACTCAGCAGGAAAAAGCTTCTGCTCAGCTTGGCTGGGGCGGAGCTACAGAGTGGAGCCTACAACCTTGGCTTCCTGTCAGCCCCGCCCTATGAGGCTCCTGTGTCTGTGTCCCTCTGTATTCCCCGCAGACACCCCCGAGAGAAACGCGCCCTGGAGTTTCGCCCACTGCCAAACAGTCCAGTCCCTCCCCTAATGAATCTGGACTCCCAGATTCTCGCCTGGAACTGGGCTTCAGTGTAGTCGGAACTGGGTCTCAGCGCAGTCTGGCGTCCCTGTCTCCTTCCCAGAGGGCCACCCAGTGGCGCAGGCAAAAGTCCGTCCTCTGCGCACCTTCCAGTGCGCGCGTCTGGAGCCGCCGCTTCTCTGTGCCTCCGCCACCACAGCCCAAATTCATTCCCCCTGCGTGCGCCTGGCTTCTCAGGGTTTCGCCCGGAACTGGGGTTCAGTGCAGTCGGAACTGGGGTTCAGCACGGTCCTGAGCTTATGTCTCCTTCCCGCTAGGGCAGTTCAGTGGCGCAGGCAACAGTCCGTCCTTTGCGCCCCTTCCCGTGCGCGCCTCTGGAGCTCTGCCTTCCTCCGCTCCTCTGTGCCTGCGCCCCACAGCCCAGATTCATTCCCCCAGCCTGCGCCTGGCTTCCCAGGGTTTCGCCCGGAACTGGCGCTCAGTGCAGTCGGAGCCGGCGCTTAGCGCACTCCGGAGCCTTTATCTCCTTCCTGCCAGTGAACGCCGGCCAGGCCGTCAGCCGCCCCTTCCTCTCCGGCTCCATCCTCCCCGCAGGCGCGCGTGCTCGTGTCTCCGCCAGTTTCTCCATACCTCAGGCTTTTACGGCTCCCCCGATTGTCCCCGTGGCCTTCTCCTTCCCCCCAGCTGTGGGCATTTCAGTCCGCCAGCTCTCCTGTGGTTCTGGACGATGTCCGTTCTGACCTCTAGTTGTGCCTTTGAAATTGTTGTGCCCGGCTGCAGGTTAGGTGTTTCACCTATGCCGCCATCTTGGTTTCTCCTAACTCTGCTTGTTAACCAGTAGGCGAGTTCCAGTGGTCGGCAAACTCATTAGTCAACAGAGCCAAATATCAACAGTACAAAATCTGCTTTGTCTCTCTTCTGCCATTTCCCTTGCAGGAGAACGGAAATGCAGGTCAGAACTCTGCACTCCCTTTATGTCCCAGACCAGTGGTCAGCAAACCCATTAGTCAACAGAGCCAAATATCAATAGTACAACGATTGAAATTTCTTTTGAGAGCCAAATTTTTTAAACTTAAACTTCTTCTAACGCCACTTCTTCAAAATAGACTCGCCCAGGCCGTGGTATTTTGTGGGAGAGCCACACTCAAGGGGCCAAAGAGCTGCATGTGGCTCGCGAGGCGCAGTTTGCCGACCACGGTCCTAAACTATACTATCCCTGGCAGCTGTTAAGCTTCCCAGCTGTTACACTAACAGCTGAGGAGGACAAGCTTTCAATGTTAGGAGAAACAGAAATCCACAGAAAATGTTTTGCCTACAATTATAATTCCTTATGGTTTTTACATTTATATGTTCTTAATATTTTACAATGTTAGAGAATGTGTTACCATGTGTGGTTCTTACTGTTAATTACGAGAAAAGGAAGGCAGTGAATACTCATCTGAAATAATGCTTTCCTCTACCATGTCATTCCACAGCATGAGACCTCTTACTTAAAAATCTGGCTCATACTGCTTATGAACTTGCCAGATGGGGACACGTTTACCAATCTGAAATCCGACACACCTGACAACTCAGAAAAGGAGAAAAAGATTCCACTGCATTACCTCTGACTGTTGGCATAATAGGCTTGAAAATGAACCTTTCCCTACTTCCCACGATCGTGTCGTAGCTAGAGGCAGTAAAGCCCATATTTACTTTCAAGGATTAGAATATGGTTTCAAAGGAACTGTGAGTCCTTGGGCTTCCCAAATAAAGAACATGTACAGATTGTCAGAGCTTACTGAAGAGATCAAAATGTCCAAGGTACATAAAGACATTAATTCCTTATATCACTTCAACTGCAAGTCTAAACTGGTATGATCAATAGATTTATAAGGGGCATGGGATTAGATAAAAACTGTACACAATTGATCAATAAAATCTACTGAAGAGCAGGATTTCTAACATAAAGTTCAATATCATATTGTCTCTTTATTTTCAAAGTATTGAAAATTATTCAAATTGTTAGCAGAAAAAATACTTGTCTTAAATACTATTAAAGTACATTCAATTAATTCAAATTTACACATTACCTTTCGAGTTTGCATTTTCTCTGTTCTCCTCCGAAAGGCAACATAAGGGTCATTGTTAGTAGAGCCATCTCTTTTCTCTTGTTTTATCTGGGGGATGAGGGATGGCCCCCTGCAGTTTTTACGTTTTCTCACCCAGTAGTCATATACCGCTTTAATAAGGTAATCATCTTCGTTTAGCAGCAGTTTTGCTTCTTGAAGTGTTACAAGCTAAATTTAAAAAATTACATATTATCAACTACAATGCTTGAAAAAAGAGAAATCAAAAATAGTTAAAATTATACATTTGGTAAAAAATGTGATAAGTCAAATAAAACAATTATTATCAGATATCATGATGTCAGAAACACAATTCAATTCAATCAAACAAAGGATTTATTAATAGGTGATTTACCTGAAAATTTATATTTTGCCCTGATAGGTAGGGAGTACCACCACTTAAAATATTTAAGAAGCTTGGATGAATGATAGTTGGGAAGACCACAAAAGATTTATGCCTCAGGTAAGTCTTGAACTAGAAGATAACTTTGGTCCTTCAAAATTCTAATATTCTATGATTCTACACACTTGAGGATCCACTAATTTTCAATAGTCTAACTTTTTGTCTGTGTATTTATCAACAGAAACTGCAAGATACAGGTTTCTTTTTCTTCCTCTCCAAAGTAAAAGACAAATACAGGGTGTGGCAAAAGTAGGTTTACAATTGTTTGTATGGAAAATAATGCAATCCTACCTAATAAAAGAGCAATCTGCAAATTGACCCTAACTCCGCTATACCCACAAGCCACGCCCACCAGCCAATCAGAGCGAGTATGCAAATTAACCCAACCAAGATGGCTACAGCGAGGGAGAAAGTAGGAGGGAGGCTTGGGTTTCCAAGGCGATAGAAGAGGCCATGCTTTCCCCTGCCCTGGCTGGCCTAAGCCTCCACTCAAGGCTACAAAGTTTCAATTATAGAAGGCAAGCAAATCCAAACAGAAATGGCTGCCGGCCACGGCCACGGAGCGAGCAGGAGGCTTGGCTCCGCTCCAGGATACAAAGTTTCAACTATAGAAGGTAAATATATCCCAGATACCAGGGCCTCCGCTTGGGTTGCCAGGGGGGCGTGGCAGGCCTGCAAACCACCACAGGCCCCTCGCTCAGGCCGCCCCACAACCCAAGGGAACCCTAGTAAATAATAATACAAGAAGTAAACTCTTTCATGTATTCACAACTGTAAACCTACTTTTGCCCAACCTTGTATGTCCTAATATATTGCAACTAAATATATAATGCCTGTTTCAAAATTGTAAAGGCAAAATTTTTAGCACATTTCCAGAAGTTTCAACACCATGTAATTTTGAATTTCTTATACCAATTACAGATAAAAGCAATTCCTCTATCCAAGCTGGTTATATACTAGATAATTTTTGTTCTCAACACTCCTCCTGTTATGTGACAGTTTTCTATGATGGTTTCTCTAGTAACTCTGACATTGGGATCTAATCCTTTATCAATGCACCCAGTATAATGCAAACAAATCTCAAACTAATGTTTGTAAAACTTTGCTTGGTCACATCTGTTTCCTTCCTCCTTATGAAATGAAGGGCAAAATTTTCTCACTTAAATTATAAGATCCACATATGAATTGATCTGTTGCTTTTATGAAGTCATCTGAAGAAGGCATGACCCATCAAATAAATTTCTAATATGATCTGACTTATCTATACTAATAAAAGGGTAATATGCTAAGTAGACCGGGTGACCAGATATCTTCCGGACGTCTGACTTACTTCTGGACAGTTAGGGGGCGACCAGACTGGCAGGGGGGCAGTTGGGGGGCAACCTGGCCGGCAGGGGGGCAGTTGGAGGATGACCAGGCCAGCAGGGGGACAGTTAGGGGGCGATCAGGCAGGCAGGCAGGCGAGTGGTTAGGAGCCAGTGGTCCTGGACATCTCTCGAGGGGTCCCTGATTGGAGAAGGGTGCAGGCCAGGCTGAAGGATGCCCCCCCCCCCCCCCTGTGCACAAATCTCATGCACTGGGCCTCTAGTATGGGTATAACTTTATGGAATAACGTAATGACCACTTGGACTTCCAGTCCTATGGCAGTGATTACTAGGGCTCATTAGTTGGTTTCTTATATAATTTGGCTGCCAAGATAGTTTGACCACAGAAAGAAAATACACTGACAATGTAAATTTAAGTATTCTAGTCCATGTAACAACTGCATTAAAATTTTAAGTGGCCATTCTTTGGTTTATTCAAGGTCTCAGAGGAGTTAGCTTAAATGCATCTGAGAAGCTGAGCAATTTGGTCTTTCAAGTGAAGGGCCAGAGGCTGGAACATGAGACCAAATGAAAAGAATCAATATTTCCAAACATCAACTTTAAATGGACACTTTTTTTTTTTTTTTTTTACTATGGGTGAAGTTCTCTGGAATGGTGATATGTGCCCCCAAAGTCTACAAGGACAGTGGCCGAATAAGAATCAAGCATTATGGATGTAATGAAATTCCCCCTCATGCTGACAGCATCACAGCATCTTTAGCAGCTCTCATGTGCTCTGGGGACCAAGGGAAACAATGCTGTGATTATGCTACATGTGCTTGAGCTGTTTGGTCATTCTGCTTCTGATAAAATTTTACAACATTCACTCAGTAAATAAAAATTTGAATCTAATCTTAGACTGGTGAGAAGGATTGAATTCTTTCCGTCAACCAACAGAGCAGTAGTGAGTGTCTTATATAATAATACTATCAAAATAACACTATCCTGTTGCAGGAGGCATTAGGGGATTAAAACACTGCCACGGATTTCCTTCTCTGATACTTTCTGCTCCTGCTAGAAATTTCCTTCTGCCTGGTTAAGTACCCTCTTTGTATTTCAGGTCATAAGAACTCAATACACAATTTACAGTTGAACATCCTGACAATTTTTTCTAGTGTTAACTGTATTTTTTTAGTCAACTGCTGTTTTTATATTATACTAGAGGCCCTGTTCACGAAATTCGTGCATGGGGGTTGGGGTGGGGTGTCCCCTCAGCCCAGCCTGCACCCTCTCCAATCTGGGACCCCTTGGGGGATGTCCAACTGTCGGTTTATGAAACCGGCAGTTGGACATCCCTCTCACAATCTGGGACTGCTGGCTCCTAACTGCTCACCTGCCTACCTACCTGATCGCCCCTAACTGCCCGCCCCCCCCAGCCTGCTCATACCGAACTGCCTCTGCCTGCCAGCCTGGTTGCCCAACTGCCCCCCCCTGCCAGCCTGATCACCCCCAAATGCCCCCCCCCGCCAGCCTGGTTGCCCCTTACTGTCCCCCCTCACCGGCCTGGTTGCCCCATGCAGCCTGCTGTTCTGTCGTTAAGTCATCCCTCACTAACCCCCCTGCTGGCCTGGTCGCCCCATGCAGCCTGCTGTTCAGTCATTCGGTAGTCCCTCACTAACTCCCCTGCCAGCCTGGTTGCCCCACGCAGCCTGCTGGTCATTACTGTTACAGTGACAGCATCCCGTACAATTTGCATATCCCCCTATTATTAGTATAGATAGCAAATTTTTATTTTATTACTATTTTTAATATATTTTATTGATTTTTTTCAGAGAGGAAGAGAGAGGGATAGAGAGTTAGAAACATTGATGAGAGAGAAACATCGATCAGTTGCCTCTTGCACACCCCCTATTGTGGATGTGCCTGCAACCAAGGTACATGCCCTTGACCGGAATCGAACCTAGGGCCTTTCAGTCCGCAGGCCGACGCTCTATCCACTGAGCCAAACCGGTTTCGGCAAATTTTCATTTTATTGAATAATCTTGGTCATAATCATTCCATTAAATTATTTGTAGCAATTCTAAGGCAATTAATATCACTATCACCACTATCATTAGTGACAGCATCAATCTGAATGGGCAAGAATTATTTGCAGATAAAGTACTCCCAAATTATGTCACATGATTAAAACCCCACAAAATCAGAATTCTACTACTTTTGAACCTTAGCAAGAAGTCTTGCCACTTAGCTCTTTGTCTACTAGAAAGTAGTAGAAAACAGTATTTAACTGGCAAAGCATCTGGGATAAATTTACTATTCCCAAGAAAGGTCTGAGTTGTTTGATTTACTTACTTTGGGGGTTTGAGAATGGGGAGATTAAAAATTATTCTACTGTATGGCCTTTTCTTCTAGACTGCTACTAGCTCCATGAGGAAGAGGATCATTTAGGGGTGAGGGCATGTATGGGTGTGGGGTGGGGTGGGGCAATGGTAAGATATGTACACATATAATACCTCAATAAAAAAAAAAGAAAAAAAAAGGATCAGTTTGTTTACATACAAAACTGATGATCAAGCAATTTCAATAAACACATTTTAGATACACAAATGAATAAATTACATGTAAACATTAATGTTTTATATATAAAATATTCAATTAAACAATAAGTAGCCAATAATTACTCATTGTGTTATAGTTTGTGAGGAAGGTGAACAAATTTTAAGATAAATCCACAACCTAAAGAAACTTAAAATATGGCCAAAGAGGTAAAATAACACAAATACAAATTAAACAATAAGAGAACAATATAAAAACTCTAGAACTGAGTATTAGTGCAGTGAAATGCAGGCCAGAATCACAAGAACACTATGTAAGAGGGCCTGCAGTAGTAGTTTGAGATACAAGAATAAATTCGGAGGGCAGATACCGAAGAAAATAGCAAAAATAATATGTAGAGGAGGAATGAAAGAGGAGATGAAGACAGCAAGAACCAGGAAATGTGGAGGTCAATAGCATCCAATACTACAGAGATATTAAGTAGGGTACAGGTTGAGAAGAGGCTCTTGGATGACAATTTAGAAGGTCACTCACCGGTGGACCTTATAGAATTTCTATAAACTGAAATAGATTGTGGTGGTTAATCTTTTGGAAATTTAACAGTGACAGAAAAAGGAGAGATATAGGGGGCAGTTTATTAAGAAAGAAAGGGTCAAATATAGGGACCGTTGGCAGAGAATTTTGGGGCAGAGAAGAGAAATGAGAGAAGAGAAAATTGAAAATGAAATATTCAAGGAATATGCTAATACTCAAAGAAAAGTCAGAATTAGAAACTTAAGAGACTAAAGGAAAGGAATAAAAAAAATACATGATTCTGAGTTCTGTGAGTCACAGGAGAGATAAGGAATACTATATAGGATCATCTGGAGTTGAGAGTAACTATCATGCTTTGAGCCAAGCCAGTTCCTTTAGGGCCTAGAAGCTTGTCACTGAGCAAAGAGATCTAAAATAAGATAATGCTGATGTATGTGTATAGTTAATTGCATTATTTACATGCTTTTTGTTTATCTGGTCCCTACTTAGAAAATAAGTTCCACAACATGAGAACTTTTGTCACCTCTCCTGTTCACCTGAACACTTAATAAATATTACTGACTGAATGAAAAAAAGCATATTAAAGAACAGAGAGGTGAAGGTTTCTGATGATATAATTTCGGCCACTGTGAGTAATTTCTGAGCAACCATGAAAAACAGTAGAAATACCAAAAGACTGATTGAGCTTAAGATTGCTAGGAAAACCCTATCTAATAAAAGAGTAATATGCAAATTGACCATCACTCCAACACACAAGATGGCCACCCCATATGGACACAAAATGGCCACCACAAGATGGCCAGCAGGGGAGGGACCAGGCCTGCAAGAGAGGGCAGTTGGGGCAATCAGGCCTGCAGGGGAGGGCAGTTAGGGGTGACTGGGCCGGCAGAGGAGGGCAGTTGGGGAGGGAAGTTGGGGGGGACCAGGCCAGTAGAGGAGGGCAGTTGGGGGGGGGGACCAGACCTGCAGATGAGGGCAGTTGGGGGGACCAGGCTGGCAGAGAGGGCATTTTAGGGGCGACCAGGTCGGCAGGGGAGGGCAGTTGGGGTGAACCAGGCCTACAGGGGAGGGCAGTTGGGGGGGGGGGGGAACCAGGCCTGCAGGGGAGAGCAGTTGGAGGCGACCAGGCTGGCAAGGGAGGGCAGTTGGGCCTGGGAAGGAGATTGGTAGGAAGGCTAAATACGAGCAAAGTCACTTTACAATATAAAAGTTTTTAGAAATGTTCTGAAAGCTGGTAATGCCTCAGGAATTCAAAGGACTTAAGGTGGGAGTTAAGAAAATTAATGTTTGCATGAGTAAACTAGTGAAAAGTTTTAAGACTATTTTTAAAAGTTTATTTATATCTGTAACTTCTTACTACTTTAATAATAATTAGTACATTAATATATCACACTGGTATACCAACAATTGTTTTAAAAGATAGTTTAAAAAAATCTAATTACAATAGCAACACATGATTATAGTAAAATTGGAAAACAGAATGAAAATATAAAAAATCACCAATAATTCCATAACTTAAATGAAATCATTGCTGCCATTTTGTTGGACTTTCTTGTTCTTTATTCTATGCACAAGTATAAATTTAAAGGCTTTAAAAGTAAAACTCATTTACATTTAAACAATTCTGTATCCTAGTTTTGAAATGGTTAATTATAAAATCCTATCTAATAAAGAGGGAACATGCTAATTGACCCTCACGCTGTCGCAAAGATGACGGTGCCCATAGCCAATAAGGAGGGAATATGCTAATTGACTGCCCTGCCCTCAAAGATGGCGGTGCCCACAGCCACAAGATGGTGGTGCCCAGTCCCCTTAGTCCTCCCAGGGCGGCAGGCACGTGGCAAGGCTGGGCCCGCCCCCAGGCAGACCTGGCCACTCTGCACACCTCCCTCCGGAGACCCCTAGTCCCCTCAGTCCCCCAGCCGGCCCGAGGTGCTGGCAAGCCTTGGCTGGCAGCTGCCCAGCCAATGACCGAGACGCAGGCAAGCCTCAGATGGTGGCTGCCCAGCCGCCCAGGGTCGCCCGAGGCTCAGGTAACCAGGGCCGGCCAAGGCTTTAGCTGCTGGCAGTGGCAGCAGAGGTGTGATGGGGCATCGCTTTCCCCTGATCGCCGGGTCGCCTCCTGCCCCTGAGGGTTCCCGGACTGTGAGAAGGGGCAGGCCCGGCTGAGGGACCCCCCCCTACCCCCATCTAGTGCATGAATTTTCATGCACTGGGCCTCTAGTGAACTAATAATTTTGAATGACTGTATGATATTTCACAATAAAGACAGTCTGTAAGTTACTCTGAACATCACTATTTAAAAATCTTTGATATTTTCACTAATTATTATTCTTGAGAATAATTCCTAGAGGTAGGATTACTAAATCAAAAGGTATAAACATTTTATACTTGACGTATGCTACCTAATTACTTTTCAGAAAGACCATACCATTGTAAATTCTGTATACCAAATAAAGACTGTCTCACTAAGGAAAATTCACTACTTTATGAATAATTTTTCCTTCACTTAAAATTTTAAGTAATACATAAATAAGTAACTCTAAAATAATTTAAAATAGGAGTACCTTAATATAAATCTGAGCAACTAAACAAGATTTGGTATGAGATGCTTGCCTTAGAGACCCAAACAAGCCAATTTAGTTACTGAAGCACAAAAAGAGCCCTATGAAAAGGATCAAGAAAATATTATAATATTGTAACTAGTACTATTTTATATCCAAACTAGTGGCCCGGTGCACGAAATTCGTGCACGGAGGGGGGTTGTCCCTCAGCCCAGCCTGTACCCTCTCCAATCTGGGACCCCTCTCACAATCCAGGAGTGCTGGCTCCCAACTGCTTGCCTGCCTGCCTTCCTGATTGCCCCTAATCGCTTCTGCCTGCCAGCCTGATCACCCCCTAACCACTCTGCTGCCAGCATGTTTGCCCCCAACTTCCCTCCTCTGCCGGCCTGGTCACTCCTAACTGCCCGCTTCTGCAGGATTGATCACCTCCAACTGCCCTCCCTTGCAGGCCTGGTCCCTCTCAACTGCCCTCCCTTGCAAGGCCGGGTGCCTCCCAACTGCCCTCTCCTGCTGGCCATCTTGTGGTGGCCATCTTGTGTCCACATGGGGGCAGGATCTTTGACCACATGGGGGCAGCTATATTGTGTGTTGGAGTGATGATCAATCTGCATATTACTCTTTTATTAGATAGGATAGAGGCCTGGTACAGGGGTGGGGGCCAGCTGGTTTGCCCTGAAGGGTGTCCCGGATCAGGGTGGGGCGGCCTGAGCGAGAGGCCTGTGGTGGTTTGCAGGCCGGCCACGCCTCCTGGCAATGCAAGCGGAGGCCCTGGTATCTGGAATTTATTTTCCTTCTACAATTGAAACTTTGTAGCCTGGAGCAGAGCCAAGCCTGGGGCTCCCTCCCAGTCCAGCAGCATTAGTATTGGGGTTATAATTGAAACTTTGTAGCCTTAAGCGGGTGGGCCCAGCCAGGGTGTGTGGAAAGCTTTGCTTCCCCTGGTGCCAGGAGCTACCCTGGCCTGCTCTCTCAAGCTCCATTCTGCCGCCATTTCTGTTTGAATTTGTTTACCTTCTATAATTGAAACTTTGTAGCTGGAGTGGAGGCTTAGGCCTGGAAAGGGCAGGCGGAAAGCTTGGCTTCCTCTGTTACCTAGGAAACCTTGCTCTCTGTGGCTGTAGCCATCTTGGTTGGGTTAATTTGCATACTCGCTCTGATTGGATGGTGGGCGTGGCTTGTGGGTGTGTCGGAGGTATGGTTAATTTGCATATTTGTGTATTATTAGGTAGGAGGATAATAAAAATGTCAGAACAGTACTCTTTATACTCCCACAGAAAGAAATTATGATTAAGTATTCAGTTTAAAAAATATTATAAATAGAAATTCTAGGATGTGAGGAAAAGAAATTCAAAAGACAGTAAAACGCAATATACTTTTAGGTCTAAAGAAAATGTAAGATAAAGCTACTAATTGGATTAATTATAAGACAAAAGACATTTTTACAACGTACAGTACCTGATTAGAACTGGCTTTTTCAAGTCTGTCAATCATAATTTCAAATTGCAAAGGCTTAATTTCCATCTTTCTGTTAAGTCTATTTAATAAGGTCTCATCTTCTGAATCCATATCATAATCTGGTTGCTCGTTGTCTAGATTAAAGGCTAGAAAAGAAAAGAAAAAGTGTTCAAATCAGGAGAAACTGTTTATATATGACCACAGAATACTCTTAAACTATAAAGCATTGACCAAAGACGAGCTCATGAGCAGACTTCTATAAACTGGCTTGAAAGACAGGAAAAAAATGAAAATATAATATTTTAATTCATATATGTTTTAAAGTTTACTAAAAGCAACAAAAATATACATATTTATCAACATGTTAATTTAGTAGCACAATGAGAAGCTATGAAACAAAATTAAGAATCCAGAAATAAACTCAAGTACAAAATATAATGAAAATGGCATTTAAAACCATTAAGGACAAAACCGATTATTTAAAAGGGGAGGAGCTGGCACGACAGACTAATTATCTTTAAAAAATTAAGTTTGGCCAGGGCAGTGTGGCTCAATGGTTGAGTGTCCACCGAACCAGGAGGTCACACTTCAATTCCTGGTCAGTGGACTCGATCCACAGTGGGGGCATGCAGGAGGCAGCATCGATGATTCTCTCTCATCATTGATGCTTCTCTCTCTCTCTTTCCCTTCCTATCTGAAATCAATAAAAATTTATTTAAAAAATTAAGTTTGATTCATGCCATCATACCAACAAATGATATATTCATCAAATTTTACAGTAAAAAATAAAACACATAAAAATATTATAAGAAAATGCAAGGGAAAAAATGTTGTATGGGCAGGTACAAGCTCAGAAATCATAAACCTGACTAAATTAAGTGCAAATACAGTAACAATAGTATATTTTATTCATTAGACAGACTAAGATCTAAAACTTGATGATAAATTACTTTGGAATGAATGGGGGAAGGAGGCCTTCTCAAACACTGCGACAAAGAAATTATAAACTGACTAGAGGCCCGGTGCACGAAATTCGTGCACAGGGTGTGTGTGTGTGGGGGGGGGGGGGAGTGTCCCTCAGCCCAGCCTGCACCCTCTCTAATCTGGGACCCCTTGAGGGATGTCCGACTGCCCTACCGGGATCGGGCCTAAACAGGCAGTCGGACATCCCTCTCACAATCCAGGACTGATGGCTCCCAACTGCTCGCCTGCTTGCCTTCCTGATTGCCCCTAACCGCTTCTGCCTGCCAGCCTGATCACCCCGTAACCACTCCCCAGCCAGCCTGACTGATGCCTAACTGCTCCCCTGCCAGCCTGTTTGCCCCTAACTGCCCTCCCCTGCAGGCCTGGTCACCCCTAACTACCCTCCCCTGCAGGCCTGGTCCCCCCCAACTGCGCTCCCCTGCAGGCCTGGTCCCCCCCAACTTCCCTCCTCTGCCGGCCTGGTCACCCATAACTGCCCTCCCAACTGCCCTGATCGCCCACAACTGCCCTCCCTTGCAGGCCTGGTCCCTCCCAACTGCCCTCCCCTGCTGGCCATCTTGTGGTGGCCATCTTGTGTCCACATGGGGGCAGGATCTTTGACCACATGGGGGCAGGCATCTTGTGTGATGGAGTGATGGTTAATTTGATTATTACTCTTTTATTAGATAGGATATTTACATTTAGTTTCTATTGTAGGAATTTATCTGATAAACTTACACAGAGACAAAGACATAGAAATAAGAGTTTTAGATGTGACACTATGAGAAGTAAAAAATATAAAACAAGCAATGGACTAAAGAAATAAATGATGGTTTGTACATAAACTGAAGCCCTAAGATTAAATGACAATGACGTATGTGTATTGATATGCAATGAAACCAATCTTTATGTACATTGAGTAAAAAAAGCTAAGGTACAGCCCTAGCCGGTGTAGCTCAGTTCACCGGGCATCGTCCCTTACACCAAAAGCTTGCTGGCTTGATTTCCAGTCAAGGCACATGCCCAGGTTTTGGACTCAATCCCGGTGTGGGGATCAATGTCTCCTCACATCGATGATTCTCTTTCTCTCTCTAAAACTCAATAAAAATACTGGGAGGAGAGGGGTGCCTAAGGTACAGAATATTGTATAGTGTACTAAGCTATGTTTTTAAAAGAGGAAGGAGTGTATGAGTGTGTATAATCTTATAAATGCACAGAATATTTTGTTATTATTTTTATTATTTTGAATCCCCACCCAAGGATATGCTTATTTATTTTAGCAAGAGGGGAAGGGAGAGAGAAACACTGATGTGAGAGAGAATATTGTATGTGCCTCCATCAGGGATAAAACCTGCAATATAGGTATGTGCCCTGACCCGGGAATTGAACCCACAACTTTTAGGTGTAAGGAACAAACACTCCAACCAACTGAGCCAAACTGGCCAGGGTTGCACAGAATATTTTTAAAGGATACTGGTAATAGTTCTCTAGAAGTGGAATTGTTAGGTAGGAAGTTAGACATGAGCTGCTGGGGTGGGGCCTTCCCTGGGGCTCTATACCGGGGTCAGACCACATTGCCTTCAGATAGCCTCTCTATTGGTGGCCCAGCAGCCAGCAGACCACCAATGGGCAGGTTGGGAACCAGCCAGTTCTTGGCATAAGCTCAGAGGAAAACAACATGACCTCAATGTGACCTTACTAGGGTTCTGGACTAATTATAATAAAATTTGCATTGCGGTTTTGATATTAAACCCTACCCCACCCCTTGCCCCAGGGTTTTCTGCATGCATTAGGGGTAAGATGCACAGAAGAAATATAGTCATGTGAACATTTTCTGTCAGTCATCCACTAATGCAAATGAAATTCTCCACCCAGAATATTTCTCTTTTAAACTATATAACCAAGGAGTTCGGGGCCATTGTCTCTCTTGACTGGCCTGCTCCTCTAAACCCCATTTTGCTTTACTTTTATTTTCATTGGCCTTAAAATCTTTTCTGCATTGATAAGAAAAACTGAGGTCCAAGCCAGTAACCCCAATTGGTAACAGAATTTTAAGTAGGAGTTCAAGGATAGGGGCGAGAATTTTAAATTTATCTATGTTCCTTTTATACGGTCCCCTTTATTTTAAATGTAAAGCTTTTTAAGATTTAAAAATAAAGGATTTTAAGCATGTGTATGTACTAATTTTTAAAATATGAAGGAAAAAACAAACAAACCCTAAAATGCTACAGAGTATGTGTTGAAATCATGTCTCTAGAGTCAGCGCCAGGCAATGAAAGAGAAACCAATCACCAACAGGTTATTTAAAGACTAGAGGCCCGGTGCACGAAATTCGTGCATGGGTAGTGTCCCTAGGCCTGGCCGGCAATCAGGACCGATCTGTGGGGTAACCAGCAGGGCGATTGGGGGATCCCCACTGGCACCCGCCTTGGCTGGCCTGGCGCTGCCCACTAGCTGGCCCCGCCCCCCACTGCCACCACCGGTTGGGGCCTGTGGGCAGCTCCTGCATTGAGCGTCTGCCCCTTGGTGGTCAGTGCATGTTATAACAACTAGTCGTTCCACTGTTCGGTCAATTTGCATATTAGGCTTTTATTATATAGGGTTACCTACATAGTGTATAAATGAATTCCCCATATTCATACTGTGTGGAAATTCCTGGCATTCTCAGATTCAGCATAGCATTCTTAAAGTTAGTTTATAAACACAGTAACAGGAACAGATGTGTATATTTATATAATTTTAGTAAAGTCACCCCCTCAACAACAGATAGTACTGATGGACATAAACTATTTAAAGGCACAAATAACTGATTACATCTGAACTGTGGTTGTTTAATAAAACTGTACCACAAATAAACGTTACCTAACATTTCTAACCTTATATAGCACTTAATATGGGCCTAGGAGTGTTCAAAGTGCTTTATATAAATTAAATTATCACAACCGCACTAAATTGTTGGTAATATTTTATCTCTGAAAGAGTCTTACATTCTAAAATCCGTAAAAATTTTATTGTATTTAACTTGTATCACATAGTACAAGTTAATGAGATGTTATAGCTATTCATGAAATGATACAAATTATTTTGTAAGTATGATTCATTTAAAATAGTCCTGAAAATAAAATTTTCTTCATCTTAATATACTGCTTATTATATGATTAGCAGTAATTCACAAGTATGCTTTAAAAAATCCAATCTGGGTGCTTTGCCCATGCTTTTCAGCCGGCAACTGCACTCTTCTGCCCAGAAGTAAATTTGCCCTGCTGAGCTATTTTTGAGTGTTTGTCTCATTCCCGTTGAGCATTTCTAATAATTTGGGGACTCGTCTGGGATTTTGCCTCTTGAGAGAGTCATCTGGACTCTCTCTCTAGGGGAGGTACACTCCATCGTCTCATTACGGTGGCCTCTGGGAGAGGGAAACCTATGACACTCCAAGCCGGCAACAGACTCCAGATTTCACTGGCAACACAGGAGAAGGGCCCGGGTAAGGGAACCGCGGCAACCAGGTAACTATGCATAGACCAAGGTACAAACACTTCAGGGAGAAGTCAGCAGTGCCTTGATGGTCAGGACATTCTCGGAGGTTGGGTATATGTGACTGGGAAAGGTCTGGGACTGTGGTCGGCAAACTGCGGCTCGTGAGCCACATGCAGCTCTTTGGACCCTTGAGTGTGGGTGGCTCTTCCACAAAATACCACGGCCTGGGCAAGTCTATTTTGAAGAAGTGGTGTTAGAGGAAGTTTAAGTTTAAAAAATTTGGCTCTCAAAAGAAATTTCAATAGTTGTACTGTTGATATTTGGCTCTGTTGACTAATGAGTTTGCCGACCACTGGTCTGGGACATAAAGGGTATGCGGAGTTCTGATCTGCATTTCCGTTCTCCTGCAAGGGAAATGGCAGAAGAGAGACAAAGCAGATTTCGGGGAGTGCGACACATCTCCCAATATGGGAGGTTGAGTGTAGGGAGCGGTTATAGGGTTAAGCCTCAGACTGACCTGCTGGCAAAGTCGCAAACAAGTCCCAGCTTGGAGGGCACAGTCCTCTAAGCATAATTAAGCTTGATCTTGTGACTGCTCCCTAGATCTTTCCTGGGTAGCTAATGTGCTGTGGGAGGGGCAGCAAGTGCTGCCAAAACAAGCGAAACTTACAAGAACATTGTAAATTACCTTTTTTACCCCTGACTATTAATAAAGCATCAGCTTTGCAGTCTGGATCTGTTCTGTGGCCTCAGTAAGGCACAGAAGATCCACCTAGACCCAGCTTGTTCTCTGTCTTTTTCTTCATCCTTCACCAGCCCTCCCTCAGGCTCGCCGAACCCTTGGCTGTGCTGGCGTGGCGCAGTTGAGCATGAACAGACAGTCACAAGGAACTTTCCGAGGATGGGAATCTCTATGTTTAGTCTTTAAAGGCCTGGCCATGTAGAAGCATATACTTTCTCAAGGATACTTACCCTGCTGATTGTATTTAGAAATTAATTTTAATTCAAGCTGTCAGGACAATAAAAGCCAAAGGAGGCAGGTGAACAGGGCTACTTGGTGGCCACAGCTAAGTTGTGCCTTAGCCCTCTCTTTTACAGTGTGTCAGAGTAATCATTCATCATTCATTCAGGGTCTGCCGGTCAGCCCCGGCATATATATAGAGAAGATCTCTTAAACTACAAGCAGAACATATTCTGTAAATTTTTTATTACCTTATTTTTTGAAACCCAGAAATATTTTTCCTATTAAAAAATAAATCTTACAAATACTGAGTTAGTTTCACAAGCCAGTCAATCAAGCAAAAAAAAGTAAAACATTCTCTATTCCCTCTCCCCATAAAGAGGGGAAGGAGGTACATGGGAGGCTGAAAATTTCTTGATGTAGTTTATTAACAGAATCAAGATATGAACAAGGTTAAGGACAATAAGGGCATGGGTGTATGTGTAGAAGACTTCCTGTGGTAAAGTTAATTGAACAGTAAACAATTAAAGAAGAAAAATGAGAGAACTAGAGTGTGCATGATCACTATGAGAAAGAAAAAGAAAATGGGAAGGAAAGTAGATCAGTAAGTTTCAAAGGGTGGCTACCACTGTCCAGGGAAACTTGGTTACAGGGGGAACAACTGCTTCTGTGTAGGTAGGGAAGTGAGCATAACCTGCTGTGTTCATATATAAGGCTTAGAGAATATATAGAACAGAGTTGGTCTAAAATAGCTGGTATAAAGAGATATTACTTCAAGTTAAAAGGACCTTTCAAAGTCCTTTAGATTGCCTTTTATTTGGATACCAGAGGCCCAATGCACAAAACTCGTTCAAGAGTAGGCCTTCCTTCCCCTGGATGCCAGCACCGGCTTCCCTCCGGCACATGGGACCCAGGCTTCCCTCAGGCCGCTGGCAGGCACCCAGGACCTGGGCTTCCCTCGCAGTCCCGGCTTTGTCCAGAAGGTTGTCCAAAGGACGTCCGGTCTAATTAGCATATTACGCTTTTATTATTATAGATACAGGGTGGGGCAAAAGTAGGTTTGTAGTTGTGAGTTGACCTTCTACTATGGGGCTGATTCTGCCCCGATATTTGGAGATATGCTCTGTCTGACCAGCCATGGTGAGGCAAGTTTGACTAATTCAAGGGGTAAATATTAGATTGTCTGTTGAGGAATTTCAACACCATTTTTATTAATAATGGTAGAAGAGTGAAGGCTTAATTTGTAAAGGTTAATCCAGAAGCCAGTGGACCCTGGAGTACAAGGCATGCTGAAGGAAGGTACTGGCTCTATACCAAAGAAGATTTAGTGAAAGTCTACAGGTTGAACCATGAACTCTCCCACCACTGCCATCCCACTATCTCATTCCCACCCCCCAATTCAGCTATAAAAACAAAAAGTCAGCTACCCAGGAATGAAATGGAATTTTTCTTTTTTTTTGGGAAAACAGACCAATTGCCCACAAACAACATTAGATAAATGACCTTACTCAAATATGGACAGTCAAGTAATCCAAATATTTGAGAAAAGACAGCTGATGGATATTTCCATCTCTCTATCCCTCTCCCTTCCTCTCTAATATATATATTTTTTACACACACACACACACACACACACACACACACACACACACACACATACTAGAGGCCCAGTGCACGAAATTCATGCACTCGGGGAGCCGGGTGTGTCCTTCTGCCTGCCCTGCGCCCTCTTACAGTCCAGGAGCTCTCCGGGGATGTCTCACGGACAGGAAGTGGGCCTAAGCCTGGCAGCCGGACATCCTTAGCACTGCTGTGGAGGCAGGAGCCTTGCCAGCCATGAACTTGGCTCAGGGCTTCTGGCTGAGTTGTGCTCCCCCTGTGGGAGCACACTGACTACCAGGGGACAGCTCCTGCATTGACCGTCTGTGCCTCCTGGTGGTCAGTGCACATCATAGCGACCAACTGTTTGGCTGTTTGGTCAATTTGCATATTAATCTTTTATTATATAGGATTAGAAAAATAAAAAGAGCAGAAACAGGATACCATATAAAATAAACACTTAGACATAAAAAAATTAAAATTTAAAACTATAATAGCAAAAAGTAAGAAAGAGCAGATTTCTCAATAGCAACACAACAGCACAATCAATTTTCAAAATTATGAAGGATAAAGGTTTTCAACCCAAAACTTTCTACCCAGCAAAACTATCAATAAAGTATGAGGCTAGAATAAAGATAATTTCAGACATGCATGGTCTCAAAAATTTTTACCTTCCACTCACCCTTTCTTAGAAAGCTATCAGAAGGTGTGCTCCATTAGAATGGAGTAAATCCAAAAGGAAGAAAGCATGGAATCTAGGAAATGGGGAAATGAACACATGAGAAAAGCAAAGAAATTCCCAAGATAATGGATGATAACAAAGTGATAAGCCTAAAAAGCAACCAGTCCAGAATATAGCAACATAATGAATGGTTACAGAAAAAATAATTTCCACGGTCCAAATAAAACTGACAGATTATCTGACTGTTTGAACATATTAAGAGAGTTATACACTTCTGTGGGAGAATTTGTGGTGACTTAATCAAAGGCACATACAAGAGGAAGCAGATATAAAGATAAGAAAGTCATCTCCTTTGAAAATAAAACCTAAACAAGAAAGGATATGTAATCATTGTTAAACTGTTGAATGATAATGCTGTTTCAGATATTAGTATTTGCAGAATAATACTGCATACATTGGATAATGATTTAATAATGTAACTACAGCCAAAATATGGGACATGGAAAGTATACTGAGAAGAGAAGTAAATTTTAAATAGGCAGAAGTAAAAAAATAATTTATTTTTTAAAAGTTTGAAAAGCGTTATATAAGCCTATTATTTAGAAATATGAAGATAAATACAAAAAAAACCCCACAAAAAACACAAGTGAAATATTTGAAGGTAGTTGCATCTCAGAATGGGGAGCAGACTGCCCTTTTTAAAAGAAAAAGTTTTCAACTAAATGTAGTGATACATGCATCACTTTGATTTTAAAAATATGTACTCTTTTTAACTTAAAAAAAAAAAAGAGAGAGATAAGAAGAATGTTAATGATGGGAGCAACAGGTGAAAAGATTCCACTTACAATACGGTCCATGAAGACCAAAGTTGTGAAGTAACAGAAACTAGGAGGAAAACAGTAAAAAAAATTCCAATTTCAGTTTATAGCCATTAATAATCCTTATACTAATTCCACCTTTTCTGCTTTAGTTATATGAGTGATCACCAACCTTACAATCTAAAGTGACTGTTTAAAACACTTATTCATTGCAAAAAATGTTTCCACGAGGGTCAATACAGTGTATTTCAAGGTTTTAAGCAGAAGTTTTTCCTTTGATCTGTTTGTAGCCCTAAACAGTTCCAGTTAGTTTTAAGTAGCTTAATAAAACCCTAATTTACTTGTTGCTTGAAAGTACTGTAAATTACCATTACTCATAACAATGCTTAAAACACTGATGCAATTCCTACTGTCTTTAAATGTATACATTTAAAGCATACATTTAAAGACAGTAGGAATTGCATCAGTACATTTTCTCTAATCCTCACGGAGCACTGAAAGGCATGGTACCTGTATCTTCACTTTGCATATAGCAAAACTGAGATTTTAGAGGTGATTTAATTACTTGCACCAGCTCACACAGATAGAATTTGAACCCAAGTCTGCTGGATCCAGAAGTCCATGCTATTTTCCTTTTACTCCAACTTGCCTAAAAGGAGTGCATTTATTTCTCCTTTTTTGTTGTTGTTGTTTGATTCTTTTGTGGTATAGAAATTTAAAGTTTTACTATAATGCAATCTTTCCTTTATGGTTTCTGCTCTTTGCCTTAAAAAACCTTTAACTTTAGGTCATAAAGTTATCCTCACATTTTCCCCCTAAACATGTTAACACTGTCTTTTAATATTTATTTCTTAGTTTTATATTTTTCCATATGGATAACTACACTGTCCCAGTACTATTTATCAAATATTTCAATCATTTCCCCACTGATTTGTAGTGCCTCTTTGGTCAAATATAAAATTTACACATATGTATGTGGATGAGTGTGTTTCTAGCCTCTATTTTCCTTTCATTGGTATACTTATCAACCTTTGAATAAAACATTAATATTCCAAACCATAAAATTTTAAGAAATGGTTAACTATAAGAGGAGGGAAGAAACAGAATGGGGGGACACAAACATACAAGGAACAGCAACTAGACTTCTTTGAACATGCCTTGTTTTATAGGTAGTTTTAGAACCATATAAATATTTTACATAATTATGAAACAATAAAATCTTGGAACAAAATTCCTAAGAATAAAAATTAAATGGAACAAATAAACCCAATTGTCATTTGAGTTCTATGGCAAGCACCTTTAAAATACAACAAACTAATATTTCTGGTGGGAAATACTCTAAGGACTAAAAGCAAAAACCAACCAATCAATCAAAAAACCTTCAAATTGCTTTCAGTAATTATACTGTTGGTGTAAGTGTTGGCATTGCAATTCTGAGACTACTGTGGTGTAAAGTGAGATAAAACAGGGAATTAGGTAGATGCCCTTGAGAACTAATAGATGTGGAAGAAAGTTGTAAATGTATAGATTAAAACACTATTGTCTTGAGTTAGAGTAAGAAATATTATATAAACTCATGATATATTTTATCTTAAAAAATTTTAAGTAGCTATTTCCTAGTGAGGTCCACTAAAAAGTCTTAAGAGACAATGGCCAACCCAGTGTGTGATTGTAGTCTCCAAATGATTTGTCACTGAAAGGAACAAAAGCTCTATGGAGAAATAGATGCTTTCAGATCTGAGCCAGGAAATATAGGCTTTAGCAAATGTAGGTTTACAGTTGTGAGTATATGAAACACCATTTATTCTTGTATTATTAATTATTGTTTTATTTTTATTACAATTGTAAACCTATTTTGCCCACCCCTGTACTAGGTGAGCCAATAACTGTTAGTTTTCTTGCTTTCTGGTCTGGCAATGTCAAGACTCAGAAGTTAACCTGAATAACATTTTTTCCTACTGACCAAAGACAGTCGTATATATGAGTATCAATGAAAATAATAATGCAGTAAATTGAAACATAATAAAAATGTATAAATCCATGATTCATAAGGATTCTAAAACAAAACAGACATCTTCACAGTCACCTTTAGAGAATACTAAGAAACCATCTTTCACCAGGAAGCACATAATTTTTGGTTGCCTCTCCTTTTGTGATATTTGCAACCATTAATGATCACTGCCTTGATCCATGAGTTCATTAGGGGTTGAAAAACAGTGATACTTTATCATTCCTTTTTGTTTTACTTCAGCTGGAATAATTCTATAAAGAGAAACATCCCCCTCTTCAAATATGTAGAAATCCTGAGATACAGTTCATAGAAAAGGCAAGATAAAAGCTCCATTCCCAACTAAAAGAATCTTTAGAAACTGATTAACCAATTGTAACTTATGGAAGTTTTCTGGATCCCAATTCAAAATGATCAACTGTTATTTTCTAAAGAAGATAAAAGAGAAAGGGTGATCACTTCAGAAAATAAAAAAATGTGCACACTATTTTGTGATATTTTTAAAATGCTGTTTTCTTTAAAGTGGTGGCGTGAGAATGGTACTATCATTATGTTTAAAAATTCCCAGATTAAATGATGTTGGAATGGCTATAAAATCAAGGGGTAGAGAGTAAAGATGTAGAGGAACAATATTGCCAATGTTGAGTGATGAGTACATGGAAATTTATTATACCATTCTTTCTACTTTGGAATATGTTGGAAAATTTTCCCTAATAAATGTTTTTAAAAATATATAAACAACCTCTATTAAAAATCAGTAAGAAAATGACAGAGAAAAATGAACCCAGAGATAAGAAGAGGTCATTTACATAAAAAGATGTAAAATCCTCCTTGTAATTGAGGAAAGGCAAATTTAAATCAGCAAATACCATTATATATCCATCAGCAGATTGGGAAAAATTATAAAGTTTGACAATAACAAGTCAAAAATATGAAAAAATAAGAACTCTCATACACTACTGGTAAAAATATATATTGATATAATGAGTTTGGAGAGCAATTCTGCAATATGTAGTCAAGTTAAGCATGTACATTCTATAAGACCCAGCAATTCCACTTTTAACCTTTTGCACTCGGATGTCGAGTGCGACTTGACACGGTTAGCATTAAAATTAAGAGATTAAAATTACTCTTCGAATGTATCAATAATTTGAAATATAAAAAATCCAAATAAATAAGTTTGTATGAAAAGAAACTCCAGTTTTTTATTCTACAACCGCGCTTTGTAAAATCTGGGGTATTTAAAAAATTAAATCCCGAGTAGAATAAAGGAATCGAGAAAAAAGCAAGCGAGTGCAAAGGGTTAAGTCTATATTCCATAGAAGCTCTCATAAATGTGGACAAAGCCATTCATTGCTGCATTATTTGCAAGAGCTAAAAATTAGATAAAAACTAACTGTCCATCAACAGAATAAACTGATATATTTACACAAAATTATTTTTATGAAATGAAAAATTATGTTGATACAAAAACATGCACATTGAATGTTCATAGCAACTTTACTAGTACTCATAATAGCCCAAAATTGGAAACAACCCAAATGTCCTTCAGTGAGTGAAGGATTAAACAAACTGATACATTCATACTGTGGAATTATATTAAGCAATACATAGTATCAACCTAGTGATATATGCAACAACTTGGGTAAATCTCAAGGGAATTATGCTGAGTGAAGAAAACCCAATCTCAAAACGTCTTAATCCTTTTTTAAAATCCTATTTATATAACACTAGGGATCCCGTGCACGAATTCGTGCACTTTAAAAGGAACTGTGGGCCGTGAAGCTGTTGTGGGCACAGGGGCGGGTTGCGGCCCATCCTGCCTGGCCCCTCGGGCCGCAGCCCTTGGTCCCCTCTCTGCCAGCAGCCCAGATCCCACCACCAGCACTCCCACATGCTGACAACGCCGGGGCCCCGCTCACATCCGCTGATGGAGTGGAGTAATTGGGGCCGGTGCCAGGAGCGGGTGTTAGCGGGGCCAGCACCATCAGCGGGTGCAAGTGACAGCTGCTGCACCAATCGTCACTCAGGAGCAGGGGGAGGTGGAGATTGGGGCCAGCAGCTGCCGCTCTCACCCGCTGATGGTGCCAAGTGATCGGGGCCAGTGCCAGGCACTGGCAGCGGGTGCGAGCGCCAGGCGGGATCGTGGTGTGCAGGAGCAAAGAATTTTTAGTAACCACCAGAGGCTCGCCCTGATGACAGCGACCAGTACCCCATCTTGGTCTGGCACCCCTGCTCACTATCCAGCCGTGGCTGCTGCCCACCATGTTCCGCACTCTGCCACCTGCTGCCAACACCTGCCATGTTCCACGCGCGCCCCCTGGTGCTCAGCGCACATCATAACGACCGGTTGTTCCACAGTTCGGTCTATTTGCATATTAGGGTTTTATATATATATAGATAGATTCTTAAAATGATAGAGGTGGAGAACAAATTCGTGGCTATAAAACAAGACGAATAAATGCACCTATCTCATAAAATTCTTGTCAGGGTTAAATTAAATAACTTGTACATTATAGTGCCCAGTATAGAGTAAAAGTGCTCAATAAAGGTAGGTTGCTATAACTCAACACTACTCCATTAGTAGTAGATCAAGACTATTCTTTAATGTAGCATAAATGAAAGTAAAGCACAATACAATTTTATAGGTATTTTTAGTATTAATGCCCTTAATGATGAGAGTATAAAGAAATCAAGTTTTTAGTTTAAATACTTTAAAATAGTTCCAGCTATGACTAACTGAAAACTGTAAGGTATATTGCAAAAAAAAGTACTTCTGTTTCTCTAAGGCTAAAACCTACCAAGAGCTGCAACATCTATTTTTCTGGCTTATTTCTTAATACTGATTTGTAGCCAATGTGAATTTTTTAATGTTTTTTTTTTTTTTTTTTTTTTTTTTTTACGAAGATAATATTGTTTTTTTAGAGAGAAAGGAGAGATAGAAACATTGACTGACTGGCTGTCTCCTGCATGCCCCCACTGGGGGCCAAGGCTGAAACCAGAACCAGGGCATGTGCCCTGCCCTGGAATCAAACGGGCGACCTCCTGGTGCATAGGAGGTCAATCTAAGCAACACCAGCAGGACTAGACAATGTGCTTTTAATTGACAAAACTTGAACTTGCAGATGGTTTGACAGAATCTGGACTTTAAAAATTAACTCCTATGTGTATAATTTACAGAGTGAATCACAAAATGCCTGGCCTAACACTAATTTATCAAGGGCTTACTTAATGTATCAGGTAGAGAGCTCAGTACAGTAGATGAAACCATGAATCCCTGTCCTGGAGGCTTTGTAGTCCCTCATTTTAAATACAACAATATTGACTTTTACCTGGAAATACTCTTGGACTGGAAAAGAACTTTGTAATTTTTCTTAGAAACACATACCATGTGGTCATTGGGCTTAGAACATTGTTTGTTCATCTTCCAACAAAGTATTGCCCTACATCAAGCATGTCAAACTCAAAGGCTAACACAGGCCAACTAAACAAGGTTTAAGTTTATGTGGGCCGCAAAAAAAACAAAAGCTTCAATTTTGTTTCTTTCAACAGAGACATGCTGAATACAAAGGGCTGAAATAAATGAGTAATCGTTAACATAAAATAATAGAACATTTTAATAAAAATTAATATTCTTTCTTGAACATTAACTTACCAGACACAGAATAACTTCATAAATAAGCATTAACGCAAATAAGCCTATTTTTCTTGTTTTCCGAAAGCAAAATAATTCCTGTTGCGCACACTGAACAAGTCAGTACAAGACTAATGACGTGGCAATCGGCTGCTAAAATATTTGCTGCTAGTATTAGTGGAGAGAAATGGTACACCTGCGCATTAAGGCGCATTAAGGGAAATGAATGCACCACGATTATAGTAATAAGTCATTAGCGAACGTTGTAGTTCGTATTAATAATTATGTATAACAGGATATTGTAAAAATTAAGTTACAAAATGTTTATTAAAACATTTCTTACATACCGTTATATTGGCTGGACTGCAAAAATATTCGTGTGGGCCACAAATTTGACATGCTTGCTCTACATCCTTTGAATTATGTAGCCATATCCAGTTTAGGGTTTTTTCTTTCCTCTGATCTAGAGGAGCAGTTTGGCTACATGTCACCCTTCTTTTGGTTACCTGTGATAAAGAGCTTAACTTGGATACATCTGAATTTTAGTATTTTGAAAGGGACTTGTACCACAGCTAGATAGTGTGTGCTACTTATGAGAAAGAATCAATTTCCCTTCCAAAGGGACAAACATTTTAAAACAAATTTGGAAATAATAATGCCTCATGTTCTTTTTGTCCTACCAGGTACAACACAGTATGGCTCCTGCAAAGAGAGAAACAAGGAAAAGCCATCTGCCACTAGAAAAAGAGTGACCAGAGAGTTCACTCGCAACATTCACTACCATCTTTGGAATGTGCACCTCACATACCAAGAAATCTAAAAAATTCACATTGAAGGAGATGGAAACACCAAATGCGTATACTGCTAACAGGCTCAAGAAAGCTGTCTGACTAAAGAACAAGAATGCACCCTAGAGTATTTAGGTACATCTGTTCAGAAAACATCTATATATATAAAAAGCCAGCTACCCTAACACTGTAACGACCAGAACAACCGCTCACTATGATGCCCACTGTGGCCAGCAAACCAGCCTGATCAGGGGGTAGGGCTGGCCGGCCAACCTTCCGCGACCCCTCCCCCAGGCCGGCTTGTCCTGGATCGGACTCTCCCACCCTGATTAAGGTCAGGGCCAGACAGCCAAATCCCCGCCCCCCCACCTTCTCCCCGTACAGCCCCGCCCCCGATCAGCCTGCCCCACAACAATAGGCCCACAGACCCTCCCCCTGGCCAGCCCCACCCCTGATTGCACCAACTACCTGCAGCCCCTCCCCCTGCCTGGCCCCACCCAAGATCAGCCCCCCACCCTGATCAGGGGCAGGGCTGGCTGGCCAACCACCCATGGCGTCTCCCCCAGGCCACTGGTCCCCGGTTGGCACCCCCTACCTCATTTGGAGGTGGGGCCCACCAGCCAATTACCCACAGCCCCTCCCCCCAGCTGGCTAGGCACTGATCAGCCATGATTGGGGCAGGCCGGCCAGCCAACCTCCCGCCATCTCCTCCTCCCAACAGGCCCAGTCCTGAACTGCCTCAATTGGGGCCAGGTCCGCCAGACCCCAACCGAGCACGAATTTGTGCACTGGGCCTCTAGTCATTAATATAAAGATTTGTCAAAGAAGCTCTATGCACTCATCATCCATGTACATATCCGCAATTTCAAAACCTTGCAGAGGCACAGGACAGCAGTTTATAACAGTGGGGCTTAGCATTTCTTCCTTCTACCCAGCATACAGTAATGGGCATCTTTCTAGACAATGGGTAAGATGAGGGTCATCGGTGTAGACTACAATGTATCTAGTAATAAATGGTCTGCACCAAGACCCTAATGAGAAACAGCATTGTGCTCATCCATAGCACACAATACCTAGCAATGGTACAAGGTGCCACTACACAATTCCCCTGAATCACATGGGGCAAAGCTGACTCCTTAGGAAATTTTAAACAAAAACAATAAAAAATTTTCAAGAGAAAGATGATTAAGAATAAAAATTTCTGAAGGAGTTCCTCCTCCAGGGCAGGGAAAGCTTCCTAAGAGCACTGCTTTATGGTCTGGCTAGTGTGGCCCAAGAGTGCTAACTAAGCTGGTAACTTTGTTGCTGGAAAATAAGTTGGAATTCCATCTAAGGAAGACCAACACCCAGAGAGGCCAACCTCCTCCCTCCCATCTTAGTTCAGATAATAAAGTAGTCTATTAAAACAAAAACAATAAAACCCTGAGACAGTTCATATGGAAAAAAAAAAGTTGTTTAAAATTATAATCAAGTTTTAAAACAAGAAAAAAAAAAGGCTTTCTAATTCAACTTGTATACTTCCAATGAAGGGGCAGACAGATGCACTGCTTGACCATTTTTTTTTTTTTTTTACCTTTTGTTAATATCTATCAGATACTTCTCTCACACGCTAACAATTACCCTTACTTTTAAATTTAAAAATAACATAAAAATTCATTCATCTGCATACATATTTTCTCTGATTTAAAATAGCAACAAACTAAGCATAACAGATTTAAAATTTTCGCAAGTGGATAAAGTTATATGAGAATGGCAAGTTCTGATTTTAAATGTCTTCTACTAGTACTATCAAAATGACTCCATTTTTATTAGGAACATTTTTTACCTAAAGTTGCTTGTCTTCTAAATAGGAATTAAAGAAACTAAAGAGGCCATAGATACAAAATGTAGTGAGAATGGAGACAACGTTTCCTATACTTTCAGAGTTTTTTCCTTACAAGCTGATTTTATTGAGGGTCTATAATATGCTAGGCACTAACAACAGAAAGGATGCATGGGGATGCCCAGTTTAAGTGCTCCTGAGTCTTAAAAAAATTGTAATTTATGTGCAACTTGTCAAGAGGAAAAATAAACAAAAATATGCTGGGAAATCCAAATTCCAATTAGCTTTACTCAAATTACATAGCAGCTCTCTTTTCTCTAGTAAACAGAGGTAAAAATCTTAAAAAATTCATAGTTCCTAAGGGTAGTCAGTCACAAACCAGAACCCAGATGTTCAATTAATCACATTATTCCCTCTCCTCATGTTGGTGGAAAAACGCCAGGTGTGGAGGGAAATTATATATAACTAAATATGGTTACTGAAGCAATGCTTAAAAGGTGAAAATCTCAATGTCATAAAATAAAACTTGGATAGTTTTCATCTTTTTAAGTTTTTTCTTACTACTGGAATCCATTTTGAATTTTTCCCCTCTTTTAACTCCCCCTACCCTACTCCTTCCTGTGAACTTTTCTCTTTGTAGTATACCACTACTAGGGTCATTGTTTTTTAAAAACACGTCCACACACAAAAACAGCTCTGGCCTATGTTGCTTAATAGTTAGAGCAGGGGGGCAGTGGCAGGATCTTGTTTGATTCCCAGTCACGGGCACTCACCTGGGTTGCAGGTTTGATCCCCAGCCCTGGGCGAATGTGTGCCAGAGGCAACCAATCAATGTATCTCTCTCACATCAATGTTTCTCTTTTTCCCTCTCTCCCTTCCCATTCCTCCCTTCCACTCTCTCAAAAAATCAATGGAAAAAATACCTTCGGGTGAGGATTAACAGCAATAAAAAAGCAAGCTAAAGTGAACATCAAACATATGAGTTAATTTACACGTATAAGAAGTTACACAATGCAGAACTAGAAACAACTTGTCTTACAGATCAGAAAACTATGACCGGTTAAGGACCTTAGTGAGTGGAGCACAGGTTTGAGGGCTTTGACTCAGAGCTCAATACTTTTCCCATTATGCCACACAGATGTTAAATTAAACCCTTCTAATCATAACAGCAGCAATAAAACCCCAAGAGTGGCCATTTTGAAAGAATAAATTCTTTCAAAATTAAAAGGAACAAAAATGTAGATAAATCAAAATCTTGTTTTTGTTTGACTTTGGACTTAAAGGTTCAAGCTTATAAATTACATTAATAACCAAAGATAACACAAAATAATCTACAGGTAAAATAATTACCAGTTGACTAAAATGCTTATAAAATAAGTTATTGTGAACCTAGTGCATCAGATACTCAAGGATTTGTTAAAAACAAACGTTAAAATGAACAAAGACAATATTTTCCTAAAGTTATTTCAAGTCAAGAAAATTTCCAATATTTACCTAAGAATTAGCAGTGATAATTTTTTGACACAAAAAGAAGCAATTCAATCTTTATACAAAGCCACTACACTACTTTCATGCATCTTTATGTTTCCTAAATGTTTAACTTCTGAAAAGTATTTGCCAATATCCAATACCTCTAATGAAGGCAACAAATTAAGACAGAAGTACAAGTGTACCTTGTTTGTAAAGACTTTTTTTAAAAAAAAATGTTTTTATTGATTTCAGAGAGAGAGAGAAACATCAATGATGAGAGAGAATCACTGATCAGCTGCCTCCTGCACTCCTCCTACTAGGGATCAAGCCCGCAACCCAGGCATGTGCCCCCAACCAAGAATCGAACTGTGACCTGCTTCATAGGTGGATGCTCAACCACTGAGCCCCATCAGCGGGGAAGTAAAGGCTCTTCTTTGAAAGTATTAACGATAGCATTCTAAGAGTTCACTGGACAGGGTAGGTTTGTACTCATATGGCATGGGTTTAAAATGGCAAAGGAAGGCTGTGAGAGAACACTGTTTTGAAAGACTACAGGGTAGTTTTTTCTCCTGAAAAAGTTTGTTTCCTTTTACGTTTGAGCAAGTGAATGTAAGTATGTCCATTGGGGTGTCAGCCAGAGACCTGCCAAATGGCCCCTTGTTACCTGCATGTTCTTGTTACGTTTAACTCTTGCTTCCTTTGTCTTCAGGATCTCGTTTAGCCATTTAATGCCCAAGAGTGGCCAAACCATTTCAAACCTCCCATGGGGCTGGAGGGTACTGTTGCTTCTACATAGGCACAGACAGGCTTCCAGGTAAACAGACCTTGCCTCTTCCAGCATTTCAGATTCCCCTTATCTTGGTTTAAAAAATCGTCCCCCCTCTGTCCTTCGCACTGAAGAGTCAACCACAAACATCACTGCATTGCCATCAGAAATTCACGATGTGCTCTTTGTTCTGAGAAGGGCAGCTCCAGTTCCAATCATCCCTTGGCCAGGTAAGACCATACAGTTCTGATTCAGTTATGAAGGATGAGGGTGAGCTGGACCCAGAAGTTACGTAGCCAAATTCTGGGTAATAAAATGTTTACAAGCACCCCCGATTCCCTGCAGTAGGACATTCTATTTGCATGTTCTTCCCTTGCCTCTTAAGAATAAGGTGAGAATAGTAACTGAATATTGTTTAAATCTAGAAATGAGTGCATAATCTATGCTGACCAATTCAGGGGGCTTAACAGATGCCTCCTGACTGACCTTGTTGGCAGGTATTGAGTGGTTGAAATGTTTTTAGCAGGAGTTCCATTCATGTGGACCTATGGCCACCTGTAAGAAGATGGCAGCATAGTGGGAACTTGGGGATGCGTGAAGGGGGATATCAGGTTTCAGTGGCTTTGGACAGAAGAGCAGGCTCTGAATTTAAGTGGGTAGTCATCTATTAGACTTTTACCTTGGGATTGTTATTTAACTGAATCAGTTATTTTCTTGAAATTTCAGAGTAGTGTGTGGGCCAGTGTTAAGGCTCTGGCCAAATAACATGAAATATGAAGCACATAGAAACACAGGACCACCAGGGTCTTTCTGCGAGGCTGAAATGTCAATGTCATGAGTTGTGATGACTTTCAACAGTATCACTAAAAGAACAGGTGTTCTTGGTGGTCTATCTCATCTTCCAACTCTGCACTTCCTTTCTTATACAACAATATTATGTTTATTAATTTTATGAACCCACTGACGATACCTCAAGTACAACATGTATAACAGACTCCCTTCTAAATTATAATAGGTATCAATACCATAAGGCATATGCTTAAGTGCAAGAGATACAAATTATCTATGAGACAGTATATAATCCAAGTCCACCTTTAAACAACAAAAATTAAGAACTGCTGTTCATAGAAGTTGTATGTGCATATATAAGAAGTGTGTGCGTGTGTGTGCACACACACACACACATTTATTTTAAAAAAGCAGTGTTAGCGAGTTAACCCTGGCTGTTTTGTTCAGTGGTTAGAGCATTGGCCCATGAACCGAAGGGTTCTGGGTTCAATTCCTGGCCAAGGGCATATACCATGGTTGCAGCTTCCATGCCCAACCCCAGTCAGGCAAAGGCAAACAGTTCCTGTGTCTCTCTCACATCGATGTTTCTTTTTTTTCTTCTTCTCTCTCTCTCTCTCCTCCCCTCCCTTTCATTCTCTCTAAAGATCAATGGAAAAAATATCCTCTGGTGAAGATTAAAACAATTTAAAAAACAGAGTTAAATGGTTTTCCATATTGCACATCTAGACCTCAGTTACATGAAACCTAGTGTACACTAAAGTGGGCTCTGACTAGGCAGAATCGTGAACTCGGAAGCAGTTTGAATAAACCATCTTCCTAAGATCCCATATACTTCTTAACCGTGGACTTGACAAAGACTCAGAAGTCTCTCCTTGACATGAGGATATCATCAAAGCCTTTAAACCTTTAAACCAGTGTTTTTTGAACTTTAGCATTCACCACAATCATCTGCTTGGCTTGTAAACAAATTACTGAGCTTGAACACCCACTTCTGACTCAGTAGATCTGGAAAGGGCTTGTGAATTTGCATTTCTAACAAGTTCCCAAGTTATGTTGGACAATGTTTTGAGGATCTCTGATCTAAACCCAAGTCCTTGCTCTTAAACCTACCAGACCTGAGGCCCTGAACCTAACTGTCCCCTATACCTGGGCTCCTAAGCATTAAAGAGAAAAAAATCAACATGATATAGAAAAATGTTAGTTACATGCAAACAAGTGGTTAGAATAAGATGGAACTTGGAGACATTGTAGAAAATAGGTACTAGGCAAAGTACCAAAAATTAGGTACAGTGGTATAGCGGCAGATTCGGAAATTACCAAAAAACCGGTACAGCGGTCTGGTAGGGTTAAAATATTATAAACTTTACTTATGTCTAATATAAGATACACTGACTGAACTTTTAAAATTTGTAAGTTGCCCTGGCTGTGGTTCAGCTGGTTGGGCATCATCCTGTGCACCAAAAGGTTGCTGGTTCAATTCCCAGTCAGGGCACATGCCCAGGTTGCGGCTCAATCAATGTTCTCCTCTCACATGGATATTTCTCTTTCTCTTTCCCTCTCCCTTCCTCTCTCTAAAAAGCAATAAAAATATTTTAAAAATAAATAAAACTTGTAAATCTTTTTATCAGGCTTCACATAACTTTAAAAAATAGTTACTGACAAGCAAGTGTATCTTAAAGTTCAGAAGCAACGCAAGCACCATCTCCTCTTTTATTTGGAGCTCTCCAAGGTTCTGATAGCCTCCAAGCCAAGCAGTTCTCAATATCGTACCAAGAGATCATTAATGTTGAAAGTCAAGAATGTGAACCTTGACTTTGATTCTCTGCGATTCCCTACAGTTATAAGACTTGGCCAGAGACCTTCCTTACACTCCCTCCCCAATGTACAAATACAGAAAGTACAGAGGAGTCCAAGGCTACTTTCCACAAGATCACACAGTGATTCAACTTGCTCTACTTGACTAAAAAAAGCTCCAGGTTTATAGTATAAACACTATTAGTGTTTTTGCTGACCAGCCAACTAACATTTATCTCTCCCTTTGAAGAATCAACATTTGATATAAATAACAAGCATTACTGGCAAAAATTAGTAGCAATGATTACAACACAGACAATGAGAGTGGGTAAGTGAATTCTCTGAATCTTTCAGGTTGAGATTTTCATCATTAGAGAGGGGATAGAGCTTAATTATATTAGATAGGACTGAAGAAATGCAATACAGTAGTGATTTTTAAAAAAGTAAGGTGTGTGGCCTGGCTGGTATAGCTCAGTGGGTTGAGCACTGACCCATGCACCAAGAGGTCAGGGCACATGCCTGGGTAGCAGGCTCCATCCCCAGTAGGGGGCATGCAGCAACCAATTGATGTTTCTCTCTCATCTATGTTTCTTTCTCCTCCTCCCCCCTTCCCCTCTCTCTAAAAATGAATAGAAACATTTTTTTTAAAGTAAGGTGTGTGAAGATAATGATCCTTTTATTCTCCCTCTAATTATGTTTACTTTATAACAACTCAATAGACACCTGGGCAAAAAACAGTTAACAGTTCAGGGATAAAAATGCTAATGGCCACTAAACATAAGAAAAGACAATCAACCTCATTTATAATAAGAAATCCAAATTAAAACTACACTGAGAGAAATCAAGAGTAACCTCTGGGTTTTAGTTAATAGTAATGCAATGGTTTCTTATTTTTGACACATGTGCCACAGTAACACATGATAATAAATTAGAGGAAACTGAAATTGGATGAATTGTATACAAAAAACACTATGAACTATTTCCCCAACTCCTCTGGAAATTTTCCAAAATACAAGTTTTCAAGTAGGTTTCAGAGTTTCCCAAATGGTTTCTCTATGGATATGTTTCTCAAGGATTAAGATCATGGCTTATTCATTATGAATCATCAGAGCATTTTTTAAGAAAAGTCTCACTGTATTATTTTTTTTTTCCCTTCCATGAAGACAAAATGATCTAAGTAGATTTTACTATATTGTGGTCTGAAATGTAAAGACAGTAGTTTTAAGAATTGGAAAATATTTTATTGTAGCTTATTTATTCATTCATTCATTAGAGTTTCAGGTCACAAGTCTGCTGATCTAACACATAACAATTTTATGCAAAATAATATTTGATTTGATTACATATGCTTATGAATAAGCAAAAGGAATGACTGCAATGATACAAGGAACAAGAGAGAGGAATCAGAAATGTTTTGTTTTTATAAGGTAGATGCACTACCCAGAAAGTGATATAGTGTTATTTGGAAGTGAACTTGGATTATTTGTAAACATACAGTGATATGCTAAGAAAAGACAGAAAAAAATGAGCATATAAAATACTCAAGCTAAAAAAAAGGGGGGGGGGGCAAAGAACAAGCAAATAAATAGAAATCAGTAACAAACATGGTAGATATCAATCGAACTATATCAATAATTGCTTTAAACATCAATGGTATAACTATAGCAATTAAAAGAAATAGTCAGAATGGCTCAAAAAACAAGACCCAACTTCTTATCTACCAATAACCCCACTTTAAATATGAAGACACATATAGATTAAAAGGATGGATAAAGATAGATCATGCTGACACTAATCAAAAGAAAGTCGGAGTAGCTATATTAGTTTCACACAGAGCTAAGTTCAGAGCAAGGAAAGTTATCAGGGATAAAGAAGGGCATTATATAATGATAAAGAGTCAATACTTAAAGGAGATATAATACAAAAACCTGCGAAGATACTGAGCAGTTCTTTTTATAATCACCCCAAATTGGAAACAAACAAGCAAGATGTCCTTCAATAGGTGAATGAATAAATAAACTGTGGTATATCCAAACAATGGAATATTATCCTATACTAGAGGCCAAGTCCACGAAATTCGTGCACTTGGGGGGAGGGGTCCCTCATCCTGGATTGCAAGAGGGCGCAGGTCAGGCCAGGCCAAGGGACTCCACTGGTGCATGATTGGGGCCAGGGAGGGATACAGGAGGTTAGCCAGCCAGGGAGGGAATACAGGAGGGCTCCAGGGCATGTCTGGCCCATCTCACTCAATTCTGATCACTTGGATCCCAACAGCAAGCTAACCTACCGGTTGGAGCATCTGCCCCGTGGTGGTCAGTGCATGTCATAGCAAGTGGTTGAGCAGCTTTAGCATATAAATAGCATATTACACTTTGATTGGTTGAACAGACAACCAGACGACCAGAAACTTAGCATATTAGGCTTTTATTATATAGGACTAGAAGCCTGGTGCACGAAATTTGTGCATGGGGTAGGGGTCTCCCTCAGCCCAGCCTGCACCCTCTCCAATCTGGGACCCCTTGAGGGATCCCCGTAGGATCAGGCCTAAACGGGCAGTCGGACATCTCTCTCACAATCCAGGACTGCTGGCTCCCAACTGCTCGACTGCCTGCCTTCCTGATTGCCCTTAACCGCTTCTGCCTGCCAGCCTGATCACCCCCTAACCACTCCCCTGCCAGCCTGATTGATGCCTAACTGCTCCCCTGCCAGCCTGTTTGCCCCTAACTGCCCTCCCCTGCAGGCCTGGTCATCCCTAACTGCCCACCCCTGAAGTTCTGGTCACCCCTAACTGCTCTCCCCTCCAGGCCTGGGCCCACCCCCCCCCAAGTGCCCTTCCCTGCAAGCCCGGTCACCCCCAACTTCCCTCCCTTGCAGGCCTGGTCCCTCCCAACTGCCCTCCCCTGCTGGCCATCTTGTGGCGGCCATCTTGTGTCCACATGGGGGCAGCCATCTTTGACTACATGGGGGCAGCCATCTTGTGTGTTGGAGTGATGGTCAATTTGCATATTACTCTTTCATTAGATAGGATAATAAAGAGATAATATGCAAATTGACCCTCACACCATAACACTATCACAAGATAGTGCCCACAGCAGAGCCTGTTTTCCGTAACGAGCAATCAGCATGGACCTGAGGCTGCGTCCCCCCACCTGCCCGACAGGGCTTGACAGGGGACCTCAAGGTGCGCCCCCACCCCAGTGCCAGGCTGGGGGACCTCAGGCCGCGCCCCCCCACCCAGTGAGGCTTGACAGGGGACCTTAGGCCATGCCCCTCGCCCAGTGGGGATTGACAGGAGACTTCAGGCCGTGCCCCCTGCCTGGCAGGGCTTGACAGGGGACCTGAGGCTGCTCCCCCCGCCCGGTGCTGGACCGGGGGACCTGAGGCTGCGCCCCCTGCCCCGCCTGGCAGAGCTTGATGGGGGTGGGGGCGGCTGTGTCTGGATCTCACCCAATGGGGGTGGGACTGGCCGGGTCTGGGTCTCGCACGATTTCAAGGTGCACACGGATGGGTGGGGACTTGACTCTGGGTCCTGCGGCTCACCCCAGACTGACAGGAAGATGATTTTCATATACGTTTTACTAATTTTCTTTCATCTCTGACACTTCTATTATAGAGAAAGAGCAAATAGCAATATTAAAGTATTTCTTCTAATTAATTCCCACGAATTTTGTGCACCGGGCCACTAGTTCAATTATAAAAAGAAATTAGCTATGAAGTCATAAGAAGACAGAACTTAAATGCACGTTGCTCAGTGAAAGAAGCCCGTCTGAAAAGCCTAAGAGCTATATAATTCCACCTACATCACAGTTTGGAAAAGGCAAAACAACAGAGACCACAAAATGATCAAGAAAGTGCTAGTAAGAAAACCAAGAAAAAGGAACCCCTGTGTACTGATGATCACAATGAAAATGGGTATAGACACAATGAAAAATAGTATGGAGGTTCCTCAAAAAACTAAAACCAGAACTATATACAATATGATCCAGCAACCAACCCCACTTGTGGGAATAAATTCAAAGCAAACAAAAATACTATGTTGAAGAGATAATTGCACTCCTATGTTCATAACAGTAGTATTTAGAATAGCCAAGACATGAAAATAACCTAAGTGTATACTGACAGATGAATGGGTAAAGAATTTGTGGTATATACATATAATGAATATTATTCAGCCAAAAAAAAAAAAAAAGAAAGAAAATCCTCCATTTGTGACAACATGGTTGAACCCTGAGGGAATTATGCTAAGTGAAATAATTCAAACAGTACAGTAGGAACTCATTAAATGTGAAATCTTAAAAAAATAAACCCCAAACTCATGGTAAAAGAGATCAGATTTGTGGTTACTAGAGGTGAGGAGAGGGCAAACTGGATGAAGACATTCCAAAGGTACAAACTTCCAGTTACCTATACATATAAAACCCTAATATGCAAATAGACCGAACAGCAGAACTGAACAACCGGTCGCTATGATATGCGCTGACCACCAGGGGGCGTGCACGGAACATGGCAGGCGTTGGCAGCAGGTGGCAGAGTGTGGAACATAGTGGGCGTAGGCTGCGGCAGGATGGTGCAGCAGGTGAGTGGGGGCGCCAGACCAAGGGGGGTACCAGTCACTGTCATTGGGGTGAGCCTCTGATGGTTACTGAAAATTCTTTGCTCCCAAGTGCTGCAGTCCCGCCTGGTGTTTGCACCTGCTGCTGGCGCCAGTCCTGCTCGCACGCATTACCAGGCCTGGCGCCAGTCCCAATTGCTTGGTGCCGTCAGTGGGTCTGAGCGGCGGCTGCTGGCCCCAATTGCCCCTGAGGGCTTCTCCACCTCCCCCTGCTCCTGAGGGGCGATTGGGGCAGCAGCTGCCACTTGTACCCACTGCTGGTGCCGGCCTCAATCGCTCTGTGCCATCAGCAGGTGTGAGTGGGGCTGCCAGCAAACGGGACTGCTGCGAGAGGAGCCAGGGGGCGGGCATGGAGGATGGGCCAAGACCTGCCCCTTGTGCCCACCACAGCCTCACAGCCCACAGTAAATATTAAGAGTACTTATCACAAGGAAATATTGCTTTTTTTGTAATTGTATGAGGTGATGGATAAAACTTGTGGTAATCATTTCACAACATATATAAATCAAATCATTATGCTGTGCACCTTATAAACTTATACAATGCTGTATGTCAATTTTCCTATATAATGAAAGCCTAATATGCAAATAGATGAAATGGTGGAATGACCAGTGGAACGACATGCACTGACCACCAGAGGCACTCAACGCAGGAGCTGCCCCCAGCCCGCAGGCCCCAGCCAAGGCGGGTGCCAGCGGGGGACCCTGCCAGAAACCAATCATTGTTTCACCAATAGAGAGATGTGGACAGGAAGGCCGGAAGGCTGGTCAACAACCTTCATTGCTCTGAAAGGTCAGAGCTAGTTCGCTCACTGCTTAGTTGAAACATTGTTAGCTGAAGCAGCCTCCACCTCTGTTTGTCTTCTGTAAATTTCTATTATTGGAGTTTCCTGCCTAAGGGCTATGGGTGTATCCCATAGTCTCAATAAAAGGGATAGCAAGGCCAGAGCAGTGTGTAGTCCTCCCACTAGAGGTGGGCTCCCGCCTGGCCCCCAATATCTTTTAGTCTCTTTTCATTTGTGTGTGGCCTTCTCCAGAACCCGAACCCTGAACCACACGGGACGTGAAAGGGGTTCTCACAGGACCCCTGATTGCCCAACCGGTTGCCCTGTAGAGGGAGGCGACTGGCAGTGGTGCTGGGGAAATCGAGGGGCAAGGTGGGGCAGGCCGGCAAGCGGGCAGTGCTGTCCCCCGATCGCCCTGCCGGTCACTTCCAAGGCGGGTGCCAGTGGGGGGGGCCCCCCCCCGCGATCGTCCCGCCGGTCGCCCCACATATGGGCCCTGATTGCCGGCCAGGCCTAAGGACCCTACCTGTACATGACTTTCATGCACTGGGGCTCTAGTATCTCAATAAAACTAGGGGCAGGGGAAAGCAGGAATTCTGGAATTTGACTGCCTAGTTCAAATTCTGGCTCCCCTAGTTACAAGACCTTGGGAACATGTTCCTAAACCTCTGTATTTATAACAGACCATTACAATCTCTTGTAAAATAAAGCAAATAATTTTAACTACTTCATACAGTTTTCATGGGTATGAAATAAAGTAAAACATAAACAATATTTGACTAATCATAAATATTCCATATGTTTCATTAGCATGAGATATTATGGAACCACACCTAAACATATTCCATTTCCACATTCCACAGTTGGACAATTAGTTATGTTCAATTCTGTTCTCTTTCATCTTCTCATATCTAATCAGTTACAAAATACTGCCTAAAATTGTTCAAAATGTGGTTCTCTAAATCTAGACTTCATTGGCTCTTGCCTAGAGTTTTGCAGATGTGGTTATGGTTTTGTGGCAGCTGGTTAGATGTTGGTAGGGGGTAGAAACATGTCAAATAATTAGTGGTTATTCTAATAGTATTTCATTTTATTTTTCATGTAATCATATAAAGTAGGTATGATTTCCCCCGACACAGTGGAAGTATCTAAAAACCTACATGAATCAGATAACTTGGTACAAGTTAAAACAGTTAATAACTAAATAAATATCAGAGCTGCAATAATATCAGGTTATTCATACTTTGAATAATATCAGGTTATTCATACTTTGTTTCTTAAGCACTATAGCAATACCCTTAAGAAGGAAAAAGGGGGAGGGGGGGAGAACTCTTAGAGATTATTTCCTCAGGAAAACTAAAATTATATATATGCCCTGAAAGGACAGAAATACTGACATCTTACAAACTTTATATCTCAAAAAGATTATGTAGCTGGATTAGGTGAGATTGTAAATGTCAGTTAAAAAAGACTTTATCTAAAAAAGTTCACTGCATACTAGCTCTTGAAAAAATAATGAACTATAAACTTCTTTAAAAAATTCTTTATTGTTTAAACTATTACATGAGTCTACCCCCACCATTAACCTCTTCCCTGCCACTCCCTCCCCCAAGCACAAGCCCTCACCCTCATTTGTGGAATATAATGAACTATTAACTTTTTAAAAAAGCCTAAAATCCAATTTTTCCTTGAAACGCAAATTATATTTTCCTAATGCAGACTACTAATTTATTAATATACAAATTCATATTTTACTAATATAAAAAAACAAATAATCTGAGTCTAAAACTCCTTAATTAGAGTGTAAACAAATAAAAATGTTCAGTACTAGCTTGCTTTCCTTACAGATTCCTGTTGACCACTGAAAAATATGGAACTAATTCCTTGTACTATTTACAGTTTTAAAAATAAAACATAATGCATATTTTTGGGGAAAAGGGAAACACAACTTTTATCTATGGTTTAATATTTTCCGCAATGAACATTTTAATTTTTATTATAGAGAATAAATGTCTTCTCAACAAACAAAACAAAAACAACCCCCCCCCCAAAAAAAAAAACAAAACAACCAAAACACCTTATTTTCATAGTTTTTATCAGAGAAAAAAAGGAGAATCTTAACTCAGTGATGAGAAACAACTACTTCTGAACAAGGTCTAATTGGGGGGTGGTAGTGGGTGAGAGTGTCTTTATTTAACCTCCTTGGGGTGGAGTGGTCTTATATTTCTACAATTTTGATTAGTTTGACTTTACTGAAGAATGTCAGTGAGAAAACAATTTTTAAAAATTTGTCTTTATTGTTGAAAATATTACAGACGTTCCACTTTTTCCCCCCAATGACCCCCACTCCTGGCCCCTCCCCAGGCCTTCACCCCACTATTTTCTGTGTCCATGGGTTATGCATATATACATGTAAGTTCTTTGGTTGATCTCTTTCCCTCCTTCACTCCCTCCACCCCGACCCATCCCCTTCCCTTTGAGAATCCTCAGTCTGTTGCATGCTTCCATGTATCTGGATCTTTGTCAGTTTATTTTGTTCATTAGACTCAACATATAAGTGAGATAATGTGATACCGGTTTTTCTCTGACTGGCTTATTTCATGTAGTATAATACTCTCCAGGTCCCTCCATGCTGTCTCAAAGGCTAAGAGATCCTTTTGTTTTTTTAAATCCTCACCCGGGGATATTTTTTTCATTGATTTCTAGAGAGAGTGGAAGGGAGGGAGAGACAAAGAGAAACATGGATGTGAGGGAGACACATTGGTTCCCTCCCACATGCTCCCCTAATGAGGCTGGGGAACCTGGAACTTAGTTTATGCCCTTGTCCGGGAATAGAACCCGAGACCCTTCAGTCTTCAGATCGATTCTCTAACCACTGAGCAGAACCAGCAAGGGCAACATCCTTCTCTTCTACACATGCATAGTATTCCATTGTATCGCAACTCTTTTTCTCCATTTATATACTGACTAGAGGCCCGGTGCATGCAAATTCATGCACTGGAGGGGGGGAGGTCCCTCAGCCCGGCCTGCCCCCTCTCACAGTCCGGGAGCCCCCAGGGGCAGGAGGTGACCCAGTGATCAGGGAAAGGCGATGCCCCCTTCACACCTCTGCTGCCACTGCCGGCAGCGCAAGCCTCAGCCGGCCCTGGTTACCTGAGCCTCGGGCTGGCCCTGGGCGGCTGGGCAGCCGCCATCCAAGGCTTGCCTGTGCTTCAGGCAGGCCCTGGGTGGCTGGGGGGCTGAGGGGACTGGGAGACTCCAGAGGCAGGTGTGCGCCTGCCACCCCAGCAGGGCTAAGGGAACTGGGCGCTGTCATCTTGTAGCTGTGGGCGCCACCATTTTGAGGGTGTGACGGTCAATTAGCATATAGGATGGGGCACTTAAGCTGTTTCTAGATCTTGGCTATTGTAAGTAATGCTATGAATATAGGGGTGCATATATTTTTTCTGATTATTGTGTCTTCTTGGGATATATTCCTAGAAGAGGGATCACTGGGGCTAATGGCAGTTTCATTTTTAATTATTTGAAGAAACTCCACACTGTTTTCCATAGTGGCTGCGCCAGTCAGCATTCCATTCAGCCGTGTCCTAAGGTTCCTTCTTCTCCACATCTTTACCAGCACTTGTTTGTTGATTTATTGATGGTAGTCATTCTGACAGGTGTGAGGTGGTACCTCATGGTTGTTTTAGTTTGCATCTCTCTGGTAAGTAGTGACATTGAGCATTTTTTATGTCTCTTGGCCATTTGTGTGTCCTCTTTGGAGAAGTGTCGATTTAGGTCCTCTGCCCATTTTTTTATTGGATTGTCTTCCTTTTGTTGAGTTTTATGAGTACTTTTATATATATTGTAAATTAACCCCTTATCAGATGTATCATTGTAAATTATGTTCTCCCATACAGTGGGCTCCCTTTCATTTTGATGCTGGTTTCTTGTGCTGTGCAGAAGCCTTTTATTTTGATGTAGTCCCATTGGTATTTTCCTTTGTTTCTCTTGCCCTAGGTCAGTGATGGGCAACCTTTTGAGCTTGGTGTGTCAAACTTCGCTAAAAACCTGAGCATAACTCGGGTAGTGTGTCACTTTGAGGAAAAAACTAACTCCAAGACTCTAGTCGCAAATGTTTCATCCTCAGGAGCAGCAAATGTTTCATCCTTGGCATGCGGCTGCGTGTCATCAAAAATGGCTATGCGTGTCAGTGCTGACACGCGTGTCATAGGTTCGCCATCACTGCCCTAGGTGTTGTATCAGTGAAAATTTTGCTACTTGAGATGTTGGTTTTGCTGCCAACATTTTCTTCAAGAATTTTTATGGTTTTACCGCTTACATTTAAATCTTATCCATTTTGAAGTTATTCTTGTATATGGTGTAAGTTGGTGGTCTAGTTTCATCTTTTTACATGTACTTGTCCAATTATCACAAAACCATTTATTGAAGAGACTGTCTTGACAACATTGTATGTTCTTGCCTCCTTTATGAAATATGAGAGCATAATGGCTTGGGTCGACTTCCAGGTTCTCTATTCTATTCCATTGATCTATATGTCTGTTCTTGTAACAGTACCAGGCTGTTTCAATTACAGTGGCTTTGTAATACAGCTTGAGATCTGATATTGTGAACCCTCCGACTTTGTTCCTTTCTCAAGATTGCTGTTGCTATTTGGGGTCTTTTTTGGTTCCACAAAAATGTTTGGAGAGTTTGTTCTAGATCTGTGAAATATGCTACTGGTATTCAATTCCATTGAATCTATAAATTGCTTTGGGTAGTATGGACATTTTAATGATGTTGATTCTATCAACCCATAAACATGGTATAATCTTCCACTTATTTATATCTCCCACCTCTTTTTTCAACATTCTATTGTTTTCTGAGTAAAGATCTTTTAATTCATTGGTTAAGTTTATTTTTAAGTATATTAACATTTTAGTTGCAATGGTAAATGGAATTGTTTTCTTGGTCTCTCTTTCTGAGAGTTCATTATAGGTATATAAAAATGCCAATAATTTCTGGGTGTTAATTTTGTATCCTCCTACATTGCCAAAATCAATTATTGAATCTAGATTTTTGGTGGAGTCTTTAAGGTTTTCTATGCACAATTATCATGTCATCTGCGATTAATGATGATTTTACATCATACTTTCCAATTTGGATGCCTTTTAGTTTTTCTTCTTGTTCGATTGCTGTTGCTAAGACTTCCAGTACCATGTAGAATAAGAGTGGTGAAAGCAGACACTCCTGTCCTATTCCTGTTCTGAGGGGAAATGGTTTTAGTTTTTTCCCAGTGAGTATGAGGTTGGCTGTAGGTTTGTCATATATGGCCTTTATTATGTTGAGGTATAACCCCTCTAGTCTCACTTTGTTGAGAGTTTTTATCAAAAATGGGTGTTGGATTTTATAGAATATTTTTTCTCCATCCACTGATATAATCATGTGATTTTTTCCATTCCATTTATCTATCACATCTATTGACTTGCAAATATTTTAACAGCCTTGCATCCCCAGAATAAGTCCCACTTGGTCATGGTATATGATCTTTTTAACATACTGCTGGACCCAATTTGCTAATATTTTCTTGAGGATTTTATCACTATGTTCACCAGAGATATTGGCCTATAATTTTCTTGTACTTTCTTTATCTGGTTTTTGACTTAGGATAATATTGGCCTCGAGAAATTAGTTTGGAAGTGTTCCTTCCTCTTGAATTTTCTGGAATAGTTTGAGGAGGATAAGTGTTAGTTCTTTGAATATTTGGTAAAACTCCCCTGTGAAGCTGTCTGGGCCAGGGCTTTTTGTTGGCTGTAAGTTTCTTGATTAGTGCTTCAATTTCATCAGTTGTTATCAGTTGTATTCAGGTTTTCTGATTGTTCCTAATTCAGTTTTGGAAGGTTGTATTTCCCTATGAATTTGTTCATTTCATCCAGGTTGTTCAGCTTGTTGGCATACAGTTGTTCACAGTATTTGCTTACAATGCTTTGTATTTCTGTGGTGTCCTGTTACTTAACCTCTTTCATTTCTGATTTTATTTGGGTCCCCTCTCTTTGTTTCTCAATGAGTCTGGCTAAGGGTTCATCAATCTTGTTCATCTTTTAAAATAATCAGCTCTTGGTTTCACTGATCTCATATATATTTTTTAGTCTCTCTGTCATTTATTTCTGCTATGATCATTATTTTTCCTTCCTTCTACTTACTCTTGTCTTTTCTTGTTCTCTTTCTAAATCTGTAAGTTGTAGAGTTAGTTTATTAGCAATTTTTCTTGTTTCTTGTGGTAGGCCTGTAATGCTATGAACTTCCCTCTCAGGACGGCTATTGCTGTGTCCCAAGATTTTGGATTGTTGTGCACTCATTTTCATTTGCTTCCAGGAAGTTTTTTCTTTCTTGATCTCATTGGTAAGCCATTCACTGTTAAATAATATGCTATTTAGCCTCCATGTGCTTGAATGTTTTTATTTTAGTTGATCTCTAGTTTTATGCAACTGAAATCCAAGAAGATGCTTGATACGATTTCAATCCTCTTGAATGTGTAGCGACTTCATTTGTGTTCTTGCACGTGCTCTTTTCTTTGAGAACGCTCCATGTACACTTGAGAAAGAATGTATATTCTAAAGTTCTGGGGTGAAATATTCTGTACATGTCAATTAAATGCATTTGATCTAGTGTGTCATTCAGGGTCATTGTTTCCTTGTTGATTTTTTGTCTGGAACTATCCCGTGATGTCAGGGGAGTGTTAAAGTTCCCTACTATGACTGAATTGCTGTCACTCTCTCCTTTAAGTCCCTCGGAAGATTTTTTTAATATAATTGGGTGCTACTATATTGGGTACATATATATTTACCAGGGTTTATTATTTGTTGTATCAATATACATATTGATACGTATACATACATACATACATACATTTCAATCACATTTTCTTATCCATTCAGCTACCCTGTCTTTTTATTTGAATATTTAAGCAATTATTTAAGGGTATTATTATTATTTTTTAAAATATATTTTATTGATTTTTTACAGAGAGGAAGAGAGAGGGATAGAGAGTTAGAAACATCGATGAGAGAGAAACATCGATCAGCTGCCTCTTGCACACCCCCTACTGGGGATGTGCCCGCAACCAAGGTATATGCCCCTGACCGGAATCGAACCTGGGACCCTTGAGTCCGCAGGCCGACGCTCTATCCACCGAGCCAAACCGGTTTCGGCAAGGGTATTATTGATAGATATTTATTACCATTTTTACTCTTTATGCCTGTGTTCTGCCCTCTCTCTCTCTTTCATGTTACAATAGTCCTTGTAGCATTTCTTGCATTGCTGGTTTGGTGGTAATAAACTCTTAGTTGTTTTTTTCTGCAAAACACCCAATTTCTTTAATTATTAGTGACAGCCTTGCTGGATAGAGTAGTCTTGAATTCAGTCCCTTGCTTTCCATTATTTTGCATACTTCATATCATTCTCTTCTGGCCTTAAGTATTTCTATTGAGAAATCAGCTGACAGTCTAATGGGAGCTCCTTTGTAGGAAACTTTCTGTCTCTCTCTTGCAGCTTTTAAGATTCTTCGTGTCTTTAACATCTGCCATTTTAATTATGATGTGTCTTGGTATGGGTCTTTTTGGGTTCATCTTTATTGGGACTCTGTGTGTTTCCTGGACTTGTGTAACTTTTTTCCCACCAGATTAGGGAAGTTTTCTGTCATTATTTCTTCAAAGAGGTTCTCTATTCCTTGTTCAGATTCTTCTCCTTCTGGTACCCCTATTATATGAACATTGTTACATTTCATGGTGTCCCAAAGCTCCCTTAAACTGCTGCTTTTAATATTGTTTTCCAATTGCAGCTCTGAATGGGTATTTTTTTCTACCTTCTCTTCTAATTTGCTGATTCAGTCCTTAGCTTCTTCTAATCTGTTGTTGAATCCTTCCAGGATATTCCTTTTATTTTTTAATTTTATAAATCTTTATTGTTTAGATTATTACAATTGTTCCTCTTTTTCCCTCTCCATAGCTCCCCTCCTCCCAGTTCCCACCCCCCTCTGCCCTTACCTCCCCCTCACTGTCCTCATCCATACGTGTACGATTTTTGTCCAGTCTCTTCCCACACCCCCCACACCCCTTTCCCCCTGAGAATTATCAATCCACTCCCTTTCTATGCCCCTGATTCTATTATATTCACGTTTTCACCAGTTTATTCTGTTCATCAGATTTTTAATTCACTTGATTTTTCGATTTACTTGTTGATAGATATGTATTTGTTGTTCATAATTTTTATCTTTACCTTTTTCTTCTTCTTCCTCGTCTTTAAGAATACCTTTCAGCATTTCATATAATACTGGTTTGGTGTTGATGAACTCCTTTAGCTTTTTCTTATCTGTGAAGCTCTTTATCTGACCTTCAATTCTGAATGAGCTTAGCTGGGTAATCTTGGTTGTAGGTTCTTGCTATTCATCACTAGGAATATTTCTTGACACTCGTGTCTGGCCTGCAGTTTCTGTTGAGAAACCAGCTGTCAATCGTATGGGTGCTCCCTTGTAGGTAATTAACTGTTTTTCTCTTGCCGCTTTTAATATTCTCGCTCTTGGCATTTTAATTATGATCTTTCTTGGTGTGGTCCTCTTTGGATTCCTTTTGTTTGGGGTTCTGTTTGCTTCCTGGACTTGTAAGTCTATTTCTTTCACCAGGTGGGGGACGTTTTCTGTTTTTATTTCTTCAAATAGATTTTCAGTATCTTGCTCTCTCTCTTCTTCTGGCACCCCCATAATTCTGATGTTGGTACGCTTGAAGTTGTCCCAGAGGCTTCTTACACTATCTTCAAATTTTTGGATTCTTTTTTCTTTTCTGGTTGAGTGTTTTTTGCTTCTTTGTATTTCAAATCTTTGACTTGATTCTTGCATTCCTCTGGTCTGCTGTTGGGTCTCTGTATAACATTTTTTATTTCAGTCAGTGAATGTTTAATTTCTAGTTGGTCCTTTTTCATATCCTCGAGGGTCTCGCTAAATTTATCAGCCTTTTCTAGGAAATTCTTGAAAAACCTTATAACTGTGGTTTTGAACTCTATATCCAGTCATTTGTTTTCCTCCATTTCTTTAGTTTGTGATCTGTTTGTCTCCACATTTTCGCTGCTTCCCTGAGTTGGTAGGGTGGCTTTGTGTGGTAGGTGTCCTATAGGGCCCAGTGGCTCAGCCTCCCCAGTTACCTGAGGTGGACACTCTTAGTGCACCCCTTTGTGGACTGTGTGTACAGCATTGTTGTAGTTAAGTCTTGATTCTTGTTGGTATCACTGGGAGGAATTGACCTCCAGGCCAACTGGTAGTCAGGATCAGCTGTGTCTACACCGGGAGAACTTCTGTGACGGAGACAGCCTTATGAGACAAGACTTGGAAAATTGCAAAAGCCTCTGTGCTCAACTTGGATGGGGTGGAGTCTCAGGGCTGAGCAGGCAGTCTTGGCTTCCCATCAGCCCTGCCCTATGAGGCTCCTGGGTCTCAGTGTCCCTAGGTAATCGCTGCAAGCACCTCTGAGAGAAAGCCGGCCTCGAGTTTCGCCTGCTGCCAGACAGTCCAGTTTCTCCTCCAATGAATCTGGATTCCCAGATTCTCGCCCGGGACTGGAGTTCAGTGCAGTCGGGAGCTTCCGGTTCCCTCCAGCTAGAGAAAGCCAGCGGCACACTTAGCAGTCAGTCCTCTTTGTGCGCCCTTGCGCGCGTGCGCCTCCAGACCACTGTCTTTCGCGGCTCCCCTAAGTTTCCGACTGACAGTCCAGATTCCCCCCGTATGAGCCTGGGTCCACAGAGTCTTGCCTGGAACTGGGGTTTAGTGCAGTCGGGAGCTTCCTTCTCCCTCCCGCCAGAGAAAGCCAGCCAGGCACTCAGCCGCCCTTCCTCTCTGCGCGCGTCTCCGTACCTCAGCTTTTTGCAGCTCCTCTGATTCTCCGTTTTTCTTTGCTTCTAGTTGTAGAATTTTCACTCAGCCAGCTTTCCTATGGTTCTGGATAATGTCCTTTTTGTCTTTTAGTTGTAGTTTTGAAATTGTGCGAGGCAGCAGTTTAGGTGTTTACTTATGCCGCCATCTTGGTTTCTCCTTCCAGGGTATTCTTTACTTCTGCTATTGTTAGTCTTCATTTTGATTCTTAATCATTGCTTCATCTCATTTCATGTTGGTGTAGTTCTCATTAGTTCCTTATAATTCTTATTAGTTGTTTGTAGGTCTCCCTAAGTTGTTTAAGCACCCTTATAACCATTCCTTTAATTCTTTATCTAACCACTTGCTTGCCTCTATTTCATTTAGTGACCTTTCTGGCAAGTCCTCCTTTTCTCTCATTTGGGGTTGTTTCTTTGTCTCCCCACTTTAGCAGTTCATTAGTCCGGGGCACTATTTGAGGTGGACAGGGTCATGGGGTCTGGCCTGTGCATTCAGAGTTAACTGATTGTGCTGGGTCGCTGTGGCAGGTCCGTGGTTCTGGGGCTGTCAGGTCACATCTACTGGTAGATATCAGGCAGTAGGGGCACTGGGTCAGGCACAGTTGGTCGTGGTGGCAGGGCCAGGTGCATCATGTCAAAGCAGTGGGTTCAGTCATCCAGGGGCATGAGGTCGGGTATTCTGGGTTGGGGTAGCAGCTCCCTGTGTCCAGGCGGCCCATGTGTGAAGGTGGCAGGGCAGGCCTAGTGCTGCTCAGCTGGTGAAGGGGTTGGGCTGGGTGATGCTTCACTGGTGGAGGGGGTGAGCTGAGTACTGCTGTGCTGGTAGAGGTGGGGTTGGTTGGATGCCCTGCTCTCCAATATGGAAAACAATTATATTAATCACTAAAATATAATCATCTTGGATTTTTTAATAAACAACATTATAAAGGTTTTTGTATTCCTACATCTTTTACATCACTTCTGTTATCCATTTCAGCCTCCTCTGAACAACCATGACACGTACTGTCAAACATAGAAAATAAAGCAAATCTGACCAAGGTCCTATGCAGTCCAGTTCATTCCACCCAAAGCAAACTTTATTGCTTGCCAAGCACAGCATTTTGTTGGAGGTTTTAGAAATCAGTACCTGCCACACAGCCCTTTCTTAACTTGGGCCTCCCTCTATCAGGATTATCTTCAAAGATGGGTTGAATTTGGAAAGCCAGGATATCCAGTGTCACCAGAAGCAAATCTCTAGTTCTGTTCTCAGAGCCCAAAGGTCTTGGATGATTCTTTGTATCGTGCGTGCATGAGTGTGTGTGTGTGTGTGTGTGTGTGTTCACCTATGCACATGTGCACATGTACTGGAATGAGAATTGTTTTTAAAGGCTTACCTAATATTGTCCCCCTACTGGCTTTCCCCCCCTAATATCTTTGATTGATAGAACTGAAAAGTGGTTTTCTTTGTTTTTACAAATATTAGATCAGAGGCCTTTCTAAATGCTAATAAAATTCACTCCTTTTTACTGGAGCTCCACACTAAAGTAAAATTATAAAATGTGTTTTTATTATTCTAATGGCTCTTTTCTTCAATCTCTTTCCTCTTCCTGGCACCTTCCCTCATCCCCATGCACAGTAGTCTTCACTATTTAAGCAACCTGCCAGGCCAAAACAGAAAAATGTCATAGCAGGTGTTTGCATCTGTCTTTCACATCCAGATCTCCCTTTTCTATCAGCAGACAACCTATCATCTATCCTGCAATTTATCCATCAAAAAAAGAAACATTTTATTCTCCCTGCTGATTCTATTATCAACCACACATGAATGGTAATGGATTTTTTTAATGCACACCAATATTTGCATCTTATAACAATGAGGCATGACTGAGTAGAATATGTAAGTAAACCAGGCACACCTTGTAGAGCCAGATGGCCTGGGTTTTAATGCTGACTCTCTCTCTTGCTGGTTGCACTACCTTGAGCTCTTTACATAATCTTCCTTTACAAAGGAGGCAAAGCCCTGGCCAGTTTTGCTCAGTGGATAGTGTATGGGCCCATGGACCGAATGATCCAGGTTTGTTTGCCGGTCAGGGCATGTACCTGGGTTGCAGGCCCAATCCTGACCCTGGTCATGCATGTGCGGGAGGCAGCCAATCGATGTGTCTCACATCGATGTTTCTCCCCCCCACTACTTCTACTCTCTCTAAAAATCAATGGGAAAAATATTCCCTGGTAAACATTAACAATATCAACAAAATATATGTATTACCTGCCTCATAAGATTCCTTTGTGTTTTAACCCTTTGTTCGCCATAAGAAACAAGTGGCAGACCTTTCCCACATGCCACACACGTCTATAGCCACAAACCTCGCATATCAACTCTGGTCGCCCAATTTTAAAATCAGACCTGTTAGTGACATCTCTGGGTTTGTAAAGAAAATTATGGTAACTTAAATTCGTAAATATTCCAGCACATATGGAAGAAATTCCAATATTGATACATAGGGCTGCCACTCAGACACGCGAGAGATAAATCAACACTGCGTCACTTGAGATTTGTGTTTTCATGAATTTCATACCTAAAATGGTAAACATGGTGTGCATTCTTCATTATTATTTTTTTTAATAGATTTTGTCTTTGGCGCATCAATAAAATTTAGTGTTTTCAAGGCTTTTTGTGTTGAAGGTTTATTTTTATTTTGTGCTCGCTTTTGTTGATATTTCCATAGAATTGAAAATTATCATCATTTTATTATTGAATTTATTGTTATATTATACTAGGAGCCCAGCGTGCTTCAAAATCACACGGCGCCGCCCACCCAAGTTGCCGGTCCGGCCCTGCCTTGCTCCCCAGGCCCCGCAGCAGCCGCGGTCGCTGCCGGTCCAGCCCTGCCTCCCTCTCTCCGGCCCTTGAAGCAGCCATGGCCACTGATGATCAGGCCCTCCCCCAGTGCGGGCACGCAGAGGCCCCTGCCACCCCACCCCCGACGCTGCACGCGCAACCTCCTCCTGTCCGGTCGACCCATTATGGCATCCTGGTTAATTAGCATATTTCTCTATTTTATATATATAGATCGTGCAAATAAAATTCAATCCCCATAAACGGCATCAGATGAAGAAATAATCGAGCCAAGCACCTCCCAAGAAGACATCCTTTATTCAACTCCAAAGTCAGATGATTTTTTAAATTGTATTCAAAATATTGTGGCGTGTGGGGATGGTTTCCGTTTTGGACGTGTGGCAATTAACTGGTTAACATATGTAAAACACTAAGGGATGTGGGCAAAATCAGGAAATGTTAAATATTTCATAATGCTTTTCACCCATAACTGTAGAAAAAAAATTTTTAGTCTATTAAAACTTTCAGGAAATAAGCATATGAGAAAATATTTTTATAGATAGGCAGTTCATGAAATTATATTACTAGGGTCAGATGGGAAGAAAATTTAGTCTTTTATGATAGACAGGGAGGCAGATAAGATGCTAAAAGGTGTCAACTCTCAAGGCAGTGTGTTGTCACTGAAGAATCTTCCTGGAGATGCTAGTTGCTAAGTGAATGTGTTGAAGGCCTAATTCTGGCAACTCCTATGAGCACAACCAGGTGTGCTGCTGGGTTATATCACAGTATCATCTTTGTGTGGCTCTACAGGAGATTTCTGAATGCTTCAGTACCAGGAAACATGCACTGAAATATGCACCTTAAGAACAACATTACTTTTTGCTTTGTCTATTAGTTACATCATGCCTAAAATATGTAACAGTATGCATCAAATTTACCTCTTACTATACTATCTTTATTTTCTCCCTGATTTCTTTTAACCCTGGTCTTTAATATATTACACTGTATTTTACTCAATCACCTCAAACAACTTTTTTTTCATAGTGGACATAAATAAATGCATATAGGCCCAAGCGCACTCTCCTTGTACCCAAACTTCTCTTCGGTCTCTCTATCCCAGACTGCCAAATGATTATTTTGTTTTTGCCCAAAACACCTTGCATTATCTTAATATTTAATATTTTCTGAGTTCTGGAGTTCTTCCTCCTTCCTGGATTAGTAGGTACCCAGATAATGGTCGACCATTTCAGCCCTAGGATCCACATTCACAGCTTTATCCAAAGTTAGGAGGGTCAGCTCAATCTTGAGAAGAGAGGAAACTAATTAAAGGTACCTATCAGAATGTGGACCTTCAGTGCCAGGCCTTGCCAAATGTCCCTGTTATAATCCCTCTAATTACCCCAAATCGGAATCCAGCCTCACCTGGAAAGTGATTCTCCACAAATTTGATACAATTAGCTTTTGTACTTGTGACTGTTTTTCTAGCATTTATTTAAAAGTGTGATGTTATCTAATAGGATTTGTGCTCAATTTGACTTAATACATACCCTAGTGACATTTTTACAAGAAAATGATGTTCCTACAATGCATCCTTTTCACCAAGAAGTTTTACTATATAAACAAAACAATGCTCTTCATTTGGGATATTTTCCAACTCTTTCTAATCAAAACATGTTTGTCCTGCCAGTACTAAGGGTCAATTACCATCATTTTTGTTTCATGAGAATAGAAAAGGACATTCCAAGATAATGAGATTGAAGCTGGGTGTTAGGCCAACATCTGTCTCCCTTTTGCTAAAAATCGAGTATACTAGACAGGTTCACTTTACATTAAATAAGTGGGATTTTTCTTCTTTTCCCAGTGTATATTGGTCAGCTTTATCAGACTGAGAAGGAGCCAGCTTCAAGTGTACTGAGGTGTATAGTAGAGTATACACACAGGCACTTTGCCAGGGTTTAAGATCTTGGCCAGAGATACAAAACAGAATTCAATTTACTTTGAGAGAGTTCCTCTCCCTGTCTAACAGATAACAAGAGGGCGCTACCCTACATATCCTTTCCCCTTGAATTATCCACACAACAGATTTCTCAATTTCACTGTACCCACCAATAATTTTATTCTTATATTTGATTCTGCATACAATTTTGAGTTCTACAAGATGGATGTCAAAAAAATGCCCTGATGTGCATGCTTTTATCCACACCATCCATCCATTCACTCACTCATTTATTTATTCAGCATATAATTACATACCTAACCACATGCTAGGTACTATATTAGGCAGTGAAATGAAAGAAAAAAAATTCCCCTGATCTCAATGAGCATTATGCCTGTTGAGCAACAGAGGGCAACAATCACAACTGAAAGCAGTCAATGCCACACTGAGGGTGGAAACATGGCACATGAGAGCTTGAGGTAAATAGTGCCAAACACTTAATGGGGTCAGAAAAAGGCTCTTAAAGGTAATCCTAAAGACGAGATTTGGAGAACAAGTTATGTTTTAACAAGTGGAGGAGAAAAGTAAAGGGCTATGTGAAGCCATGGAGGCATTAGAAAATAAGACATAAGTCAGAGAGTTGCAAGGAGCTCATTATTGTAGCTGAAAGTATGAAGACAGGAATTGGGGGTGTGGGGTGTTGGGACTATAGGGACTATATGGTGGGTGAGTTGAAGCTTCTGTTCCTCAGGAGCTTAGAGTCAAGAGAAGGAAACTCTCTCCAAAAGGTCATTTCAGTAAGGTTGGTGTCACAGTGAAGAAACACACAGGGAACTGTGGCTGGACAGGCACAACAAATGTTAAAATGTTATCCTATTCACAACAGAGAGTCTTTGAAAAATTCTAAATGGGTAATGATTACAACGGTGGTTGTGTGGACAACGGACTGGAAGGCATGAAGCTAGAGCAGAAGGACCATAAAAGAGGTTTCTGCCAAAGCCCAGGCAAGCAATACGATAGGCCTGCACTAGGCCACCTTACTGTGGCAATTTTGCAATGTCTTTGTCTAGCCAGGCTAATGGGGATTCTTTCAAATCTATTATTTAAAGAAGAAAAAGAAAAAATCCAGAGCAATATTATCTGAAGTTTCTTGCATTTAAGGACTTAAAAGGAGTTATATAAAAAATACTTTTTAAGCTTTCCTGTAAAAAATAACACCTAAATAACAAAAGATTACGTTTTACTACAGATAACCTTAAAGCCAATAATAATCACAAAGATAAGCAAATTGTGGAAAATCAATTTGATAAAAAAGTAGTATACATTGAAAATGAAAATAAGAGACTACGTAATATAAAAACTTGAGAAATTTAAAAAAACGTTAGAAAAGCAGAATAAAAAATTATATGTATAGTATGAAATTGCATAGTATGTAGAATATATATGCTGATAGACTAAAAGGTTAAAATAATTTTCTGTTATTTTTATTCAAATTATTTTTTTACAATAATAGAATAAAATGAAATGAAATGAAAAACAAACACCAATACAAAATTAATGTTTACTGAATCCTGGATGGGCCTGACCTGGATAGTTACACCCAATTTCTTGCTTCTTGGTTTCCTAGAATAGATTTTACAAATAGTCCTATTGTCTGGCTATACTGTTATTAAAATAAAATAAAAAATACTTTAGCTTGACAAATTTTTTAAAATTCCTCGTGTGAACAGCTATCTCCTTCCTGATCCAAAGGTAAGGCAAATTCAATAAGCTAATGGAACTCAAAATGAAAAAACACAGAGGAAACATATCACAAATAATGTTTGAATATGTGTTTTTCTTGAATGCTTCAGAGAAAAAAAAGTCTCTAGAAAATGGTTATGACACCTAACGGACTTATAAAAGTCATTTAAAAACAACTGAATCAGTCAACAAACATGCCATTTATTGAGCATCTATAATTCATGCACTTTATTCTAAAGATACAAAAACAAAAGAAAACAAAGTCTTCTGTCCTCAAGGAACTCACAGTCTAAAAGGAGAGAAAGAATGGCTGCAAATAACTGCAATGACATATGGTGAATCCTCTAATAGAAGTATGTACAAAATACTGAGATAAGCAAAGAAGATAGGTAGAATGAGAAAAGTGGGTAAACTTTATAAGTGAGTTAGGTCTTAAGTGAGCTATAAGAAGGGAAAGAAGACTTGAATAGTACATGCAAGGAATTGTGAAATGTAAAGCAAGGCACATGTGTATAATTTTGAGTTAGTCCCTATGGTGCAGAGAGTAAGGGAAAGAACCAGAAAATGAGGTTAACAGAGCTGTCAGGGAATAAATCACAAAGTAGCTTGTTTTCAAAATGGAGAACCTGGCTATTACTAAATTCTGTCAAAAAACATCAACTACAAATGCACCATGACTTTATGTACAGTAAGAAAGAAAAAAACCAAAACTTTATGCTGGAGTCTATTAGGAGACTTCATAGTATATTCCTACATAAAGCTGCATGCACTACACCAAAGGGCAACAACCTCCGTGTAAGGCCAGAAAATAAACTGGTCATGCAGAAAGGAAAAGCAAAGAACTTTGCATTTCTCTGCTTGCGCTTAGGTGGAGGGAAGGAGAAAATCTCCCCCTGAGAACTAAACTTCAAGCAGGTCTGTAGTCTGAACTAAAGTTACCAGTGTGGTACAAAAACAAACAAACAAAACAAACAAGCCAAGAATTTAAAATGCTCTCAGACTGGCAAGTGTCTTCAGATGCCTGGCAGAAACAAATGTAAATTCTCTTTAGTTAAACCAAACTTCAATCCAGGTCAATAACAATTTAAAAATGCAATCTCATTTCAAAGTTGACAAGTGAAAAAATATTCATCTTAGAATCTACGTAAAAAACAGATCATATAGTCTTGTGACTATAAATCTGAAGATGTTTCAGAATTACTTGAGGAACTGCTAAAACATTCTCTGTAACAGTTGCATACCAGAGATTCTTAAGACAGGTAGGCCTAAACAGAATGCTGGAATCTCTATTCTAACAAACTACCCGAGGGTGTGTGTGTGTGCATGCACTATTAGACAAGACAGTATAGCATGTCTGTGAGGAGTTGGTTGAAAACTCCTACTATCCTATATAATAAAACCGTAGTATGCACATTGTCCCCTCGACTGGAGATCTGGGTGTTTGACCAGGGGTTAAGCTGGCTGGGGGAAGGGAGGGAGGCCCTGGCCAGCAGCAGTGGCAGGCAGCCGGGGGGAAGGGAGGGAGGTCTCAGCTGGAGGCGGCAGGCGGCCAGGGGAAGGGAGGAAGTGCCTGGCCGGCAGCTGCTAGGGACCCTACCAGTGCACAAATTTTATGCACTGGGCCTCTAGTAGACAATAAAGAACAGTAGGATTTAGACTGACACTTCGGGAAGACACTCTGGTGCTGATGGACTTTGTGAATAGATAAATTAGAAAAGGGTAAGGACAGGAGATGGGGGGGTAGTAATATAATAATTAGGAGGTTATTAAAAGAGGCAAGAGATGGTGATCATTTAACTAATAATAATGGAAAGAAACATGAGCGTATCAAGGAGGCAGAATTAGAATTTTATAAAAACTAGTGCTATACAGAATCCTACACTACATTAATATCAAATGCTCCAAATGCAACTAACACTCAAAATGATCTCCAAGTTCAGATATAAGCACAGAGAGATTTTATTATTTAATGTTTTACATTTCTACTAATCAGTATATACAAACTGAAAAATTTATATCTCTATGGGCAAGAGAGAGAAAGGATTTTAAATTATAAACAGAAAATAATGAATTAAAAAACTTACGCTGAATATGAATGAACTGTTTTGGTTGTTTAAACTCTCCTTTGTACAAGCGATTGTAATAGTTGACGTTGCTCTCTGCCTCAGGAACTGGAATGACCATGCTCTCTTTTTTCTCTCTAAACACTTGCTGTGCTGAAATAGCTCGCTGTAAGTGATGTTCCTGGAAAATGTAAAGTAGGCAACATAAGTTGTTTTAATAACGTTAATTTAATGCATAATTATATTTGAATCTTACTTGGTTTAATAATAGCAAGGTGTTTTAAGAATCAATTATAAATTGTTCCTTTGCCACAAAATTAGAGAAAACATTGCCATTGCCCTCCTTTAATGCTGGTAGTTCATACTTAGATGCCACCTTAGATGATTATAATTTTAATAAATAGAATTTTTAAAGATTAAATATATACATATTCACAAACTAGTATTTAACATCTTAATTACAAGAAAATCGAGCCCTTGTTTGCTAAAGTGACTGAGGTGTTTGTCACCAATACCAAGTTACAAACAAATATGCAAATGACAAGAAAATAATTTTTATCACAGATTTTAAGTGTCTTCTGCATTTATATTGCAGAAACTTCAACAATAAAAATTCTGGATAATTCAAAGAAAGATAAAATGATGTTCAACAGACAAAAGTTAAATAAAAACTTCTTATAAAATACACAGATTATAAAATACTTTCAATCACCTCCCACTTAATGCATACTTTCTCCCTTGACCCACAGTGGACCATTCCCAAACCAGCTGTACCTTGGGGAAGGAAAATTAGGTTATCTTACCCCCCAAGAATTTTCCTTCACATTCAGATTAAAGGTGTTTAAAAATCCCCTAAAACGAAACAAATTGGAAAGAGAGCAGCAAGAAAAGCCCAGAGGAAGTAGATGGAAGGAAATAATAAAGATCAGAGCAGAAATAAATGACAAAGAGACTAAAAAAATAGTACAAAACATAAATGAATCCAAGAGGTGGTAGTCCAAAAAGATAAACAAGATTGATGAACCCTTAGCCAGACTCATTGAGAAACAAAGAGAGGGGACCCAAATAAATAAAATTAGAAATGAAAGAGGTGAAGTAACAGACACCACAGAAATACAAAGGATTGTAAGCAAATACTATGAATAATTTATATGTCAATAAGCTGGACAACCTGGGAAAAATGAACAAATTCCTAGAAAAATACAAATCTTCTAAAACTGAATCAGGAAGAATCAGAAAACTTGAATAGGCCAATAACAACTGATGAAAATGAAGCAGTAATTAAAAAGCTCCCAGCAAACAAAAGTCCTGGATCTGATGGATTTAAAGGAGAATTTTACCAAACAGGAGATTTCAATAATAGATAGATCAATCAGACAGAATATCAATAAAGAAAAAGGACTTAGACAACACTACAGACCAACTGAACTTAACAGAACACTCCATTCAACAACAGCAGAATACTCATTCTTCTCAGGCACTCACAAAACATTTCCCAGGAAAGATCACACGCTAGGACACAAAATAAGTTTTATCAAATTTAAGAAGATTGAAAACATACCAAGTATCTATTACAATCACAATAGAATGAAACTAGAAATCAACAGCAACAGGAAAACTGAAAAATTCACAAATGCAGGGGTAGAAAAGAGTAGGTTTACAGTTGCTCATATGGGAAATAATATAATAATTAATAAATAATACAACAGTAATCTGTTTTGTGTACCCTCAACTGTAAACCTAATTTTCCCCACCCCTGAACATGAAAATTGAACAATACACTTTTGGACAACAAAAGGATAAAAAGAAATTACAAGAGAATTTAGAATATACTGACACAAATGAAAACAAAAATTCAAAATTAAACTTAAGGGATGTAGCAAAAAGCAATATTAAGAGGGAAGTTTATAGCACTAAAATCCTATCTACATTAAAAAGATTTCAAATCAACAACCTAACATTACACTTCATGAAACTAGAAAAAGAACAAACAAAACGTAAATTAGCAAAAGAAAGGCTATATTAGAGGAGAAATAAAATAGAAAATAAAAACAAAGGGGGGAAAAAAATCAATGAAACTGAAAGTTGTTTTCAAAAGATCAACAATATTGACAAACCCTTAGCATCTGAACTAAATGGGAGTAAACTCAAATACTAGAAATCAGAAATCAGACATTAAAAATGATGTCACATAAATAAAGAGAATCATGAGACTACCAAGAACAATTATACACCAATGAATTGGGTAATCTAGAAGAAACAGATAAATTTCTAGAAACATGCAACCTATCAAGACTAAATCATGAAAATAAGAAGTGTGAACAAACCTGTAACTAGAAAAGCAGATGGCTTCACTGGAGAAAGAGTTAACAACAATCCTTAAACTCTTAAAAAAAAAAAAAATTAAAGAAGCCCAGCCAGTGTTGCTCAGTGGATTGATGAGCATCATCCCATGCACCAAGAGGTCGCAAATTTAATGAATAGTCAGGGCACATGCCCAAGTTGCCGCTAATCCGTGGTAGTGGGCATGCAGGAGGCAGCCAATCAATGTTCTGCTCTCACATTGATGTTTCTCTCCCTTCCTCTCTTAAAATAAATAAATGAAAACTATTTTTAAAAAATTAAAGAAAAGGGAAAATTTCCAAAGTCATTTTATGTAGCCAATATTACCAATACCAAATCAGACAAAAATACTGCAAGGAGGAGGATGAAGGAAGGAGGAAATGGGTTAACACATTAAACAACCAGCCTGTTTTGTCTTCCAGACGGAAAGTATAGTGTCAGTCACTGGTGACTGATAGGGCGTTTAACGTGTTAAGGTAGTCAAAAGGTATAAACTCACAGTTACAAGGTTAATAAAATTCTGGGATGTAAAGTAGAGTATGGTGACTATATATCATGACCAAGTGGGATTTATTCCTGGAATGCAAGATACAAAAATTTATCAATATAATACACCATAATAAAAGAATGAAGGACAAATACCACCATGATCATTTCAATTAATGCATTAACAAAATTCAACATTCTTTCATGGAAAGAAAAAACACTCAACAAACTAGGAACAGAAAAAGAAAATTACCTCAACTAGTAAACAAATTAGAACTAATAAATTTAACAATGTTACAAGATATGTCAACACACAAAAAACAGTTGTTTTTTTACACTAACAATGAGCAATCTGTAAAGAAATTAAGAAAACAATCCCATTTACAACAGCATTGAAAAGAGAAAAATACTTAGAAAATAAACTTAATCCTGGACATGAAAGAACTGTACATGAAAAACCACAAAACACTGCTGAAAGAAATTAAATAAGACATAGTAAAAAGGAAAGACACCTTGTTTTCATGTATTGGAAGACCATTTAAAAAAAAGAAATACCATATGATCAAGCAATCTCACTTCTGGGTACATATACAAAGAAATGAAAATGGGATTTTGAAGAGATATTTGCACACCTATGTTCACTAGAGCCAAGTGGTAAAAACAATCCAAGAGTTTATTGACCGATGAATGGATAAGCAAATGTGGTACATACCTGTAATGGAATATTACACAGCCTTAAAAAGGAAGAAATCCTGACACATGCTACAACTTGGATAAACCTTATGAACATTATGCTAAATGAAATAACCCAGCCACAAAAAGACCAATACTGCATCACTTCATTTGTAAGAGGTATAAAGTAGTCAAATTTATAGAAACAAAAATTGGTTGCCAGGGGCTGGAGGGAGGAGGAAAAAGGGAAGATGTTGTTTACTGAACAGAGTTTCAGTTTTTAAAAATGAAAACAGTTCTAGATATCTGTTGCAATAACAGATAAAAATTTAGTGGTTTTTGCTTTTTTACATGTATAGAACACCTCAATTCAGACTAGCCATATTTCAAGTGATCAAAAGTCACAGTTGACTAGTGGCAACATATTGGACAGTGTCCATCTTCACATGGCTTCCATTAACCAAGACTGGAAAATTTCAGCAAAATTCTGTATACACACACATATTTCAAAGATGGGGAAAAGGCTGGAAGACTAATATTCAAAATCTGCACTCCAAAGTGGGAATAATGCAGCTAAAAATGGGAGAATGAAAAAAACCTTCTCAAATACCAAATATAATGCTATGTAATAAAAGCCTAATATGCTAAGTGTCCAGTCGGCCATCAACCAAAGTGTAAGTAATATGCTAATGATATGCTAAGGCCGCTCAACCGCTCGCTATGATGTGCACTGACCACCAGGGGGCTGACAATCAGCCGGTCGACCAGTCACTATGACATGCACTGACCACCAGGGAGCAGATGCTCCGACCGGTAGGTTAGCTTGCTGCTGGGGTCCGGCCAATCGGGACAGAGTGAGATGGGCCAGACACGGTCCCTCCCTGGCTGGCCAACCTCTTGCGTCCCTCCTTGGCCCAGATCATGCACCGGTGGGGTCCCTCGGCCTGGTCTGTGCCCTTTCACAATCTGGGCTAAGGGACCCCCCCCCCCCAAGTGAATAAATTTTGTGCACCAGGCCTCTAGTCTTTTTAGAAAAGAGCAAAAACTAAAAACAGCCAATGTAACAAAAATTTTAAAATTTAAATATGAGTTGAGATCAAACATATTTAGTCACAGCAATACATATAAATGGTCTTTACTCAACTATGAAAACAAGATTTTCAACTTGTCTCATAATCCAAGATTCAACTATATGCTTATACAGCACGCGCGTGCGCACACACACACACACACACACACACACACACACACACAGTAGGTTCAAGTCATTCAGAAAGAATAAAAGGCACAGATGAAGTTTACTATGTAATGGAAGACAGTAAGAAAGACAAGCAGACCTTAATATCAGACAAGTAGAATTCAAGCCAAAGAACAATAAGCATGACCTATAAACCACAATTCACAACAAAGATTTTGAATCTCTACGTACCATTTGTGAATACCTATATGTATATATTGTGAGTTTATACAGGGTGTCCCAAAAAATGTATACACATTTTAATAGCTGATAGCTCAATTTTGAAAATAAAATGATTTTAATAAACACTGCCTTTATAATTATTCAAAGTGTGTGTATACATATTTGGGGGACACCCCATATTTGAATATCTATGTAATTTATGAATATCTATATATCAAATAACATAGCAACCATTTTACAAAGCAAAGCTACAGGATATGCAAGTAGTAATAATAATAACCCAACACTCAGCATAAGGCAAATCAAGGGAACAAAACAACAATCATGGATCTACCTGCACAACTTAATAAGGTAGACTATACAATTTATATAGAACTTTATACCCAAAGCCCCTTCTTCTCAAATGCTAATAGAATTTTCATAAAACTGATCAGATAGTAGTTAAGAATTACAAAGATAAGGTATTACAGATGGAGTAGAAGGTACAAGAACAAAGTGAAAATTCTCTGAGCATATACCCTTTGTATTGTTTTGAATTTTAGAACCATGTTAATGTTTCATGTAATCCTATATAATAAGAGGCTAATATGCAAGTCGACCAAACGGCTGAACGACTGGTCGCTATGATGTGCACTGACCACGAGGGGATTGTCACTCAGCCAGAAGTCGGGCTCACGGCTGGCGAGTGCAGCAGCAGTGGCAGGAGCCTCTCCCGCCTCGGCAGCGCTAAGGATGTCCAACTGATGGCTTAGGCCCAGAGGGGAGCAAGCCTAAGCTATCAGTCAGACATCCCCCGAGGGCTCCCAGGACTATGAAAGGGCGCAGGCCGGGCTGAGGGATCCCCCACCCAAAGTGCACGAATTCCGTGTACCGGGTCTCTAGTATAAAAATAATTAAAGTCAATAAGGATGTGGGGAGAACCCAAAATAGAATGCATAGAGAAACCAACAGAAACCTCACTTATTAGAAATGAATACTCATATACCTACCAGAAAGGGGATGGGAAAGAAAAAAATTTAAGTTCCTTTAGAAAATAATGATGTGAAATTCATCTGTAAAACTTAGATAAGGTATACTTTAAAGGTTTATTGTGATGATTATGTAAGTTAACCTTTTGCACTCGGATGGCGAGTGTGACTCGACACGGTTAGAATCAGAATAAAGGAATCGAGAAAAAAGCAAGCGAGTGCAAAGGGTTAATAACATGTTCAGAATAGTCCATGGCATAAGGAATAAAAGTTTCTTCCTTTTATTAGAACACTAGAGGCCCGTTGTATGAAATTCATGCACAAAGGTGTGGGGTCCCTCAGCCCAGCCTGCACCTCTCCAATCCGGGATCCCTCTCGCAATCCAGAACCACTGGCTCCTAACTGCTCACCTGCCTGCCTGCCTGATGCCTCTAACTGCTCCCCTGCTGGCCTGACTCCCCCTCACTGCTCTCTCCTCCTGGTCTGATCCCCCTAACTGCCCTCTCCTCCTGGCCTGATCCCTCTAACTGCCTAACTGCTCCCCACTGCTGGCCTGATCCCCCTAACGGCCCTCCCCTGCTGGCCTGATTGCCTTAACTGCCTAACTGCTCTCCCCTGCTGGCTCAATTCCCTTGCCTATCTGCTCTCCGCTGCCAGCCTGATCCCCCTAACTGCCTATCTGCTCTCCCCTCCTGGCCTGATGGCCCTAACTGCCTATCTGCTTCTACCCTGCTGGCCTGATCCCACTAACTGCCTATCTGCTCTCCCCTCCTGGCCTGATCACCCTAACTGTCTATCTACTCTCCCTTCCTCTCCGCGCCCTTTGGAGCCCCGGTGCAGGTGTGCTGAGAGCTCTCCGCTGCGGCCTCGCCCCATTCTGACTGGTCATTACATGATGGGGTCCTGGCCAATTTGCATGTTCCTTTATTATTAGTATAGCTACCACAAAGGTACAATATTCAAATAGTGGAATTTTACGAACAAAAGCAAAAAAATTTAGAAATCTTGACAATTAAAAACCTTTTTCAACACCTATTCAAAACAAGAATTTCTCTGAAAGAAATGTATTCAAGCTAATAAACAGCAAGCACCTATGAAAAACCTATATCTAACATCATACTTAATGGTCAAAGAGTGAATGCTTTCCTTCTAAGATCAGTAACAAACCAATAAGGAAGTCTGTTCTCACCATTTCTAGTCCACATTTTACCAGAAGTTCTAGCCAATGCAGTGAGGGAAGGAAAAAATAAAAACATACAGATTGGAAACAAAAAGGTAAAAAACTATTTGCACATGATATGATCATGTAGGGAGAAAACCATAAGGAATCTTAACAGAGCTGATAAAATTAAAAGGCAAATTTAACAAGATTGCAAGTCAATAATAAAAATTCAATTTAATTTCTATACATTAGCAACTGAAAAATGAGAAAAAAAGCAGTATCATTTATAACAGCACCAGAACTAAATATTTAGGGTTTAACAAAGTATGTGCCAAACTTACACAGAAACATAAATTGAGAAATATAACATGGTCATGGACTGGAAGGTTCAACAACATTAAAAAAAAATACTTTCTCAGGTAAATTTCACCCTAAATTGATCTAAACACAGACTCATCATAATCCTAATAAAACCCCAACAGGCTTTAAAAAAAGACAAACACCCACAGAAATAGACAAGTTGATTCTAAAAGTCATATGGAAAGGCAAAAAAAAACAAAACAGAATAATCAAAATAATCTTGAAAAAAATTTCTTAGAAGAACACGCACAATTTGATTACAAGCTAAACCATAAAGCTAAGTTAACAACAGTGTGTTATTGGCATAAAGATAAACATATAGAGCAATGGAGATAAAAGGAGTCTAGAAAGAGACCAACATACACACAGGTAATGGATTTTAGATAAAGGTGCCAATTAAATGGGGGTAAGGACAGTCTTTTCATCAAATGGTCTGGACATGAACTGGTAAAAAAAAATGAGCCCAATATTTCTACACCTCATACTACCCTCAAAAATTAACTCAAAATAGGTCACAGACTTAAACATGAAGCCTAAATTATAAAATATCTACAAGAAAAAAAAAAAATAGGAAAAAATCTCAGTGACCCTGGATTTGGCAGACTTCTCTGGACATAAAAAGCACAAATTGTAAATGGAAGAATTAACAAGCTGAACTTCCTCCAAAAAAAAAAAAAAAAAAGTGCTTTTCATGTTACATTCTTAAGGAAACAAAAAAGATAAGCCAGACTGGGGAAAAATATTTACAATATATGTGAGAAAACTTGTATGCAGAATATATGGTGAGGTAAAGTAGGTTTATAGTTGTGAACACACAAAAGAGCTTATTCTTGCATGATTATTGTATTATTTTCCATACAAATAACTGTATAAAAAGAACTCTTATAACTCAATAAGAAAACAAACTTTTAAAGAAAGCAGACACTTCATGAAAATATAGGAATGACCAATAAACACATTAAAAGATGCTCAAAATCTTTATATCAGGGAAATCTATATACATAAAAGGCTAATATGCTAAGTGTCCAACCATCCAACTAGTCACTATGATACTCACTGACCACCAGGGGGCAAACGCTCAACGCAGGAGCTGTCGTGATGCACAGTGGCACCTCGAACCTGGCGCCCACAAAGCAACACTTCGCTTCCCCCAAGTGGGACACAGGCCCTGCCATCACACAGGAATGACAGCCCACCAAATCGCAGCCAACACTGCCGAGACCCCATGGCGTAAAATGCGGCCCACAGCCCAGCCCAGAAATGGTCACTGTGGCCACCGGGTAATGATGTCACGTAGCAACGCTCGGCTTTCTTTCCCTAATGACGACTAGCCTCCTTGCAGTTTCTTCAGCCCAGGAACACGACTTGCTTTATAGCCAGGTGCAAGCATTTCACACTTTAACCAAGTATCTGTGAAGTGTTTTCATGTGCCTCATCTCATTTGATCCTCACAGAAGTCCTGGAGCAGGTAGATAGGAGACTCGGTAGAATCCTATTTTCTCTTCATTAGCCGGAAAACAGATTTAGAAAGCTTAGAAACTTAACTCGACTGAAAAGAAGAAATGGTGGACCTTGAAAATGACTGCAGGCTTTCTCACTGTGCAGAATATAGTCAAACACTGCTGCAGTTAAATATTTACCCTTTGTTCTCCCTGCATGATCAACAATAATAATCTGCTTCATGTTGATATTTACTGCTGTGTTGCTGACAATTACCTGAAAGAGAAGGTGGGGTGCTTCACTGGGCTGGAAAATGTTTAACAAATTCAGAAAACACGTCTATTCTATATATATAAAAGGCTAAGTTGACTCGCACATGCACAATATATATAAAGCTCTTGCTGGTGCCAATCACACACGTGTGTTTCGATCTGTCATTGTTGATCGTGAATTTGGTTGACACTTCTATTGTAGAGAAAGGGCAAACAGTGATATTAAAATATTCCTTCTAATTAATTTTCTTTCAATGTGCATGAATCCATGCACCGGGCCACTAGTGTAAAATGAAACCACAGAAAGTTTTGACTAGACACCCACAAAATGAATAGAATTAAGAAACTAATCACAACAACTGATGGAGTGTTAAATGATATCACCACTTTGGAAAACTGTCAGGCAGTTTCTTATAAAGTAAATATACATTTTATCATTTGACCCAGCAATCCTACTGCTAACAAAGTATGTACCCAAGACGTGAAATGCATGTCCACAAACAACTTGCACATAAATGTTAATTACAATTTTACTCACAATGGCAAAAAACTGGAAACAATACAAATGTATATCAACAGATGAATAGATAAGAAAAGTGAGTATACTTATTCCATAGAATATTTGTTTAAAAAAAAAAAAGGAATGGAACAAACTAATCACACTCAGGATCTCAAAAGTATACTGAACCACCACCACACACAGGCAGCTACATACTGTGTGATTTCCTTTATATGAAGTTTGAGAACAGACAAAACTAACCAATAGTGATTGAAATCAGATCAGTAGTTGCCTGAAATGGGGGTGGAGGATAAAACTGCAAAAAGGTTAAAGGGAACTTTTGTAGGGAATGAAAATATTCTACTCCTTATTTGGGGTACTGGTTACACTGGTATATCTCTTTATTAAAACAAAGAACCACACACAAAATAAATGCTTTATACTATAAAGTACAAAGCAAATTTTTAAAATCTAGTAAATTAACTTGTGTGATAAACATTTAACATAAACAAAATATGGTGGCTAGGCAATATCTGCAATGCTGGTAAAATTGTGATGAGTAAAACAAACACTTTCAAGAATGAGTGCTAGAAAATGTGTTAAAGTGTAAATTGGCATGTTCTGAAGAACAGTTTGGTAATTTATTTATAAGCCTTAAAAATCTTCTAACGGTAACCTATAATTGAAACTAGAGGCCCAGTGCACGAATTTGTGCATGGGTGGGGTCCCTCAGCCTGGCTGGCAATTGGGGCCGATCAGGGCTGTCTCACCCAGTCCTGATTGGGGCCAGCCCAGCCGGGGGTGGGTTGGGGGGGAGGACCACAGGAAGTTGACTGTAGGAGCACACTGACCACCAGGGGGCGGCTCCTGCATTGAGCATCTGTCCCCTGGTGGTCAGCGCATGCCATAGCTACTGGCTGGTTGTCCAGTCATAATGGTTGCTAAGGCTTTTATATATATAGATAATCATATTAAGTAAAACTGGAAGCAACCTAATTATCTCCATCATTGGATTAATTGTAATTTAGTATATCCATACACTGGGCTTATACACTGCCACTTAAAATGTCTTGAAAAATAATTTAATATTTGAAAATGTTTATGCATTAAATAGAAAAAGCAGGAACCAAAATCACACACTGAAGATAATCTCAAATAGAGAAGATAATTCAAATAGAATAAGGTAAATAGATGACACATGATGGGATATATAAACACAGAATTAAAAAGTAAAAAAAAAAGCTGAAAAGAAATGTGCCCAAGTACTAGGTGGAAAAATTATAGATGATCTTTTCTTCTCTACATTTTCTACAATTTACCCAGAGAGCAACCAATGCTAATCTTTAAAATCATTTAAAATGATCCCTTTTAGAATCAAAGACAGGAAGAGAAAAAGGAAAACAAAGAAAAAAAAACCCTAGATGAGTCCTTATCCTATCTATTTAAAACTGCTTCTCTTCTAGTACTTCCTAAGTCTGATTCTCAGCCCTGGCAGCACATTAAAATTACCTGGAAGGCCAAATATAGACACTATGGGAGATAAAAGCAGCAGCAGAAATCAGTTAAAAGGCTTCAGCATCTTTCTCTACAAGAAAGATGAAATACATACAGTGAAATATTATTCAGCCATAAAGAAAAATGTAGTACTGATTTATGCTACATCATGATCTTTAAAAACATTATGCTATTTAAAAGAAGGCCGCATAGTATATGATTCCTTTTATAGGAAATGTTCAGAAATAGACAAAACCATAGAGAAAAAAATATACTAGTGGTTGTCGTAGAGTAGTGGAGAGAGTAGGATGAAGAGTGACTAATGGGTATGAGGTTTCTTTTTAGGGTGCTTCAAGTGTTCTGAAAAAAATAGTTGTGATGTTGCAGAACAGTATGAATATACAAAAAAACCATGGAGTTGCACAATTTCATATGGTGAATTATATGGTATGTAAAAGTTTATCACAAAAAAATTGCCCCCCCCCCCCCCAAAAAAAAAGATGAAGTGACAGTGAATGAATTTATACTTCTACCTGAAGCAACAACAATAAAATATGACAAGAGTTGAAACAATGGTTTTCCAGGCAGTGGACATCAGGTAATAAAAGACTTAAAAGAAGGAAAATAAAACCAGGTGAGTGAACCTATGACAGCCTCTGCTTACTACCTTGAAAGAGTTTCCATGCCAAGGAGCAAAAGAATGAAGTGAGGCAGAGCCAAGACTTCATGAGCTGCAGAGACAGAAATAAGAGGCCAGGAAGACTAAGGCATCTTGAAAGTTCATGACAGAGTACCAAAGAGGAAAGAACTACACAAAGATAGAACCCAGGAAATCTACAGAGGGTTCCCTGGAGTATTCAGCAGAGATTCTTCAGCACACATATGTAACAATGAAGAACAAACTTCCCCAAAAGATTAGAGGGAACAGTGCCTGTCACTCAGGAAGACTACCTGTTCCTACCAACCACACTGGGGGAAAAAAGACAGGCTGTACACTAGGTGTACCAGTTAATAATGCGGATTTTTTTCAATAGATGGAGTTACACACATGTTGATATATATGCGATTTGATACGTATGCTATTTTGTTGTATTAACACACAGCAAGCTTCAAAACTTTATATGTCAAGTTTGCTGAAGGTGTTAATATCACAGATATTTTTACACTTAAAAATGTCGAATTTCATGCCAAAAAAAATGCATTTGCGGGAAGTTTTAATTCATTACTTTATTTTGAAGACAAAGTTATCGTATCCTTCGGGAAGCTTATGGTGAACTTGCTCCATCTCAAGATACTTGTGAATGCTGGTTTAAACGTTTTAAAAGTGATGATTTCAATGTGAAAGACAAAGAATGTCCAGGTCAACCGAAAAAGTTTGAAATTCAACAATTACAAGCATTATTGGATGCAGATGCGTGTCAAACTGAAAAACAATTTGCAGAAAGATTAAACGTTGCTCAGCAAACAATTCCCAATCGCTGACAAGCAATAGGAAAGATTTTAAAGAAAGGAAAATGGGTGCCACATCAACTGAACAAAAAACAAATGGAAAACCGAAAAGTCATCAGTAAGATGTTGCTTCAATGGCACAAAAGAAAGTCTTTTTTGCATCGAATTGTGAGTGGCAATGAAAAGTGATTTTGAGAATCTCAAATGTACAAAATCATGGGTTGATCCAGGTCAACCATCAACACTGACTGCAAGGCCAAATCGCTTTGGAAAGAAAACAATGCTCTGTGTTTGGTGGGATCAGGAAGGTGTGGTGGATTATGAGCTTCTAAAACCAAGTGAAACCCTTAATACTGATCGCTACCGACAACAAATAATCAATTTGAACCACGCTTTGATTTTAAAACAACCAGAATGGGCCAGAAGACACGGCAAAGTAATTTTGCTTCATGATAACGCACCATCACACACTTCAAAACCATTTAAAGACACGTTAAAAGATCTTGCCTGGGAAGGGTTAACCCACCCGCTGTATTCACCAGACCTTGCTCCTTCAGATTACCACATGTTCAGATCAATGGCACTCGTACTTTCTGAGCAGCACTTTAAAACGTACAAAGAAGTGGAAAATTGGGTCTCTGAATGGTTTGCCTCAAAACAAGAAAAGTTCTATTGGGATGGTATCCACAAATTACCTGAAAGATGGGGGAAATGTGTAGCTAGTGATGGACATTACTTTGAATAAAACACTTTTGATGTTTCTCTTGAAATTATCGTGTTTTCTTTGATTACAAAATCCGCCATTATTAACCGGTACACCTAGTATAGAGGAAGAACAAAGATACAGATGACATCGATTTCTCATCAGAAACAATGAGAGAAAAGACTGGTACATTTTCAATGGGTACTAGAAGAAAAAACTGTCAACCTAAAATTCTGTATCCAGAATATCTTTCAAAAGCAAAGCAAAAACCAGAGATCTGTTGTACAACAATATGCACATAGTTAACAATACTGTAATGTGTATTTATAACTTGTTAAAAGGATAAATTCATGTTATGTGCTTTACCACACACAAAAAAGGCAAAATAAAGATTTCTTTAGATATACAAAAGCTGAAAGTGTTCCTCACCAGCAGACCGACATTATAGGAAATGTCCTTTGGGAAAAAGGAAAATGATGTCAGATGGAAGTCTGGATATAAGACAAACTGATGAAAAGCAGGAGTAGTAGTAACAACAAGAGTCAATACATACATCTTTTTATATTATTTTAAAGTATTTGAAAAATAAGTGGTTTAAGAAAAAATAATAATATCTTATAGGGATTATTGTATATAAAAACAATAATAAAAGGGCTGGGCAAGGAGAAATGGAATTACACTATCATAAGGTTTTTACACTATGCATAAGTGATATATCACTTGAACATAGACTATGATAAAAAAATGTATATTATAATCACCAAATCATAGGTTCTCAACTTTGGCACTACTCATATTCTGGGCATAAATTCTTTCTTGTGGGAGGCTGCCTTGTGCACTGCAGATGTTTAGCAGCATCCCTAACCTCTATCCACAAGAAGTCAGTAGCATTCCCCAAGTTGTGAAAATAAAAAAATGTTTTCAGACATTACCAAGTGTCCTCTGGGAAATAAATCGGACCCCATTGAGAATCACATTCCTAAAGCAATCACTAAAGTAACAAAATAAAGTTATTGCTAATGAACTAAAAACAGAGATAAAATGGAATCATAAAAAATACTCAACTCAAAAGAAGGAAGAAGAGGAAAAAGGAACAAAGAGAAAACAGTAACAACAGAGTGTTACCTAACCATATAAAAAAATCATATCAAATCACAGTAAAACAGGAATGGAGGGGAACTTTCCTCAACTTGTTCCCTCTCACTACTGTGCTTCAACATCACACAAGAAGTTCTAGCAATGAGACCAAATAAATAAATAAATAAATAAATAAATAAATAAATGAAATAAGAGGTATAAAGACTGGGAAAAGACATAAAATTGTCTGTTTGTAGATGAAATGATCACCTATGTAGAAAATCTGAAACAAACTGACAAAAGACTCCTGGAACTATTATAGCAAGGTTGCAGGATTCAAGGTTAATATACAAAAGTAAATCTCTTTCCTATATACCAACAATGAACAAGTGGAATTTTAAATTAAAAACAATACCATTTACATTAGCAACACCCAAAATGAAATATTTATGTATAAATCTAACAAAATATATACAATATCTATGAGGGAATATTATAAAACTAGAGGCCGAATGCAAGAGTGGGCCTTCCTTCCCCTGGTTGCTGGCACAGCCTTCGCTCCAGCTGGAGCCACCTTTCCGCCTTCCCACGCTGCCCTGAGGCCCAGAGCGGCTGGGGTGGTGCGGAATGCCTGCATCATCGCCATGGCGACGACGCAAGCTTCCTGCCCTGGCCACTCAGCGCCTGTGTACGCAAATTAACCCACCATCTTTGTTGGGTTAATTTGCATACTCGCTCCTGATTGGCTGGTGGGCATGGCAAAGGTATAGTCAATTTGCATCTTTCTCTTTTATTAATGTAGATTCTGAAGAACAAAATCAAAGAAATAAATAATGAAGAGATATTCTATATTCATGAACAGGAACACCAAAATTGTCAAGATGTCAGTTCTTCCCAACTTGATCTACAGGGTGGGGCAAAAGTAGGCTTACAGTTGTATGTGTAAGTTTATTTTTGTGTTATTATTTATTAATTACTAGAGGCCTGGTGCACAACATTCATGCACTGAGGGGGGTGGCCCTCAGCCCAGCCTGCACCCTCTCGCAATCTGGGACCCCTCTTGGGATGGCTGACTGCCACTTTAAGGCCCGATCCCTCAGGGCCTGTGGGGATCGGGCCTAAACTGGCAGCTGGACATCCCTCTCACAATCTGGGACTGCTGGCTCCTAACTGCTCGCCTGCCTGCCTGATTGCCCCTAACCACTTGCCTACCTGCCTGATATCCCCTAACTGCTCATCTCCCTGCCTGACTGCCCCTAACCGCCTCTGCCTCGGCCTCTGCCGTGGCGGCTTCACCTGGAAGGACATCCGGAAGTTCGTTCGGCTGTCCAGTCTAATTAGCATATTATGCTTTTATTATTATAGATTGTATTATTTCCATTTGAATAACTGAAAACCTACTTTTGCCCCATCCTGTATTCAATGCAATCCCAATCAAAATCCCAACAAGTTATTTTGTTGATAATGACAAATGGATTCTCAAGTTTACAAGAGATAAATGACCTAGATTATCCAACATAATACTGAAGAAGAGGAACAAAGTTGGAAGGTGGATGCTACCTAAGTTCAAGACTTCTAAAGTCACCCTAATTAAGACAGTGTAGTATTGGGGAAAGAACAAATAGATCAATGGAACAGAATAGAGAGCCCAGAAATAGACCCACATAAATAGATCCTCTTTGATGGAGGAGCAAAGGCAATGCAATAGAGCAATTCTTTTCAACAAATGCTACTTGAACTGGACATTTGCATGCAAAAAAATAAATAAATAAATAAATAAAAAGCCAATCTGAAAAGGTTACATATTGTATAATTCCAATTGTATGACATTATAGAAAATGCAAAACAATGGAGACAGTAAAAATATCAGTGGTTGTGGGGGATGGGAAGGCCAGAGCGATAAATAAGAACAGGGAGTTAAAATACTCTATATACCATAATGATGAATACATGTCATTATACATTTGTTCAAACCTATATAATGTATGCCACCAAGAGTGAACTATAATGTAAAGTACTGACTTTGGGTGATCATGGTTTTTCAATACAGGTTCATTAATTCTAACAAATGTACCACTCTGGTAATAGAAAGGCTATGCATGTATGTGGACAGGGGTATATGGGAAATCTGTCCCTTCCTCTCAATTTTGCTGTCTAAAACTGCTCTAAAAAAGTCTTAATTTTAAAAAATCATATTAAATGTAAAAGGTCTAAACACAACAATTAAGAAACAGACTGCCAGACTGAATTTTTAAAAAGACCCAATTATAAACTACCAATAATAAATGGACTTTAAATATAAAGATATAAACAGGTTAAAAGTAAAAACATAAGAAGAGATAGAGATGCTAACACTAGTTAGAGACTTCGTGTGACCACACTGACATCCAACATAGATTTCAAATCAAAAAAAAATCACAAGGGATTTAGAAGTTTATTTTACACTGTTTAAAGGGGCCAATTAGTCAAGGAGACATAACAAACCTACCCAATTATGCACCTAACAACAGAGCTTCAAGATATGTAAAATAAAAGCTAATGTAACTTTAAAGATAAACAGACATATCTACAATTATAGAGATTTTACTACCACGTTCTCAATCCTCCTATATAATAAAGAGGTAATATGCAAATTGACCCTCACGCCATATGCTGTCACAAGATGGCTGCCCTGCCCAACCCCTCCCCTGGCCCCACCCCTAATCAGCCTCTCCCATCCCAATTGAGGGTGGGGCAGCTACCCAATCCCCCCACCCCCCCATGGCCCCTCACCCAGGCTGGCCACGCCCCCATGCTTTCCTGGGTGGAGGTATCCCAGGCAGGCTGCAGACATGGTGTTGGTCAGAGGCAAAGGTCCTGGCTGTCCCTGGTCTAGCAAGTCCAGAAAACCTCAGCAGTGACCAAAGACCAAGACTGAGTGGAAAAGTCCCTGCCAGCACTTATGGCTCAAAGTGCCAGGAGGAGGTGGAGCGTCTTGAACCTGCAACCCTGGCATCTGCACACCAAGCCTTGGGGCACACCACGCCGGTGGTGCCTGTGGGTGAAAGGGGGAGAGCAGGGAGCTGGGGTGCGGAGCTGGGAGGGGCCTAGAGTCTTCGGGAGCAGCCCACCTGCTGAGGTTGCTGTGACCCTCACGCTTGGGCTTGGTCAAAGCCCCTGGTCAGCTCTGCCGCTTGCCTTCCAGATGCGGCTAGCCCTGAACCGGCAGGCGTTGCGCTCAGAGAAGCAGCTGTCACTGGACTCAGTTAAATAAGAGAAATCAAAGAGCCAAGAGTAAATATCCTCCCAGCCCCTTCCTATGCCTGGGTGAGGAGGGCTGGGGATGGGGGTAATGGAAAACGGCTGCTGCTTTGCATTTTATAGTGAAAAGACTCCTGCTATGTAGAGAGGAGAGCTGATTCGTTTCCAGCAACACCAGGCATGTTCCCTGCCCGAGCCCTGAGGCCTGACAGCACCTAGCAAAGGTGTGTCCGAATAGCCATGTTGGCCTGGCTCCTGGGACATTGGGAGCAAGTTTGAGCTGCATTGATTAAAAAAAAAAAGGTAAAGATTGAAAAACACCTCTTTGTACTCAAATGGCACTATAAAATGCAGATTATGGCATCTGATTTTGTTTTCTGTGCTGATTTTAGGCAGAGCACAAATAGGTTCATGGGAAAAGCAGAAAAAAAGGGAAAGGGAGAGGATTCTGCAGTCCACAGCAATCAACGTTCTGTTTTTTTTTTTTGTTTTGTTTTGTTATTTTTCCTTCTGTTCTTCAAGTCAGTATATCCCATTTAAACCACTTTATGGCGCTGGGTAATGAGCTAATGCTTCCTCTATTAAAAGCAAGCAGCAGTGCCTTTCATATGAGTCACATACATTTAATCCATTCAAATGGAGCAAACTGAGTGGAGAAAATGGTATGTGTCATTATATAAAGAACTTAGCATTATGATGCTACCTGGCTGAAGATCTTATTTATTTTGAAATTTAGAGAACATAGACAAATCAGGCATTGAAAATGAACGTGCATGCTTAAATGCATGACTTTATTTTCATCTGTAATGACCAAACGACCGGTCACCAGGAGGCGCATTGATGGGTCCCGCAATGCGGCGGGTCTGGGGTCTCACGGTACGGCAGGTCTGGGTGAGGCTGTGTGGCATGGGCCAGGGGACCTGAGGCTGGCCCCCCGCCCCAATGCCAGGACGTGAGGCTGCGTGCCCCACCCTACGGGGTTTGATGAGGGTGGGGCCGGCTGGGTCTTGATGTCGCCCAATGGGGGTGGGGCCAGCAGGACACTTCTATTATAGAGAGAGGGCAAATAGCAATATTAAAATATTTCCTCTAATTAATTCCCTTTTAATGTGCACAAATTTCATGCACCAGACCACTAGTAATAGAAATAGAAAATCAGCAGAGGTATAATGACTCTAACATAATATCATCTAACTTGACCTGCCTTTTACAGAATGCTGTCTACCCATTAAAGGCAGCATACGCCTTCTTTTCGTGTTGAAAGGGAACATTTAGCATGACAAAATATATTCTGAACTATATTACAAAGTATAAAAAATTTACAAGAATTTAAATCATACAAATTATGCTCTCAGACTACAATGCGATCAAGTTAGAAACTGATAAAGATTTCTATGAAACCACTAAATATTTGGAAACTAAATAACATTTTTCTAAGTAATCCCAGGAACAAAGACGAAATTAAAGGGGAAATTACAAAGTATCTCAAGCAGTACTTAGAATTTTATAGAAACAGAAAACAAAATCAATAAAACTGATAAACTTCTAGCCAGATCAGTGAGGAAAAAAGACAAATTACCAATGTCAGGAATAAGAAAGAAGAGAATATTATGAGCACTTTCGTACCAATATAAACTCATCAACTGGATGAAAAGGACAAATTCCTTGAAAGAAACAAAGCTCAATGAGGAAGAAATAGATAACCTGAATAACCTTATATCCATTAAAGAAATTTAACTTAGTTAAAAACCTTCATACAAAGAAACTTCAGGGACAGATACTTCATTGGTGAATTCTGCCAAATATGTGAGAGAAAATAATACCAACTCTATTCAGATTTTTCCAAAACACTGAAGTAGAAGGAATACTTCCCAACTCATTCTAAGACACCAAAACCAGAAAAAGGTATTTCAAGAAAGCTAATAATATTCCTTGCAATCATTGTAAACAAAAATTTAGCAAATAGAACCCAACAATATAGTAAAAGGATAGTAAGTGACCAAATGGAGTTTATTCCAGAAATGCAGCATTGGTTTACATTAAAAAAAAAACACAATGTAATTCATCATATTAATAAATCAAAGAGAATAAATCATCTCCATATACAAAAATAAATTTACAAAACCCAGCTACCATTCCAAAAAAATTCTCAGAAAACTAAAAATAGGCATTTCCAAAGGGCATCGATGAAAAATACACAACTAACGTCACACTTATGTGAAATACTGAACACTTTTTTCCTAAAATTAGAAACAAGATAGGGATATCCACTGTCAACACTTATATTCAATATTGTACCGAGGGTCATAGTCAGTGTAATCACCAGAGAGGGAGGCAGGCAGAAAGACAGGAAGAGTGAACGAGAAACTGGGAAAGGAAGAAGTAAAACTGCCTTTATGCACAGACCAACATGATCTTCTCTTTATAGGAAATCTTATGTAATCTACAAAAAAAAAAAAAAAACCTTCTAAAACTAATAAGGTAATTTTAGCAATATTGCAGGGTATAAGATCAATATACAAATCAAATGTATTTTTATGCATCAGTTACAGACACACTAAAATTAAATTATAGGTTAATCAAGACAGATTCCATTTCAATCTAAAGTGATTTCAAATACAACAATGTACTAGTTCCTTTTAATATGTACTGAAACAACCTGCCTAACTTCTAACTTAGTTATATGAATCAGTTGCTATGCAACCCAGAGGTCTTAAACCATGACAGTTTTAACCAGCGAAGTCTTCATCTAGGTGAGAGCACAGTTAGGCTTCTCAGATCCATCAAAAGAATTTTAATTATGCAACCCATATTCCTAGTACCTAAAACACCAGAATCTTTTTTCAGTTAGCACATATATTTTCAAACATCTCAATCTTTAATTACATGTGTTATTTCCTATCTAAGAATCCATGACAGATTTAACTTTTTAACCAACCATACCTTTCAGTCTTTCAATTACATAGTTGGCACTCAAAGAGAGTTTAAGACTATCCAGTTCCTCCTTAGAAAGCCCAGGTAATCAGCATTTTAGGGGAATAGCCCAAAGCAATGGCTCTCAAACTTTAGTGTGCTTCAGAATCACTTATAGAGCTCATTTCAAAACATATTGCTGTGGCAAACCATCAGAAATTCAGGTTCAGTAGTTCTGGGATGGAACCAAACAATCTGCATTTATAACAAGTTCCAATCTACTATATACATAAAAGAGTAATGTGCAAATTGACTGACTGAACAGCAGAACCATCAGAACGACCGCTCAACCAGTTGCTATGAGGTGCACTGACCACCTCTTGGTTCCTCTCCCATGCCGCCATCCCCCGCGCCTCCCCACCAGTAGGCTCCGATTGCCCGATGGCAATCTTAGAAAGGGAAAGTTACATTTGTTTCATTAACTTTGCTTCCCAAAGAGATACATCAGGTTTAGCTGAAAATCAATGAAACAGAAACTAACCTTACTAAGCTTTCTGTTTTTTCTGAAAACTGTATTTAAGGGCATTTATCAATTAATCAGGTAAGTGCCCCTCTATATATATAAAAGCCTACGCGACCAAACGACCAGTTGCTATGACGTGCACTGACCACCAGGGGAAAGATGTTCAATGCACAGGATCAGGCTCCCTCCTGTCTGGATCCAGCCTGTGGGGATCGAGCAGAAACCAGCTATCCGATATCCCCCAGGAGTCCTGGACTGCAAGAGGGCGCAGGCCAGGCTGAGGGACCCTAGTTTGCAATAAATTCCTTTTAAAATTTAAGAACAGGATAAAGATTTTTCTCTTCTGAAAAACATCTATGTTAAACTTTAAATAAATAAGTATTGGATCACTATAGCCGTGGTCGGCAAACTGCGGCTCGCAAGCCACATGCGGCTCTTTGGCCCCTTGAGTGTGGCTCTTCCACAAAATACTACGGCCTGGGCAAGTCTATTTTGAAGAGGTGGCGTTAGAAGAAGTTTAAGTTTAAAAAATTTGGCTCTTAAAAGAAATTTCAATTGTTGTACTGTTGAATATTTGGCTCTGCTGACTAATGAATTTGCCTACCACTGACCCATAGCTTCTCCACCTTTCTTAATGGCCTGTGGGAATGTAAAAAAGAAATGTGGGTGAGGGGGTTTTAATGGCCTGAACAACTGATATTTTAGACAAAAATATAAAAGTGAAAGCAATCTTATTGGGTAGATATATTTTACCACAAGCATTACTGTATAATTCTAGAATATTTTACTTACAGATCAATTTTTGGAGAACTCAATTATAAGTTACATAACGCTAACTTGTTTCACTTGATAAAGTAACATGTTTACTTTTTAATCTAATTATTGGGTTTTTTGAAACCTTGTTTTAATTTGAGAATTTCTTAATACTAATTAAGATCATAACCTTTAACATTAACACTAATTCAGGAAGGTGACAGTAACATCACTGTAGCTTGATTGAAATATTTTATGCAATAATGGAAATGAGCAGTAGTAGAGAAAATTTAAAACAGTAGGCAAAATAAATTATTCATACTTGGCTTTAAAAAGCATTATTTAATATTCAGTTAACCTATTAATAACAAAATCACTTCTGAAATTACTTTTGCATTCCTTGAATACTAAGAGTAGATAGATAATCCATACAGAAATTTTCAGGATACCTATATAAAAAAAATAACCAAGAATTAGATCACTGGTTATGAGGAAAAAAAAGAATTAACAAAAAAGGCAAATGGACTTATTCACCAGATAAATTACACAAAATTATACAAAAAGAAAATGGGCATCACTCACCTACACAAAAAATTGTGCCAGGCTAGATAGCTCTACATAGAAGAAATGCTTGGGAAGTAATTCCTTCTTAAACTGATGCCAGAATAATTAATGGCCTAGACTTCCCAGACATGAGTGGGAGTGAGGCTCTTGGGGCACTGTTAAAAGAAGTATTTTTAGAAGGCTCCAGGGGAAAATGGAATGTGGAAGAAGTCTTTATTGGCATGGAGTTATATTTTTCAGGTTGCAATGTTTTATTTCCCCCAAGCCAGTCCTGAAAGAGGGGCAGCTGGGTGTTCAATAGAGTCAGAAACAAGGTTAGTGTCCAGAATTTCCATTCTATTATAGTTGTTTGTGGTTTAGTATTTAGCCCAGATTAAAGTCCATTAGTGTAGCGGTTGCCAACCTTTCGGACCTCACGGACCACCAGTGGTCTGCAGACCACTGGTTGGCGACCGCTGCATTACTGCATACATGAAGTCCAACATGGCCATGAGCCATGTGGGCACAGCGCAGTCCCCTGCAGTAGGAGCCCCAAGAGGGCCAGTGCGTAAGAGCCAATAGAGAGAGAGAAGGGGGGCAAACTCCCTTTGTCTGGAAGTTTATATATTTAGATTTTGCCTGTTTGCAGTGGCTACTGAGTTGGGGGTTTTTTAGGTGTGAGTGCCTGGCAATTAGCCTCCCACATCACTCAGACCTTATTGGACCTTTGTCTAGTCCCTTCCCCCATCAATCAGTGGGGAATACACTTAGAGAATGTTAAATGTTACAGCTTTTTGGCAAAGCTATGTAAATGGATGCCTGTATCTTTTGGTCTCCCCTTTCACTCCTCTTCTGTTAAATAATAACCAGGTTATCACAACATTAGCAACACTACTATATTTGAAATGGGCAGTAGGCAGAAAGTTATTGCCACAAGTAAATCACTATGAAGCAATCATCTGAAGAAGGGCAGAACACTCAGAATTTATCAATATTATGTCGGAATTTTTAAAACGATACTGCATCTCCCAGCCCCATTTGAGAATGTCATAAAAATGTGTCAAAGCCCTAAGTGTGTTAAAGTGAAGGAGGAGGAGGAGGAAGGTGAAGAAGTAGAAGGGGAAGAAGAAGGAGGATGAATGAGGATGAAGAACAACAACAACTGCTCTAAAAAACAACATCTGCTCTAAACTAGAGCTTCCCAAATTCTAATGTGCATTTGAACCACCCAGGATCTTTCTAATTTTTTTAATTGCACATTTTGATTCATTAGGTGTAGGTGGGACCTAAAATTCAACAAATTTAAGGCGGTCCTAGGTAATGCCAAATCCACACCAAACTTTGAGTAGCAAGGTTTTAAGCTATGTAAACATCTCACAAAAAAAGTATCTTATGGTATATAATTACTCTAAAAAACAGTCTGCTAGTTTTAAGTTAAAGCTTTTTAAATATAAACTAGAGGCCCGGTGCACAAAATTCATGCACGGGGGTGGGGTGTCCCTCAGCCCAGCCTGCACCCGCTCCAATATGGGACCCCTCAAGGAATGTCCGACTGCCCGTTTAGGCCCAATCCTGGTGGGATCGGGCCTAAACGGGTAGTCGGACATCCCTCTCACAATCCTGGACTATTGGCTCCAAACTGCTCTCCTGCCTGCCTGATTGCCCCTAACTGCTTCTGCCTGCTAGCCTGATCGATGCCTAACTGCTCCCCTGCCAGCCCAAATGCCCCTAACTGCCCTCTCCGGCAGGCCTGGTTTCCCCCAACTGCCCTCCCCTGCTGGCCTGGTTTCCCCCAACTGCCCTCCCCTGCAGGCCTGGTTGCTCCCAACTGCCCTCCCCTGCAGGCCTGGTCCCCCCCTACAACTGCCCTCTCTTTCAGGCCTGATCCCTCCCAACTGCCCTCCCCTGCGGGCCTGATCGCCCACAACTGCCCTCCCCTGCTGGCCATCTTGTGGTGGCCATCTTGTGTCCACATGGGGGCGGCTATCTTGTGTACTGGAGCAACAGTCAATTTGCATATTATTCCTTTATTATATAGGATACCATATGATCAAGCCATTCCACCCCCAGATATTTAACCAAAACAAATGAAAGCAGATGTACACACACAAATATTCATAGCAGCTTTATCTGTCAGAGCTAAATATCAACCAACCAGTAAGTGAATAAATTATGGTATAGCCATAACATGAAATACTACTGAGCAATAAAGAGGAATGTATTGTTGATACATGCTATCATATGTATGAATCTCAAAAAAATTATGCTGAGAGAAAGAAGCCAGACCAAAAAAGATTATCCTATATAATAAAACGCTAATATGCAAATCGACTGAATGGCAAGATGACCAGTTGCTATGATGTGCACTGACCATGAGGGGGCAGACGCTCAATGTAGGAGCTGCCCCCTGGTGGTCAGTGCGCTCCCACACGGGGAGCGCCCTCAGCCAGAAGCCGGGCTCATGGCTGGCGAGCGCAGCAGCGGTGGCAGAAGCCTCTTCCACCTCTGCTGCAGGCTGGCGGTAAGGAGCGAGGGATCCTGGACTATGAGAGCCCTGGACTGCAAGAGGGATGTCTGACTGCCGGCTTAGGGGATCAGGCCTAAGCCGGCAGGTGGACATCCCCCAAGGGGTCCTGGACTGTGAGAGGGCACAGGCCTGGCTGAGGGACCCCCCCACTCCCAGTGCACGAATCTGTGCACCAGGCCTCTAGTATACTATGATTTCATTTATATAAAAGTCTAGAAAAAGCAAACCAAAACACATTGTCCAATGCATTTTCTTCTATCTGGCTGATCCTGAGTTATACCCTATATAATAAAAGGCTAATATGCAAATCGACTGAACGGAACAACCAGTCACTATGACATGCACTGACCACCCAGGGGCAGACACTCAACGCAGGAGCTGCCCCCTGGTGATCAGTGTGCTCCCACAGGGGGAGCGCGCTCAGCCAGAAGCTGGTAAGTGCAGCGGCGATGGCAGGATTGCTAAGGATGTCCAACTGACGGCTTAGGCCCGCTCCCCTAACCCGTCAGTTGGACATCCCTGAGGGCTCCCGGACAGCAAGAAGGTGCAGGTCGGGTTGCAGGACACCCCCCTCCCCTGAGTGCATGAATTTTCATGCACCAGGCCTCAAGTTTTATTTTTTAATAAAATAATCTAGCAAGTAAAATGTTTCTCTGAGTTCTGTGAGAAGCCAGATACTGATCACTAAAACCTCCAATCTATAACCAGTCAGTTATCATTAAACCCAGGTGAAGGATCACTGAAACCTCCAATCTATAACCGCCAGTCAAAAACACAGGTGGCAATCTGGACTTTTGATTGGCATCTGATGCTATTTCCAGATAGTGTCAGAACTGAGTTGAACTACAGGATAATCTGCTGGTGCCAGAGAAGTGCTTTGGGGGAGAGGGGAAAAGTATCAGAATAAATGCCAGAATCAAATATCCCCAACAGTATGCCTATATTAAGAATAAAAGCTTCCCTCTTTTGGGGGAGGTGATGGTGAACAGTGACTTAGAAATTCCAAGTAACGACTGAAAAGTATTGTAGAGTAGGTAAGAAAACCAATGGTGACCCAGTGACAGAAATAACAGAAAGCAATAGTCACACGATATAAAATTAAGATAGATAGCTTTTTAAAATACAAGCAATAACAATAAAATTGATAGCTTTTTAAAATACAAGCAATAACAAGTTTTAAGGTATAATGAAGAGGAGATGGCATTTACAATAGCGACCAAATAGGCATAATTCCAAAGAATATGCTTAACCAAAAATGCACAAAACCAATAAGAAAACTGCTCCTGAAAGATATAAGTACACTTCAACAAATGAAGAGATAAACCATGTTCTTGGATAGGAAGTCAACATCACAAGGATGTCAATAATTTATAAAGGTACAGTGAATCCCAATAAAAACACCAATCTTTTTTCTAGAGTTAAACAAAATAATTATAAAGTTCATATGGGAAAATAAACAAGAAACTATAGTAAGAAAAACTCTGAAAAAGAAGAGCAATAAGGCCCTAGCCGGTTTGATAGAGCGTCGGCCTGCAGACTGAAGGGTCCCAGGTTCGATTCTGGCCAAGGGCACATGCCCGGGTTGTGGGCTCGATCCCCAATAGGGGGCGTGCAGGAGGCAGCCGATCAATGATTCTCTCTCACCATTGATGTTTCTATCTCTCCCTCTCCCTTCCTCTCTGAAATCAATAAAGGAATATATTTAAAAAAAAAAAAAAAAGAAGAAGAAGAGCAGTAAGAATGGGAGAAGTTACTAACTCTACCAGATATATTTTAGAATGATAAAAAGTTAAAATGAAATGATTAATGATTAAAACAGTAATTTTTTTTGCATAATGAAACAAAATATAAAGTCAAGAAATAAGCTCAAATGCCTAAGAAAATTCAAATATGGTAAAAATGGCATCTTAAACCAGGGAGAAAGTATTTTATTAATGGTGTTTAGACAAATGAATATTCATTTGGATAAAAAAAAAATTGGATCTACAGAGTAGTGCACACTAGAACAAACCATATAAATTCTAGAAGAAAATTTGAATTAAGGACCTGAGAGAAGGGGGGTGGGGGGATAATTAACACTAATTCAAAAACCAGAGCCTTTTTTGAGAAATGAAAACTTTCTATTTTGTCCTTTTAATGTTCTATTTAGTGTTATGTTTTTTGCATTTTAAAAATTATTTCATTGTTTACATCCCCCCCCTGTATCCCCAAATGTAGTGCTGCAGTGCTACCTAGTGTGTCTAGAAAGCTGGAATATGCCTTACAGAAAAAAATATCATATGTTAGACAAGCTTTATTCAGGCATGAGTTACAGTGCCAGTGGCTCTAAGTTCAATGTCAATGAATCAACAATATATATTATATAAAGTATCTTTAAACAGAAACATATGTTAAACAAGGTTATGTATGCATTGATTGATTGATGAAAATACACTGAGACCAACCCTAGCTGGTTTGGTTCAGTGGATAGAGGATCGGTCGGTCTCCAGACTAAAGCATCCCAGGTTCAATTCCAGTCAAGGGCATGTACCTCGGTTGAAGGCTTGATCACGGGCCCTGGTTGATGTGTCTCTCTCACAACAATGTTTCCCTCTGTTTCTCACTCTCCTTTCCACTCTCTCTAAAAATCAATGGAAAAATATCCTCAAGTGAGGATTAACAAAAAAAAAGAAAACACACACATACAGCAGAGGCTTACAGGAACCTAACCCTGTATTTCCTCTAGGAGCAATGGTTCAGTCATTCACTGTTCATGGCAACTCTATAGAATGTAACTACTACTGTGAAATATAAAAATCCACCAAATATGCATGTGTGTATCAATGTGTACTTCATTTTGATTGAGTACACACACACTGTCATAGGCAAAAGAGGTTGAAAGCCAATGAATTAGAGCACAAAAATTCTGAATGAAGTGGTAAAATGGCAAGGCAGTCAGGAAGGGATCATGGTCATGCATGCTAATAATTTTTTTCTACTTAAAAAGTCAAAATCAGCCATAAAGATTAATTCGGTTAGTAAAGCTAGGGTAAAGCTTAAATATGTACTTTAAAATAGCATCGAGATATTCTGACGTGTAGTCTAGATGAGAACCACGATTCTCCCTCCTAACCTGGTGGCTCTCAAAGTGGTGTTGCTGGGCAAGCAACATCAGATCAGCTGGGAACTTGTTAAAAGTGCAAACTCCTGGGCCCCATCCCAGAACTACTAAATCCAACACTCTGGAAATCACCAGTGATCAGTGTTTTAACAAGCCTTCCAGGTGATTCTGATGCATGCCAAAGTTTGAGGATCCTGACCTAATCTTTTGTGTTTCTTTTAGAGATATTTTGAAAGCCCCGATGTATTCTGCTAAGATGGCTGAGACTATCTACACTAATAAAAGAGAAAGATGCAAATTGACTGCAAATCACAATGCCTGCCAGCCAATCAGGAGTGAGTATGCAAATTGACCCAACAAAGATGGCAGGTTAATTTGCATACGCAGGCACGGAGTGAAGACCGAAGATTGAGGACTGAAGACTGAAGGCTGAAGGCTGAAGGCTCCGCTGTGGTTGGAGCCAAGCCTGAAGGCCGAAGATTCGGCTTCACTGAAGGCTGAAGGCTTGGCTCTGCTGCAGCCCTGGTCCTGGGTGCTGGAGGAAAACCGGTCCTGGCAACCAGGGGAAGGAAGGCCTATTGCACGAATCTTCGTGCAACAGGCCTCTAGTCTATAATAATAAAAGAGTAATATGCTAATTAGACTGGAGAGCCAAACAACTTTCCAGACGACCTTCTAGAATCTAGATCAGTGATGGGGAACCTAGCCATTTCTGATGACACGTGGCCACATACTGAGGATGAAACGTTTGCGACTAGAGTCTTGGAGTTAGTTTTTTCCTCAAAGTGACACACTACCCGAGTTATGCTCAGTTTTTTGGCGAAGTTTGACACACCAAGCTCAAAAGGTTGCCCATCACTGATCTAGATGAAGCCAGGGCTTCGAGGGCAGAGGCAAGCAGCTGTGGCTGCAAGGGCCAAAACCCTTGCACGAATTTTGTGCATCGGACCACGAGTTTCAAATAAAACATTAGGGTATCTGCTATTGTTATGCTATTGAAGCACCTATAATGTATAGACAAGCTTCTTTCAAGCTTCTTCTTTTATGGAGAGTGACCCTGTGCTTTAAACCAAAATCAGTAAAAACTGCAAATTATTTCTATACTAATCAAGCAACATGGTTTCTTTAGGCCATCCTCCATAACACCAAGTTTCTTGTCCTCAGAACTCTTTTTTTTTTTAAATAAATCTTTATTGTTCAGATTGCAATTGTTCCTCTTTTCCGCCCCCCATAGCTCACCTACCCCTGGTTCCCACCCCATCCTCTGCCCTTACCTCCCCTGCACTGTCCTCATCCATAGATGTACGATTTTTGTCCAGTCTCTTCCTGCACCCCCCACATCCCTTCCCCCCTGAGAATTATCAGTCCACTCCCTTTCTATGCCCCTGATTCTATTATATTCACCAGTTTATTCTGTACATCAGATTTTTAATTCACTTGATTTTTCAATTCACTTGTTGATAGATATGTATTTGTTGTTCATAATTTTTCTCTTCACCTTTTCTTCTTCTTCCTCTTCTTAAAGATTACCTTTCAGCATTTCATATAATACTGGTTTGGTGTTGATGAACTCCGTTAGCTTTTTCTTATCTGTGAAGCTCTTTATCTGACCTTCAATTCTGAATGAGCTTAGCTGGGTAGTGTAATCTTGGTTGTAGGTTCTTGCTATTCATCACTTTGAATATTTCTTGACACTCGTGTCTGGCCTGCATAGTTTCTGTTGAGAAACCAGCTGACAATCGTATGGGTGCTCCCTTGTAGGTAACTAACTGTTTTTCTCTTGCTGCTTTTAATATTTTGTCTTTTGCTCTTGGCATTTTAATTATGATGTTTCTTGGTGTGGTGCTCTTTGGATTCCTTTTGTTTGGGGTTCTGTGTGCTTCCTGGACTTATATGTCTATTTCTTTCACTAGGTTGGGGAAGTTTTCAGTCATTATTTCTTCAAATAGGTTTTCAGTATCTTGCTCTCTCTTCTTCTGGCACCCCATAATTCTGATGTTGGTATGCCTGAAGTTGTCCCAGAGGCTTCTTACACTATCTTCAAATTTTTGGATTTTTTTAATTTTTGTTTTTCAGGTTGAGTGTTTTTTGCTTCTATGTATTTCAAGTCCTTGACTTGATTCTTGCATTCCTCTAGTCTGCTGTTGGATCTCTGTATATTTTATTTTTATTTCAGTCTGTGTATGCTTAATTTCTAGTTGGTCCTTTTTCATATCCTCGAGGGTCTCACTAAATTTATCGGCCTTTTCTAGGAAATTCTTGAAAACCCTTATAACCGTGGTTTTGAACTCTATATCCAGTCGTTTGTTTTTCTCCATTTCTTTCGTGATCTGTTCCTTTGTCTCCGCATTTTTGTTGCTTCCCTGAGTTGGTAGGGTAGCTTTGTGTGGCAGGTGTCCTATATGGCCCAGTGGCTCGGCCTCCCCAGTTACCTGAGGTGGACACTCTTGGTGCACCCCTTTGTGGACTGTGTGTACAGCCTTGTTGTAGTTAAGTCTTGATTCTTGTTGGTATCACTGGGAGGAATTGACCTCCAGGCCAACTGGTTGTGAGGATCAGCTGTGTCTACACCGGGAGAACTTCTGTGACGGAGACAGCCTTATGAGACAAGACTTGGAAAACTGCAAAAGCCTCTGTGCTCAACTTGGATGGGGAGGAGTCTCAGGGCTGAGCAGACAGTCTTGGCTTCCCGTCAGCCCTGCCCTATGAGGCCCCTGGGTCTCAGTGTACCTTGGTAATCACTGCAAGCACCTCTAAGAGTAAGCCGCCCTCGAGTTTCGCCCGCTGCCAGACAGTCCAGTTTCTCCTCCAATGAATTTGGATTCCCAGATTCTTGCCCGGGACTGGAGTTCAGCATAGTGGGGGAGCGTCCGTTTCGCACCCACTAGAGAAAGCCAGCGGCCTTCAGCAGTCAGTCCTCTCTTTGCGCACGCGCGCCTCCAGACCTCTGCCTTTCGCAGCTCCCCTGATTTTCTGCCTGACAGTCCAGATTCCCCCCGTATAAGCCTGGGTCCCCAGGGTCTCGCCCGGAACTGGAGTTCAGTGCCGTCGGAACTGGGGTTCAGTGCAGACGGGAGCTTTTGTCTCCTTCCCGCTAGAGAAAGCCAGCCAGGCACTCAGCCGCCTGCACGCGTGTCTCTGTACCTCAGCCTTTTGCAGCTCCTCTGAGTTTCCGTGTGCTTTCCTCTTTCCTTCTAGTTGTAGAATTTCCACTCAGCCAGCTTTCCTGTGGTTCTGGATGATGTTCGTTTTGTCTTTTAGCTGTAGTTTTGAAATTGTTGTGCAAGGCAGCAGTTTAGATGTTTACCTATGTCGCCATCTTGGTTTCTCCCCACCTCAGAACCCTTTAAAACAGTGGTCGCCAATCGGTGGTCCATGGACCACTGATGGTCTGTGAGGTCCGAAAGGTTGACGACCGCTGCTTTAAAAGGTACTGTTCTTAACACCAGCATGCCTGTCCTAAAAGGTGAATCTACACTAAATCACAAAAATTCTAATCCTCTAACAACTCTCCTGGGCATCACACAGTTCCTAATATGAAAAAATATCTATTAAAAAAATAACCCCAACAACTTATGGCATTCTGGCATATGGACATAATTTTGAAACTAATTTGTAAAAACATATACTCTTGTTCAAATAGGTCTCTTGTTGTCATGAATTTCCACAGTACCATTTTTATCTTCCACGTAACACATTAAGCCTCATACGGAGTTATCCGTGTGCAAGTCTTTTCTATGGACTGGAAGCTGCTTGAAGACAGGTACCACATTTTACCTCTTTCCGCGTCTAAAGTACACAGCAGGTACTGTTCATCCCATCAGCCTATTTGTGAGCAGCTACCATATCTCATTCACTGTACCAGATGACATATACAAAGGAAGTACAGACAGTCCCTGTGCTCGTGGAGCTATTTATTCAATGAATAAACATTACAAACATTACACTCAAAAGTTGAGAGTGTAGTCTGTAAGGAAGATCCAGTTCACCAATGTGATGCATGATCTTTCTGATCCAAGTTGCTATTTAAGGCCATATCTGATTATTAAAAAAAATTTGGAGACAAGTCACTTAATAGTTAATCTGAAAATAAGTAAACAAATAAAATAGTTAATCTGATTTTAATGTTTTATATATAGAAAAATAAATAAAAGTCTATGCACAATGCAAGGCTTACTGACAACCAAATTACTACATGGGAATAACAGGTTAAGGTTTGATATCCAAACTCCAAACAATTTACAGAAAGCTACAGTTTGCGAATTTCTCAAGAGAGAAGAAATTTAAAATTAAAGTTATCTGACGTATGACTGTAGATTAAGGAATTATAAGGTCACATATCACTCACTTACAAAATGAATACAACTAGAGAAATATTTGTCTACTTCACTGAATAAAAAGCATGTGTTTAGAAATTTTCTAGGAGACACACATAGTTCTCTCTGTAGAGTGTCTGGGGACATGGGGAAGATACTTTTTATGTATATCATTATTTAAAACGTGGAGCTATTGTATTTCAAAAGCTAGGAATGTTAAAATATCAGGGGGACCACTTTGTAAAGTATATAGGAATAAAATCTGTAGCCTGACTATGTATTTGGGAGAAGAATGACACAGAATGGGATTGTCATTTGGGCCACGGAAATTCTTCTGAGGAGTTCTAAACCACAGGTCATAGATTCCCCAAAACATTCACTGAAAAACCTGAAGAATCAATGAACTTGGGTGAGAAAATAATCCTTTCTCTAATTTCACTAACTTGTTACATATTTAACATTTCCTTTTATTAACTAGAGGCCTGGTACACGAAATTTGTGCACTGTGTGTGTGTGTGGGGGGGGGAGGTGTCCCTCAGCCCGGCCTGCACCCTCTCGCAATCGGGGACCGCTGGTTCCTAAACTCTCTGCCTGACTGCCTGCCTGATCGCTCCTAACCATCTCTGCCTTGGCCCCCCCTGCCACGGCTTTGTTGGGAAGGATGTCTGGAATGATGTCCAGAAGGTCATTCGGCTGTCCGGTCTAATTAGCATATTACCCTTTTATTATTATAGATTATTATTATAGATGTAATTAGACCACAGTGGTACTAGTAATACTTTTGACTAGCAATACAAAAGAAGCCACAGATCTTTCAATTGTCATATTACAATGGTTGCACTTGTCAAAATATTGGTTATACTCAACACTACTTCAAATTTAAGACAATTAGACTCAAGTCTAGATCCAGTTATTAATGTGTTAAATACGTAAATTAAAACTGTTTTAATATTGATAACTACATTTCAATATAATTGGTTTATTTTATTTTATGCATTCAAATATCATTCTGAGGAATTTCACCAAAGGAGTCCAAGTCACAAAACAGGTTAAGAAGGCTTGGATAATGGTTCTCAAATCAAGTGCAATAGCCCCCATCTGGAAACAGAAGGAGAAAACATTATGGGGTTATTGCAATTGTTATGCTACTAGAAATAGTGGGCAGGAGACTGATTAATAAACTTCCTGATATGCCCGCCCTAAACAATTAACTACGCACAGACATCAAAAAACGTCCCAGTCCAGAACAATATCAAGAATCAAGTAAATGTCAACGCTATCCTCTTCAGTACCATGCTTTTCAAGATTTCCAAACTTAAGTGTTCATCTGAGGCTTCACTGGTATATTAAAATGTATCACTTCACTTGCTTCTGCTCTCCAGTGTATACCACCCACTAAACAGATTTTTACCACTAAAACCTATTTTCACCCATGAATAACTAATCTCTCTAATCTAAAAAACAAATACAACATCAATTATTCAAGACTAAATTATTACTCCAAGGATTCGCTAAAGATTTAGTTCTCTTGGCTATTTATTTTCAGTTTTTAATTTTTTAAATCAATTTGATTGTTAACTGCTCTGCCAGAAAACAGAGATGGAAGGAGAAAAATAAAGTATCAATTTGCTAATGTCTATCAGATGTAAAAATATATTTAATTGGCAGGAGAAAAAATGTGAAACTATATCACAATAATGTATGGAAATACTCCGTGTACTTTATTCTTCCATATTATTACTTATTATCTGTATAACTAAAAATTACCAGTAATAAATAATAGCAATTGCCTGTAGAAAGGACCAACTTAGGTCTTTACCAAAAAAATTAATCTTTAAAGTTACCTTTTTTAGATACTTCTCATTAAACAGATAAAGAAATGTTGTTTAAGAAGATAAAGTACTTTATCTTGCCCAGAGGGAAAGTGACAGAGGCCAAAATTGGAAACTAAATCACCATTTGGAAGTTCCAGCAACTTCATCAGATTAGTAGTACCAACTAAGAGTTGCTTGCAGATTCCTCAACCAACAACTTTATCCTTTGCCCACCAAAAAAAGGGGGGTGCAATAAGAAAGCTGGAGGTAAAGATATGAGGATATGAGTTAGAGAGCAAGCAAATGGGCTGACTCTTCCTTCCACTTTGCATTCCTCAAACTGAACAGTAATACTAGCTGACAGGACAAAAGAAACCTAAAAGCAGAAAGTATATGAAAATGGTGCTAAAAAGAATCTGGAAGTGACTGCCATCTTCTAGTATAAATCCCAAAAGCAGCAGTACTACACGATGAGCAGGCAAATCTGAAGGCCTATTCCATTTAAGTGTAAACAATGCAAAAAAACAAAAACAAAAAAAAAGAATCAAGCATCAGTCCTAAGGTAAGATCAAATAATGATGGACCTTCTGCACTGTCTCCTTCATGGCTTATTCCGACCTAGTATCCTTTCTATCTCAGGCAGTCATTACAGTTTTTCTACCTCAATTGTACTTAAAATGAAATAAAGGTGCAGTGCTATATTTTTAGTAATACAATCCAACTCAATCCCAGCGGTCAAGCCTGAATTACAAACTTTCTATCACTTAAGTGCCTGGGTAGGTATCTGTGCTGAATAAAACAAAGACATGATACCTTCCTTAAAGTATTTGGTTTAATTGGGAAAACAGGTGTCTTTTCTCTCACTTGTGCTCTCATTCTCTCATACATATATCTATAGCCATACATACACACATGAGATATTAGAAAATTATAATAAACTCAAGTAGTAGGGGTTAAAATTCAGAACATTTACAGCAACAAGAGTAGTAAAGATTTCTCTCCCTCTCTCCCCCTTCCTCCCTTCCACACTCTCTGAATAGCAATGGAAAAAATATCCAAACAAAAAAATAAAACACCTTACAAATTTAAGGTTTGTAAAAACACAAGTATACAAAATCACCTTGGGTCAAACCATGAATTTAAACAATTTAACTCCACAACTTTTGATTATGATGTTATATACCCACCAGAAGATCTCTCAGGGCAGCTCCTGGCTAAAACCCCATTTTCAGGAGGGTAGCCCTTAACAGCACATGTACACTAACTCCCCCTGGCCTTGACTGGTAGACTTAGAGGGAGACAGATACCTGATGCAGGCCAAACCAATAACACTCCATCTCAGGAATATGGAATTTTGAACTTAAAGAAATATAACACTGATGATAATAATAGCTAATACTTATTATATGCTTACTGCAAGCCACGAACTGTCCCAAGCACACTACAATTCATCCTCTCAATAACTCCATTAGATTTCATAGATGAAATTAACCTGCCTGGTGACTCAAACCCATACAGTCTGGCTCCAGAACACATGTACTTAACCACTAACCTATATTACTTCTCAAAAGATTGGGAATTGTTAGAATGACATCAATGTCACCATACCTGCCCTTGTTCTTGGCCTTCCCAAATCTTGACTGTTCACTTCTTTCTTGGGAGTCTGTGAAAGAACCTCCAGGAATGTTAAAGAAACCAGACTTCGTTTCTGTTACTTGAAACCAACCTACTGATCCCACCAAACATTTTTAGGCCTCATTTTTAGAGAACTGATACTGATGAAATCTAAACTTACACCACAGATAGATCATTTCTTTGAATTTTTAAAAAAGGAATGTGTTTACAAAAACAATTCACCACAAAGTTTCTTTCATAATATTCCCTGAGGCAAAACTTGGTACCTCCTCTATGCCTATGAGATAGTAAGTGATAGAACAGTAGAAACATAATGACACTTAAATATCATCTGCTTCTCTACACACTCATTTTACAGATGAGCAGCACAATGGTGAAGAGAAGAACTCAGGGTCACGAACCTACAGAGCCCGAGTTCAGGTACCACCTCTATCATGTTCTAGTTTAGATAGGGGCACCCTTGTGCAAGATACTTAATTTCTCAAGACTTGGGTTCTTTTTCCGGAAAAGAACTAATAACACCCACCCATCCCAGCGTTATAATGAGCTCTAAACCACTACTGAGTTTAAGGAAGTGCCCGGCACATGCTCAACACACTCAATAAATGGTAGCTTAGATGGTAGTGATGAACAACCAGAGGCTCAGAGAAGGTAGGCAACTCTCCCAGGTCATAAGGCCACTTAACAACAGAACGAAAACTTAGAAAACAGATTTCACACTTGTACCTCAATTCTCTTTCTTCTACACCATCCTACAAACTGCTGGGCCTAACATTCAAAACTCTGTATAATCTGGCATAATCCTACCCTTTTTTCAACCTAGTCTCCACTGCAACAATTTTATTCATTAAACCACCAGACATTTACTGAGTGACTTCCAGATTATAAACAGTATCTAGTGCTGAAGACACAGAAGGAAACAAAGGGAGGGGAAGAAATAAAAGTCATCTGCATGTCCAAAAAAAGGAGAAAGATCAAAGAGAATGACATGCTCAGAAATGACAGACTGCAGACCCCCTCAAGTTTCTGTAAGTAGGGGAAGGATAGACAAGGATAGATTCAAAAACATATACATGCAAGAGGCATTGTCAGGTGGCTTGGTTGGGTGAGGATAAAAAATATATATAACATGCAAGAATCTTCCATTAGTCTGTGTAACATCCATAGAACTAGTTTTAAGTATTTCTGCACTAAATATTTGCTTCAACATACCCATACAAACAAACCTAAAAGTCCATATTGTTAAATCCCTCTCCAAGGAGCCTTCTCTATACATTCCAGTAACAGTTTTCTCTTACTCCTCTTAACTGCACCAACCGTTAACTTTTTCTAATGCTCTTTTAATGTCTGTCAGGCTGACTTAACCTGGTAGTTTCTGCTAACTTTCCAAATACGTTTTTGACCTCAATGATTCATTTAAGTTCCCTGAAGTCAAGATCAGTATCATATTCTCCTTTTAATCGTAAGAGCACTTCGGCACACAGCCTTACACACATTGATATACAGAACCCTTTTAATAGTTTCCCAATCTCTTATTTAGGTAACACCTGGAACTTAGATGATACCTGGCTGTTATTTGCTTTTGTTGGAAAAAACACACAAAAAACAAACCAAACCAAACAAAAAACACTTAATGTTTTTACAATGTCAGCTTACAAAACTTCATTTTATTCCCTCTTTAGAACCCTTCTATTATCAAACATGAAATATATTAGTACCAAAAATAACTTTGAAATGGTAGAAAGATTGACTATATTTCTACTCCACCATTCAAAATATCACAACATGTTAAGATGACAAAAATTAGGTAACTAATATATAGGGAAGAAATAATGCCCACACCTGTATTACAGTATGTAAATTCAGTAATAAAAAGGAATGGACTGCTATATGCAACAAGGATGAATCCTTAATGCATTATGCTGAGCAAAAGAAGCCAGACACAATAAGGTATGTATGGTTCCATTTATATGAAATTCTATTAAAGACAAAACTATTCTATAATGAGAGAAAGCAAATCAGTGGTTGCTCAGAATTACGGTGGAGAGGGACTAACTTGCAAAGAAGCATAAGGGAATTTTTTGGGTGTTTAAAATATTTTTATATCTTGATTGTGATATTTCCATCAGAATACACATTTGTCATAATTCATTAAACTTTATGCTTTAAATGGGTACGTTTTATTGTATTTAAATTATGCCTATGAAAATTTGGTTTTAAAAAGGATTAAGTAAAATAATAAGGCAAAGTTCTTGGTACAGTACCTGGTGCATAATAAGTATTCCAAAAATGATATGTTAAAACATCAACTACCACTATACAAACTCATGGGGAGGTGGTAGAACCACTGATTATCTGATCTTTCAGGTTGTGTCGATTCTAAATAGCCATAAGTTTACACTGTTTGACCTAGACCAAGCATCGAGGAGCACTACAGAAACCAAGTTATAGAAAGATGACAACTGGCTGTTACTCATGAAAGCACAAGTCTTCCGACTTATGTTAATTTTTAAAAGAAAAAACTAATATCCCATTTAAACATTCTGGGAAGCAAAAGATTTCAGACTGCATATACTGTATAAATCTTAACTGTCAGGGTTTGTTTAGTTTTGCTTTAATTTTAAGAACCTCCACTTGTAACATTAAAGAGGCAGAAAGGACAGAACAGAGACAAGAAGTCCTGTGTTACAACTCTAGTTCTATTAGAATTTGGATTGCTTCTTGCCTAAAATTGGGTAGATGAAGCAGGCTTCTGAAAATAATCCAACGTTAACACTAATAAAATTGTGCTAGGGTTAATTAAGCATTTATTTTTCATATATCATTAAAATAAATAACTGCAAGTTTTTCCCCCTATTTTCAGATAAAGTACCAAGACACATGTGGCAAACTAAGGACCTAAAGCAGGAACTAAATATAATGCTGATCACTGTTTACAAACAGTAACATATCTTCCACAGGCTTATTATTCATTCTAGTTTTTGATTCAAGTTTTTCCCAAACCAAAATAATAGGATCCAAGTAGTTACATACAATACCGGGTGGGGCAAAGATCTGCAGTCGTTCGTATGGGAAAAAAAATACAATAATAAATAAAACAAGAATAAACTCTGTCTCACATTCTCACAACTGTACTTTAAGGCTCAGAAGCCACCTTTCTTCTGGGGTCAAAACCCACAAAATAACATTAACAGAAACTTAAGATTTGTGGAATCCAACGTTGTGTTATTTAAAGTTCAATTCAATTAATTCCTGTACATACTTTAACTTTCTTATTTTAATTATCTTTTTCATGGAACACTGAGCTAAGTTAGAAATAAGTTTTATTCAAACCAAAAGACTTTTCACATTTGCCTTCATTCTAAACTTCCAGCATAAATGTTGGGCTTTCATCTTCTTTACCGGTACTTAAAAGAAGTTGAATGTTCGTCCTGATAGTGCGGCCATATTCATTTTCTACTGAAAGTGTAAAATTTTTCAAGTAATCAAACACCACAGAGAAACGTGATTAAATCACTGCAGAAAGTAATGGCAGGGTAATATAATGAGGTCAGAATCGAGCAACCAATCAAAGGCATAAAAGCATTTCCTGCAATATTAAAAGTCAAACGAGAAAACCAATCACAGAAACCTCGCGCCTTCTTTTGACAGTCACAGAAGCAAGAGAACCAATCCACGAACTCCCGGGGCTGACAATAAGGCGGGACTGCAGGTTCATTGAAGAAATTCTTGAGGGTGCAGTTACTATCAACTTCGCATGCAAGTAACACCGCTCCGGTGTCATAAACACTGTCAAACCAGATGAAATCCAACCGTATGCAAAATTTAACCCATCAGGGAGAAAAAGCAGCACTTCAGCCTAAATGAGCCAAAAAAAATGTAACCAAATGTAACAAAAAAAATGCAACTGTCAATTTAGATGCACTAGGTCGACTCCTAAAAGCCTCCCCACCCCTCCGATGACAATTCTCGGGGAGGCGGCCCTGGGACAGCACACAGCCGGCGGCTCGCGGCTGCACGTCCCCGGGTCCTTCCTAAGGCTGCGCACCAAGCGGGCGCCGACCGAGCGAGGCAGGCAGAGCTCGCAGGTCCCCCCCCGACTCTCTACCGCTACAACCCGCCGGGTAGTCGCGGCCTCCAACCCTCCCCCGTCGCAGCGCCGCACCGCCTCGTCCCGCTGCACCCCCCCACGGGGGCCGGGGAACGAGGATTACCTTGCTGGGAGGAAGACGTTTGTTTTGAAAGCGCTTTACTTTCCTAAGCCATTTCAGAGATAACCCAATGCAAAACTAAACTTAAAAGTGAAAAACAAAGCTCTCCCAGCCAAAGGATCCCTGCCCCATTAGTTAACCCAGTGTCGCGGGTAGGGGGGAGGGGTGGGAAAAAAAAAGGTAAACAGAGGCCCTACGCCAAGTGCGGCCAGAACATTCCCTGCGCCATTCCCAGCCGCCGCTTACGGCAAGGCCCCCTTACGGCAGCGTAAGAGGCGCAGCGAGCTAATCACAACACTGGGACGCAACAACATGGCGGCCCCGGGCGGGCGCTGCGCCGGCCGAGAGGGTTTACGCTACTCCTCCGGCGTACGGTCTCATGCGTTGGAGCGGCAGCGGCGCCCTCCAGCGAGCGTAAAGCGCGCTGTGAATGGCGAGGCCCGACTGACAAAGGGGAGGGGGGAGGAGGGAAGGGGGGGGGTAATAAACACTTGAGTCCCTACCGATTCCTCCTCCTTCTCCATCCCGGTGGGCATCTGGGGCACGGCCCGGTTGATGGAGACGCAGTCGTTGAGATCAGGCATGTCCTTGCCGCGGTAGATAGGCAGCGGTTTGGCGGCGTCCAGCGCCCGCGCTCGGAAGGAGAGTTTACTCATTGTCTCCCCGCCTCACAGGAACAGCCCGGGCGGCGGCGGCGGGGCGGGTGGGGAGGGGGGGAGGACTCCCGCCGCCTCCTCCACCTCCTTCCTCAGTGCAGCGCGGCCGGCCCGCTCCTCCTCCTCCTCCGCACTGCCCCCGGCCACAGCATGGGCGCCCACCCGCCCGAAAACAGCCCCCCGCCGCCCGCGGCCGCTTCCAAACACTAGATCCGCCGCTCGCCCGCCCGATCCGCTCCCTGCGCCATGGCCAACATGGCGGACATTACCACAGAGGCGGCGAGCGATCCCGGCAGCCCGCGCGAGAGCGCGCCCCCGCCGCGGGGACGCGCCCCGTCCGCCCTCCCTCCCTCCTTCCTCTCCCTTCCCCTCCCTCGCCTGCCCACCCACTCGCTCCGCGGCGCGGCCGGCCCGCGGGAGCGTGCTCCGCCTCGGGCGCCGGGGGGCGAGGGGCGGCGGCGGCCCTCCGCGGGGCGGCCCTCCGCTGGGGCGGCCCGCGCTCCCGCCGGCGGCAGGTGCCAGGTGCGCCAGGTCCCCGCGCCCGGAGCGTGCGCCTCTGCCTCCGCGGCCGCGACTCCCGCTCGCCGGGCGCCCGGGGGAAGGCGCCGGGCAAAACCCCGCCGAGCGCGCGGAAATGAGCGAGCGCGCTGAAGTCTGCGAGCGGGAAAGGAAGGTGACAGCCGGGGCTGTCACCGCCGCCACCCAGCCTGTACTTACACCCTTGCTTGTATACTTATGTAACAACGATGAGAATATGCTACAATGTATCGCACTCTTCCTACAGCCTGTATCCTTGCAGACCTGCTCATTGACTCGTGGAGCGCTGTCTCCAGGCGTCCCGAGCGCCGGCTAATTTGCAGCCTCCCATTCGCTTGTCCCCGGGAGCAGCGGAAGGTCCTCCCCGGCTGTGCCCGCGGGGCGCAGACCTGCCGAGCCTGCCGCCGCTCAAACGCTCCCGCAGCCCCTGCCTCCGTCCCCGCAGCCCCTCTCGAGTGCAGACCGAAAGCCCTCTCCGAGGGCAGGCGGCGTTGCTCGTCCTCACCTGGGCGGGGAGGATGCAATGGCAGCTGCGAGGGTTAATGCTTGCGGCTGCCAGATGCAACAAGTGCACTTGAGCCTGTCACCCAAACTAGTTAAGAGTTATTTAGTGGACGGTAGATATTCCCCTGATTTCAAAAATAGTAGAGTCCTTTAGAGTTGAAGATCAAGTTTAAACTAAGGCAGCAAGATTTCCCAAGTGGCAGCTATGTGGACAGTCTTAGCGACGGTGACAGACGAAACGAGCTTGGAGATAAAGTTCCTGCCCGCGTGGAGCTTCCACGCTTGTGGGATGACAGGTCGTTGGAAAGATGGATCAACAGGAAGAGCCGTCCACGGTGGAAGAACCGGGCAACTGGAAAGATAAGTGGCAGCAAAGCAACGAACAAACCACAAGACAACAGCAACAGTGTAAATACGTGGAGAAAACTATACGGGAGATAACGCAAGGCAGGAGGACATGATTAATTACCGAATGAGTTGTACCGGCAATGATTGCCTGTGAGTTCAGAGAGAGGAGGCTTTGCGTTAGCCTGAACTGATTAGAGAAAGTTCTGAAGAGGAAGGGAAATCAAGTTGGCTCGACTATACCAGCTATTGTTGACACCAGCCTCGTTTTGCCAAGTTTCTTGGTTAGTCTTTAAGCATTCCAGTTTTCTTACAAAACCCCTAGGAAGCGTGTAACACATTTTACCATATTCTAATAGTTGATAAATACTCTGCCTCGTTCAGAGAAAAGGAGATGGTGTGCTGAAGTCCAGAGGTGTGTACAGTTGATTCCTACAGTCATTTCTGTTTAAAAAAAAAAACACAACAAAAACCAACTTCCTCCGTTAACGCCTCCTTCTCATCCACTTCTTCTCCTCTCCTTTTTTTCCTCCTGCCTTTTCTCTCCATCTCCCTCCTTGAAGGCAAAAGTGTCTACCTAGTCCCGTGGTCGGCAAACTGCGGCTCGCGAGCCACATGCGGCTCTTTGGCCCCTTGAGTGTGGCTCTTCCACAAAATACCACGGCCTGGGCGAGTCTATTTTGAAGAAGTGGCATTAGAAGAAGTTTAAGTTTAAAAAATCTGGCTCTCAAAAGAAATTTCAATCGTTGTACTGTTGATATTTGGCTCTGTTGACTAATGAGTTTGCCGACCACTGGCATAGTCTAACCCGCTTGGTGCAGCGAGACTTCGAGTTGTTTAGCTGGGCTTGAGTGTTTTCCATCCACTTTGTTTTTGGAAACAATGGAGATGCTGTGACTCACTTCTTGTAAGCAACACCTTCCTCAGGCTGATGGGCATGTCCGGCTCTGACTGCTACCCTCTGGAGCAGTTCCAGTTCTCTGCGAGGAAGGACAAGATGTTGCTGTGAGGGGTCAGCCCTGTTCAGGCCTGAAGGTGGCTGAAGAAATGAGTCATCCAGAGCTTCCATCTGGGTGCCCAGCACTTCTCAGGCTCAGAAAGGATAGCCTTTCTCTATGCCCTATATTTATTGTTACTTTCTATCAAGAAAGGAAATAGTGAGTATTTGTAATATACCAGCCACCATAGTGGTAACATATACATATACATATTAAATTCCACTTAATTCTCATTACAACCCTATGGAGAACTATTATAACTTTACTAATGAGGAAAATGAAGCTAAGACAGATAATTTGCCACATTTCAACACGACTAACTCGCAGAACTGGGTTCAAAACCAGGTCTAGCCTGGCCCCCAAACTCCTGTTTCCTCTGCAGTGCCACCTTGCAGTCCAGTGGCTAATGGAGTGCATGACCCAGAGCCTAAAGATGCAATGCCCTCAATGAGGGCAGGAGCCACACCTGCTCTGTTAATCCTGTAGCCCTAGTTCTGTGCCTCACACGGAGCAGACACCTCATATATATCTGTTGACGGATAAACCCCCTCAGGAGACTCTGATACCCCCACTTCATTCCAGCTTAGAGCTCATCAGACCTTATTGGCCCGTCACCTGTCCTAACCATTGCTGCCAGTATTTGCTCTTATGGCGCACCCTGCTCTCCACCTTCCTACCTTGAGCGTAGGAATTTTAGAACCAATTAAAGCAATTCAAAGAAACTTCTTAAAATCTGAAATTTTATTACATAAACAGGTTTTTTTGCTATGGTAGTTGTTGTTTTGTTGTTCTTTTCTTTGAGCATGTAACGTTTTCCTCCTGCTCTATAGGCAATGATTGTAGAGCTGGGAATAAAACAGTTTGAGGCAGGTACCACAGCATGCTTTTCAAAGTGAGACACAGCCTGTGTTTTCTTGGCTTCCAATTCAGTACCCAAACCAGAAGGCCTCTTTCCACATTTGGAAAGTAGCTTTTATTTGTATACAAATATTCTTTGTCATGAAGTTTACTTCTACTCTATTTGCTGAATACCCATATATACTTGTTAGGGCTAAAAGCAGAAAATAGCTTTTCAACTTTTGAAGTAGATCCTGTTATAAAATGTCTTTATCAAAACCTGTTTCAAATGATTGTGCAGCCTGAGAGCCTATTTTAATGTCCATGTACAATGCACTAAGTACACGTATTCTGAAATCAGTCCACTGCAAATATGTTCTGGAACCATTTAAAAAAAAAAAAAAAGACATGCATTTAGCCAAGCAAGTGTCATAAATACACATCCAAGAATTAGAAATAGTTTTACAGCCATATCAAAAATAAAATCACTGTCTAAATGTAGTTTAAGTTAGAATAAAAGTCAAATAACGATAAGAATTGAGTTTATATTCCAGTTTCCACTTCCCCATACTACCATCAGGACAGGCAGCTTCCAAATAATGAACAAATTACTTTTTGAAAGAACCTTAGAGCTAGTCAACACAGTTGCTATTCAACCATTTCAGAGTTTTGTAAACGTCACGTTCTTTCTAATTGGCTCTCTATTTCAGCAAACCCAATTGAATGTTAATTGGGTTGGTATGTGAACTGCATCCCCACCTCTCCCCCAGTGTTCCCAGGAATGAGCCCGGTACCAATAAAGCTTCATTGTTTTCATCTGTAATCTGAATGTGGGGTCTGCATTCAATACAATTGACCAGAATCAGCCTCCTGGTTCCAGTGCCCTGGACTGAGGCAACTCTGGATCTTTGAGACATTGGGACGGAGACCGCCTCAAAGGTGACATGCCGAAAACTACTTCCACCTTTACATTTGCAACAGTGAGAAAACCAAATGCTGAACAAAAATTGTGGCTGTGGCTCAGCCTCTCAGCAGCACGGCTTCTCTCAGCCCTGGTTGGAATCACAGGGTGCCACCTTGTGTATAAGCTGACGATTTACTTCCCAGTTCCACAAAGGACCCAGAGAGGCTCAAAAATAATCAGCCCCAAAGCTCTGTATTTTATTAACCAAGGAAGAACGAGACAGATGTAATTGAAGGAAACAGATTTGAAAACACACAGCTCCAGATGGTCCACAACACTCAATTTCAAATCACACCAATAGCCTGTCTCATTTGTTGCCCGACCCTGACCAGAAAACACACCCAATGGCTCAAACGTGGAATAGATTGACGCCGCTCACTCAGGCTTTTGGACTGAGGATGCCGGGAACAGGTAAAGCTCTGTGACAGAGCTAATAAATCTGACTAGGACAATTATCTGTGTCCAAACAGCAAGCGGGTTACATAGGTTTAATTTTGGGACTTTGAATTTCTGAGAGGCACCAGCTTCCATCAAGTGGATAAATATGATCCTACTTATTTTAATAAAGTGCCGAGTTTGAAACAGAGAAACACGATTGTTGAAGCAAGGCCACGGGAAATAAAATAGGGTCCTTTCCAATCCAGCTACCTTGCCCTTGAGAAATTCCACCCTTCTCTAAGTTCAGCACAGCTGCCATTCGTCTGAAGCCACCGTTACAGTCAAGGAATTGGCTGGACCTTGCAGATTATCTTCAGCAGAGAGGTGGAGTGGAGACCCTGGGGCTTTGGTGCTACAGGCGCACTTCTGTGGGCTGAGGGCTCCTGAAACATCTCTTCTCAGGTGCCTGCCCTGGCCTCCTCCACCAGGCATCCTTTTCTTCTCAAGCATCTCTGAAAGGTAACGTGGAAGGTGGTTTCTCTCTTCCTGTGAAGACAGGATAGCCTCGCTGGTGTGCTGGCACATCTCAGACAACTGTAGCAGGCTCCGAGCCCCGAGCTCGGGGGACGGGGGGAGGGGGGGGTCTTAAGTGTTAGCTGAGAGGAGTCCATTTTTAGGAACCTTAAGTTGCTATTCTAAATGTCTCTCCCCTCACCAATTTTTAAAAAAATCTCTTCCACCACCAAAGGACTAATGTTTATAAACACAGGTTTGGGAATGGGATATGCAAGTGGAAGCCTTATTGATCTTATCTTTGTTATCCCAAGAACAAGCTGGCCTGTTTCCTAAGAGGTATGGTATTAGCATATTGAGAGCCCTAAACTCCAGAGTGACTTGTCAGGAGGCAGAAGGAAAGCACCTGTACGTCTCCAAATTAGAAGACAGGTCTACTTGTCTTTCGTCAGCCACTAAAGGGAACTCTGGCAGAGGAAGAGACAGAAACCACAGAGATAAAATACACTGATTACCTGGATATTTACTGCTTCACGCACACCGCTCACCTTGTTTCAGAAAGACTTTTAGGTGACTTTTGAGAGTAGCTCAAATGTGCTAGGATAGCTCTAACTTTCCTAGCAAGGTGAAATATCCTAGTCATGAAAATATGACTCGTCAGCTTCACAATGTCCATTAAATAAAATGATTGCTCAGGAGATTTACAACTGTTCCTGGTTCTAATGGGAACATCCAAGAGTTCATAAACAGAGCACCTAGGTGGTACGACGGACATCTCAACAGTCTCCTTATAATAGACCCACAAGGGGCAGCCCAGAGCTGTTTCTTACAGTGGCCCTCTTTGCAAGCTGATGGCATCCTCTGCAATCCAGCACAAACAATTCTGCAAGGGTTACAATGACCTGGATGTCTGAGGCTGTGAGCCCCACCCCATGCAGATCGGGGAGTGGGAATGGCCTCCAAGAAATCCTCCCTGAATAATGTTTTTCTCTCAACTGTCACCTGCTAAACTGTGTGGCTGAGAGCTCAAAATTGTGCTCTATTTCAATTGCCTGAAGAGTGGTTCTTCTAAGTGCCCAATTAAGGGCAGACCCATATGCCTTAAATGACTGTGTTGTGGAGGACAGAGTTAACTTCCTTTTCTGGAAAGAAAGGAGCTTTACAAGGACCAGTGCCTGAATGGAAAGCTGTCCCTCCTGCTCTTGCAGCGAGCTAAGGGTTTATCTACTGGCAGGGCCAAGAGGTAAGTTGGCCTTTGCATAAACAAGGTGTACATTGCTCTCTCAGGATAGATGACAGTTGCAGGGGTGGGGGCAGGGGTGTTCTTGCACTGCATCCACATGAGGTTGTCCTATGGTTGGTAGCAATAGGTTCCAGTTCCAACTCCACTTCCAGTGCCTACACTGTGCCTTTACTTGGAGAGCAGCTCCATCTATAACCGCTCCTTGCTATAAACAGCTTTATAGTTCAGCAGGCTGTATCAAAGGTAATTTTGAAAAACAAAAAAACTGAGCTTCAGAGTATCTTCTTTTACAGGAAGATATCAGCTCCTCCTACTCAAAGCCATGCAGGGGATGTCTTTGTACCAAGCCTTCCATCTTCCACACTTACCCACGCCAGCAGTCCTTCCCAGCATGGCATTCCCCTGCAAGGCTGGTGCCCAGGCCCATGCCCACAGATGACCCAGACCTGCCATTTTAGGATAATTTAACATGGACAAAAGGGATTCTAGAATGGGTGTTGGTTTGAAGGCTAATTTTCTCCATCACATTGATGGCCTCTATAAAGTTTGGAGGCAATTATAGCTTGGTCTGGAGCTTGCTGCTTGCAAGCCCTACTGAGTTTCTTAGTCCTTTCTTCTACTACTTCTCTATTTCATGGAGATGAAATGGCCTAACTAGTATGTTTCAAATGTGTATGTTTGCAACAGCTCCAGCTGCTTAAAAACGTGCCTGAGTGGCTAACCAAAGAAAACATTTGAATCCTATTTTAGACACAGTGACAAGTCTGGAACATTGTATCGAACTGTTCCCTCTAATGAGGGAAATGGGATTGCAGGGAAAGGGATAGTGGTGAAGAGAAATCCTTACTTCTCACTCCACAAACCCCTCTGTAAAGGTTAAATAATAACAATAATTCTAGAGAGATGGTTTAAAAAACTCATTTAAAAAAATTGAAGTCAGATAATGGAGCACAGTTGGGCTTTGAAGAAAGACAAAGCTTGCCTCCACGTGTTCTATGACCCCTGAAACATTGTTTAACCTCTGTGACTGTTTCATAGCCTCCTTATGAGAACTAACAGTTAATACGACACAACTTGGCTAACAGGGCCTGGCAAATAGAGGCCCAATCAACATGAAGACTACTCTTTCTGTTCCCCTCCCTCTGTCTTTTTATTTACATAGTTTGAGGTGATTAAAATTAGATAAAATTAGAACCATAGCACATAGAAGATGAAGCCTTGAGTTTCTACTCTGGTTTATGGTTTATTTTAAACACTTTAATTTAGAACTAAATGGAACATTCCTCCCTCCCCTCGCTCCCAATCACACCTATTTTCTGGCCCTATTTGGTTCTCAGGCGTGGAGTGGAACTTTATTCAGATCCTCATGGCCATTGGGCCCTGCTAAAGAGATAACATTAGGTGTGAAGATCTTATCTTTATTAAGAATGGACACACTTATATCAAAACATTTAATTAGACTCTGAAAATTCTGATTTTTTTCATTTTCCAAAATTTCTCTTCAATGACTATGATAAGGTGAATCCCATGACCTTAATACTCACATTTGCCTTTCCTTCTTCTTTTCTCTTACCCTCATTTCCTCCCTCCCTTCCTTTCATTCTCTTCTTATTTTAGAAAATTCTAAAGCTAATTTTTAAAAATTCCAATTTCTGTCTGAACACCAACATGGTTAGCTTCTATTCAAAATCAGCAAGCGATGGGCTCCTTACCCATGAAATATCCCACCATGATCCATGTGCTAGTTTCTGTCTGAGTTTGTTTACCTGTAAAATACTGCTACCACATTCACCAATGAGATTGTAAAGATTATTAGCAAGAGTTTTAATATAACATACTGGTAGGCTCTCCAAAGGAATTTACAAGTGATGTTTAAAAATAATGTATGTCTGATTGTTTTCAACAAATCTGTCAGCACATAGCCACCCTAAAGGGCCAGACATCTCTCAGAGTCAAACCTGGTAACTAAAGCGAGTGAGCCATTTGAGTAGATTTTTTATTTTTATTTTTATTTTTCTGGTCGGATAGGAAGGAGGTAATGACTCTGGTTTGCTCACATGATTTGTAAATTATATCTGAAGGCCTTTCCAAAAGAAGGGTCCCAAGAATACAGTAAACTTGCCCAAATCTCCACGTTGAAGGGTCACACTGATTTGGATGTGTATATATTAGCATGTTTACTAAGCCAGGCCCATCACTTACTGACCTTTTTCTTTATTATCTATTGATATAATTTAATTAAGAAGAGAACATTGAAACATAAGACTTGGTTTACCAACCTTTTCTGACTCCTGAGAGATGAGAATTTTCTTTAGACAAGAGTTTAGCTCAAAAAGAACAATAAATACGCTGTTCAACACTGTTTTCTGACAACCTATTTATTCTATATTAGTTTTACAAATTTGTGAACAGCTCTGAAGACATTCTGTTTGAATGAGAGAGTATTCAAGCTTGATTTTATTTGGTATTTTTATTATATTCTTTATACAGATTTTTATCACTTTTAGAATCACCTTACCATAATTAGGAGTAATTTGGCATTATATGAAATAGTAATAAAAAAGGGAATAGCCCCAAAATACTTAGAATTAAGAATTTATCTCCATCCCCAAACCAAATATGTGTTTCCCACCCTAGAAGCTCATGCGTTCTCAGCAGTACAGCGAACTTCCCGGAGCAGGCACAATCACTGAGTTCTCCATTGCCCTGCTGCCTGATCTATAGCAATAAATTCCCAGGGTGGCAGCACAATTACATACAATGTGATCACCATCACAGCAGGCCCAGCTAGCTATGGATACACAACGTGATCACTTACCCGGTAGGCACTGTTCAGTGTGGTTAGACAACATGATCACGACACAGCAGGCCCTTTTCAATATGGATTCTTAATATGGCCATGACTGATACACCAGGCAACGTGCAGGCTTCGAACTGCAGCCACCGTCCGTGCAGGAACTGCTTGATGGGGATACGTCATCGAATACCTGGCTCCCCATGTGCACTCCGGCACAGACACCTGCACAAGGCCATTTAGCACAGCGTGCTCTGCCAAGCAGACATTTGACCAGAGACACAGTGGAAACAGGTGTGGCCCTGAAGACAGCATGTGATAGGGCTCCCAATGAGACCACTAACATGGCAGGCCTGTTCTGACTTTAGCCAAGTGTCAATGAGCAAAACCCACTGAGCACAGGATCTGCGATATAGAAAACGTCATCACAAATGGACGTGGAGGAAAAGACAAGGGCGCACCGCCTGCTGTGCAGGATTTTCCTGCACCCACGTGGCCAGTGCTTCAGGCAGAAGAGAACACATGTGACATTATCCTGCTCTCTCACTACAGCACAGCCTTTTGATGGAAGGTGTGAAAGTACTTCCTGTAAGGCTATCAACAGTTGTGTAGAATAAAAAGGGAAAGCTTTTCAGGCAAATAAATGGATACATTTTTTTTTTAAAGAAGCAAAGGAATTTGCAAATCTGGAATCAAAGTAAAATCTGAAATCAAATTTTAAAAAGGAGAGTAATTATTTTATCAAAAAGCTTTTCATTTAGGTTTAAATGATGCTATTCCCATAGATTCCAACATGGCTGATCTGGAATGTGGCCCAGAAATATACTTTTAACAAATATGCCAGGTGATTCTGCATCAGACTGTTTTATACAGCTTTATCCCACCGATTCTCTTTTCACCCTCATCTTTTCTCTAATTTTTACCTTCCTCTTCCTCTCCTCGTGTATCCCCTTCATTCTCTTGTCTCTTTCCTTTGTCCTATCTTATTCCCTTTTTTTCCCTCTAGGTATGGGCAGGGGTAGGTAGAATAGTTGGAGGGTTATGAGGAAAATTGAAGAAAGAAAATCCTGCCTCAAGCCATGCTCACAAACAGTATGAGGTCTCACTGTATTGCCTGTGCCCCTTTACTTGTAATACACAGTTCATGCCACCGGATTTCCTACAATCATGATTAATTGAGGGAGGTCTTCAGGAGCCAAGAGAAGAGAGGCAGAGATCTTATACCGAGCCTGCAATTGTTCAAGTTTGGCTCCATCAACTAAAAGGTCCTACATTTAAAATCCCTTCAGCAAACCTGGGATTGGAGCAGCTTTTGTCTTGATGTCTCACCAGTGGCCTTTGGAAATAATGAGGCTCCAGTGTTCACGGTCATCCCTTTTCTCTGGCCTCTGTCCCCGTTTTCCATCTATTTACTGGTAGTCCGGCTTTGTTTATTTCTGTTGTGGACTGTTTCATTGAACACGAGTGAAGCAATATTGTTTGAAGGACCCCAAGAGTCAGGAGGCTCATATCCACCTCTGGACCTCTTCAGTCTCATTGTCCTCATGGTAAAGTGAGGGGGTTATCTGTAAAGCTCGTTTTACTTCTAAAATTATACAAATTAAAATATATTAATCTTCCATAATGCTTCAAGATAAGTAAGTTTTTAGCATCTAGAATAAGTGATTTTTTTGGCCTTAAAAAATTCAACTACTTTTTTCTAAGATAGCCGTATTATCTAGAGTCAGAATTAAATGGCTGCCAAACTTGTCTGTTTGATTATAATCAAAGTTAGCCTGAATGGTAAAATATAAACATGTAAAAACATAGCATGTAATATAGGTTAGTGTTTTAAATTAAACTACTAGCTTCTCAAATTTTCTTCTTCTTATTGTTGTGAGAGAGAGAGAGAGAGAGAGAGAGAGAGAGAGAGAGAGAGAGAAACTGATGTGAAAGAGACACATTGATTGGTTGTCTCCCACATGCACCCCAACTGGTGTGGGGGAATCTAACCTGCAACCCAGGTAGATGCCCCTGACTAGGAATCCAACGGATTCATAGAGATCCCTCTGTGTACGGGCCCATGCTCTAGCCACTTGGTTACACTGGCCAGGGCAAATTTCCTTCTTATTCAGAATATATTTATTTTTATCATGATTATCCTTTAAAGAAACTACTAGAAAGATTTTTAAAAATTAAGCAATTTGTATAGACTAAAACATTGGTTTTATTATTACCATAACCCATATTTAGGTGGCCTTTGAATAACAAAAGTGTTTTTTATTTTTTTTCTGAACACTTATGAAAAAATGAGAATTATGATATAGAATTAAGGCATACGGGCTTCTTAGGACAGAAAACCTTTCTTCTTGAGCAGAAAGCATCAGCCTTTATGGTAGTATTCCACAGAAGGAAGATGAGAGAAGGAGCTGCAGAGAGCGAGGAGAGGAGGGGGAGAGCGAACACTTACAGAATATCCTTTACCAGGCACTTAAAAAAAAAATTTCTTTATTGATTTCAGAGAGGAAGGGAGAAGGAGAGAGAGATAGAAACATCAATGATGAGAGATGACCTACACTGGGGACCAAGCCCACAACCCAGGCATGTGCCCCTGGCCGGAATCGAACCTGGGATGGGACCCTTGAGTCAGCAGGCCGACGCTCTATCCACTGAGCCAAGCTGGCCAGGGCTTACCAGGCACTTTTAACTCACTTAATACATGACTACTGAATGCTTTCTATGCCTAACCTAATGGATGAGCATGGAATGGGAGCAAGAAAGGGCCTTTGCCCACATTTACTCCTATAACAATCTTTAAAAGCCCATGTCATTGACCCATGTTCTTTGCAGTGCTCACCTTGCATTTTATTAAAATTCGCAAAGTTTAAGACGTTCCCTCCCATCTCTCACAGGACATAAACATACCTTTCCTTTTCTGTCCTATACCTGGTATTGGTGATGAGTTAAGTGCTACTGAGTAGAGAGCTATTCAGATATTACTCAATTAACTAAATTAGTAAGAATATTAGTCACCAACTTTTACTATCTACCTGGACAGAGAAGTCAATCAGAAAAATTAACAGCCTGAAATTTCTTGGATTTCATCAAGTTCTATGATTTTGTTTTTATTTTTATTGTGAAAATACACATAATAAAAAAGTTTATCATCTTAACCATTGTTTAGTGGACAGTTCAGTATTGTTGAGTATATTCACATTGTAAAACTAATCTCCAGGACTTTTTTTTTACCTTACAAACCGAAACTATATTCATTGAACACGCCACGTGTCTCCTTCCCCCCAGCCTGTGGCAACCACTATTCTACTGTTGTTTCTATGAATTTGATTACTCTGAGTACCTCATATATGGAATCATAAAGTATTTGTCCTATTGTGAATGGCTTATTTCACTTAGCATAATGTCCTCAAGGTTCATCCATTTTATAGCATATGTCAGGATTTTCTTCCTTTTGAAGGCTGAATAATATTCCATTATACGTACATACCACATTTTGTTTATCCACTTATCTGTCAATAAACACTTGTATTACTTCCACTGCTAGGCTATGGAATCTCCATACTGTTTTCTATGGGTGGCTGTGCTGTTTTACATTCCTACCAACAATGATCAATTGTTCCAATTTCTTCATATTCTCACCAACCATTTTTTACTTTCCATTTGTGTATGTGTGTGTGTGTGTGTGTGTGTGTGTGTGTGTGTGTGTGTGTGTGTGTGTTTAATAACAGTCATCCTTATGGGCTTGATGTGATATGTCATTATGGTTTGCACTAGATTGTTGATCATTTACATATTACATAGCTTCTTTGAAGGTATGTTTATTCAGGTTCTTTGCCTACTTTTTAATTGGGTTATATGACTAAAAATAAGTAATCTATTGTATAGCTTTTTGTAGTATATACAGAATTTTCACACAATTTGCTATACTTTTACATCCACAATAACCTTGTGGGGTTGCAGGTAGATATTTTGCCGTTTGCTCCAACAGAAAACCGAGAACGGGAGAAGCTGAGTATTTTGACCAAGTAGTCATTTGTAGGCAGGACCAGGACTGAAAGCTTTGTCGACTGCATCCTAGATCTTCCCACTCACCATGTTTTATCCTTCAGGTTCCTGATCCTGGCACGCATCCTGTCCTTTCCCCCTTCATGTCTTTGCTCATGAACCTATCGCCCCCTTCTACGTTCTACTAAGGCTGTATTTTGCCCTAAAGCTTTCTCTGCCATACTCCAAGTCCATCAGCCAGAAGTAATCTCTCCACAGTTTCTTTCCCCATAACTTTTTTTTTTTGTTTTTGTACATTTTGCTTAAGATAACTACCCCTTTCTATGTTGTACCATAGTTAGCTGTGTCCATGTCTTGTCTCCTCTTCCAGATCGTGGGCACTAAGGGCAGATATTTCCTCATCTTTGAATCCTCATAGCATTTAGTACAAGGCCTTCCTTAGCAGGAAGTAGAAAGGCACAGTAGGCATTACTGAATATTTGAGTGAATGAGTAAGTGAATGAATGAATGAAGTGATAAAGGTGAAAAGCCCCAAGAACATGGTCTTCGAAAAAGAAATCATTTCCAACACTCTCCTCTCTCCCTGGCTTACCCTGTTTATTCCAGAGCTGAGGGCAGACACATACTGTAGAGAAGTTCAGTGATTCCTAGCCAATGTACCTTCTGTTTAATTTTTATGGAAGGGTCACCTAATTTCTCACACAAAGTCAACCAGGCATGGAGCATGAAACTTGGGTTTAATAACCATAGGAAGCTATACAAGAATAAGGTATTTTTACTAGTAGATTGGGGCCCAACGATGGAGGGCCTTGAGCATTAGGCTAAGGGGTTTGCATGTGCCAACTGCATCAGATGCAGGAGGTCTTTCGCCGGGCATTCCCATGGCTTCCCGGGTGAAGTCAGCTGCCTCTTTCACACAATGTAATATAATCAGGTACACCAGCTATATACACGTTCGGTAACTGGTATGGGCTACACACTTATACCTCACCTTATTAAATTAACTTGCTACAGGTTCAGATGTTAAGCATAGGCTTCCAATTTCCCTTCCCCTGTAGATTGACCGGTTTATCTTCTGGCCTGAACATTGGGGCCACCTTTCCAAATGTCTTGTTCTCACGACTCCCCCCTCTCAGGCCCACATTAGGGACATTCTTCCCAGCTCCACTGATTCCTGAAGAATTAAACTCAGTCCTGGGGTGGGGCCCAGCATCCACTGCCCTCCTCAGATTGAAAGGAATTCCCACTTCATCAGGTGAAACATTTTTTAAATTAATTAAGGGTGAATATATGAATAACTGGCATTGTCTCAGAGGATCTGTTGGCTTTTATTTTATGCTTAACTTTTTGGTTGTTGTTAATAATGGATTATTTGCAAAATTAAAATAAAGATGAAATGAATTCCTTGTAGCTGTGATGGCCTTTTCATGTCTGTGGCCCACCCACTAACCGCTTTTAACTGTGGCACTACTTCTCCATGAGCAGATGCTTACTGGTCTCCTAACACCAGTGGTCTCCTAACTAGACATTCCTGCCCAGTCTTCCCTCTTCCTCTCCAGTCTCCACAGTGGTATCAGAGTGGTCATTCTGGGGGTGCAGTTCTGTTTGTGCCTTTCCTTTGCTTCCTTAGCATGGCTTACACCCCTCCATGACCTCACCCTCTGCCACCTCCCCCATCGCCCCAAGCCCCCATGTCCCCGTCCTTTAGTCCTATCACGCCCCCTGCACTCCAAGCCGGCCATGCTCTTTTACAGCTTGCCTGTTCATGGTATCCCCTGGAGTTTCTGCTCAGTATCCTCATATTCTACTTGAAGCCTCATCTCTATCAGTCCCTTCTCTGTGAAGACGCTCTGATGCGGCTGCCCTCCTGTCCCCCCACCTTCGGCATCATCGATGCCGGCCTTCTCTGAGCACCTCATGCAAAATTAACTCCATTGGGGCATTATTCATATCGCGTCACCACTGTTTGTTTGCGCACCTGTCGCCTCACTAGATCCTGAGCCTTTTATTGTTCCACGACCGCATATTGACCCAATGCATAGTAGTTAAATGAATGACTAATGAACCCACAGACCTCGACTTTAGAAAGTACTTGAGAAGTCCTAGTTCCCTTTCGCCCTTTTTTCCTATTTCTTATTCTACTTAGTTCCTAAAAAAAAAACACCCATCATTTCCATTTCAGCTCAACCTAGGTCACCATATGGGGACCCCAATAACAAATGCCCACTTTTAGGGAGTCAGATCACCAGTCACGGTGAAGAGGTCATTTTCTATTTTCAAGCAGTCTAGAGGGAAAGAAAAATCCTCCCACCCATCAACTGTTATTTTGCTGTCTTGCCTGGACCGAGCCTCCAGGTACACATACACTTTTGGGGGAAAGAAGAAAGGTTTTGTCATATTCATTCCTACCCCTGCTTGTAAAACAGAATTTTACCCAACAGAAGTAATGACAACAAGGACAAAGAGAGGTGGTGCGCAAACCGGTGTAAACTAGAGGCTCCATGTAGACTCGGACGCCTTCTCCGTGCCCGGCTCCGTGTGAGAGAGGTGCTTGCACACGTTCTCTCTGGTTGGAATCAGTGACCTGGATCGGGTTTCTCACCGTTGCCACAACTGACATTTTGGGCCAGATGGTTTTTTGTGGTGGGGGCTTTCCAGTGTATCTTGGGGTGTTTAGCAGCATCCCTTGTCCATCCAGTAGATACCAGCAGCAACCCCACCCCAGGTCTGACAACCGAAAATGTCTGCAAGATGTCTCTAGACATTGCCCACGTCCTGTGGGGGCGACGTCAGCCCGCTTCAGAATCACTGATGTACCTGACCTCTGCTCATTTTTATATTTTAGCTCATGTGTCACCACCTCTTGGAAGCCTTTCTTGACCCCTCAGAGTGGATTAAACATCCCATTACATGTTCTTACAACATTGTACAGCATTCCTTTAGAGTATGCATCAAGGTTTGCAATGATATGTTTGCTGGCATGCTTGTTTGCTTCTGATTTTTCTCCCAGTCCAGTGGTCGGCAAACTGCGGCTCGCGAGCCACATGAGGCTCTTTGGCCCCTTGAAGTGTGGCTCTTCCACAAAATACCACGGCCTGGGCGAGTCTATTTTGAACAAGCGGCGTTAGAAGAAGTTTAAGTTTAAAAAATTTGGCTCTCAAAAGAAATTTCAATCGTTGTACTGTTGATATTTGGCTCTGTTGACTAATGAATTTGCCGACCACTGGACTACAGTCTATAAGGGCCATGAAAGTTCAGGCTGGAACTGTTTTTCTCAGGTGGTATGCCTTAGCACAGCACCTGGCTCATAGTAGGTGCCCCTAAACCAAATGTGTAAAAGAGAGAATGCGGAGGTAGAGAGATCAAAGATGTAATCTCTGCCCTCAATAACAAAGCTAAAAAAAAAATACAGATAGAACATACATGTGAACCATTGGCCTGAAGTATGTAAGACGCAATGTAGTTCCAGGGGGATGGGAGCTTATAAATAAAATGCCTTCTGTATAACCGAGAAACAGTGGGAAGTAGAGAGTCTCTGTTTAGTGTGGAAGAGAGTCTCTGATGAGACACTATGGGGCGGGGGTGTGAAGGGATGGGCACACACAGACATCTCTAAGGATTGGGCCAGGGAGGCTAACGCCCTTGGAGCTGAGGCTCACGTGATGGCTACAGGGAGGACCTCACAATACCACGGGCAGGCAGGACTCCCCCTGCGCAGAAAGCCGGAGCAGCAGCTGTGGCCCTATGGGGACCCGGGACAGAGAGCAGCGAGGTGTGCATGTGTGGAACCATTGGCTGCCAGCTTCTGATCCATTCTGTACCCATGGCTAAATTCAAAACAAAGTAATCCTTTTTCTCTTTTAATGAATGAAGATGTAAGCAAAATAGGAACTAAACTTTTTTTCTCGTGTTGATCTGCTGGCAATACCTTCTCCAAATAAGGGTTCTTAGATTGTTCTCATCTTTTCTTGCCCTTTTCTTGTTTTGATTTGTTTGCTGTTTATGTATTAGGAGGGTGTTAGAGGCAGGGTCTTGACAGGAAAAAGATGGACTTGATAAAGGTAATGTGTACAGGATGTGTTGGGAAACCAGAAACCACAAGGATAGTGCTATGTCTGGGGTCTAACAGGGAGGCACCCTTGTCACCTGTACACCCAAAGCAGTAAAAGAGAGGTTACAGGAAGAAAGAGCGAGAGGGAGGAAAGAGAGAGACAGAGTGCGCCAGAGAACTCTATAGGTAGAGAGGGCCACCTGCCGTGAGCTGTGGCTTTGGAAGCAGAGGTACCAGCTGCGGTGAGCAGGCAGCACAGAAAATGAATCCATACCCACCTTTGCGCTCGTCCTCCCTCTCAAATCTGCTGTTGCTCATCATTGGTAGCAATCCAGCAGGCAAGGTCACCTGCTGATTCAGTCAACCAAGGTGAGCTTCTTGGGGCCCAGGACAGGGAAGAAAAGGGAGCCATGAAGACGTGGAGGGCAGCAGGAAACATCCAGTACCATGTAGAACTGCCATTTCCAGAGGTGGACCATGACATTATTTCAGACTTAACATCAACCGTTTGTAAGATAGCCATTGATTGTGTTGCAAAGTTTTAACTGGAGATGGAATATACTTTCAAGTGTGTATATACTTTGAAAGTAACCACAACATGGAGAAAGCCTGCATGACTGTCTCCGAGACGTGATCATTTTCAGAGTCATTGCAGTGGTTCAGGATGATAACGAGGCAGGCACCAGCCTCCAAGCTGCCTGTTATACACTTGAGCATGGCTGCATGAAAGAGGCTGAATAAAACTTAACCTACCTCTGCCTCTCCCCTCTAGGGGTGTGATAGGATCACACAACAGAGCCTTCTTAACTTTCCCTACAAGGAAGTAGAAGCAGTAGAAGCAAGAAGAGCCATCACTAGCTCTTTGAGGAAGCTGGAGGGAGGGAGAGAGGGAGAGAGGGAAAGAGAGAGGGAGAGAAGAAGAGAGGAGGAAGGAGAGAGGGAGGGAGAGAGAGGGAGAGAGAGAGGAGAGAGAGAGAGAGAGAGAGAGAGCGAGCGCTTGAAAGCTGTTGGGATGAGAGGCCCCTTGGCAATACAATAGGTGGCTAAAAAGGAATGTCAGGAAGTTTGCCTGTGTGTCATGTGATATTACCTCTCTCTCCTTAGACTTTTCTGAGTGACCTAAGTAAAAATTTAAATTGCTTCTCCATTTTTTATTTGAAAGTGAAGCTGTTCAGTAGAGACTCCCAAGTCATCTCAGCTGTCTGTAGGCCACAGAAGCAAAGAACAGATGGCCATCTGGACAGGGGCCCTGGAGCCAGAAGGAAAACACGAGGAACATGGGAACTCAGAGATGCCAGTCTCAACATGATGCCCAGGTGAACTCTCCCCTGTTTTCCAGGAAGGGAGAGCATGCTCACCGGGGGCAGTGTGAAGGGCGCATGATGGAGAAAGTGCAGCCTAGCTCAACCTACTAGCAGGCGCAAACATTTAAGAAATAGGCTGGCAGCCACACCTAACTGGACAGACCCCCTTTCAGGATAATGACGCCAACTAGGAGCGATGCTGGTTGCTGTCTGAGACCCAGCCTTGGCTTCTGCCTGTCCCATCTCTTGAGTCCTGATCTGGGCTTGTTGCCCACGCTCCCATCTGTCCTGCTCACTGCTTGGCACTCCTTCCTGTTCATAACTTCAGCCTCCACCGGTCTGTGCCTTTGATGAGCCCCCTCTGCAAACTCTAGCCCTAGCATGCATGGGAGCTATGAGCTTTGATAAGTGCTTTTCTCAACAATGTATTTCTTCCAATCTTGTTTGGGCTTCTTGACTGTCTTGGCTTGAAATATATACTATTTCTACATCATAACAAGGACAAATTGGGGTCTGATACTAAACCAAGTTCATGACAATGTCCTTGGGATACTCCAGCCTGGCCCAGGCCAATTACCTCAGTCTTTGCAAACCAATATGATATCACTAATATTTACTAGGGGTTTTTTTTTTCATGTAAGCCTAGCCCCGTGGTCGGCAAACTGCGGCTCGAGAGCCACATGCGGCTCTTTGGCCCCTTGAGTGTGGCTCTTCCACAAAATACCACGGCCTGGGCGAGTCTATTTTGAAGAAGTGGCATTAGAAGAAGTTTAAGTTTAAAAAATTTGGCTCTCAAAAGAAATTTCAATCGTTGTACTGTTGATATTTGGCTCTGTTGACTAAGGTGTTTGCCGACCACTGGGCTAGCCCTTTGCATGGATTATCTCGTGGAATCCACAGGAAACACCTGTATGTAAGAGAAGAGCACCGTTTCCATCTTATAGAGGACAATATCTAAACACAGAGAGGATGCGTAGCTTCTCCAAGGCCAGGCAGTGGATGGTACAGTGGGCACTGGAACCCAGCCTGTCAGACATCTGAGCCTCTGCCCTCACCCACTGTGCTGCACGTGCCCAGAGTGTCCCAACCCTCCCGGGGGATGACCCACGGTCCACGCCAGCTGTGCCTTCTGGTCAGGAGCCCCTTCCCTCACGCTGTACATGGTGAGCGCCTTCTCAACTCTCAACTTACCCGTTTCCTCCTCAGAGAGGCTCCCTGCTCACCAGTCTAAAGACAGTCTCTCCCGCTTACATTCTCTCATGCACGTTCCTCTTCTGTTTCATTTATCCCCATAAATATTCCTTTGTGTGTTTACTTGTTTAATGGGTTCTCTTGCCCTGTAAGGGCTGGGACTGGGTCTGCTTGGCTCAGCACCATATCCCCAACATTCAGCTCAGCCACCAACCCAGCCTCGTCAGTGTCTTTTGAACAAAGGAGTGAGTGAGTCGACTTCCTTCTGGCATTCTTCTCAGCCCAGAATCTTCCAAAAGTTCCATCCATTACCTAAATTGTTGAGCAAATGTCTTTTGCTCTTTGCTTACTGCTGAGAAAGCAAACATTCATCCTTTGAAGGTAGCTTTTATTTTCAGAGATAGATAAGACTTGTTTGAGGTCAAATTTGCAATGAGCAAGTTTGTCACAACTAAGTAACCTAACTTTGGTTCAAAAGTGCCTTGTGATTATAAAGTAGTAAGACTGCCCTGGCCCGTGTGGCTCAGTCGGTTGGGCTTTGTCCCGTGCGTCGAAGTGCTAATTCAATTCCCAGTCAGGGAACATTCCCACGTTGCGGGCTCAATCCCTGGTCAGGCTGTGCAAGAGACAGCCAATTGATCTTTCGCTCTCACATTGATGTTTCTCTCTCTGGCCTCCTTTCCTCTCTCCCTAAAAATTAATAAAAATATATCTTCAGGTGAGGATTAAAAAAAAAAATAGAGCCCTGTTCAGTGTTGCTCAATGGTTAGAACGTTGGCCCATGCACTGAAGGGTCTCAGGTCCGATTCCTGATCAAGGGCAGATACCTGGGTTGCAGGTTCGATCCCTAGCCACGGGTAGGGGCATGTGCAGGAAGCAACCAATTGATGTGTGTCTCTCACATTGATGTTTCTCTCTCTCTCTCTCTCTCTCTCTCTGTCTCTCTCCCTCCCTTCTACTCTCTAAAAAACAATGGAAAAAAATATCCTTGGTGAGGATTAACAAAAACAAAAGAAAGAAAGAAAGAAAGAAAGAAAGAAAGAAAGAAAGAAAGAAAGAAAGAGACACATAAGTATCAAGATTAAATGAAATTAATAATTTTTACTGCCCACCAAGGACATTCTTTTTTTTTTTTTATCCTCACTGGAGGATATGTTTTTATTGCTTTTAGAGAGAGAAGGAGGGAGAGTGAGAGAGAAAGAGAGAGAGAAGAGAGAGAATCATTGATGTGATAGAAAAACATCCATCAGTTGCCTCCCTTACAGGCCCTGAATAGGGATTGAACCCGACACTTAGGTGCCCTGACTGGAATCTAAGCCTGCAACTTTTTTGGTGTAAGGGATGATGCTCCAACCAACTGATCCACTTGGCCAGTGCCCACCAAGGAAATTCTTAATTGCAATAGTTTTTTCTCATTCTTTCTCTCTTTTTCCTTCCTTCCTTCCTTCCTTCCTTCCTTCCTTCCTTCCCTTCCTCCCTTCCTTCCTCCCTCCCTCCCTCCCTCCCTCCCTCTCTCCTTCCTTCTTTCCTTCCTTCTTTCCTTTCTTTCTTTCTTTCTTTCTTTCTTTCTTTCTTTCTTTCTTTCTTTCTTTCTTTCTTTCTTTCTTTCTCAATAAAGGATACAACGACTGCTGCCTGGTGCTGCTACCTTGATTTGTGCAAGGGCACCAGCGGCAGGTTTGACAGCCATTGCTTTCACATCACAGTGCAAATGTCAACTCAGCAGGAAAGGCAAATAACATAGTATTATAACGAAAATAGTTTCGACTGTTTAATCCCTCCAAAGCAGGCTCCAGGAGTCTGCAGACCACTCTGAGAACTGCTGTGTTAGTCTTCCCGCTATAAAATTTTCCAAGAACAAAGTTGTGTCATTATCTTCCTGTATAATGTGATGAGACAATATACCCATAAAACAGTGTAAGCCCAAAACTCGAAAATGGCTCCAAATCCACCAGAGGAAAAAGAATGTAGGAGAGGAAAGAGTCTGCTATAGACAAAAAAAGCAATTCTTGTTACAATGTGTTTAGATAACAAATACACTATAATGGCACTGATTCTAAAATCTGCTTTTCTTTGCCTACAGTAGACTTCAAGAACGGTCTTGCCCTGACTGGTGTGGCTCAGTGAACAGAGCGTTGGCCTGCAGACTGAAGGATCCCGGGGTTCAATTCCAGCCAAGGGCATGCACCTTTGTTGTGGGCTCGGTCCCCCACTGGGGATGTGCAGGAGGCAGCTGATCGATATTTTTAACTCTCTATCTCTCTCCCTTCCCCTCTGTAAAAATCAATAAATTAAATAAATACATAAAATAAGCTGCAAAAAAGAAAGAAAAAGAAAAGAACAGAGCAGTCTCAATGGTCACACATCTTGCTGGCTCCTTCTAATCCTACTTCTCAGGGTACAAGAACCATGAGCTTGCTTTGAGGCAGAAGGCAACAGGAATTCAGGGAGGCAGTGTCTTACTTCATAACCAGAGTTTGCCTTTTAGCTCAAAGCTGGCCGCTTCCTACCAGTCTGACTAGAGTTGTCCCTTCTAGCCAATGCCATGGTGTCCGCTGTCTCTCGGAGTGCTTCTGGTTGTGTGTAGTGGCTAATTAATCAATGCCTGTGACATCTGGGAGAGGACAACTTTGTGAGCAAGACATTCATGTGGGGGCACTGGCTTTATCTATATATGTAAAAGCCAAGTGACCAGGACAGCGTAACAACCGGAACAACTGGAACGACCAGAATGACCAGAACAACCGGTTGCTATAACGTGCACTGCAGCGGCCAACCAGCCCAATCAAGGCCCCATTCGCCCCCGCCCCTGGCAGGCCCTCCCCCTGATCCGGCCCCCCCACCCTGATTGGGGGTGGGGCCAGCTGACCAACTGCCTGTGCCCCTCTCCAGGCCGACCCTGCCCCCGATCGGCACCCCCCCACCCTGGACCCCACCTGTGCACGAATTTGTGCACCGGGCCTCTAGTTTCTTAAATAAAGAGCGTAATTGTGCATTTAAAGCATGTGGCAGCCCCAGCGCTGTTTTCTGAGCAGAGCAAATGGGTTTGTCCACAGCCAAAGAGCAGCGAGTAGAGGAGCCCCTCTTTCAGTGCCTGTGTGCCGTGCTGACAACCGGGGATGCCGTGTTTGTGTGCCTGGCTCGAGGGGAGGGGGCTTTGGGGGAGGACAATCCAAGTAGAGACTGGAGGAAGTGGAAGAGAGAAGAGGAGCACACGCCACCTTGGTCACATCAGAGCTGTTTGACTGCTGTCAGGGAAAACAAAACTGTCTGTCCTTTGGGCATCGTCCCTGATTCTGGAAGGTGCAGACAGGTTCCTCCTGGACAGGACCTAGTCCACCCCTGGGGGCCAGGCTTGGGCCAAAACCTCACACTAGCGCCAGGCCAGTGAGCCAGAGGCACTGAAAGTGCTCGCTGGCCGGAAGGCCTGACCTGGAGACTGTGGAGGTAGAGCACCGGCAGGGACATCCCAGCAACGGGTCAGCAGCTACTTCACCCCCCTGCCCCTTCAGTGGTGACAAGGATCCTGACGGAGACCTCGACTGATGAATTGCAATTGAGAATTTTCCCAGCCTGCTGCATCAATAAGCAGGAGGGAAAAGATTGTGAAATAGGAACGATCCAGGGGCAGGGGAGAGGGAGCCAGAAAGTTTTGCTTGTCACGAGGAAAGGAGAAAAGTTCAACCTGGGCCCAGGCTGCTCATGGTAACGAAAACAATGGAGCCATACATTTCCGAAAGCACTTCCCCGTGAGGGAGCCTTTTCCCATTTCCCATCCCCACCGTGGCACCGCACTGCAAGCAAATGATGTAGGCAAAGGGAAATGCTGGGGGATGTTTCTGTAATAAGGAAATGTACCAGTTGTAAAGCTGCCCACACAGTCGAGCCGCAAGGCTGTTCTTCGGTGTGAAGCTAAAGGTGGGAATGAATGCCAATACGAGTGCTTTTAGTTAGAAAAATCTCTTTTGATGTCACAAGAAAACAAGAAGGACCTAACCTTTCTCTCAAACATAAAACATTCACGATGAGAACAGAAGGTATTCTGTTTTGGATGTTTCTGATGAAATCGTTCCATTTTTCTTTTATTTTTTTTTTCCTTCTCTTCAAAACAAGAAGAAAGGCATCCCGTGACTTTCAGTCTGCCCTAGTCTTTATTACTCCGAGGGCAGTGAGAGTTGACAGTGCACATAATTCCAGGCATAGGAATTCGCTGGTACCCACGTAACATTGCCAGTGTCGGAGCTCTCTGAGCTTCAGGCTCCCATGGGCCTCTTGTTAGTACCCAGCGTCAGAAGAACTGGGGAAAAGCCTCAGCTTCTTCGAGCCCAGAATTCCCATCTGTGAAATACTTCACAGGGTATTGTAAGTGCTGGATTAAAGGGGCAATCACACAGATAAATGTGTACAGCATAATTGCACAACACATTAGTATAAACTTACTCAGTGGTGTTCTGCAGTTGATTTGTATGCACTTACAAAAGCTGGTTATTATATTCTCAGGAACTTTGCTAGCCAGTCACTAAACCATGGGTAGCTTGAAACTAACCATGGTAAGAGCATTCATATCATGGAAATCAGCAAACTACAAACCAGGGTTTCTCCCCTGCTGGTGGAGAAAGGTTTACAAGCACACCATTACTGCCCCTAATAAATATTTTCTTCAACATCTTGGTTTTCAATGTCCTGTTTGATGTTGTTCTAAAAAATAGTATGAAGTAAATATTTGTTGGGCATAAATATCTTGAAAATGTAATTAATTTTCTTTTTTCAGTTATATTTTACTTTTAGTGTTGACATTATTACAGATGTCCCCCATTCCCCCGCCCCCCGCTGTGTCCCCCTCCACCCAGATCCCGCCCTTCCCTCCCTCTGGCCCTCACCACATTTTTGTCTGTGTCCATGGGTTATGTACCTATCTTCTTTGGCTGTTCTCTTCCATTCCATCTGCCCCACCCACCTCCCCTCTGACCTTTGTCAGCCTGCCCCATGTATCCATGGTTCTGTTTTGTTCGCCAGTTTATTTTATTCATTAGATTCCACATATAAGTGATATCATGTTATATTTGTCTTTCTCTGCCTGGCTTATTTCACTTACCATAGTAATCTTCAGGTCCTTCCATGCTGTCTCAAAAGGTAAGAGTTCCTTCCTTTTTATAGTCACGTAGTATTCCATTGTATAAATGTACCACAGCTTTGTTACCCACGCATCTACTAATGGGCACTTGGGCTGTTTCCAGATCTTGGCTATTGTAAATAATGCGGCAATGAACATAGGGGTGCATATGTTCTTTCTGATTGGTGTTTCTGGATTCTTAGGATATATTCCAAGAAGTGGGATCACTGGCTCAAAAGGCAGTTCCATTTTTAACTTTTTGAAGAAACGGCATACTATTCTCCATAGTGGCTGCACCAGTCTGCATTCCCATCAGCAGGGTACTAGGGTTCCCTTCTCCCACATCCTTGCCAGCACTTGTTGTTTGTTGATTTATTGATGATAGCCATTTTGACAGATGTGAAGTAATACCTCATTGTAGTTTTAATTTGCATCTCTCTGATTATTAGTGATGTTGAGCATTTTTTTTTTTCATATATCTCTTGGCCATCTGTATGTTCTCTTTGGAGAAGTATCTATTTAGGTCCTTTGCCCATTTTTATTTATTTATTTATTTATTTTATTGTATTTTTGTTAATCCTCACCTGAGGATATTTTTCCATTGATTTTTAGAGAGAGTGGAAGGGAGGGGAGAGACAGAGAGAGAGAGAAACATCGATGTGAGAGAGACACATCAATTAGTTGCCTTCTACACGTGCCCTGACTGGGGCTAGGAATCGAGACTGCATCCCAGGTACGTGCCCTTGATTGGAATCAAACCTGGGACCCTTCAGTCCACAGGCCGACACTCTATTCACTGAACCAAACCAGCCAGAGCCCCAGCCCCTTTTTAAATACAAATTTTCTTTCACTGGGACAGAGCCTCTGTTGAGTTAAAGCACCAGTGAAGCAATCCTGGGATTCCAGGCATCAGCAAGCTCAGTGGTTATGGCAGACACTGCTGGCTGCCTCCCCAACAACCAATCTCCCGCCCTTGCCTCTCTTCCCTCATCACAGAACTCCACTCCTCAGCTTCAGAGAAGGCAGGTCCCAGTCCTGATTGATGGGTCACAATTGCTCCAGCTGTTCCTGGCAATGCAATTCTCCTTCACTGGTGATTGGTCTAGCTGAGGGCGTATAACCGAGCTCCAGCTCCCTTCTCAGATTGAAAAAAAGCAGACCCTTATTAGAAGAAAGACCCGAGTCCTTTCCTCTCCGTTCACTTTGGTCTGGCCTTGTGACCATAAGACAACAGGCAGGCGGGAAGAAAGGCATCTCCCTGAGGATGTCTGAGGGGAAGAGTGGAGAGTGTCTATTGCTGTGTGGCATCCCTGAGACGCTGATTGAACCCTGAACCAGCCTTTGGCCAATAAAAATGGTTTAAACCACAATTTTATTTTTCTATTACTTGCAGCCAGAAGCATTCCTATCTAATACAGGGAAGGCAATAGATTTCAAAGGAAGGTATCTTCTCAAAGTTCCCTAGATTATACCTATTTTGCAGCTGATATTTACTTAGAAGTCCATTCTGGCTCTAATCTCAAAGACCACAGGCCTTAGAGCCAGAGGGGACCATGTTATGGTGAGAAGACAGGGATGGGATGGGGAAGGAGATATTAATGGGCTTGTGGGCGTCCCCAGGGCTGTGTGGGTCTGTTGGGCTATTATAATGAATCAAGTATGGGCATCAGGGATGGGGATCACTGTGAAGTCCTGAGAGGGACTCCTGCATGCTGAGGTCCTGCTCCTGAGGTGTTCCCCCGGGCACAGTATAGTTAGGATCGTCTCAGGGTTATTTAATTAACCGGAGTTATTGTGAATGCTTACCAGAAAGGATTTCTGGGAAATTTGTCCACAGCTGGCAAATAATGAAAGAGGTTTTAAGGGAGCGGTGGAGGTGGTGGCGGGCTGTCTAGAAGCTGTACCTGCTACCCCAATGAGATTTAAAGACTGTGTCATCATACGTGTGAACAAATAACCTGAACAAGATGAGGCTCTTCTAGCAGAGGAAACAGTGAACTCGCACACGGTGTACTGCCTCCACTCTTTCTGTGTATCAGAATCTGCTTATGCCTCCCCTTCACCCAAAGAAAAGACTCGCAGCCAAGTCAGCGGAAAGCCAGCAGCAAGGGGGGCATTTCGAAGAAGCAGGCAATATAGGCCTTGTTCCTGGAGGCAGCCTGGAGGCAGCCTGGAGGCAGACTCGGGGAAAGCTCTGCCTGTCTAGAAGGCTTCCCTGCGGCCCCTCCCCCGCCCCAGCAGGAGGTTTCGGACTTGCTAAAGGAGCATTGGGACAGGAAGTGCGATTCAGGGGTATGAAAATAGCCTTATGTACTTCATCCCCCCCAGCGCCACAGTTCCGGCTCATCTCTTTTCTGCACAGTCTGTGATCCTATCTGATGGCCTCTTCCCATACTCCAAAGCCTACCAGCCTCAGAGAGCTCAGCTGCCCGGCTGGTACCCCAGAGGCACAATGATGACAGTGAGGAGCCGCATCCAGGGCCTCAGCACTGGGAAAAGGCAGGGGATGCTAGCCAGTCTGTGAATGGCCTCCAAGGCTGTTTAGAGCTTATGAAGTCCTCCTTTCTCCTTTTGCTGAAAACTCCCATGGAAGTGAAAGGGACCTCTGTCTGGTTTATTTCAAAGGGGGGTTTGTAGAAAAAAATATTCAACATTATCCAAGTAGCTGCTTACTGGATAATTTTCAGAGCTAAATCTCTCAGCTGCTCCCAAACGTTTCTTTTTCATAGTCATCAAAGAGACCGGTGATGGGGTCTGACATCGATGCATTCTCTATGTATACGTTCTGCTTCTCCCTCTTTAGGGAGCTGGCCGGTGGCTGAGCCTTTTCAGAAACTATTTTTAGAGAACAACTGCTCACTGATAAGAGCTCATCAGAACAAAATCAACTCCAGGAAGCAGGGGAGTCGCTGCAAACTGTTCTTATGATTTGGGATCAATGAAGTCCAAATCTCTTCAAGCTGTCGCAGCCTGTCCTCCCCTGCAAAAGCGAGCAGGACCATGCCAGAGGACTCGAGTGTGTCCCGGCCTTCTTTTGGGGACTGGGGAGTGATGTCTACATTAGTCACTTCCCTTGCACCCAGAAGCTGCGTGTGTGTGTGTGTGTGTGTGTGTGTGTGTGTGTGTGTGCGCTAACATCATGCTACAATTACTATAAAATTATGTATAGTCTTACAATCGAATTATGTAAGACTGTACATAATTTCAGTGACAGAGACACACTGAAGTTGCCACACACACCAAAAAAAAAAAAAAAAAAAAAAAAAAGTGTGTTGCAAGCATTGCTTCTGCTTCTGTGGCTCCTGCTGGTGGCTGTAAAATGGGAGACCCAGGAAATCCAAACCCCCTGCCACAGGGAGATCAGGAATTGGAGCTGAGTTAGGTGGAAGGGGGAGGAGGAATTCGTCCAACTTGACACGGGAGTTGTTTGTGCCTCCTCAGCTCCTCTGTTGGTCTGTTGCCTCAATCTCATCATTTCTGCTTTCTCAGAGCTTTTGCTTCCTCATCTTACTCATGGTTTCTGTTTCCCCCTGACTTCTCTGTCCTTGCGTAGACCCAGTGAACCCTTTCAGCCCCCGAGCTCGCTTCTCCCACCTCATTCACCAAGTGTCTCCTCGTGGTAGGTTCTGGGAGAGACTTGATGGCCCAGCGTATCTTTTCCTATGCTGCTCCCGTCCTGAGGACTGATTGCCCTTGGCATAGGACCCTGTGGTTCAAAACATGGCAGTCCTGGCAGTCTCTTGCTTAGGGGCAGTGGTTGGGTCAGTTCCTATTAACCACGGTGGGTACCATGACTGACACGTCTATGTAATATGTGTGAGTATGCAGTTACAACATCCTCTTGGCAGTTCCATTTTTAGTTTTTTGAGGAAACTCCACACTGTTTTCCAGAGTGGCTGCACCAGCCTGCATTCCCACCAGCAGTGCACGAGGGTTCCCTTTTCTCCACATCCTTGCCAGCACTTATTGGTTGCTGATTTATTGATGGTAACCATTCTGACAGGTCTGAGGTGATATCTCATTGTGGTTTTAATTTGCATCTCTCTGATAATTAGTGACAGTGAGCATTTTTATGTTTCTTGGCCATTGGTATGTGAAGCCAGAAACACCAATCAGAAAGAATACATGTACCCCTATGTTCATAGCAGCATGGTGTATGATAGCTGAGATCTGGAAACAGCCCACGTGCCTGAGTAGGTGACTGGATTAAAAAACAGTGGTACATTTACACATTGGAGTACCATGAGTTATGAAAAAGAAGGATCTTGCCGAAACCGGTTTGGCTCAGTGGATAGAGCATTGGTCTGCGGACTGGAAGGTCCCAGGTTCGATTCTGGTCAAGGGCATGTACCTTGGTTGCAGGCACATCTCCCGGTGGGGGGTGTGCAGGAGGCAGCTGGTCGATGTCTCTCTCTCATCGATGTTTCTAGTTCTCTATCCCTCTCCCTTCCTCTCTGTGAAAAATCAATAAAATATATTTAAAAAAAAAAAGAAAAAGAAGGATCTCTTACCTTTGAGATAGCATAGCGGGACCTCGAGAGTATTATACTAAATGAAATAAGTCAGTCGGAGAAAGACAAGTATCATATGATCTCACTTATATGTGGAATCTAATGAACAACATAAACTGATGAATGAAATAGATCCAGAGACATTGAAGCATGCAACAGACCAATGTATTTCTGAGGGAAAGGGGGCGGGAAAAGATTAACCAATAAACTTATGTGCATATATGCATAGCTCATGGACAGACAATAGTTCAGGGAAGGCCTGGGGAGGGGGTGGGAGCAGGGTGGAGGGGACCAATGAATGGGGGGGGGCATCTGTAATACTTTCAACAATAAAGATAAATTTTTTAAAATCCTCTTAATTTAAACTTATATTAAAGGGTTTTAAAATTTGATTTGTTGCCTTGGCCAGGGTGACCCTTCATCCTGTGGACTGAAGGGTCACTGGTTCTATTCCCAGTCAGGGCACATACCCAGCTTGTGGGTTCCATCCCCAGTCGTGGAGTATACAGGAGGCAACTGATCAATGTTTCTCTATCACATCGATGTCTGTCTGTCTCTCTCCCTCTCCCTCTCCCTCTCCCTTTCCCTCTCCCTCTCCCTCTCCCTCTCCCTCTCCCTCTCCCTCTCCCTCTTCCTTTCCCTTTCCCTCTTTCCTCCTCTCTTTAAGACAAAAACAATTTTTTTATTTGTCTAATAGGACTATGGTTCATATGTGGGCATATGTTTTTGTTTTATCCTGAATGAGAATTCTGAAGGGAAAAAAATCATAAACATGCATCTCAATTAAATGTTGCCTCCTCATAGAACCTTTCCTGAGCATCCAGTCTAAAGAAACCACTGAGCTGCTTGCCTGCCAGCTCCTCTTTCTTTATTTCCTCTATAGTTATTACTATCTGAAATTACATTTAAAAATATAATTCATTGCCTCTCCCCCTCACTACCCAACTATAAGCTCTTGAGGATAGGACTTGGCTGATCTTGTTCATCACTTTATTCTCCAGCACCCGAGACAGTAACTAACAATAAATATTTGTTAAATAAAGTGAATTAATAAATAGAGTCCATGATGAACGCATAACGGGAAAAACAGTACTTCGTCTTTAGACCTCCAGCGTTAGTGCACTCGGGAATCAACTGCTTCTTGTTTAAAATGCAGAATCTTTGCAGGTATCCTGACTGAGCATTTCTGGGGTGGGACCCACAATTCATCATGGTACACAACTACGCTGAGTGATTTTGAGTGATTCTAGTGCCCCAACCACATTTTGATAATCATGGCTGTAACCAAACCTGTAAGACCTTCGCTTTGAAACTTCTCACCCAATCAAATACCAGAACAGGGGGCCAGCACTGGGAAGGTTGCAGGGGACCAGCCTATGGAAGATCAGAGCTCGCTCCCTTTGTCATCAGTGACTGTCATGACCTGTATCCCATCAGCTAGTCTTTTGCCCCCAGTATTATCATGGACTGCTTTTACCAGAAGAAAGAGAAATGGGTGCTGGGAAAGCACCAACAGCAGCTGTCTACTACAAATACCTTGGCAACATAGCATCACTCCCAAACTCCTTTGCATATAGCATTGAGGCATTTCATGACCTGATTCCCGATGACTCACGCGTCCACCTGTGTGACACCTACCCAATCTCATAAGCAACAGCAGACAGGCTGACCTTCTAACAGTTTCCTCTACATGACCACACTCTTCATCACCTCTGGGCTGTGGTGTGTCGGTAAATGTTTATTGACTGGTTCTTTAGGGGCAAAAAGCCCTGATGAGTAGTGTTGGCCAATTTCTGTGGTGTAAATACTCCTCCTGTGACTGATTTCAGGCTATCAGGGTGACATCGATGAATGTAGGGTTGGGAGGAGAGGCACACAGTCACCTCTTCTAACAGTTACTAACAGGCACCAACACCACTGCCTCTGGGTCTTCACACATTCTGTTCTTTCCGCATAGAACCACCTTCACCCAAGTTCTTCCGCATCTCCCCACACTCTTCCAGGCCAATTCCTACAGAGCTTCAATCTGTGACTCAGCTATAGGCTCCTTGCCTGGGGGCAGTACTCTTCTACCTGCATGCAAGCCCCTGGGTTTCCCTCTAGTAGAGATGCTCATGCATGTCTCCATTAGATCACGAATTCATGGCATCCACCACACATTGCACACTACCTAGCATACAGCAAGTGTTCAAAAATGTTTATTGCATGCATGAATGAATGCACTCCTTGAATGTCATGAAATCTCTTCATGTGGGCAGCTGTCAACTGGTACGAGGCCAGGCAGAATGTATTTATTAAAGATGTAAACAATGCATCTTGGAAATGACTTTCCAAGGGTTGGGCTAGTGGACTCATTCTTACTTCATTAAGATGCTTTGTGCCCAAGAGATCAGAAATTCACTTCTTGATGTGAATTTGGTCCCCAGTCTTGCATTTGCCTTACTGTCCATGAAGCCCAAGGGAGGCATTCATTAGTGAATGAGCACCTCACGCAAAGATGGAAGATGTGTGTGTGAGCTGAGTGCATTGCTTGTTTTTGTTTGTGAGAAAAGCTCACCAGAGGACAATAAAGCCACCAGGCTGGGGCGTGTGTGGCATGGCAGGGAATGCTGGGACAATGGTGGGAGGGAGACAGGGACAAGGAGCACTCAGAAGGAAAATTGGAGCATTACTGATGCATTCTCCACATAGTTTCTGAACTTGGAGGGAGTGAACATTCTATCTTCAAAGGGCTTTGATATTGTGCCCTTTTTCTGGGAAGTTAGAGAAAACAAATTCTTCTGATTCTCGGCAATAAAAATACAAGAGCACCTTAAAGAAGGGTTGGTGGCTAAGGGTTGAACACAGCATTGGAAAATATAACAGCTGTGCTGTTTAATAATAAGTTTGTGCTATGTCGCCCCTACTTTCTTTCTTTTTTTAAAAAAATATATTTTATTGATTTTTTACAGAGAGGAAGCAAGAGGGATATAAAGCTAGAAACATTGACCAGCTGCCTCCTGCACACCCCCCACTGGGGATGTGCCCGCAACCAAGGTACATGCCCTTGACCGGAATCAAACCTGGGACCTTTCAGTCCGCAGGCCGACGCTCTATCTACTAAGCCAAACCGGTTTTGGCATGTCTCCCCAACTTTCAAACACCTTGTATATGGTCCCATATAACTCTCGCAGCACATGAAGTCAGGGAGGTGCCACAAGTTGACCCAGGGAGGAAATAAATCGCTATGGAAGACACCTGCAATGCCCATGTCCCTATCTGCAGCCCTGCCCCAAGCAGAGCACATGGTCACGGGCGCAGCGATGCAGACAGCAAGCGAACAGCCAACACTACTGCCTCGGGAGTGTGCCTTCGTGATTGTGTGCTCTCTGCTGAAAGCGAAGGGAATTACCATTCCTCGGACCTTCTTATATTAATAACATCATTGTTCCTGGAAAGGTTTTCTCTCCTCCTCTGCTTCACTGACCCCCTTGCACTCCCCCCAACAGTTTCTAAAGCACTTTCACGTAAGTGCAAACATTTCCCGAGCAAACATGTGCCAGCCCTGCCGTTAGATGGAGGTGGAAAAGTGGAGGCTTCTTGCTTTGTCTTTAAGAACTTTACAGACAAAAAGGTGGTTTTTACCTGGGTCCACGATCCCCAAGCGAGTCCGGGGATGGCCTTCGGGGGTCTTGCACATGCCCTGACACTGAATGCAATTCCAGTTGTCAGGGGAGAGGGCCCATCACCTTTCCTGGTGTCTCAAAGAGTCTCCTAAAGCCTACGATACGAAGAGATGGGCACGTGACCTAACTGACTAAGGATGTGACCCAGGTGTCAGGAAAGCACCGTGGTCTCACAGCAATCCTGTGTGGGGCTCAGAGCTCGGGAGGGAGGCTCTGAAGGAGAAAGCAGGTGGGCTTGGGCCCCGGGCAGCTAAGCTTTAAGTCCTGGCTCTGCCCCAGAGCTGCTGGGAGACCTGGGTCCAGTTGTGGAACCTCCCCGACCTCAGGTCCTCACTTGACAGAGCACAAACGTACTATTAAACAGCGCGGCAGTTATACTTCCCAACGCTGTGCTCAATATGTGTTTTTTTAAAATCAACTTCAGACACCTTTGCAGGTGAACTTAGTGAAGCAACGGGTCCAATTTTTCATTTGAAAAAGCTCAGGAAGTGCTTATTTTCTCTGTGTTGGCAGACTTCTTTGAATGTTCTATAGTGTACTGAAATTTAGAAGAGTTTTATCTGGAACGGTGTCTGGCGGTTGAAGAAAAATAATGTTGAAAATGCAGTAGCACCTTGTTTGAAACGAGGTTTATCCTACGTTCATTCGCAGGCTTTTCAGACACTCTCTGTACGCAGGTTGCTGAGTCACCATTTTATTCTGTTTGTTTTTTTTCCTGAGGAAGAAGCAGAGGTACGTGAATCCCTAAGCCACCAGCTAGCAGCACAGCCGGGGTCCCCGCAACCCCTGGTCTTCATCCCGTCACCTCTTCACCACCGGTGTTGGAGTGTGCAGCTGGCCGCTGCCCCGTCCTTCCGTCCCTCCCTCCCTCCCTCCCTCCCTCCCTCTGCCTCTCTCAACTCAGTGGCATGGAGGTGTCTAGCAGTCCTCCTATGTCCCCGACAGGTGACCACCCTGAAGCAGTTTGGCCTAAAGGAGAAAAGGTTGCTGGTTAGAGAAGAGTTCTGTTGCATGTAGTCATATAAACTTGGGTGGTTTTTCCCCGATTAAATTTATTGGGGTGACATTGGTCATCATGCTCATATAGGCTTCAGGTGTGAGTTTCTGTGTTCCATGATCTGTATATCGTACCGGGTGCCCACCACCCAATGTCAAATCTTCTGTCACCATCTATTAGGCCCCTAAACATGGTTTTTAAAAAGGATGGTTAGAGAATAAGGAGCCTGGAGGAGGCTCTGTCCCTCTCTCCTGGGGGGTAGGAGGGGGGGGCACACTTTCCCTCCCTAGCACTTAGCACCAAGATGGCAATCACCTGTGTGGTGGTCTGTCCTCCTCCCCAGCTCACCTCCCCACTCACCAGCACTGTGGTGCCTGCTCTATAGCAAGAGCTCCACAGTATTTTTCAAAGTGCTTCTTAAAGAAACAGTGTCTTCCTGAAAATACAGGGACATTGTTACCATGGATGTAGGATACATACACAGTAAGCAAATAAGGACATTCATGTGCTAACAGGTTTTATTAGTGAAGCAGGGAGTCTCTGGGGAGTCCTATATCTGCGTCATGGAGGTTTTCTCAGCGTGAGTAGCACACCAAAGACGATTCTGGGTCCTCAACCCCAGCAGGTCAAAGGATCCCCTAGAACCATCGTCGGCAAACCGCGGCTCGCGAGCCACATGCGGCTCTTTGGCCCCTTGAGTGTGGCTCTTCCACAAAATACCACGGCCTGGGCAAGTCTATTTTGAAGAAGTGGCGTTAGAAGAAGTTTAAGTTTAAAAAATTTGGCTCTCAAAAGAAATTTCAATCGTTGTACTGTTGATATTTGGCTCTGTTGACTAATGAGTTTGCCGACCACTGCCCTAGAAGTTCTTCGGGAAATGCTGATTCCCAAACTACATTCCTGGAGATGCTGGTTCAGAAGGTGTGACGTCAGGTGCAGATTCTGTTTTCACAAATGTGCCCTGGGGTTCAGTGGGTGGGTTAGGTTTGGGGACGGACTTCTGAGGGGCCTGTTGCTGAGTAGTGTTGGAAGGCTCTTGATGACTCACGCCTCTGAAGCAGCGCTTGAGTATGTGTAAGCATCGCCCACAGAGCTCTTTAAAATGCAGACTTCATATCCAGTAGAAAGTGGCAAAAATGACAGAGACAGACAATAGCCATATTGGTAAAAAGTGGGGAACATTGTAGATGAAAAGGAAAAACTGTACAGCCTTTTTGACAAACGGCTTGACATTTTCTCCTAAGGTTAAACATAAGCAACTCTACTCCTAGGTATTTACCCAAGAGAAATGAAGCGCTTGTTCCCATAAAGACGGTGTACTGATATTCATAATTAGTAAAAACTAGAAACAACTTCTGGTGGACACACGCTCAGGTGGCACCCAATAATCCACAGCCTGTCTAATACCCTGTCTATGAGTCTGGGTGAAATCTGTGACTTGCTTCTACTCAATATGTCACTCCCATGCTTATCTTCTACGCTAATAAAAGAGTAAGATGCAAATTGACCATACCTTCGAGATACCCACCGGCCAATTAGGAGTGAGTATTCAAATTAACCCAACAAAGATGGCAGGTTAATTTGCATACACAGGCACTGAGTGGCTGGGGGCAGGGCCATGGTGACAACACAGCAGGCATTCTGCGCCACCCCCAGCTGCTCCGGGCCTCTGGGCAGTGTGGGAAGGTGAAAAGGTGGCTCCAGCCAGAGCTAAGGCGGTGCTGGCAGCCAGGGGAAGGAAGGCCCATTCTTGCACTAATCTTCGTGCATCAGGCCTCTAGTATTTGACATAGATCCCATTTCAGCAGACTGAAGAGGAAGACTCCTGTTGGCCTTGCAGGAGCGAACAACCACATTATGCACTGTCTCCTGAGAGGGGCACGTGGCAGAAGCTCCAGCTTCAGCTGGTAAGAAGCCAAGATCTTTAGACCTGCAGCTCCAAGGACCTGAATTCTGTCAGCAACCATGTGAGCTTGGGAGAGGACCCTGCGCTCCACCCAGGAATGCAGTATGACCGACACTACGGTGGCAGCCTGTGAGACTGAACACAGGCGCCAGCTCGACCACGTCCAGATTCCTGACCCATGGAAATTGCGAGACAATAAATGTGCGTTATTTTAAACTGCTACGCTTATGGTAATTTGTTATGCTGCATAGCATAGAAAAGAAATGCACAACTCAAATGTCTATCGACAGATGTGGATGTATAAACAAACTGTACAAACACATTCCTACAATGGAATATTACCTAATAAAAAGGAACTAATGATTACATGTGACAACCTGGATAAATCTCAAAAACCTGCTGAATGAAGGAGCCTGGTGTAAATGAGAATAGTCATTGTTTCTAGGGAGATGGGGTGATTGGAAAGGGCAATGAGGAAACTGGAATGATAGAAGTCTTTTTTTTTTTCAGAGAGAGTGGAAGGGAGAGGAAGAGACAGAGAGAGAAACATCTATGTAAGAGAGACACATTGATTGGTTGCCTTCTGCATGCGCCCCGACCAAGGCCAGGGATTGAGCCTGCAACCAAGGTACATGCCCATGACCAGAATCAAACCTGGGACACTTCAGTCCACAGGCTGATGCTCTATCCACTGAGCCAAACTGGCTAGGGCTAGAAGTCTTATTTGGGATGGTGCTTACATGGCATGCATACATTTATCAAATTCCTTTGAATGGAATACTTAAAATACATGCATTTGATTGTATGTAAATTCTAATGAGCACTTCTACCTCCCAGATCCTCCTTCAGCGGGTGTAGGGCAGTGGAATGCAGGATTCTTCATTTCAACAAGCTTCCCAGACAAGTCTAATGTGCACGTCCTTGACCGCACTTGGGAAAAACACCCCAGAGCAGTGGGTCATTTAAGGAGGAAGGATGGAGGAGTCAGAAACATATGGTTTCTTCCGACTTAATCTAGCTTTCTCCCAAGGGACCTGTATTCTAATTAGAACAACATTGTCTTCATTCGTTATTCAGCCAGGCAACAGGCCATTTCATTTGGTTCTATTAACTGAGTGTTTTCCAAGTATTTGCTACTTATCTTACTCAAAGAAATTATAAGACATAGCCATTCTTCCGAAGAGCTAAATTGAGGAAAAATGCTCATATGTGCATGAAACTGGAAACTGTTCAATTGCAATACAAGGTAATCACCCACTCTCTCTGGTTATCAAATCCAGTTTTTCTTTGTCACTTTCCAAAGTATTCCCAATAGCCGTACTTCTCTCATATCAGTATATCTTTAAAGTCAGCTCTTAATGAACTAGTTAATCACGTTAATGACCATTCAGATGCTGTTCCCCTGCTAGGTTTCCTCCATCTTTCCTACTTTAAGGTTTCTCTTTTTTCCTCATTTTATGCATTTTTGTTCTGATTTGCCATGAACTACGCTGTGGGGAGACTTCAGGAGCTCTTGGTCGAGGATCATGGCAATATTCAGCCCCACCTGCCTTCCTGGTGTCTTAGCACAGCTCTTGGTCCTGCCCCATGGCCCAAGGACCCAGAAAGAAGTTTTGTTACACCCAGAATAGATTTATCCCAGCTGGACAGAGGAAATACAACATCTTAATTCCCAGATGCTGCTGTTTTTTATTGCGCTTACTTCACGTGGGGAAATTTCTGTTAACTACATAAGCATCAAATCTTAATCCTAATTAAGTATCACAATCTAGCCCGAGACGGTTTTGCTCAGTGGATAGAGCATCAACCTGCGAATTAAAGGGTCCCAGGTTTGATTCTGGTCAAGGGCACATGCCCAGGTTGCGGGCTCGCTCCCCAGGGGGAGGGTGCAGGAGGCAGCCAATCAATGATTCTCTCTCATCATTGATGTTTCTATCTCTCCCTTCCTCTCTGAAATCAATAAAGAAATATATATAATATATATATATATATAATCACAATCTATAATGTTCAGGCAGATTCATACTTTTGAGACCTTCCTGATAACTTTCTTCTTCATTGTTTAATTCCAGGTCATTCTAAATGATTCTTCTCTATTATGCATAGTTGATGGTCCAGAAAATAATGGTTCCCTTTGGTGATAAAGATGGAAAATTCCTTCTTTGTAACAGAAGAGTAAGGTAATCCAAATCAGCAAAGGCTTTTCTTTCTTTCTTTTTTTCCTTGGAGATCACATTTTTTGCAAGGATTAAAGAAAACTAAAAATGCCACTTAGCTTAATAATTTGTGAGTTATGTGCAAATCAACTCATTTCAGGAGTGAGGAATTGTTGGTCATTTCTTAGTATCAACATTTATGCAGGTTTCTCTTTTGAATATCTTCTACATTTAAAGACCCCATCATATAAGTCTCCTAATTTCCATACAGGATAAATTCTTTGTTTTAGACAACTGTCAGCGTGGCGGCAACTAAGACAACACCATTTCCCCGGACAAAGAGCATTGGAATATTCTGTCTGGTTGACTTACATATCTCTTCATATGTTTCTTTTTCCATTTCTACAGCAGTCACAGTTTCATCCACGTCTCCCAATATCATATTTAAATGTTGATCATAAGCATGTGATCGACCTGGAAGCTCTCTGTCATGTCTCATTTTCACACAAATTCCCTCATCCAGGCTGAGCCAGGATGGAGAATGCACAGGGAGTCTCTGGTCCAAAGAAGGGAAGGCTCACCTGGGCTGTCTTCAAATATGGGATGGGCTGTCAACATGGCTTCAAGAAATAAAATTAGGTCTATTGTTGGACAGGATCTTAGTGCAATCAATAAGATTACATTTCCTTATAATGAGTGCTATTCAAGGATAGAATAAGCTTCTTGGGAAGGTTTATTCATTTTCTATGACTGACATAAGAAATCATCACAAATTTAGCAGCTTAAATCAACACTTGTTAATTACCTCACAGTTCTGTAAATTTGGGGTAATTGGTTACAGAGCAATAGAGAACTAAGACACGTAGCTTTATCCTTAATGCCTCTCTTTTTTCCTCACATTCCACATCTAATCCATTAGAAAATCTTGTTGGATTTATGTGCTTATCATATATCCACATCTGACCATCTTTCACCGTCTCCACCGCCACCTCCCAGGCCCTTGATCTCTCTGCTTCTACATCTGCACTGCCTCAGTCTATTCTTTCTTTCTTTCTTTCTTTTCTTTTTTTTTTTTTTTTTGTTTGCTCTCCTTTACTGAAGGGTCCCACATCCTCATGGGACCAGAAACCAGAAACCAGACAGGTCCTCCATTTATAGCAGGAGGCCTGGAAGGGGTGGGGAATGACTTAGGATTCTGCCACACCTCCCTGGAAACAGAAGCCACCACAGAAAGACAGACAAGGGCTGGGGAAGAGAACTTGCCTCTCTCTATGTTCTCTCCCCGTTGCCCCCTCTTGAAAAGAAAGTCAAACACTGACTACACAGCCCCCCCAACCCCTACCCCACCCACAGCAGCATTTGTGGGACTCCCCTCTGCAAGGGGCAGCCCCAGGCAGCTTCCCATCACCCTTCCTTTGGTTTGCTCCTGGCAACTCCTTCAGTCTATTCTTAAAGGAGCATCCAGGAACCTTGCAAGACGCTAGTTAGGTCATGTCACTTCCCTGATCAAACCCTGCAGTTCTTTCTCATTTCACTCATATTAAAGCTAAATTCTCACAGCGACTCTACATGATGTTCCCTTCCCCACCCCCCTCCACTGGGATCCCAACTACTATTCTACACCCATCTCTGTATCTACCCCCACATTCCTCACTCACCTCTCTGCCTTTATTTAAATTTGCAGCCCCCTCTGCCCTCCTCCCCCTCTCCACATCCTTGGCACTCATCTGACACATTGTTTATAGCCAGGGATAACACTCTAACCACTGAGCAAACTGGCCAGGGCCTAATCATTACTCTTATCAGCAAAACTCTCCTGGGTCTTAACCTAAAATCATTGTAAAATGTCCCCTTTTTTTGGAAAGAAAATAAACCTTTTGGGAACTCTTTTGCCACCCTCTGATTTTCTGTCTTTTCACTGCCACACTTCCTAAACTAGCTGTCTCCTTTTTCTCCCAGCACACCTGTCTGATAGCCCAGCCCAAGAACTGCTCTCTAAAACTCCTGATGTAGCTGGCACTCTCAACACCTCTCCCTTCCCTTCCTCCCTGCTCATCTGTTTCTCCTGGATTTCCTTTGCTTCCTCCCTTTCTCCCTTAACCTCTGCTTTGTATATTCCCAAAGGCTCAGTACCTAGCCCTCCTCCCTACTGGCTCTGCACGTTTCCTTCTAGGGACCTTACTCTCCTGCTGTTCTTATCACTTGCAATTATTTCATGATGTTGATCTCTATCACTTCACTGCTTTGTGACCACTTCAGAAGAGACGCCTTCAACTAAAGGAAAGCTTGACATAGAAACCAGAAGCCTTAAAGATAGACACCGTTCAGTTTGATGAGCACAAATTTCAAACACCGGCATGGCTACACATCAAACCAAGATGTGAAATCAACCAACAAACCAACCTACCATAAGCAAAGGTAACAGATTCATCATACATAATTGAGAAAGGCTATTTATAATTCATATGTCAAAGGACTAATTTTCTTATTAGACAGATGACTCCTACATATCCATGAAACACCCCAAAACAACCCAATAAGAAAAAATGGGGAATAGATATGAATAGAAAATTTATAGGGGTAAAAAAAGGCAAGTATGTGCTGGGACAACAGGATATTGACATGCAAAAGAATGAGTTTGGACCCCCTACCTCACAATACATACAAATGTTAACTCAGAATAGAACAAAGGTCTCAGTGTAAGAGCTAAAGCTACACAACTCTTGGAAGAAAACGTAAGTATAAATCTTTGTGACCTTGGATTAGGCAGTGTTAGATATGATGCCAAAAGCACAACAACCAAAGGGGGAAAAAAATAAAACCTTTTTACAATTCAAAACTTTTGTTCAGGAAAGGACACTACTAAGAAAGGGAAGAGACAAGTCACAGAATGGGAGAAAATATTCGCAAATCATACATTTGACAAGAAACTAGTATCCAGAATAAAGAAAGAACACTTACAACTCAACAATTAAAAGTTAAACAATTTTAAAATGGGCAAAGCATTTGTTTTTGTTTTGTCTTTGTTTTCTATGTCTAAGGTTTTGTTTTTTTTTTTCAATCCCTTCACCTTTTCACCTGGTCCCCCAAACCCCTTTCCCCCTGACAGCTATCAGTCTGTTCTCTGTATCTATGAGTCTGTTTCTATTTTGTTTGGTAGTTTATTTTATTCATTAAATTCCATATATAAGAGAAATCATATGGTATTTGTCTTTCTTTGACTGGCTTCTTTCATTTAGCATAATAATGTCCAGGCCCATCCATTCTGATGGAAGTGTAACATTTCCTTCTTTTTTTATGGTGAGTAGTAGTCCTTTGTGTAAATGTACCACTGCTTTTTTATCCATTCATCTACTGATGGACACTTCGGCTACTTCCAAATCTTGGCTATTGTCAAGAATGCTGCAATGAACATAGGGGTGCACCTATTCTTTCTGATTGGTGTTTCTGGATTCTTAGTATATATTCCCAGAAGTGGAATCCCTGGGTGGTAAGGAAGTTTCGTTTTTAATTTTTTTTGCGGAACTTCATACTGGTTTCCTCAGTGGCTGCACCAATCTGCATTCCTACCAACAGTGCACAAGGGTTCCCTTTTTCCACGCTTGTTAGTTGACTTATTGATGGTAGCCATTCTGGCAGGTGTGAGATGATGCCTCTGATGATTAGTGACCTTGAGCATTTTTTCATATGTCTCTTGGCCATTTGTATGTCCTCTTTGGAGAAGTGTCTATTCAGTTCCTTTGCCCACTTTTTACTTGGGTTGTTTCTTTTTTTGGTGTTGAGTTGTATAAGTTCTTTATAAATTTTGGGTATTAACTCCTTATCAGATGTATCACTGGTGAATATGTGTTTGAATAGATATTTCTTCCAAGAAGATACAAAAATGGAGAATATATACATGAAAAGCTGCTCAATCTCAGTAGTCATTAGGGAAATTCAAATTAAAACCATGATGAGATATTACTTCACATATACTGGGATTGTTATAATTTTTTAAAAAACAGAAAAATAACCTGTATTGGTAAATATGTGTGGAATTGAAACCCTCATACATTACTGATGACAATGCAAATGGTACAGCCACAGTGGAAAACAGTTTGGCAGTTCCTCAGAAAGTTAAACAGAGTTACCAATGACCCAGCAATTCTTTTCCAAGGTATATCATCAAAAGAATTAAAAGTATATGTCTATACAAATATTTGTACACTAATGTTTATAGCAACATTATTCACGATAGGCAAAAAGTGGAAACAACCCAATTGTCCATAACTTGATGAATGGATAACCAAAGGTGTATGGATAATGGAATATTATTCAGCCATAAGAAGAAATGAAGTACTGATACATGCTACAACATGGATGGACCTTGAACATATTTTGCTGAGTGAAAGAAGTCAGTCACATAAGGCCATATATTACTTGATTTTATTTCTAGGAAATGTTCAGAATAGGCAGTGTCATAAGGACAGAAAGTAGATTAGTGGTTGCCAGGGATTGCAGGGGTGGGGGTAGTATTAGAGGAGTAGGGGTTGGAGGAAGGAGGGGGATGGGAGTGACTGCTGATGAATATGAGGTTTTCTTTTAGGGTGATGAAATGTCTTGGAACTAGATAAAATGGTGATTGTACAATTTTGTAAATATACTAAAATCCACTGAATTGTATACTTTAAAATGGTTAATATTATTGTATGTGAATTACATCTCAATTTTAAAAAATGAAAAAAAGCAAGTGGGCAATAAACATGGGAATAGATGATCAAACTCACTAGCAATCTTAATTTTCAAATTAAAACAACAATCAGGATTCATTTTCCCATAATTAGATTGGCAGATTTTTAAAAAATTCTATAACATACTGTGTTTTATGGTCTTAGAGAAACTCATATCTTGGGGAGAAAGTAATCTGGCATAATGTGTTCATACTTTTTGAATAAATAACCTCACTTTCAAGAATTTATCCTGGGATTATATTTGCACAAATATGGAAGAACAGATGTTTAAAGCTGAAAACCATTTAATTGTATAGCCATACAATGCAATGTTAAGCTACTGCTAAAATAATAAGGTAGGTTTATGTAGAAAGATGTCCACAATATAATGTAATGTTTAAACAATTTATCACAAATACATATAGATAATAGCTATAATCTTTCAAAAGGTTTACATTGTATACACTTATATACCCTATGTAAATATATACATTATATATAAAACACATCAATTTTTGTCCAACATGTATGTATGCATGCATTTGTAAAATAAAAACTAGAGAAACAAACACTGAAATGTTAATAATGGTTGTTGAGCATGGGGGAAGATGAGAATTGAGACAAATTTTACTTTCTATCTTCCTTATTTAAAGTTTTACAAAAAAAACATGTTTATTGTATTCGCAAAGATACATGCACCCTATGTTCATTGCAGTATTATTCATGGTGGCCAAGACATGGAGACAGCCAAGGTGTCCTTCAACCATACTACTCAGCCATAGAAAAGACGAAATACTGCCACTTGTGACAACATGGATGGACCTTGAAGATATTATGCTAAGTGAAATAAGTTAGGCAGAAACACTAAAAACCCCATATGTGGGATATAAAATTGAAACTCATGGATGCAAACAGCAGTGGTGGTTGCCAGAGGGAAGGTGGTGGGGGAAGGGCCGTGAGGGGGAACTAATACATCATTAATGGAAGGTGATTTAACTTTGGGTGGTGAGCACACAATGCAATATACAGATCTTATAACATAGAAACCCGTACCGGAACCTTTTTGATTCTATTAACTACTCTCACCCTAATACATTTAATTAAAAAACAAATAAAATAAAAATAAACATGTTTAAATTTTTTATAATCAGAAAAAGTAATCACTGTTTATAAAAATTAGTGAATTTCTTGAAAGCTCAAAACATAAAATTTGACATATTTTAAGGTATTTTAAAGACATCACTTTAGCCCTAACCAGTTTGGCTCAGTGGATAGAGTGTCAGCCTGTGGACTGAAGGGTCCCAGGTTCGATTCTGGTCAAGGGTATGTACCTTGGTTGTGGGCACATCCCCAGTAGGGGGTGTGCAGGAGGAAGCTGATGAATGTTTCTCTCTCATCGATGTTTCTAACTCTCTATCCCTCTCCCTTCCTCTCTGTAAAAAAATCAATAAAATAAATTTTTTTAAAAAGAGTGATCACTTTGGAGAAGAAAATAAACATTTCTTAAAATCCACCATCTAGGATAGCCTAGGATTCTTTTTTTTTTTTTCCCATTGATTTTTAGAGAGAGTGGAAGGGAGGAAGGAGGGGGAGAGAGAGACAGAGAGAGAAAGAGAGAGGGAGAGAAACATCGACGTGAGAGAGACTCATTAATTGGTTGTCTCCCTCACTGGCCCCGACTGGGGCTGGGGATCTAACCTGCAACCGAGGTATGTGCCCTTGACTGGGAATTGAACCCATGACCCTTCAGTCCACGGGCTGACGCTCTAACCACGGAACCAAACCGGACAGGGCTGGAATTCATTTTTATGAATCATATTGCTTTATTTGTGTGTATCATCAGTTAATGTTTTCTGTTTGTTTTTTTCTCTCACACCGTTACAAAGTGGTTTTGTCTTTTTCCACCTAAAGAGAGAAGACCTGGGACGTTGGAGGTAGGAGGCGTCTCCTAGTGGGCCCCAATCCTGCCACATAGAGGATGGCTATGGCCGCAAGGCATGACCAATTGCTAACATCACTGGGACTATCGATAACTTCACAGCTAGCGAAGAACCTCTGCACATCTCACCTCATTGAACTGAGGGACCTAAAGCTATGCCATGTCCCTCAAGATCAGGTTTCTATTTCATTAACTGCTGTGTCCCCAGGATCTGGCTCCATCAATGTACACAATAGCTGCTTTCTAAACGGAACGGAACTGAAACTGGGGAGAGAAGGAGACAGAAGGATGGAAGGGGATAATGTTGAAAATAAGGATAACCCTGAAGCTGTTTCATAGGGTTTCACATTTCTCTCTCCCACCGATCTCATCTCATCTTTAAACTCTAGAGAAGGCAAGACAGGAAGGCCAGCGGAGAGTGGCGGGAGGGACGTGGACAGAGGGAAGTGACAAAAGCAAGATTCACCTAGCCCTGGTGTTCCCAGGCCAGTCGCCACCTCCGAAGGGCGAGGTCCAGGGAGCAACGCTAAGCTTAGTCAGATACAAGTCTCAGGCAGGCTACCTTTTGGCCTTTAAACAATGAACTTTTGGTCTTGTGTTTAAGCTGAGCTCAGTCTGGCCTACTGCCAATAGTTAGCTGAATTACACCAGGAGGCTGCTATTTTAAATTGTCACACTTTTCAGATACCTCCGCTGGTGACAAGCGTGGCTATAAGGCAAATGGTCCCACGTCTCCTTCGAAACGGCCGCGCTCAAGGCTTCGGGCTGCGGCTTGCAGTTGCTTCAGATTCTCTCTTTGCTCTGAAGTCTGCTCAGTTCAAATGAAAGTCATGCTTCCGACATCCAGGAAGACAGGAAGTGGCCGGAATGTCCTGAAACACCTGGTGTCAAGGGCAGGCTGGGGCAGGCGAGCCTGTCATGCTGCCCTTGACAGGTTTGTGATAGCATCTCCCTTTGGTCTTCGTGTTATTTACTGGCAAATTCCAAGCAGTTCCAAGCAGCTGATGAATGCAAAACAGCCGCTGCTCAGAGAAGACCTCGCTGGATCTTCACAGAGCTTTTTAAACTGGAGGAGTCTGATCCCTTGATGGGTTGGAAAAACAACTCAGTAGATCGTGACAGCATTTAAAAGACCAAGTAGCATAAAATGGGAAAAAAAGAAAAGGAACTTATAGTTCATACAAAACGTAAGAACTGTTTTATGCAACTTAAGTTGGAATTGCATATGTGTACATGTATTTATACATGTTGTAGCTCATGATAAATGACTTTCTTACAGTCACGGTCAGGAGAGAATGGAAGCCACTGATGTGGAGCAGAGGTTGGCAAACTGCGGTTCGCAGGCCACGTCCAGCCCGCTGCCTGTTGTCTCTGGACGACGAGCTAAGAATGGCTTTTCATTTTTAAATATTTGGGAACGAATCAAAAGAGGAATATTCCATGATATATAAAAATCATGTGAAATTCCAATTTCCGTGTCGTGAAGGAATGCAGCCACACCCATTTGTTCATGTACCGTCTGGGGCTGCTTTGGTAGGAACTGAGTAGTTGCGAAAGATACTTTATGGCCCATAAAGCCTAAAATATTTACTACCTTTATGGGAAAAGATGCTGGATCCCCATCTAGAGGACTCATTTTCACGATGCATTCTTTTCAAGTCTGTGGATACGTTTACTTTGGTTTGTAGAAGAAACAGGGAAACAATCTGGCAGGATTGGAGTATGATATTTAGGGGGTGTCATGGACACTGCCGCTAACTCCCAGTATCTCCTGGGGTCGCCCAGCTGTGTCTTCAGATGTCCCTCACCTGCAGCTTTCGCAGAGGCCTGACCTTGGGCATCTGGAGTGGCTTTGCCCACCTGGGCAGGAGCCAGAAGTGCCTAGAAGTTTCATCCACTGCAGGTAGGCCCTTGGCCAAGATGCAGGGACATGAGGGGCTAACTCTCCTGCCTCAGGTCATGAGGACACAACTCTGAAGGGTCACCTCCGTTCCTCAGGTGTCCTATGGGATTAGGCAGATGTTCTTTCCCTCTGGACTTGGCCCAGATCACACCCTCGCTTGATTTCTCTCCCTCCTCAGTCCTGCTGGCGTTTTCAGGCTTCCTGGAGCACTTCCTTAACACGATGTGAATTTTGGTCTCAGAGTTGTCTTCTGGGGATCCCAGCCTCAGAGAGAAGGCGCAGGGAGTGAGGTTCATAAAAGGCGACCCCTTTTGACAAAGCTCTGGCTTAGCCTGTCCTGCTGAATGTGGACTGTGCGTGCTGCGGTGGGTGTTCTTCAGAAAGGGGGAAGATGGTTTTCTTATGGACGGTGAATTTGCAGTGTGCTGTAATTTTAAAGAGCCCCGGGATGAGTCAAGAGGATTGGATTCTAATTCTAACTGAGCCAGTGGGCAAGCAGTCATCTCTGTGAGACATTTCCCCCCCCCACCACCCCCCGACTTGAGAAAGAGTTAGACTAGCCAATTTTTAAGGTTTTCCCCAACTTTCTGAGTCTCCTTGTGAAGTGGGTGGTTAAAACCATCTTCTAGATGCTGACTAATCCCCATCTGGCTATCTAACCCACACACTTGGTTGGGCTCCCAAATCCAGACCAGGGCACACAACCCATGCAATACAGCCACTAGATCCATCGTCCTCAGGCGGGCACCCCCAGTGCACCTGAGCACCCCCTAGGGCTCCCCGTACTGCAAACCCAGACATTGGCAGCCGGTGAGCAGCACTAAGAGACATTGCTTCCCTAATGTGGAGGCTCTCTGTGTAGTTTTAGGTTCTACAACTCGGAACGCTCCCTCACCCCAATCCCAGCTCAGGCTCTGCGGTACTGGGCTTCCTACAAATCTTTGGTCTGGTATTCTTCTCCTGTGTGTCTACTAGCGATACTTCTGTCACAGCTAAGGGCTCTGATACGGTGATAGGACTGGTGCAAAGACGGCCAGCTCTGGACATGCACAACAGAAATGGGGAGAGTAGGGTGCGGTGGTGAGAAGTAGGTGACCATAAGGTGGTACCACATTATTTTTTATCTTGCTCAACATAAACACCTTAAACAGCAAACGAAGGGTAGAAAGTATTTCTTCAACTAGGTCTAAGGACCCCTAAGGATTCTGGACATATTGTCTGAGGCCTGTGAGTTCTTGACACAAAATTCTTTGTAATTGCATCTGTCTATCGGTATAGCCATCGCAATGCTTAAATAGGAAAAACTCAGGCATCCAGATTCTAGAAGATGGCCACATTCAACTGAAAGGTAGCCCTCACCTTTATCGCCTTTGTTTTCATTTGTGTTTATAATCTTCGGGAGTCAAGTAATCAAGTGACAGCATTTTTATCTTTTCATTTTTTTCACAATAAGATCAGCGTTATCACTTACTTCGTAGTTTATGGAAATAATCATGATCACGTAAAAACGGTCCAATCACACAGAAAAGGGAAGGAAGAAGTAAAAATTACTCGAAATCCTACCACTCATGCCACGAACATTTGACCGTTCTTTCCTGGGTTTTACCTGTTTCTGACTTGGAAAGCGGGTTAGCTGCCATCAGGTTGGCAGGTCTCAACTCAAAATGCTAGTCATCGCGCTTACGCGCTTATGTTGAATTGTTTCCTTGTGAAGACAAAACTTCCCTTTGGCTGTGATAATTTGCACTTGAGTGGCATTTTCATATACAAAGGCTTAAACTTTTAAAATTATTTAATGAATTCCAAATTTAAGTTGACGTCCTGAAAATTAACACAATTAAAATGAATCATGTACTACTTTAGTTAATGAGGAGGGATGAGGACAGACGAGCAGATTTAAGATGGTGCATTTGGCTCATCTGCAAACCACCGGACATTGTGCTGACAGTAGGTTGAACATTTCAATTGCAGGTAATACAGAAAAAAATGAAAAGAAAACTTGAATTATGGTTTTTTTTCTAAATGATATGAATGACTCATTTCCCATTTTTACTATTCTCTTTCAAACTTTAATTATGGATTCTGTTGAAACTATATATTTTTCCAACATTTGCAGAAAATAGAGCAGATTCATATATTATTTTCCTGTTCCACCAAAAATTTAATGCTTAAAAAAAGTTACAATAGCAATCTTACACTTAAGAAAATAAAACCAATTTAGGTTTATCAATTTATTTAATTATTTAGGGCTCTTGTCTGCATGAGAATATTACTCAATATAATGAAGAGAAAGTGACAGAGCAGGGCCTGGGATGGGGCAATGTCATTAAAATTGGTCCATAGTTTTGGTTAAATGTGTTCTGATCACCTGGATATCAATGTTTTTCATAATTTTACTAGAGGTCCAGCGCACACAAAATCGTGCGCAAGTAGCTTGCTTCCACTTGCCTCAGCTGGCCGCCCCGCCCATCACTGTTCCTAGCTCTCCGCCGCTAGTAGCTTGCGCCCTGCCCCAGCTGCCATGAGAGCCACTGCTCAATTGGTTGTGATGCCATTACAGCATCATGACCACAGGCCTTTTATGATATAGATAGCATAGAAGAGTATAAAGAGTATTAACAAAAGTCAAATTTTTAAAAATTTAATATAGCCTTGTACCTGAGATTACATCTTTTCATCATTATAACTTCAACAGAGATCTTTTGTTTTAGGACAACATTCAATAATTTGAGTTTTCATTACATAGATTTTTTGGGGGGCGTTTAATTTATAAATTGTCTTTGAATTTATATTTCTATTAATGCTCTAACTTTCTAAGACCCCCTAATTAATGCTAAAAGCATAGAGTACATTTATTTCTAATACTTGTACCTATTTAAGTAAAAATTAGAATTAAAAATTTTAAGCCAATGGTGAATATTCAAAGAATTATTTTCCTTTAAGGGATCCATATAGCGTTTGGATTTGAGAAAGCCAGGTATACGGCTAAAAAAATGTTTTTTGTTCCTGTTGCAGGCTTTTAGAGATAGAGATAGAGATAGGGAGAGAGAGAGAGATTCTTTTTTAATCATTGGAACCATCTCATACGTGCTATTCTGTAACTTGAATTTTTACTTAATAATATGTCACAGACCTCATTCTTTTTAGTGGCGTGAAAATATCCCATCACATGACTGGTTAGGTGGTTCCTCATTAGGATATTTTTGTTCCCAGATTTCGGATAAGGAACATTGAGATGACATCCTTGTTCATTTTGTAAGCTTGTGTAGGGTAATTTCACAGAAGAGGAATTGCTGAAGCAAAGAGAATTTACTTTTAAATTTTTGACAATTGCTGCTCAGTTACTTTCCAAAAAGTCTGTGTCAATTTTCTATCTCACCCATAGGGTGCAGAAGTTTTATCACACTCTCACCAGCACAGAGTATCATAGAATTCTTAATGTTTGGAAATCTGATGGTTGAAAAGTGAGGACTGTGTGTAACCTGAGTTAATGATATTCTATGTTTCAAATATATATAGATGCTGCTGTAATCATTGAAATACAAAATCATTTCAAAGATGCTGCATTAATTTATCTATTTACCATTATGCATTTTCTCAATCAACAGCTACTTAAACCACTATCATGCAGAAATTTGTTTCTTTCAAAAAAGGATGCTCATAGTAAAATATGTTTGGAAGCCTGCAATTATTTAATTATTTGGGGCTCTTTTCTGCATGAGAATCCTATTTAATAAAAGAGTAATATGCAAATTGACCATCACTCCAACACACAAGATGGCTGCCCCTATGTGGTCAAAGATTCTCCCCATGTGGTTAGGGGGTGATCAGGCTGGCAGGCAGAAGTGGTTAGGGGCAATCAGGAAGGCAGGCAGGCGAGCAGTTGGGAGCCAGCAGTCCTGGATGGTGAAACGGGTAGTCAGACATCTCTCGAGGGGGTCCCAGATTGGAGAGGGTGCAGGCTGGGCTGAGGGACACACCACCCATGCACAAATTTCATGCACTGGGCCTCTAGTACTATATATAATGCAGAGAAAATGACAGAGCAGGGCTGGGAATGGGGCAGCCCTGGCAGGCACTCTTTCTCTTTGTACTGACAAAAATACCACTCCAAGAGATCCCAAGGAGAGATGAGGTCCTTCTCAGAGAGGAGTTTTTTTCTTAAGTAGGAATGAAGATATACTTTGTCTTTTTAAAAAAAAACCCTCACCCAAGGATATGTTTCCACTGATTTCTACAGGGGAGAGGGTCTGGGGGAGGGCAGGGGAAAAGAAAGAGAGAAACATTGATGTGAGAAACATCCATCTGTTACCTCCTATATGTGCCCTAACTGGGGATCAAACCTGCAACCTAGGTATGTGCCCTGACCAGGAATGGAACCCACAATTTTTTGGTGTACATTATGATGCTCCAGCAACTGAGCCATCCAGCCAGGGCTATACTTTGTCTTTTTTGTTTCCAAGTTCCAGGGTCTTAATTTCCACTATTTTGGAATCACCGTAAGTAGACAATATCTTTAAAAAAAGCAGCTCAGTCCATCAATTCATTTATCCAGATGCCATAAAAAGCAAGCTTGGTTTGTGCCACTGCACTTGAAATCCTTTGGTGGCAGGCTATGTGCCCACTCCGTCCTTGCACCCCCAGTGCCTGGCAGAATGCCTGGCGTGCAAACAAATGAATGAGGGCTATTATGAGCACAGGTGTACACGTTTTTAACCTGTGCAGGGTGGCATACTTTCTAACACAGTTCTCATTCTCACTCTTTTTAAAAAATATATATTTTATTGATTTGAGAGAGGAAGGGAAAGGGGGAGAGAAATAGAAACATCAGTGATGATAGAAAATCATTGATTGGCCACTTCCTGCACACCTCCCACTGGGGATTGAGCCTGCAACCCAGGCATGTGCCCTTGGCCAGAATCAAACCCGGGACCCCTCAGTCCGCAGGCCGATGCTCTATCCATTGAGCCAAACCAGCTAGGGCTCATTCTCACTCTTAATCAGGCTTTAGCCTTTAGAGAAATCCTTTTAGCAACCACAGGTAAGATGCTATTGATTTAGACTTTTGATGGAATTGGTGATAACATATTTAAAAAGACAAGTACAAATTTTCTCTGAAAAGACAACTATCTGACTTCTTAAAAATGAAGCTTCCTATTGCAAGGACAGAATATAGCCTGCTACCCAGGTTCCACTGACACTATTTCACAGGGAAATTTTACACCTCTGGTAGTGTTGTGGAGATTGGGTCAACCAGTTGCCAATTCTACTAGTTCCCTGGATCCAGAGAAGAAAGATCTGATTACCGACAGCAACTCTGTTACTAAGTGAACCGATTATATCAAATGCCACATTTCTGGCCACCTTGGAAACGCCACAATTCAGGAGACAAAAAGAAAAAGCAGATCCAACAATAAGAGAAGTCTTTCTGAGGTATTTGGCCTCTCTTGCTATTTACGTCCTTTAAAATTTTTAAAAAGTTGAGATGTAATTCACACACCATAAAATTCACCCCTTTAAATGTACAATTTAGTAGTTTTTAGTATATTCACCCATCACCACCATCTAATTCCAGAATATTTTGGTCACCCCGAAAAGAAATCCCCTACCGCCAGCCCCTGGCAACCACTGATCCATCTCCACTTCCTTTTACTTCAAGTTAATAGTGCCTCTAGCCGTGGGGAGGCCTTGGCCGTTAGCACCGCAGGCCTGGAGAGAGTCCTGTTTGCCAAGCGGATTTTCTCTTCCTGCCACCATCAGTAAATGCTATCGACTGGGAAGTCTCTGTAGGGCAATTCCTCTTAGTCATGTGAAGGAGAAAGTGTGTATGTGTGAGTGGTGAGTGGGGAAGGATTAACTGATGGACATGTGGTGAGGGATGGCCTTTGCTGAAGCAGAGTATTGATTGCCATGGATGGCTGATGATCACATTCGCTCCAAGAGATAAAATAGTAGGGAAGTGTTTTAAAGAGTTCGACAAGGGCCATCCCAGGGTCCAAGATTGGGTTTAAACGTCATGACTATAATACAAAACTCTTAACTTGCTGGCCGTGTGTCCCTGGCATTCTGTCTGGAAATGGAGCGAGGTGGTTCAGGAAGGAGCTACCTAGGAAGGTGTGAGAATAAAGCAGTTCACCGCTCAGGAGCTGACCTGGCACCCACAGCTAGGTCCCGTTCTCCTGTGGGATATAAATAGTCTCACAGAGCGCTGGCATTCGATGACCTTGATGGATCAAAAGAAAGACCAAACCACTCTGTGATTATGTCTAAACATGGGCACAATATGAATGTTGCCCAAACCACAAAAATGACCAAACATCCTCCTATTCTGGCTGGTAAGAGTGAGTGCTACTTCCTTACCAACCCCAGCTTCAGTTACCTAGATGATATGTCAAATCATAGAATTACATTTGTTTTCTGAAAGCATCCAGTCCCGCTCAAAGCTCTGCTTCCTTACCTCTCCTCAAAACCATATAGCACAAGCCCAAAGCCTCTCCTGAGTTTCTAACGTCTCTTGCTGAGATGTGCCACAGTTCTCCCTCACCGAATCCAGTAACAGAACAAACTTGTCCATCTACAGGTGTGTTTTTGTTCTTTAGCTGAAGGATATTGGCAGGGGGGATAGGTCATCTTCAACACGGGTGATTTCATATCATACAAGGGCTCCTGCCTGAAACCATTTCGCCTACCTACCTGCCACAGGTAGTACCTGAAATTCCACCATGAAAATGCTATTCCTTTGGGTAAACACTTGAATGACTATAGAAGCAGAAATGCTCTTACAGAGGAGAGTGGCCATTAAAACACTCAAACACAGATGTTTGACTTTGAGCAACCCCTTTTTACATTTCACTTAGTTTATAAATTTCCCCACATTCTAGCCCTTTGAATTTAGGACACACCCTATGATCCATGGCATGTGAAATTCTTTGAAACAGGGTGACACTTCTGAGCTTCAGTTTCCTCAAGTGTGAGTTCTAGTGGAGGGTAAATACTATTTCACAAAAACCTCAGTTATTTGCATACAACCAACACATGGCAAATCACAATTCTTGCCAAATGGATGTGTATCATATTTGTCTTTATAGCAACACACTTTTTATTTTAAAGATTTTTTGTTATTGATTTTTTTTTAGAGAGAGAGGAAGAAAGAGAAAAAAAAACATCAATGTGAGAGTGAAACATCGATTGGCTGCCTCCTGCACACCCCCTACCACCGATTGAGCCCCAAACCTGACTGGGCATGTGCCCTGACTGGGAATCGAACCTGTAACCTTTCGGTACAGGGGTTCGATGCTCACCAAACTCAGTTGTCCACATCAGTCAGGGTTATAGCAGCTCACTTTTAAAACTTAAGTAAATATAGTTTTCTCCTCATAATATTACCCATGAAATCATGGGTATGATATACTACTTATAGTTTTCCCAAAAACATATACACTACTATAAAATGGTTGTTCACGTTCCCCTTAAAATCACTCTTTTGTCCTTTAGGATAGCTGTGTCGTGTGTGGACGGCACTGAACTGGCTGATCCTCAGGTGTTTTTCTGCCTCCTTAGGTGTTTGGTGTTTTTCTTGTTCTGAAGGCAAAGTCTGTCCCCCAAAGTTTACAATCTAAGGTCAAGACTGACATGAACAAATAGAAAACACCCAACAATCATAGGTATTCTTAAACACAAAAATAGATCCTATTAGCCATTTATATGGCCTTTCCGGGAAGATACTTGTGTTGGAGTCGCTGGAGCTTGAAGGTTAATTATCTATGTTGGCAAAAAGCATCAGACCTCTTGATACTCGGAAACACATGTGAGGGATTTCAGATATGATCTTTGTTTCAATTTTTTTTTTTTTGGCGGGGGGGATTTTGTTGAGAAAATAGGTTTGTTTTGGGAAAGCCTGTTAGAGGAAAGAAGATTTTAGAAATGACACAAACTCCTCCCTTTGTTACCGCCGATCAGAGGTCCTCTAAGCCCTTGCTACTCAATGTCTGTTTGGTGGACAGCAGCTAGGCGGGGAGCTAGTTGGAGATGCCGGTTCTCAGGTCCTAACTTCAGCCCTGCTGAGTCGGCATCTGCATTTTTTCTGATCCCAGGGGTTCTGTGTGCACATTATGTTTGAGAACCACTGCTTTAAGCCACCCAAGCCTGCTGTAGCCACTGCTTATTTAAAAACAGTCCTGCCACAACTCATCCCAGGCCAAGTGGCAAGGAAACTGGAGGCCCCAGAAGAGAGTAAACACTGTTCCCAGAGTTCCCCTCCACACCTTTGAGGGACACCACATTACACAGAAGGCTTAGGAAGGGGGTATTTACCTTATTAAGGGGAAAAAGAAACATCAGTTTAAACTAAACTCAAAACCTCAAGCCATGACTTGTGGTTCTTCAGCTGACTGAGGCTGAGAACAAGATTAAAATAGCACTCACTTTCTTCCTTCTTCCGACCACCTCATGTCCCTGCACGCCCTGGCCCAGAAACACATCTGCCCTCCATTGCAAGCCTGCAACCCTCAGTGTGGACACCTAACGTGATAAAGATCCACATACAGGAAAGTATTTATGGGTGAATTTATTCACGTGGGAAAGAAAATGTCATTTTTGGAGAAGGAACAGGCATATCTATGAGAAAACGTTTTCCCCGGAAAGCATTAGCCCAGAGGACTCCTTTATTGGTCTCCGGACCCCTGTCCCTTCCTTCCTTCATTTAGTCTGTATTCAACAAGTTTTTATCGAATGAACGAGTGAAATCATTTTCCTTCATGGGCAATAGCCGAGAGCTCCTGCTTCCCCTCTCAGTCCCTCTGGAAACCCTCGGCTCTTGACAAAGGCCATTTGATAGCATGTATTCTCCCATCCTAACAACAGAGTAAAAGAAAAACAATTTTGAAGTTCCCAATGACTAAGCAGAAAATGATCATTAAAAGGCCAAAGGAAGGGAGCCAATCAGAAAACAAATAGCCAGTGGCTACATATAAGCATGGTGATTTCTTTCTTTTTAAGTGAGCCACACTCCAATATTTAGATATAAAAGAAAGTTGTTTTATTTTTAGCAAATTCACATTCCTTATTCCCAGGTTTTTATTCTGAACTCAAACTATACCAGGCTGCAGTATTGCTACTACCTTTATTTCTGTGTCATATTTCATCAACACATTCAAAAATTTTCCCCAACTATCCTTTCAAGGGTGGCTGTTGGGGTAGTGAAATGTTATTGTTAGAATATTATCTCCTGTGATTATACGTAGCAATGGTCTTTGGTATATCCATATTAATAAGAGTAAAGTCATTTATTTGAGTTTAAAGGTCCCTCAATATGGGCATTTTGACAAGCACAATACTAATGGGCTTTAGTTTTTTCTTTCTAGAAAGAAGAAGAGTGGAAAGGAGTGGCCAGTTTACCGTGCCCCTATTCTGTGCCAGGCACTCTGCTGGGAGCTTGGTGAAAAATAAAACTGTACAAAATATTACAAAAAGAGGTGTTATAGGTGACCTGCCACGTGCCAGACTCTAAGTCTATTGTTTCAGACTCTAAGTGTTTAAGGCAGACGTTCTAATGTGATGGTTCCCAATCCTGGCTGCACAGTGGAATCACCCGGAATCTTTAAAAATGTACCCTAAATGAGTGGATAAAACACTGTGGTACACTTACACAATGGAATACTACTCGGCTGTAAAAAAGGAAGGAAATCAGACCTTTTGGGACAGCCTGGATGGACCTGGAGAGTACTACAGTGAAATAAGCCAATCAGAGAAAGATAAGTACCATATGATTTCAGTTGTGGAATCTAATGAACAAAATAAACTAACAAACAAAATAGAAACAGACTCATAGAGAACAGATTGACGGCTGTCAGAGGTAAGGAGGGTTGTGGGGCTGGATGAAAAAGATGAAGGGATCAAGCAAAAACAACAACAACTCATAGACATACACAATGGTATGGTGATTACCAGAGGGAAAGGGGGGTGGGGAGGTAGAAGAGGATATGGAGGGGATAAGGTATAGTGATGGAAGGAGACTTGATTTGGGGTGGTGAACACACAATACAATGTACCGATGGTGTATTATAGAATTGTACACCTGAAACCTATATAATTTTATTAATCAACACCATCCCAATAAATTCTAAAAAGGTAATTAAAAAATTAAATTACTATTGGTATCAATGTAGAAAAATGTAATACCTGTTAGCAGACAACTGGATCATGCCCATTAAATTACTTGCTATGATACGTGTGTGTGTGTGTGTGTGTGTGTGTGTGTGAGTGTGTGTGTGTGTGTGTGTGTGTGTGTGTGTTTGGTTATCTTCTGACTCCTACTAGAATGGAAGCTTCAAGAGAAGAGAGAACTAGTTTGCTCTATTCAACGCCGTATCTCCAGAATCTCACACAGTGCCCACCTGAACCATAATAAATATTTGCTGAATGAAAGAATGAATGTCACATATATTGAATATCTATTTGCCATGAACCAAAAATAGGATCAAACATAAGGTCTTTGCTTTTATTTAGTTTAAAGTCTAGAGGGGAAGAAAAGCATTAACCAGAGAACCATGAGATAATAAGTGTATTATTACAAATTGTGTTAAATGCTATAGAGGAAAATCAAAGTGTGCCATGAGAGCATATAACCATGGGGACCTGAGCTGGTCTGGGTTGGTGGGGTTTTTCCCGATAATAGACTAAGACAGCTTGTATTGTTTACACACACACACACACACACACACACACACACACACACACACTCCTAATGCCTGGACCCCATTACCAGAAATTCTGATTCAATTGGTTGAGGTGGGACTGGGGACGTCAGGGCTTTTTCAAAAAGTCTCTTGGTGCCTATGGGCTAAGGTTGAAAGCCACTGCTTTGGAATGTGCATTATAGTATTGTGTTAATATCCATAGGAAAGTCAGAGTGGTAAATTTCTTGATATTTCAGGGTAAACAATGGATAAAACATACTTCTTTATGATTCTTGAGAACATGGGCCAGGTTTTTTTCTTTTCAGTACTTATCACGTTTTGTAGCCAATAAGTATGTGTTAAAAATCTTAATGATGATGACTGAGAAGTCTCTTGAAGTCATACACATAATGTCTGCCCCATCTCAAGTGCTTAATACATTTTTATCAAATGAAAATAGGCTTCCATTGATGAAGGAATGATGATGAGGTGACACGGTGCTATATTGCTTCCTTGAAACCAGGAAGACATAGAAACTCTGTTAGCTCTACTCTTCCTGGCTCTGTGGAACTTTATTATTCATCTCCTCACAGCAAATAACTATTCTGAGTTCTTTGCCATAGATGGAGTAGAGAGGCCCAAGTCTATCTCTGGGGTAGCTGTGGAGGTCCATGGACCCTCCCCTGCTTTATCTGAGGCTCCTCGTTGCCAGGGTCAAGTTGTGATTGGGCAGGAGATCCGGTAGGGAGATCAGACATGACAGTAGCACCATGGTAGAAGAAAGAGTTCCACAGACTTTGGTAGCCAGGGACTGAACTCTGCTGTGAGAGTTTCTCCTTTGATTTAAAAAATATATATAGATTTTTATTGATTTCAGAGGAGAAGGGAGAGGGAGAGAGGAAGGGAGAGGGAGAGAGAGATAGAAACATCAATGATGGGAGAGAATAATTGATTGGCTTCCTGCACCCCCTCACTGGGGATTGAGCCTGCAACACCATGCCCTGACCAGGAATCAAACCATGACCTTCTGGTTCATAGGTTGACACTCAACCACTGAGCCATGCTGACTGGGCTCTCCTTTGTTTTTTTACTTGGAGTCAAACATTTGCCCTTTTACAAATTCTTCCCTCGTTGCTATGATTGGCTATGGTGGGAGTGAGCTCTCAGGCATTGAATGAGAGTCTTAATATCCAGGGATATTATGCGTGTGTAAGTGCGTCTATAGTTTTGTTTAAATGTCACCTTCTCTGAAAGAGTTCCTTTGAACAATTTGTGATGCCAGAGTCTATGTAGCACATCTTGCTATCTTGGTACATGCTATGCAAGATGTATCACATTGTGTTCTTATCCTAAGAGCATCCCACTACATTATGACATTTTGCTACAGAGATTTAGACATATTAGTAGTCAAATTGTTTCATGAAGCCTATAGCACTATAAAAGACATGTTCTGACATTGTCAGACTCTTTGGTGGATATTAGTCTTTTCCCCAAATGCCAGGATGATAAAGAACTCTCTGCTATTTGACATTAATCTATGTATCTGGTGTGTGAGGTTCTATGTAGAATATTCTGGGAGAAGGTCACATGCTACAGCACCAGCCACTGCAAATGTAGTTTCCAAATGGGAAGAGACTAGCTCAAATGGCAGCATCCTCTGTTTCTTAGACACCCAAAGAGCAATCACTGGGGAGACACACAAGGGCAGCAGGAAGTTCCTCAGAATTCTGGGAGCCCTGACTGCACACAGTTCTGTCCCATGATACCATCTGGAAATGAGGACATTTGGTAGGAAGAGGGTGGTTCATGCCTGTATCATGGCATAGTCATAAGGGAAGAATTATAAGAATAAATTAAACAGCCTCTTTACCACCTCTTGCTTCCTCTCCTGGTCTATTCTTCACTGATGCTCTTAACCAAACCTTCACTTTCTGTTCTTGATCACATTTAAAACTTTCTGATTTCTAGACCTGGCTGATGTGGCTCAGTTGGTTGGAATGTCATCCAGTACACTGAAAGGTGGTGGGTCAACTCCTGGTCAGGGCACATACCCAGGTCGTGGGTTTGATCCTCAGTTGGTTGGACACCTACAGAGGTAACCAATTTATTTTTCTCTCTCACATCAATGTTTTCTCTCTCTCTCTCTCTGAAAATCAATAAAAACCATATCCTCAAGTGAGGATTAATTTTTCCCCTGATTTTTAGAATGAAGAGGTAGGATGATATAAATGCATATCTATATTAAACAACATATAAAAATACATAGATCCAAACATATCATTCCTTCTTTGAAGGCTACTTTTGTTATTATAGTTCATCCCATTTCACCTATATATTGCCTCTTTATCAACTCATCTTCTACCATATTTCTTTACTCCTTCCTCTTGTTATTTTGCAATACCCATTCTCTTTCTGTTCCAGAATCTCCAAAACTTTCAACTGCTCATTTATCACACACATCCCCCACCACTGATATTTACCTGCCAGGGAATGATTATGATAAAGAAAATTAGACGAGGTGCCCGCATTATTGTCTTCATTTTCCCAACTCAAGTATTTCCTAGGATTTTGTTTATAAAAGATTGAGTACATTGCTCATAGTTTGATCTTTTTTCCTTTTACATTCCTTCAATTTCTCAGATTCTTTCCTAAAAGGAAATGATCACAATCACCTAGGGAAATATGTCTGAGCACTAGAGTCGGACCCTGAGGGGATGTAACAATTTGCTAGAGCTGCTGTAACCAGGACCACAAAGTGGGTGGCTTAAACAACAGAAATCTCTTGTCTCACTTCCTTAGAGGCTAGAAGTCTTGAGTTCAAGATGCAGTTTCCTTCTAAGGGCTGTGACATTCTGTTTCCTGCCCCTCTCCTAGTTTCTCGTGCTTGGCTGACAACCCTCGGCGTGCCTTGGCTTGTAGAGCATCATCCCCACCTCTGCCTGCATCCTCGCGTGGCATTCTCCCTGTGTGCGCCTGTCCCCCATTTCCCCCTTTTTAGAAGGACACCAGTCTTACAGTCTTAGAGCCTGCCCTAACGACCTCCTTTTAGCTTGATTACCGCTGTGGAAACCTTATTCCTCCATAAGGTTACATTCTGAGGTACTGCGAATTAGGATTTCAAATTCGGGAAGGGGCACAATTCGGCCCTTAACAGGGGATTACTTTCCTGTTCTGTGTATGGCTGGACTGGGCTGTGTCAGGCTTCCTCAGCAGTAGACTTGATGAGACGGTGGGCAGTTCCTCCCAGTTTCATTCTGCCTTTCGACCACATGCCATTGGTCTCACTTGGTAGCATTGTTCAAAGGGAACCGTGATTACTGGGGAGAGTGAAAACAGTGACTTAGTTGAAAAGAACGGACTCCTCATCCCTAAGGGAGAACAGAACCTCTCTCAGACTCTGCACATCCTTGTTCCTGTCCCCCTCATCCCTCCTCACTCCCCTCTCCTTCTCCCAAGCTGTAACCACATCTGACAGTTTCTTCCGACCCTCCTTAGAAGTCACTCCGGTTTAAGTCACTACCTGCTGCTTTGCACAAAGCCAAAGAAGCCACTTATCTAGGTCTCTTTCTCAAACAGCAGAAATGCTGAGCCTTCCTGCTGGGAACCCTTAGTCCCTCTCAGCCTTCACCACAAAGTCAGTCACTGACCCAGAGATCAGCAAGAGGTTTATCTGGGAGTAGAGAGGTCAGCGGGATGAGCTCAAAACGCTACAGCTGGAGGGAAAATGAGTTTAAAGGATGCGGGCAATCAACGGCAGAGTCCACGTAGCCATCCAGAAAATTCTGCCTGAAGTTTTGGCTCATTTTCCCAACACGTCCAGGATGTTTCCTGTCGGCTCCATGTTCCGGCGAAAGCACACACCTCAGCCACCTCTCAGACCGGAGGACAGAGCCGTAGAGCTGAGGGGCGGTGTAGGTGGTTGTGCTCTGGTTTTTGTTTTCCCAGCAGAAAAGCCAGCACATTGCTCACAACTAAACCATTTATACAGTCTTTGTGTCCTCCTGATGCTCTGACATCCACCCAAATAAAAGGGACTTTTGCCTCAGGGGAGCTTGTAAGCTGAGTTAATACCAAGCCCAGGAAAGCTCACTGAAAACCATCTTCCAATACATCAGACATTAGACCCTCCTGAAAGGTGACCCCTGGGGCTCAGAGACTCGGAGATGAAAGAGGAGAAGCACATTTTGAGGAGATTTTAACAAATGGCATCACCTGGGTGTGGTAGAAAGGGCGACCCTTTTGGGGTAAAATGCCTCCTACCAATTCTGTGACTTTACCTCTCTGAACCTCAATGTTTGCTTTTTAATGCTTACCAAGGGGGTGGGAGGGCGGGGATGATTTCTGACTCTAGGGTGAATATTACGTGAGATGATGAAAAATGACAATGTTTTTACCTCGATGAGTCATTTGGAGACAAATTCTCCTGCCCATCTCAATAGAAGTGTTGATTCAATATTGTTTTGATTCAAAGGTGGGAAAGGATCGGACAGGAACTTGAGAGACAATTGCCGAGAGAGGAGGGAAGTAGCCGCTTAAGGCTGCAGCATCTCTCTGTGCAGAACTTCCCTGCGGGGCACCCCTCCCTCTCACGCATTGGACGGGCCAACGCCACGTCAGGACAACCTGCGTGCGTCCCACCGTGGGCTGCTGGGCCTGATGCTCCCAGTCCAGACTCAGACACACCTACCTGCACACACAGGCTCATGGACGAACAAGGAGGCTTTATTTTTGTTCTGGCACAGGAGCTGAGGAACAAAGGAGACTTTCTTTGCTTTCTACAGCTCACTCTACTGACTCCCCTCTCTCCTGATCACGTTCTCTTTTTGACGTGTGCTGTAACTATCCCATGTGTGGTCTTGTCTTGGCACATGAATGAAGGGCAGGGGATGGTCTTATTTCTCCTTTATGCACTGAAACTGCACAATGCTGAGCAGAGAGTAGATGTTCAATAAATGCTTTATTAACTGCATTTCCGCGTGGGCTGTAACAGTCAACTTGTGTTAGACCAACTCTCCACTGAACACAACTAGAATTGCTGGATTTTTAAAAAGACCCACCTGTTTGAAGTCATCAAAGTGTTACCAAGGTAGGCAGAAATTAGGGACAGGGTCTTGGAGAGAAAGGAAATGCATTGAGATGAGACCAAGGTTGGGGCCATGTCTCCCCTCCAGCCATTTGCTGATTGATAGGAGGGATGGGGCTGAGAGGCTGAGGATACAATCAGAAAGTGATAGCTAATCAATTATATCAACGAAGCTCACACACACACACACACACACACACACACACACACACACACACACACACACGCTCCCAGAACTCCAAGAGAGAAAACAAAAGTGATGGCTAAGAGACAGAGCAGCTGAGAAGCTAAGTGGTGTCTCACAGGATTGAGGAAATAAAAACTGGAGCTGTGGGCTCACCAAGAAGGGGCCTCAGGCTCCCAGTTGTGAGCCCTGAAAGACTGTGCCTAGGAGTAAGGAAGAACCAGAAATACCTCTGTTGTCAGAAAGACACAACTTCAGATCAGATCCATCCAAGTCAGCATTAAGGCAAAACAGCCCTATTCTAGCTGCCTTCCAGAAGCAAAAGTAAGTCCAGTCTGGAGGAAGACAACATCATCCAGAAATACTATGATTTTCTACGTAATTATTCCATGACATTTGCCTGTATAAATCTCCCACCCTCACCCTTCAAAGCCTCCTGGTGAGATGAGGAAAAGGCATCGGTCTGTCTCCTTATTTTCAGGTTTATCTAGCTTTGGCATTCTCTGGTTCCATCTATGGAGTTAGACTCTGCCTCACCCTAACTGTGCTGCCCCCTGTGTTAACCACATTTTATTCACCCCATTGGTGAGGGAGGGATTCCTGCTCCAGGCTTAGGGGAATGGCCGGACTAAGGACACCCAACACTGGACATATACACACATATAGTCACACATAGCATACAGCCCAGGGGAGGAAGACACGGCAGGCCACGGAGGGCCACATGGGGTTGCACTTGGGAACAGAGTGAACACCAGAGGCTGTAGGAGGCGAGAGGGTGTGGTGACCCCGGTTTTCATGGAGTGATGGGACTGGCTTGTTTGAAATGTTCTGTGGACTGGAACCCACTTCTCAGGGATAAACAGGAACATGCCTGGTCCCTTTGATAAGGAATGCCGTTTGCCTGAAGGACCTTATCTGAAGGAGCAGGTGGGATGGGGACTTGCAGTCAGGTCATTGGGGGCTCTCCCAGTTTCACCAGTTCTCAAGGCAGCACATAATGGTGAGCCTTCATTTTAGGACTCACACCACACCTCCCAAGAGAGAGGGCACAGTGCAGCTTCTGCTACTCTCCCCAACTGTCTCAACCTTTACTTATCTTTACATCCCATACTCCTTTTTTTTTTTTTAATCTTATGGCTCTCACCAAAGTTTGGGTTTTTATCACCTCACTAGAGGCCTGGTGCACAAAATTCATGCATGGGGGTGTGTGTCCCTCAGCCCAGCCTGCACCCTCTCCAATCTGAGACCCCTCAAGATATGATCCTACCTGGATTGGGCCTAAATGGGCAGTTGGACATCCCTCTCACAATCCAGGACTGCTGGCTCCCAACTGCTTGCCTGCTTGTCTTCCTGATTGCCCCTAACCGCTTCTGCCTGACAGCCTGAGCACCCCCTAACCACTGCCCTGACAGCCTGATTGAAGCCTAATTGCTCCCCTCCCAGCCTGATTGCCCCTAACTGGCCTCCCCTGCAAGCCTGTTCACCCCTAACTGCCCTCCCCTGCAGGCCTGGTCCTCCCCAACTGCTCTCCCCTGCAGGCCTGGGTTCCCCCCAACTGCCCTCCCCTGCACGCCTGTTCACCCCCAACTTTCCTCCTCTGCAGGCCTGGTCACCCCTAACTGCCCTCCCTTGCTGGCCTGGTCCCTCCCAACTGCCCTCCCCTGCTGGCCATCTTGTCGTGACCATCTTGTGTCCACATGGGGGCAGCCATCTTTGACCACATGGGGGCAGCCATCTTGTGTGTTGGAGTGATGTCAATTTGCATATTACTCTTTTATTAGATATAATAGAGGCCTGGTGCATGGGTGTGGGCTAGCTGGTTTGCCCTGAAGGGTGTCCTGGATCAGGGTGGGGGTCCCCTTCGGGTGTGGGGTGGCTTGGCAAGGAGCCTGTGGTGGTTTGCAGGCTGGCCATGCCCCCTGGCGACCCAAGCAGAGGACCTGGTATCTGGGATTTATTTATCTTCTATAAATGAAACTTTGTAGCCTTGAGTGGAGCCAAGCCTTCTGCTCGCTCCATGGCCGCAGCCATTTTTGTTGGGACTTATTTATTTTCTATAATTGAAACTTTGTAGCGGAGGCCAAGGCAGGCCAGGGCTTCGGGAGCTTGGCTTCCTCCATCACTGGGGGCAACTCAAGCCTCCTGCTCTCTCCTGCTCCGTGGCTGCCGCCATTTTTGTTGGGATTTGTTTATCTTCCATCATTGAAACTTTGTAGCCTTGAGTGTAGGCCTGGGCTGTCCAGGGTGTAAGGGAAGCTTGGCTTCCTCCATTGCTGGGGAAACCCAAGCCTCCTGCTTGCTGCAGCTCCGTGGCTGCAGCCATCTTGGTTGGGTTAATTTTCATACTTGCTCCTGATTAGCTGGTGGGCGTGGCTTGTGGGTGTAGCAGAGGTACAGTCAATTTGCATATTACTCTTTTATTAGATAAGATATCCATTGTAATAACATCATGCAATAGATATGAGGTGCTTTCATTTCTCCCCTTTTTGAATCCATTCTTGTCACAGCTGACATATTAACCATCACAAAACACCACTGTAACCACATTGCTTCCCTGTAGCTCCTCACAACCCTTCAATAGCTTGTGACTGGCTTGCCCAAGGGTGTGAAGGAGCAATAACAGCCAGCACGACAGGCCTAGTGAGCTAATGTGATCTGCTGGGCTCTCAGAGCCAGGTCTCTGATTTCAGGACGGAAAACTAGATGTTTGCCTCCATGCTGCTGCTTTCTAAACGAGACCTGGTAATAAAACCTAAAAAGTAAAGTCACTGCCAGTTATTGACATTTTCTTTTCAATAAAAGAGGTAATCTTGGTTTTAAGACTATGCTTCTTATTTATCAGAGTCCGAAAGAGCTGTTTCATTTTGAATGATTAAAAGAGGTATGGCTGTGACCATTTTTATTTTTCCTGAACTGATCCTTTGCAAGAAAAGATTGAGAAGATAGGCCCGTCTTAAAGACTTTCATTTTCTCTGCTAACCCCCTGGGTCTCTGACTGTCACAGGGACCACACCGGATTCCATTACACAATTCAGTCACTCATCTGGCTGACTTTATTTTTATTTTTAAAGGTTGGAAAATTACTTTATGAAACCTTAAGAAGCACTGAGTATAATTAAACTGTAATCCAGAGTTAGATACAATGCCAAAATAAAATTTATTGTAGGTGAGACCAGGACATTTCCTAACACTTGATTTTAATACATTGTGCTAATTTTCTAAAACAACTCAGAGGAACCAATATTTATAGTACATGGAGTATTTATGAAAAATCTGGCATCAGGTATATCATATAAGTGTGCGTTTGTGTGTGTGTGTGTGCGTGTGTGTGTGTGTGTGTGTATGTGTGTGTTTATGTAGGGTGTCTCAAAGTGTATACACATACTTTGAATAATTATAAAGGCAGTGCTTATTAAAATACATTTCATTTTCAAAATTGAGCTATCATCCATTAAAGTGTATATATGTTTTGGGGGGACAACCTGTATATATCCCAATATTACATGAACTGGGAGATAGATGATGTATATCTCAACAGCAGTACTAGAGATATATCGAGTACATATCTCAAATGCAGTGTTTAATTGATCCCACCATGCTATTAGTTGTCTCTTTGAGAGTTTCAGGGTTTTTTTCTCTGTTCATCATCTTCACAGTTTTGAAGTTTGTCATCAAAAAGCTTTAATTGCTCTATCAAGATTTGTAGTTAAGCATCGGCCTCCTTAACTTTCTAATCAAAGTCTTGGATGCCAGGAACAAATCCTGAATCCAAATCCCCAGAGGACAGTGGGAAGGAGGCAGGGAGAAAGCGACATTTATGCTCATACCCCTGGTAAACAGCAGGGACCCTGGGGACTGAGGGGTGGGGGCTGGCCCTCTCCCAGACCCTTGGGGTCTACTCACTCTGGCCCCAAGAAAGCCATTCATCAAGGCTCCTGACCTCTGTGTCTCCAGGAGAGGGAACCAGGGGCCCCTTCCAAGCACCCCTTTTCCTCCCCACACATGGATTGCCTTGCCGGGCTGCGATGCAGTCTTGCCAGGTTCCTAGACTTTATTTTTTTAGATCAATTTTGGATTCACAGCAAAAATGAGAAGGAAATTCCCATATATGCCCTGCCTCCACACATGCACAACTTCCCCCGCTACCAACAGCCCCACTATCAACATCCCCACACCACAGTGGTGTATTTGCAACAATTGATGAACCTCCATTGACATATCATTATCATCAAAGTCCATAGTTTACATTAGGGTTCACTCTTGGTGTTGTATGTTTTATGGATTGGACAAATTTATAGTGACATGGATCCACAATTGTAGTTCATACTCACTGCCCTAAAAATCCTCTGTGCTCTATTCATTCTCGCCCTTCTCACCCCCCACCATGGCAACCACTGATCTTTTTACTGTCTCTATAGGTATGCCATTTCCAGAATGTCATATAGTTGGAATCATTCAGTATGTAGCTTTTTCAGTTTGGCTTATTTTGGCATATTATTTAAGTAATATGCATTGAATAATACTTCATTGTCTGGATGTACCACAGTTTCTTTTTCCATTCACCTACTGAAGGACGTCTGAATTGGTTCAAAGTTTTGGCAATTAAGAATAAAACTGCATTTGCACACTTTTTGCCTTGTAAACAAACCTACCCGGGCTGGCCAGGCCAAATGAGACTGTGGTGGGAATCCCAATTGACAGTAAGTACTGCTGTATGGGGGCTGTGTTTAAGATACCTGCTAACTGTACCCAGGCCCAAGACTGCGTTATAAAACTCAGGTCGGACACTTTTCAGAGATACCAGATTTCCCCAGTAGAAATTATTCAATTAGCCTCCACAGCATTTATTGAGCATATTCAGGTGGATGATGAGGTGACCCAGACGACTTGAGAGCAGTGTAGAGAGCCCATTGCTACTATAATGTCCATAACAATGAATATTTATGGAACAAGTACTGAGTGCCAAGTGCTGTGTTAGGTATTTCATTTAATCCACACATTGACCCAGCAAGGACATTTTGCAGAACGGGGAACTGAGGCTCAGGCAGGAAAGCCCTCCTGAGTTGACTTGCAGAAACATGAAATGTATTCGGGACCACCTGGACCTGCCCCTGCCTACTTGTTGGTATCCATAGGAAGCTACTCCTTGGATCCTAAGGTCCAAGATTATGTTCTCTATTATTTTCCTGCTACTCAAGGGCAGGATGAAGGATGCATAGGAAAAACTCCTCCTTGGGTTCCTGCTCATAAGGGTCTCCTCAAAGAGAAACGAAGGGATATTTCCTAAGCAGGACATGGTTTAACATCTTTCTTTTAAAATGTATTTTTAGCAGCCCACAGTTCAAGGTAGCTTTATCTAAAAGGAAGCTTTACCCACCTCAAAACCATGTCTTCACGTTTCAATTCTCTTCAACTTTGCAAATGTGTCCTTATGGTCTCTTAGTCACCAGAAAGACATTTAGAGCAGACCAGAAACACAGCTGGAGGGAAGGAGTGAATCAGAAGACATCCCCCTGTGGTTTGGGGCCCAGCACAAAACGAGAATGTGGCTGTGTACAATATAGCCAGACCTTCCACAGTCTCAAATGCAGACGCTCCATGCTTTCAGGTCAGCATCGGAGTCAGGACCAGTGACAAGCAAGAGGGTGAACACCTGGTAAATGAAGGGTGGGTGCTGCATCTCCCCTCCATCAGACAATCACACAAAGGGAACTGGAGGAAGAGGCCCATCTGACAGGAGGTTCAAGGACTCTGGATGCCAGCACACTGCACCCCTCCCCCTTCAGTGCCTTCTCTGATGCAAACAATGACAGGCGATGCCCTGTCTGTGTTATGCTTCTCCCCTCTCAGGCAGAATGCATGCACTGAGCACCCCCTGGTACAGTGATGGCGAACCTATGACATGCGTGTCAGCACTAAATATTTAGTTTTTGGTTTATTAAATACAATTATATATAACAATTATACATTTATGTTATTTAAACTATAATTATGCTCAGTTTTTTTGGCGAAGTTTGACACACCAAGCTCAAAAGGTTGCCCATCACTGCCCTGGTACGTGGACGGAGATAACGGGGGATATTGACTTCAATATCCCCCGTTATCTCCGTCCTGGTGCCTGGCACGCAGGGAAGGACTGATGTGTCTGATGGACTCTGTGCCACCTGAGAACCTCCAGGGCCAGTTTACCACGAGAGGCGCCGATGCTGGTGTCCCGCTGGCCTTCCAGTCACTTTCCTAACAAACTGACTCTCCCCTTTCCCCCTACAAAGGCGGACCCAACGCACGTGCTTTTCCTCCCTCCAGCAGGTGACTTCACCTCTCCGGCTGGAACACAGAGGTACAGGAACACGCAGAGCCCCATCCCTTGTCTCCCTCCGTGGGGTCCCCAGACCTGACCCCCTCCCTCCCTCCCTCCCTGGCTTCCCGAGGCCGGGGTGGGGGTGTTTTCAGAAGGCCCGGGAGACTTCCTCTGTCAGTCGGCCCCCGCTCTGCACCTGCCAGCACTAACAGAGCCAGGATGTGGCGAGGCTGAGACGCCTGACCACACACTCTCGGGTGTGCAGGGCGGCGGGGCCCAGGCGATGCGTTCACACACACCCCTCCCCCCCCCATGCTGCTGTCACAGTTCACACGCAGGTCTTGGCAGCGCTGCCCCGCCAGGGACATTTCCCACTGCAGTCCCGAAAGCTCTCACTTTGTTTTCGTTCAGTAGCTCTTTTAGTCCCTAGCATGGCCTCAGTCCGGCACCATGCCCACCCCAGGCTCGGAAGCTTTCTGGAACAGAAGGACAGAGAGGAGCGTGGTCCGTCGTGGGTACAGGTCATTTGGTGGAACATCTGTTGCTACCGTTGCCTTGTCTGCCAGGGCCTGCCGTCAGGAGCTTTCCCACCCCCTGCAGGCCCAGCCACCTCTCGGCCAGCAGGATCCTGGAAGAGAGGGCATGAGGTCACGGCTGCGGCGGGATGCGCTGGTGAGGATTCGGCCTTTTTCTAGAAAAATCTCTCCACCTTGACAAACTCCTGTGTGCGGGGCTCTCAGGATAGAAAGACAGCTGACCAGGCCCCGTGCTGAAGCCTGGCCCCTGAGGTGCGGCACCGGCAGCGACAAAGGCGGGTTCCTCTGGAGGAGAAGAGGCCAGGAAGCCCCACGGAGCGGACAGCGGAGCGGGGCATTGAAACAGCCCTCAGAACCGCTGTGGGATTTACGGAAACAAACATGGATCGTGGGCCCTGGCGTCAGACATCGAGGTCAAATTCTGCCTTTGCCTGTTCCTAGGTGGGGGCCTTGGGTGAGTGGCTTGACCTTTCTGTGTCAGGGTTTCGTCATCTATAAAGTGGGGAAACCAAGTTCCTGTATCGCAGGCTTGCGGTGAGGACTGGATGAGTTAACGGGGGCGACGCTCTTAGCATAGATTCCGTGCTCAATTAGCTAGTAGGATGTCTTAGAACATCTGCTTTCACCCTTCCTGTGACAGGGATCTTTTCATCTTGCCAGGCAGGTGCAAACGTAGAGGAGCACCTAGGAGGAGGGAGGGGGGAGGAGAAGGAAAAGAAGAGGCTGGGAGACTGAAGGGACGGGAGAAGCCGGCGGTGCACGCCCAGGTGGACAGCAGAGTCACCCAGGTGCCCCCACGGGCTACGTGAGAGGCTGCTCCCTGGAGAAGGAGTGAGTGACATTCCAAAAATGATGCCTTGCCTGGTCTCCTGGGAACCGAAATGAGAACACTTACAGGATTTCTGGGAAAACTGGAAGCTGCGGGGCCACAGCTGCGGAGGGCACATGCCCCACAGTTCCACGCGTCAGCCCAGCGAACAACGCAGCAGCAACAGGGAGGGCGACGAGACTGGGCCCCCGAGGACCGCAGTCACACGCTTCCCAGTTGCGGTTATATGTGTTGCTATATGATACACAGAATTTCTGTTGATTAAATTTTTTGACGTGAATATGAAGCAAGACTATTTACCTAGTACTGCAAATATTCAGGTGAGTTGGGGAAAAGGGCAGGAGCACTATGTCATTTGGCTATATCCCATGTAACTGATTCCCTGGCAAGTATCTATAATAATAAAAGCCTAAGTGACCATCGCAACCAAACGGATGACCGAACAGGCTGTGTGGGTCAACTAGGCCATCAGGGGGGTTAGTGAGGGCAACCAAACAACTGAGCAGCAGGCTGCATGGGGGGACCAGGCCAGCAGGGGGGTTAGTGAGGGGCAACCAAACAACTGAGCAGCAGGCTGCGTGTGGTGACCAGGCCCGCAGGGGTGGCAGTTGGGGGTGACCAGGCTGGCGAGGGGGGCAGTAAGGGACGGGGGGAGCCCAGTAAGGGGCGACCAGGCCGGCAGGAGGGCAGTTAGGGGTGACCAGGCAGGCAGGCAGGTGAGCCAGTGGTCCCGGATTATGAGAGGGATGTCTGACTGCCGGTTTAGGCCCGATCCCCAGGTCATCCCCCGAGGGGTCCCAGATTGGAGAGCGTGCAGGATGGGCTGAGGGGACACCCCCCCTCCCCACTCCCCATGCACGAATTTCGTGCACCGGGCCTCTAGTCCTATCTAATAAAAGCCTAATATGCAAATTGTTCCCTCGACTGGAGTTCTGCTGGGAGTTCGACCGCTCGACCGGTCGCTATGACGTGCACTGACCACCAGGGGGCAGACGCTCTAACTGATGGGTTAGTTTGCTGCGGGCGCTGGTGGGCTGGACTGGAAAGTGAGGTGTGAGGTGAGAGCCATCAGGAAGCTCCCAGGGTTTGGCCTGAGCCCTGGGCGGAGGCAGCGGGGGCAAGAGCCAGGAGGGACCAGGTGGCGCAGGAGGCTGCAACGCGTGATCTGAGAGCCGTGGGCTGCACAGCCCTCCGCCGCTTGTGGCGTCCTCAGTGCGCAATTTATAATCTTCAGAGCTGCTTCTTTTCATTTGTTAAGCTTCACTAAACTACTCCAGGAGAGTGGGTAGCACCATTATGGGGGGAATAGGCCAGGCATGCCTGCCCAAAGCCAAGGGGCGGCCTCCAGTTCCCAGGGATGCAGCAGAGAGGGGAGCAGGGCTGAGTCAGAGAAACTGAGTCCAAAACTTGAAAGGAAGCAGGAGGAAGCGAGGGGCAGAGGGCGACAGCTGTGCAGGGGCCTAGAAAATCTGCTGGGTGGGGCAGCGGAGGAGCCCCATGTCCCTCCCTCCTCCTCCCCGTGACCCTTCACCCCAGCTCTCCTCCGAGGCCCCGCCTGGGCTCCCCCTGCAGAGCTCTGCACCGCTGCATGCCCTGCACAGCCCTGCCCCACCCCGTTCCACCCCACCCCGCCCAGCTTTTGGGGTGCTCTGCCCCCAGAGGAGAAAGGGGGAGGCTGCAGACAGGAGGTTGCAGGAGGAGGGGGCAGAGCAGGGCCCACCAAGTTAGATGGAGGGGAGGGAGAGAGAGACCCCACAGGACTGGGGACAGAGATGTGTGGGAAGGAGGGCCATGCAGAAGTGTTGCCCTTGGTTGAAGTAGAAATCCTGACCCCGCTTTACAGACCCCAGCAGAATGTGCGTGGGGGTCGGGGGTGGGGGGTGGGGGTGAAGACAAAAGAGGGTGTGAGGGGACTGGGTGGATGGAGAGCAGCAACATTTGATTCGTGGCCTATTTATTTTTATTTTTGTTAATATATTTTTACTAGAGACCCAGTGCACGAATTCATGCATGGGTGGGGTCAGGCTGGCCAGGGGGAGGGCCTGCAGGAGGTTGGCCAGCAGGCCCCGCACCGATTGGGGTTGGGCAGGCCAATGGGGGGCGGGGGGCGGGGGGCGGCTGGGGGGAGGGGCTTGGAGAAGACACACTAAGCTGGAGCTGAGCATGGGCCCCAGGCTTTCCAGGGAGGACGGCCTTAGCAAGGAAATAGAAACCACCAGAAGGCTCTGCAAACAGGCCCTGAGCTCCCTTTGGCCAGGCGGACTCAGAGCTGGTGTCCCTGTGTGTACATTAGACACAGCCCGGCACTCACCTTTGTTGGTCAAATCCATTGCATCGAAAACGTGTTCCCCTTCTTCTCTTGGGGCCCTTACAACAAATACAGGCCAATTGGAAGACACAGGCCCCAGGGGCAGAGCCAGGCCCCACAATCACCTGGAATTTAGGCCTAAGACAACTGGGTAGCAATCTCCACGGAACAGAACATACTGTTTTAGTCTGAATTCTTCCCTAAAATGTGCCCAGCTGCTCCTCTTTAGCTGGGATAGACTGAACTAAGGAACCAAAGACCAAGTTTCCTTTGAGGTGGGATCCACCGGGAGTCGCTGGTGGCAAGGCCCCTCACAAGTGGCTGCCTTCCCCCCAAGCTCAGTGTGCTCTGAGCAGGTCCATTTCTGGCAGTGCTGGGTCCTGGGCTGCTGGTCAGGCGGCAGGTCCACAGGGTTTCTCTCCACCGCCTTCTTGGCCTCCTGAGCAGTACCCTCCAGCCCAGTGCACCAGGCGGCTGTCACTAGAGCCAGGACTTGGAGAGCGAAGGAGCTGGCCCACACCGAGAGGGACCTGCAGGTGGCTAGGCTGTGGCCCCCACCCTGCTTCTCAGTCTCGCATGTGTGGAATGGGCCAAAGCCCGCTGCCTGAGACTGGCGCCATGTGGGGAGGGTTGCAGCAGGGAGAGGGGCTCCCTGACCTGCCAGCCTTGGTGACAGTCATCTCAGTGCCCAGCTGATTGAATTCGTCCCGCAGAGCCTTCATCTCAAGCTGCACGCTCACGCTGGCCACCTTCTTATTCTTCTTTACCAGCACCTTGGCGGCAGCTGCACACCTAGCCCTGGGGCCCTTGACTCGGCAGTGACGCTGGTGGCGGCCCCTGCGGCTGGAGCGTCATAGTGACTGGTCGTTCCAGTCATTCTGCCGTAGTAGTTTCTGGGCTTTTACTATATAGATAGATTGATTTCAGAGAGAAAGGCAGAGGGAGAGAGAGATAGAAACATCAATGATGAGAGAGAATCGATCTGCTGCCTCCCACACACCCCCTACTTGGGATTGAGCCCACAACCCTAGGAATGTGCCCTTGACCAGAATCGAACCCAGGACCCTTCAGTCCGCAGGCTGTTGCTCTATCCACTGAACCAAACCATCTAGGGTGACCCATGGCCTATTTAAAACCACTGCAGTAGGCTGAGCATGGGTCTTACCACAATGGTGTTACCTGATAATGAGGGTATCTCTCCTTATGTTGGGGTAATCGGAACTGCAGTGAAGTAAAGACACACCCATGGAGCGTGCAAAGTATTTCCACGCACACAATGCAATTTACTTTGTGTGGCAGCTGAAGAGGGTGAGCAGAGCCTTGGAAGGACAAGAGGTCTCCAAGACCAGGGGCTAGAGGGAAAGTGCATGCCGAGCATTCTGCACCATGAGTTATAATCTCTATATATAAAAGCCTAATATGCTAAGTGTCTGACCAAGCAGTCGACCAACTGGTTGCTATGATGTGCACTGACCACCAGGAGGCAGATGCTCTGACCAGTAGGTTAGCTTGCTGCTGGAGTCTGGCTGATCACGAGTTGACGAGATGGAGCTGGACATACCCTGGAGCCCTCCTGCGGTCCCTTCTGCGGCCCCTCCCTGGCCACTGTCCCCGATCGGCCCCAATCCGGACTGGGCGGATGGCCCTGATAGGCCCCGATCGCCGGCCAGGGGGAGGGACCCCACCGTGCATGAGTTTTGTGAACCGGGCCTCTAGTATGGTAAATAAATGCCTTGATGTAGGTACCATTGAGGATGAAGAGGAGTTTCCAGATAGACCGGCAGAGAGGGAATGGACTTACCCAGTAGGGGGAACAAAACACAAGGAAAGCATGCTTGTGGGGAATGCACAGCAACAGGGTATCACCTGAACATGAAGTGCAAGAAGAGGGGGATGAGGCTGAGATCTGGGGCTAGGCCAAGACATTTTGTATCTTGCCCAACTTGAATTTGGTCTGTCAAAGCCGTGAGAAATTACTGAATGGTGTTGAGTGGGGAATGTCAGCTTAGAAACACAGTGGAGAATGGTTTTGAAAGGGTTGAAATTGGACAGCAGGGAAAATATTAGAATTGTCCTGCAACAATTCAAATAGGACCAATGAAGACCTGAGCAATAGCCGAAGGAATCCAGGCTATGGGGCAAATCACCTCAGGGAGTCAGGAGAGCTGGAGAGCTGGGGAGAAGGAATTGCTACCGGAGGCTAGTAACAACCTTAAGGATGAGTCACTGTGGGTGACTCAGGGGGTGATGGAGCTTATCCAGGTGGGAAAGATAACTTCCTTTTTGGAAGCAAAATGGGAAAGAGGAGCTGAGTAGCCAGGGGAACGTGTGAATACACACGTAGAAGGAGTGAAGTTAGTAAAAGACACTTTCCCAAGTTAAACTGAAAAGACACTTAGCTTATCTGCTGTTTTGTCTTTGCCACCTCTCCTCTTCTTTAAAGAGGGGATATTTAAAGACATTGCAAAAGCAGTATAAACAACTAACATGGATTAAGTGCTTCTTTGGGTGGTTAAGTAATCTACAAAATTACCTCATTTGTTCCTCAAAGCAGTCTTATGAAATGAATATTATCATTTCTAGTTTAGAGATGAACCAATTGAGATTCAAAGGGCTTAAGTAATGTGCTAAAAGCCTCATAGTTAATAAATGGCAGAACTGATATCTCTCGCTAAGAATAAAGAAAATTTCAGGAAAGAAAAGAATTTTTCATTGTTCATATTTCTGGGTGGGGGAAGATGGGCTAAGAATTTGGATGAACAAATGCACTTTGGAAGTTTTATTAACACCTTACATTTATTTATATGTTCATGCTTTCAAAATATGTTCACATCCCTTATCTCAGATTTCTCACAAAATATCTACTTGGGACAGGTAGGGCAGATGCTAGTCTCTATCGGCCAATGAACACACACCTGCTGGCCTCACCCCTGAGCAAGTCACCCACTGTGCACAGGGTGTTTCCTGAAGTTCCATTCATGGTCCTGCTTGCTAGGGGTTTACAGTCTATTAAAGAATTGCTACAGGAAGCTAGTAACTGTAAGGTTCGAGGGGCAGGAAATGGGAGTCGGAGACCAAGGCATGTTAAAGAGAAGGTTTATTCTGCACTAATGAGCGAGATTCATTACAGAGGAGGGTAGAAAGACCAGGATTAAAGGAGGGGGAGGAGAAAAAGGAGGGACCTCAGCCAGGCTGCCTCTCAGACTGGGAGAGACAGCAACACGTGCAGTGGTGAAGATGCCTTTTGAGGGGAGGAACAGGAAGGGGTTGGGCCCAGGGCGGAATGGGAAGGGGTGGGACCCAGGGCACTCAGCATGCGCTGATTGGTGGTTCAATGTCTTGGGGATGTCCTGGCAGGAGACGCAAGTTATGTCATACTCCGCCCACCAGTTGGGGGAAGGAAGGAGCTATCATTCCAGGCTTTTGGTGATATTAAAAAAAATTGAGAGTCTGGGTAAGGTCAGGGGGTGAAGGTCCATTTTCTGTAGCTACTTCCTGCTGAGAGGGGGCATCGTTAGGGGCGTCTACTCGGGGTCTCAAGGATTCTGGTGCTAAGTTCTGAATTCAGGGCCAGATAGATCTCTCCCACCTTCTGGTTGGTGAACGCCTGCATTCTGTTCTGCAAAAGACTAGTGAAACAGCGCATGAGACAGGGGCCAAAGAGCAAAATTAAAGGAATAGATACCAGTGGGCCTAATGATGGGAGGCTGGACGAGGGGTGCAGCAGCATAATTTCCCCAAGGGACTGGTTGGTGAAGTCTCGAGAGCAATCCTGTTGAGTCACTTGGGAGGTAAAAGCTGGTCCTGAGGCTGCCACAGTGTCACTTGTCTGGTTTTGCTGCTTTTCTGGGCCTGGAGCTGAAATACAACCTGGGGATAAGGTTCTTGAGGAGGACTGAGTCCCCCGGCTGGAGGGCTGGTTCTTGGAGTCTTGGTTGGCTGGTTCTGGACTGGGCAGAAACCTGTCAGCGTGTTCCCAGGGCAGCTGCCTGAGTAGGGGCAGGTATGGAAGATAAGTAGCCAGGAGGGGAGGGTCAGTAGGGAGACGATGGTTGAGCAAGAAGGGTCTCCCATTTAGGAATTCAAAAGGGCTTAAAAACGTGGGGTTCCTTGGTGTGGCCCGGATTCCGGTCAGGGCCATGGGCAGGAGGTCTGGCCAGGAGCTGCGAATATCTAGAAAGAGTTTAGTTAGATGGTCTTTAAGGAGGCTGTTGATCCTTTCAATCTTACTGATGATTGTGGGCAGTAGAGTATATGCAGTTTAGTTAAGTCAAGATTAGAGAGAGGAAAATCTGAGAGTCCCATCCGAGGTTGAGTGAGGGCCTCTGATGACCTCGGGGCAGGAGTGCGTTGCTGCAGGTTGAGTGGAGGCAGCAGGAAGGAGAGTGGCTGGGTTCAGAGCTGGGGACTGGGTTAGGGAGATGTCAGGATTCTCGAGGAACAGGAGATGGAGTTCCTGCATGCAAGAGGGGGCAAGGAGAGATAAGGATCGGTGGGACAGAAGATCCTGTAGTCTATGGGTGGAGAAGTCCTGTAAGGGTTGTTGGAGGCAGATCTTCTGGGCCTCCTTGGTGAGAACAGTGGCTGCAGCCAGAGCCCGGAGGAAGGGCTGCCATCCCCAAACCATGGGATCAAGCTGTCTGGACAGGTAGGCTATGAGCTGGCCCTAGGGGCTGGCCCTAGGGGCTGGGTGAGGACCCCCATAGCTATTCCCTGTTTATCATCAGTAAATAGTTGGAAAGGCTTAGAGCTGTCCAGGGGAGGGGGAGAGAGAGAGAGAGAGAGAAGAGAGAGAGAGAGAGAGAGGCCAAAAGGGTATCCCAGAGCTTAGAAAAAGCCTGGCGAACAAGGGAGGGTGAGGAGAGGGGGCCTATGGTGCCTGGTATAGGGGCTTAGCTAGGAGAACAAAGTTTGGGACCCAATGGTGGAAGAATCCTACCAGTGGAGGCCAGCTGTATGCCTCTGAGACGTGTCCAGGGAGGGGCTGCAGAAAAGGAGATATACATACTGGAGAGGAGTTCTCTGGGTAAGGCCTGGCCAAACAGATGAGGACTGTCTCTGAACCCCTGGGGCAGGACTGTCCAGGTGAGTGGGTCCTTTTACAGTTCTTGTCAACAGTTAATTTTAGAACTTCTTTTTTTCTTTCTTTCTTTCAACATACCTTCCATTAAATATTCCTAAACATATCTAGCAATTAATGTTTCAGTATTGTATGCTATTTAAAATATTTAGAAAAGGCAGGGGGAGGAGGGAACAGGCCCTGAAGCCTGTTTCCAGGCCTCTAACCACTTGAATTTAAAACTGCCACTTTTTCCTAGAGATAAAGATCTAAGTTTCTGATAAGCCTGTGCTGGCAAGAAAGTTGTTTTCTAGGAAGGGTGGAGTGGGGGAGAGGGCGGGGTGAGAAGGTGCTGAGGCAAGAGCAGTTTTCAGAGCATTAAAGGGTGATTTGCCATCAATACCCATGACCGAGATCGTGGCAGGGAAGAGTGGCCCAGAAAAAGGAGGGCAGGGCAGAGAAGGTAGCCCCCGTATTGACCAGAAAGGAGACCTACTTACCTGCCACCTTGAGCGTTACCCTGGGCTTGGCGAGGGTGATGGGGGTCGTCAGGTCCGGGCATCTTCAGTCTTCAGCCAGTCCCAGCATGGCCAGCAGCGGGTCATGACCTGGAAGGGTGGCCCCATGGCTTGCTGTTCCCATGGGGGCTGCCATCTTGAACCAGCAAGTCCCGCCCCCGCAGGCCGGGCCTGGTGTGGCCACCCACCTCTATGCTGAGATGCAGAGGGCCTGTCACTTTTCCAGGGGCAGTCACTTTTACTGCACGCTGGGCAGGGCTTGGTTGGAGCCAGGGGCCGGGGCACTGCTTTTCCCAGTGGCCTTCATTTTCTGCATTTGAAGCATCCTCCAGGTGGCGTTCATCCTCTCATTGCACCCCCACCACACACAGTCCCCTTTGGACTATGCATGGCTGCCGTCGGCTTCAGAGCTGCTACCAAGGCTTGAGTTTGCAGATTCACCTTTTGTCGAAGGTAGGCTTACTCTGCCTGCTCTTCACGGGCATTAAAAATTAAATGCCGTTTTCACTGGATCTCAGACCTGGGTCTGAGAAGGTGTTAGGGGTGGGGGTAGTGGAGCAGGCGGTGGGCCGTGGTCCAGAGAAGGAGGAGGAGCACAGCAGTGGGTGGCCACACCAGGCCCGGCCTGCGGGGGCGGGACTTGCTGGTTCAAGATGGCAGCCCCCATGGGAACGGCAAGCCATGTGGCCAACGAGGCGGCTGCTCACAATACACAAGGGAAGAGCAACCCAAAACAGAAATCTCACTTAGCTGTTTGAAGCGGCAGGCGGGTGGTTCTCACGCTGCGTGGTGGCCTCTGGTTGGCTCGCAGCCTGAGGCGGCAATGGTGGCTCCCGCAGTGGCAGCAGCCGTGGGGAAGGGGCGGCCAGGAAAGGGGCAGCCATGGCGAAGAAGGAGGAGGAAGAGAGGGAGCAAAAGGCAGGTGGCGGGAGCGAGAGGGGTGGAAATGAAAGAGCGGCTGGGTAGAAAGAGTCAGAGACAGAGAGAGGGGCTGAGGACTGGTTTGAGGGGGTTTCTCACGAGCTAGGAGAACCTGGGCTGTGGAACAGAAGGAGCAGAGGGAGGGACAGGAGCGCAGATAGAAAAAGCCTGGACATATGGGACCTCGTGCCACTTCCAGACTTTCCGGCAGAAATTACTGAGGTCAGTGAGGATGTTAAGTCCCGCTTTAGGGTCATCTGGACCCATTCCAATTTATACTGAGGCCATGCCACGTTACAGAAGTAGCCAGATTGGTGAGGAGACACCCTAGAGGTGTCATTGGTGACTGCCCATTTCAATTCCTGGGGTCGGGTAGTGAAAGGCTAAGGAACAGCATTCCAGTCTTTGAGCCAAGGCTAAGAACGGGGAACCTGAGGGACAGTAGAGGACGTCTCCTCTACTTCCTGGGGTCCTGACAGAGGCCAAAAGGCCGGAGAACCGAGGGGGGCAGGAACATCTTCGCTGACTCCCCAGGTTCGGAACCCCTCCTGGAGGGGCCCGGAGGGCTATGCCCGGAAGGCAATCTCTGACGCGGGACTCGGTTTACGGACAGAGATGCCGGAAAAACCGCCAGGAATTAGCACGGGCTGGGACTTATCGCTGACGCTGCCGAGCCGGGGGAAGGAGGCTGAGGGTCCCAAGCCACAAGAGAAGAGGGGAGAAGTGTGGGGCACCCCAGACCATTTAAGGTCAAATGGGATGCTCTCACCCACCCGGGTTTTCGGCACCAGATGTCAGGTTCGAGGGGCAGGAAACGGGAGTCGGAGACCAAGGCATGTTAAAGAGGAGGTTTATTCTGCACTAACGAGTGAGATTCATTATGGAGGAGGGTAGAAAGACCAGAATTAAAGGAGGGGGAGGGGAAGAAGGAGGGACCTCAGGCTGCCTCGCAGGCTGGGAGAGACAGCAACACGTGCAGTGGTGAAGATGCCTTTTGAGGGGAGGAACAGGAAGGGGTTGGGCCCAGGGCACTCAGCACGCGCTGATTGGTGGTTCAATGTCTTGGGGATGTCCTGGCGGGAGACACAGGTTATGTCATACTCCGCCCACCAGGTGGGGGAAGGGAGCATCTGTCAGAAACAACATCAGGCATGCGTGCCGAGTCATACCTGGAGATATCAGCCATTTATTTTCAAACCTATTTCCCAGCCCCTAGTGTCTCTAGGGCAATGGTTCTCAAAGGGTGGGTTGATTTTGCCTCCTGGGGCCACTTGGCAATGGAGACATACTGGATTCTCACAACTTTGGGGCTGGGGTGGGTGCTGCTGACATGTGGTAGGTAGAGGGCAGGGATGCTCTCAACATCTGATAAGGCACAGGAGCGCCCCCCACAACACAGAGCCGTCCAGCCCAGAATAGGAACCATGCTGAGGTTGAGAAAGCTGCTCCAGGGTAATACGATTACTTGATTTAATTTCTTAAATTACACTTTATTTTAAAATAGTAATAAAACCACAGATGTGCTGAACATTATTACATACTAAACTTTAACACATTGCACTCACCAAAGGATGAACCTGGGCTGCCAAATTAAACCGTTTTGTGGAGAACTTGAACTAAGTCTTCCTGGCATAGCAATTATAAAGGAGAAAACTCTTAGCAAGATTACCCACTCTGCAGGGTATCCTAATATTTCCAGGTAACTCATTACTTTTAATAAAATTAACCATTTCTAACTATTTGTCTGGATGTATCAGGGTCTTCTCAATAAAACACTGACATGAATTTGGAAGCAGAGGCTGACTCAAGATTACAAACTGTCAAGAACAGCCTTACGTTCGTGTTTTTGTCTTTATCAAGCAGCCTAGTGGGCTGACTTAAAAGTAAATGTTGTTAAGTTGGAACGTATAAACTTGAATTAATGAAATGCTGATCTCCTTTTGACGGGGGGGAGGGGGGGGGGGGGCGGGGGGCCGCTCTATGCTACTAGAAATAAGTTTGGTACCCATTGGTACAGGGCACGAGACCCAGGCCGGCCCTCAGAGCGGGTTCCTCAGACCAGGAGCCGCAGCTGCCCTGAGGCCTGGTCACCAGTGCAGAAGCTCAGGCCCGCCCCGTAGGCACAGATTAGAATGAAGGTTCAGAAATGTGGGGAAGGCATTCCAGGTCGGGGAGGGGCAGGATGAGGGCCCAGGAATAGGCCACCCTGGCCAGGCAGAGGGTTCTGGGAGCAGAGCACTGAGGAATAGTTTGAAGAATTTGGGGGCAGGGGAACTTGGGGCTGAGAGAGGCCAGTAGCCAGCACGCTCCCCCAACTCAGGGCTCCAGGCCCCTTACCTTGTTGACAGAGCGGCCTCCGTGGAATTCCTGCCAGGATTGCCAACCACTTCGCCACCATGAATCAATTAAACCGTCAATAGCCCCGAGAAGTTGGGGCTCATTATCTCCAATTTCTAGATGGGGAGCCAACCACTTCCGAAGCTGTAATTACTGGAGGTCAGAGGGCACCTGAGGCAGGAAGTCTGGTCTGTAGCTGCACATTCTTGGCCCTCCCAGGCCCCCCTCCTGCTCACTGCGGCTGGAGCGGGTCCAGAGCTCAAGGGGCTTCAAGGAGCCCCGGCAAGGAGAAAGGGGCTGTTAGCATCTCCACTCAGGCGCGCCGACCTCGTGGGGGGAGGGCGGTGCTGAGAGGGTTTGCTGGAAGCACCTGGGTCAGGGCAGCCTAGGGAGTGGAGGGAGGAGCTGGGGAGGTAGAAGAGAAGGGGGGAGTGAAGGGAGGAGCTAGGAGGGTGGGAGAGGAGGCAGAGGGAAGGTCCATGAAGGAGGCCTCCAGTGGGGCCTTTCCTGAGAGGAGTAGGGATTGGCATGCCCTCCAATGGAGCAGAGAGCAAACTTCAGCCCAGTCAAGAATCACCTAGCTTTCTTAAACAGGCCGAATGCGAAGCCTTCTATGTCAGCTGCGTTCTTTCCAGGCCCACACAGAACCCTGGAAACAGAACGTGCTGCTGGCTGGTGGCCTGAAGCGTTGGTTCTGACTGGGACCTTCTGACCAACCCCGATTTTGCTGGAGGTTTGGCATGGGGCCAGCTTTCTCCTGACTCCTTGGGAGACCCAGTGAAGTTTCTAAGCTAAGGAAGGCCATGGATGGACTCCACCAGAACAAGTGACCATGGGGTAAGGAGAAGGGTCAAGGCAAGCTACTCCCTCCCGCAGGGCTCCCCCAGCCACCCCGTCCTGAAGATGGAGAGGCTGGGACGCCCCTCCACCCTGCCCCACACGGCTGAGGGCATTTGTCCGCATTCAGCTGGGCCCCTCAGCTCTGCCTTGGGGCAGATTCATCAACTCCTGGAGGCCTCCCCTCCATGCTGACCTTTGATTCCGGTTAATGATTCCCAGCTGTGCGGGGCCCTGAATCTGCTCAGACTTTTTTTTTTGGAAAAACCTCTGAAACCTGAGCCCTTTACTAGGTGGCTGTGGACACCTTTGGGGACAGAGCAAGTGCTGTTTGCTCCTCCCCACCCAAGGATGCACTATGGCCCTCAGCCGTGTGGGGCAGGGTGGGGGGCGTCCCAGCCTCTCCATCTTCAGGACAGGGTGGCTGGGGGAGCCCTGCGGGAGGGGGGAGCTTGTCCTGGCCCTTCTCCTCACCCACCCCTTGGCCTCTCAGGTAGGATGGCTTCAGGCATGAGACCTGTCCTTAAAGTCAAGGAATGATCGTGGAGACAGGTTTCGGCCTAAAGAGCCTGGGACTTCACCAGAGCAGAGAGACATGGGTCTCTTGCCTCTCCTCCAAATTCTTCACACTGACCTTTCTGGAATTAAGGAACTGTTCCCGACAGCCTCAAATACTAAGCAGAGAACAGCGTGCTATAAGGACCCTTCTTCGAGGAACTGCTAACCAACGTTGGCAAGGGTAGGGAAAGGTGTGAAGATAAATGGGGAGGCTCCACGTTCATGGTTTGCACCCAGGTAAGGACACTGCAGGAGGGCTGCTCCTCAACCGGGAGGTTGTGTGGGCACATGAGAACCTCCAGGGGAGCATTTCAGAGGAAAGGGGAGAGAGAAAGGAAGACAATGAAGCTCAAAGCTGAGCAGGCAGCCCAGCCTCAGCCCAGGGGCCTTGGAGAGGAAGCCAGCCCTGGGGGCTGGACAGGGTTTGAGCTGCTGGGCAAGGTGTTGGTGGGACCAATGGAGAAAAGACACTGTCACTGCTGACAGCTTGATCCTCCAGGGCCAGGGAGGCCGTGGGGCTCAGGTGATTTCAAAACCTGAAGACTTAGACAAACCTAGTATATATGTACTATATAACGTATACCACATAGCCATTAGAATCATGCTATTCTTTAAAAATATTTAAGTATGTGGGGAAATTCTCGTGATATATTTGTAGGTGAAAAGAAGCTAGTGCTACAAACAGTACATACAGATTCCACTTATTTTGTTGAACACACACACACACACACACACACACACATCAGAAGTATGGAGTATTGGAAGTATGTCAACTCATCAACACTGGCTATCTCTGTGTAGTAGCAGGGTAGGTGACGTTTACTTTCTTTGCGTTTTTCTATACTTTTGAAATTTTCCATGATCAACATGCCTTGCTTTTGTAAACAGCGAGGACAATAACTGTTCACTTAAGTGGTAGCACTGGTTCTGCCTAAACTGGTGGTTCTGTTTAAACTGGTGCAAAGTGTCAGAGTCAGTTAGCTGTGGGAAGGGGGCTTGGTGGACACTGGTAGCTACCCAAGACCACCCCTTCCCCTTCTTCCTGCCTCAGTTTTGTCCACGCTGTGCTCCGTGTCTTCCACGTGCCCTTCCAGATCCTCTCTCTGCTTCTCTCTTCCTCACTTTGGGCCTGGGGTGCTGACCTTTATGGACTACACCGAAAGCTCTGGTTGGGTTTGGCTAATAGGGGGCACCAGCAGGAGATCAAAGGGAGACAGAAGGGTAAGGCTTGGTATTGATTCTTCCAGCTTCCTCCCAGTGGGCTAGCTGTGTCTCTCTTTTGAAGGTGTGGCTCCGGCAAAAGGCCCTCTCCACACAGCTCTCTCTGAGCCTGCCACCCCTCCACCCCCTGCAGGCCTTGGGGTGGTGTACTGGCGAATGGTGGCTTACCAAGACACATCCACATCCTAATCCCCAGACACATAAATATGACTTCATTTGGAATAAAGGTCTCTTTTTAAGTTCACCATTTTGAGATGAGAAGATAATCTTGGATTATTCAAGTGGGCCCTAAGTCCAATGACAAGTGTCCTTATACCAGAGCAGTAGAGGGAGATCTGATGAACAGAAGAGCAGGAGGCACTGTGGCCATGGAGGCAGAACTGGAGTGATGTGGCCGCAAGTCAAGGAGTGCCAGCAACCACCAGCGAGGCTAAGCACGGATTCTCTCTAGATTCTAGAGTCTAGAGCCTCCAGTGGCAGCTCCTGACTTCTGGCCTCCAGAAACACCAGAGAATAATTTTTTATTGTTTGTAGTCAGGTGTCACAGTAACCACAGGAAACTAATAATACAGGTGGTTATGGTATCCCCATTGTTACTAGCCTGGGGGCATAAGGGGCCAGTGGTATTTGTTGTTGTTTTCCTATGCCTGTCTCACCTCTTTGTAAATAGTCCCCCTATTAAATTCTCCTCACACTACCCTATTTTTATGGGCCGCCATTGTCACCTGCCTGGAGCCTGATATGGTTGGGGCCCGCCTCCCCTGCGTAGCATGTCCCACCCCCACATCCAGGGTGGATCCTGATCCGTCCAAGCTGTCCTCTTCCCTTTGCAATTGATTAGTCCGAGAGTGGCTATGTCCTAACTTTGGCCAAATCAGAGGGGACTCTGGGGGCCTTCTGGGACAGTGGCCTGCTGCTCTTATGAGAGCCACAGGAGGCGATAATCCTCTACCCCTCTCCTTCCTCTGGGCTTTGTCATGTCTGGGTATAATGCTGACAACTTCCGCAGTCATCTTGCCACCAATTGGAACCAACTGGTGGGTTAGTGAATCTACCAGCCCTGAAGGGAGCGCTGGTCTAGCCTTCCTGTCTCGTGAAATAATGCATTTCACTATCGTTTATTTCTGTTTGAGTTGGGGTTATGTTATTAGTGGCTGGAAGCCTACTAAATGATGGAGAATTAGACTGGTTATATGTTGCCATAAGGTAGAGATGGTTGAATGGTTTTTAATATCCAAGTATCTTTTAAAAACTTGAAAAATCTTGATTAAAGAAATTTCATGATATATATATGTATGCATATTTGATTGGCAACTATAGCAAAGCAAAGTGTGTAGAGATTTATGGTTCAACGGGGAGAGGGTCTGAAATCAGAGCAACAAGGTAAAACAAAAACAACTGCATATTCAGTTCAGCAAACAACTATTAAACCTGCTGTACACTGGACACTCAGCACTGGGCATCAAGTGGGAATGGCCAGTTTCCTTGAGAGCTCATAGTTTGTTTTTTTAAAAATATTTTTTCTCCAGGTTATATTTTACCCAAATCGTGGACAAATAAATATAAAACTGTTCATCCAGCAATATTTGTTCTGTTCACTTTCTGTACTGCTGTTGACAATATTCTTGGTGAGAAATGTCCTGTTAAGGTCAAATGAGCGCAATTCAGAGGCAGAAAAATAGAAAGGAATTTGTTTCAGAAAGATTACATAAACAAAGTATGGGAACAAAATTGAGCTTTACCCCCAATTGCTAGAAACTATGTTCTGCTTGTAAACTATTACTTGGAACTGTCACAGGTGTTTTCCAGGGTCCCAGTTTGAAGAGAACTGGTTGGAGGCTTGGGGGAGCAGTGGGAGGGTGTGAGACCTACCCACCAAATCTCACAGAATAAAACAAAAGGAGACAGAGCCTTTTCCTTACCAGCCAAGGCCCCTGCCCCTTAATTCCAGGGCCAGGAAGTAGACATCCTCAGGAAGCCTAGATGTGTTCCTCAGTCAAAACCACTCCCAGCTTGATGGTTCAGTAGAACTCCATTCCTTCACGTCTAGTAGGACCCCACTACAAATCCTCTTTAAAGTATTAGTGCCCTTGGGAGGGGCATCAAATTAATTCAAAACAGTAGGTGATTCTTTTAGTGTTTTAAAAAGAGCTCTGAGAGAATGGGACAGGGGATGAAAAAAAAGAGGGACTAAGGGACTTGTGTGGGAAGGATGTTACAGGTAGGATATTTGATAAAGCACCTATTTTTTTTTTTTTTTTTTTGCCTCTCTTCTCAGTCCTATTTCTCATGTCTGCTTAGCCTTCCTCTTATGAGAAATGCTTAAATAGAAGCCAAGCTCATCCAATGAACTTGCCCACAGTTCACTCTGGTTCTACAGGTGGTGCTAGAAAATACTGTGTTCAGAAAGCCCTTGGAAAATCACAAGTAGGGTAGTACATTGGTGCCTCTGAGAAGTCCTGCAGGAAAGGATCCTAATTTGTGTTTACATAATCTGGCATTGTCTATACTTGTTATTAATCAAAGAACTCTTTTATGCATGTAAATGATCATGTCTTAGCCACATATTCTGAGAAATGCTTATCTGATGCTCATGGTTTTCATAGCAGTGTTCGTTACCTGAGTTTTCAAATAATATAGTGCCATTTCCCCTGCTAATTGTGGTCCCATAGCATGTGAGCTGGGAAGAGAAGAGGCCAAATGTATACTGAACACTCAGCTATTTCTTGTTGGCTTTCCTAGCAAATGACTTGGCTGGGAACAGATTTAAACAATTCCTTACTTTATAGTTAGCAGATTTGCCACAGATTGCAGTGATCTAGACTCTTATTTCTTTATTAATTTGGAAAAATTGGAAGTTGGCTTCTACTGAGTTGTTCTCCTTGTAAACGTGGCTCCTTTAAAAGCAGCAGCCTCCTTAGTAAGCTTCTTTTCATTACTCTGCAATCTTTGAAAGGATCTCTAACATCTCTCCTCCCCCAGAAGAGCTGGTTCAGAAAATTTCTGTTCCTGGTCAGAAATATTTCAAATAGAATCATCACAGATGCCATTAGATGTTCAGAAGGTTGCCTGGAAGACCAAGAATTTGAGACCACAAGAGACAGGCCTAAGGGCTCACTCTAAGACTTTGCTCCTCAAAGTGAGCTCTCTGAACCAGCCGCAGAGAGCTTGTTAGAAATGTGGGATCTGGAGTCCCACCCCAGACCCATGGGAGCAGAATCTGCATTAGAACAGATTCACTTGTACATCAAAGTCTAAGAAATAGCAGGATTCACCCCATCATTTCTCATTTGTTCATTCATTTATTTAACAAGTATATTGAATACTCTACAACAGGTTCTGTTCTGGGTACTGAGGACACAGTGGTTAAAAAATAGAGAAGTTCCCAGTTCTCTCGCAGTTTATATCCTAGTGGGGGAGACAGACATAAATAAGTTTAAAACAAAAGATTTCAGGACGTGGTAACTGCTTCAAGAAATAAGAGCGTCATGGATTAGAAAACGGCCAGGGTTGGGGGTGAGATGCAATGGTCTGTCTGAGTAGAGGCCTGCACAGTGAGAGATTGAGGCCACAAGAGCGTCTGGTGGGCACATTCCAGGCAGATGACACATCTAGAGCAAAAGGCCCTGAGAAGAGTGTGAGCTTGGGAACAGAAGGAAAGAAGGCCAGTGTGGCTAAAGCTTAGTAAATTAGGAAACTCAGAGGTCAGAGGTGGGGAAGGGCCAGATTATACACACTCATGGTGCTCAGACTTAGTGTGCATCAGAATCACGTGGAATAGGGCTTGTTAAACACAGATTCCTGGGTCCCACCACCAGAGCTTCTGATTCTGAGGTGGAGCCCAAGAATTTGCATTTCTGACAAATTCCCGGTGATGCCAATGCTGATGGTCCAGGGACCACACTTTGAGGAGCACTGGTGTGGAACCTTGTCGGGCCTTGGATGGAGTTCGGTTATAGTCTACGTGTGATGAAATGGCATTGCAGGGTTTTAACCAGGGGGGTTACATGATCTGGTTTTCATTTCCCTCTGTCATTACCAGAAGAGCAGGCCTTTCCAGTCATCCATTATCACCTGCACGTGCATCCCTTTCCTGCTTTGCTCAACACCTGACTTGACCCAATTTCCATTTGACCTCCATTTCCTCCCAAACATTCCCATTGTGTCTTCTGGAATCTCCTCCTGTCCGTCCCCCCTCTGCTCTGATCTAAAATCCTTAGGCATCCTCAGACTATAACAGCCTTCCCTGCTCCTCCTTGCCTTAGAGCCTGGCTGGTCCCAAGAATACTGTGTTCCTGCATCTCTTTCTGGCACAGCCTGTTTGATCTTTTAAGTTCATGAACTTCAAGACCAGGAAGTAGTGCTGGTGCTTGCTTGTTCTCCACTTTGCTCCCAGGCTATAATTCCTCTTTCCTCTTACAAAGCTCCTGCACTTCAGGGTTTACTGCCTGACTCCACACTAGATCACAAGTCCTCATTCACTGAGGGCTACACCCCAGATCTCCATCTTCCTCTCTGCATTACCCCTTTTGTCAATCTCAGTGAAGTTAAGCACACAGATATCCCACCCAGCACCCTGACTTCTCAGTTTCCTTGATCTTCTAATTTCTCAAGACCTTTTCTTCCTCCATTTTACCTCAAGGTCATCATTTGACCCATGTCACCATCAGAAACTGTCAGGTCTCTGCAAGTCCAAATGCCACTGAATTCCACAGCTTCTTCTCAATGCACTTGCTCAAGTGTCTACTGCAATGATTCTTCAACTCTGTGGAGATCTCTTTTCTATTTGCTCCATCACTTTTACTATCTATCAGTCACTCCAGTGTCCACTCTTTTGTGCAGCTTAGGGTTTATGGTCCCTCACAGTACACACTCCCTTCAAACACTCTCATCCTCAGAATCCCCTCATCTTCCAGTATAGAACCTACAAAACACTAAATGGATCCAACCGTCCATGTCCTCATGTCTTCATTCAAGCAACTTAATGTTGCTATGGAACACCACACAAGTAGATTGTTTTCACTCTAAGTTCATGATCACAGACCTCAAAGGAATATTCAAAATTGCTAGACAATATTATTGTGTTTATCTGGGAAACCAGCATTCATATTTCTGGAGGCCACTTTTTATATATTTTTAATCTTTAAAACTCCTACAACCCTTCCTGCTTCTCACTCTCAGCTGGTAAACAATCTCATATTTCATTGAAAAAAGAGAAACTATCAAATGTGAACTTCCTCATTTTCCTACGTTAAGTCTACACGTCTACACTTGTTGTCCTCTTCTCCTGACCTCTGGTCAGATGTGTCTGTCACCATCAAAGGCCATCAGTCCACTGGTACTCTGAGGGACTCTCCATGTTCATTCAGTCATCCCCCATCAGCATCTGCCTCTCTATTGGATAATTCCCATTGGCACACACACATGCATTAGTATCTCCCATCTGTTTCTTGTGTAATTTATATCTGTAGTTCTAAATAATACAGCTATTTTTAGCTTCTTCAATTTGAGACACTTTTAATTGCTTTTCTGCACTCTCCTCATGTATATTTCCCCTCCTTCTACCCTCCCAATGTATAATCACTTTTGGCTAAATCAATGTTCAGTGTTTGCATTACTCCAATTTAAGTACTCATAGCTGAACCATATAGGATGTTATTCTTTTATGGGTCAACTTTGTTTTCTTGGGGTTACTAATTATTTAATTTTTTCATTGCTTAATTTTTAAAGTATCTATTACTAAGTTCTTACCAAACTTTCCAATCAAATTGCAAAGCCCCTTTCATGAGTTATAAGTAACCAACCAAGATGACTTTTCACTCCTGAGTCTGTCAACTTGGCTTTTGTGGCTAAAGCATGGTGTAGTTGGGGGTGTCCACCTTTATGCTTGCACGTGATCTCTCCAGCATGGTGGTCATAGATAGCTGGACTCCTCACACTGCAGCTCAGGACTCCAAGAGTGAGTGTTCTAGCAAAGGTGGAAGCTGTGTGGCCTTTTACGACCTCGATTGGGAAGTCACATTGTGACTCCATATTGTAATGGTTGAAGTAGTCAGAAGCTCACCCAGACTCAAAGGGAGGGGGCATAACCTCACCTCTCAAAGAATATTTGTGGCTATGTTTTAAAACTGATATAGAGACACATATACTTATACTTGCATCTGAGTAGAATGTCTTTGGAGGGAATCACAAGAAACTGGTAAGAGGAGAAACTGGGTGACAAAAGTAGAAAAGACACAAACTTTGCCCTGTAAGTCGTTTTGTACCTTTTGGATTTTGCATCATGTGCTTGAACTACCTTTTTAAAAAATTAAATATTTGTGACCACATCACAGCTGTGCCTGGAGCTACACCGGCCCATGGAGGCCAGGACAGCTCCCAGGATCCTGTAGAGCAGCTGCTCAGTAGGACTTTCTGTGATGATGCTAGTCTGTATCTGCACTGTCACTGGCCACATGTCACTATTAGAAGTGAAATTAAACTAAATTTAAATTTAATTCCTTAATCATAGTAGCCACATTTCAAGTCCTAAGTACTATGCATGTCTGGTAGCAACATACTAGCTAGCACAGCTCTGGAACATGGGAGGAGCTCACCCGGATGGGATGACTTGTAGAGCATGGGATTCCTTGGGTCTCCAAACATTTTTACACATATACTTCCTAAAACAACTTTAAAGCAATACTTACCCCCTTGAAAACATTAAAGGTGATATCTAAATGCTTCATCCTTAGTTTAAAAATTTGTTTTTATAGGAGTTATAAAAGATTAAACATTTCATAAGATGAGAAATAAATATAATTAGAATAAATATTTCATGAGATGGCTTGATAAGATAGGTTTAATTACTGAATAATGCAGACTGAATCTGAATGAAATCCTGTAAAAATTTTAGCATCACTCACCTACCCTGCTTCAGCTGTTCTAAATTTAGAGCATCTCCACGTGGGCCGCCTTCACCCTTAATGGGAATCTGTACAAGACAGGGAAAGACAGGAAGCCCCTACGGGGCAAAGATGCCTTGATGAATCATTAAAGAAGTTCCCCGGAAACCAATATATCAATCTCCCCCTTTTTTTTGCTCGAGGAGGTTTTTATACCCCAGAGAAAAGCCCCATGATAAGAGTACGATGGGTGAGGGGCACACAGAAATTTTCAAAAGACGATTTTAGAAATGTATCCCTGAAGTTAAGACTCTGGAAGCCGATTCTCTTTAGATCACTCATGGACATTAACCCCCCTAAAAAGTCAGTAGACCTTCAAGTATACTTGAACCCCAGTTTGAAGACAGTCACCATAGGAAGATGGACACTGGGCTTGGCAACCAGTTAGTTAGTTACCTGCTGCTGCTGCTGCGAAAGTTTCCATTGAAACCCGCCAAGGAGTAAACAGGAGGACAGTTTCCTGGGGCCTCTGGAACTGAGGCAGAGTGGCTCTGTCAGTCTCACTGTCACTGGCCTCTGGCTTGCTCTCCAAGGCTTGTCACTAAGGTGGGACTACTGCCTGGGTTTCTTCCACAGAAGCTCACTTCTCTTGTCTAGAATTTTTAAGCCTGTCCTGAGTGGAAAGGGCCAAACACTGGGTTGCTTTCTTCTAGGACTTGGGAACAATCAGCAAGACAAGATTCCCTTTTCCTAGTTGAATCTAACACTTCCCTCCTTTTCATCACCCCACTCCCCTTACATCTAATTTCTTCCAATGGAACATATAGTAGAGATGGGCTTGGAGAATCACAGTTCACTGGATCAGGGGGAGCAGGGCTGAGAGGGGATGACCCATATGTCAGAGTGCACAGCAGCCTAAGTAACTACGAGCTGGTTAGAGGGCCCTTCTCTAGAAGGCGCTGCTCTGTTGACCTGGGGGTTCTCATGAGATGACAATTGCACGCAGCCACAATTAGTCTTCACAGTCTCAAAATCAGCCTCTGACTGTATCTTGCAGGGTGTGTTTCTGTGTCTCATCGGAGACCAATACACCATCGCTCAAAATGGCCAATATGGAACCTATTTTTTCTTTTGGCCAACTCAGGATAAACTAGTGCTGCTTTGGTCAAATACTAGATGTGTCGTTGCCTTGCATCTAAGAACTATATTGTTCAAAAAGTATATTTTTTAAAAATCCAGGAATCATACTTAGTATGTGGGGTCTCATGCTGTGAGAGGGCAGAACAGAGATGAGGGCCTTCTCTCGTGTCTCCCTCCCCCGGGCGAATGATCCCTAATGGACTCACGGGCAGAAGCACAGAGAACATTTAAGTGACCATTTAAAAATCTTCCCCTGCCCCTCTCTCTTGGCCCCACAATTTGTAGGTGAGTTTTTAAAGTGTGCATCTGTGTATGATGCAGCTCTACTGCATTCCCTCACACCTTCTCAGGAAGGTAGCAGGTATTTATGAATTGCTGCCCATGCCAGGCACTGAGCTAAGCAGTTCGTGCACATCTTCAGACAGGGGTTAGCACGTAAGCCTCTCAACCTCATCCTACTCCCCATGTAAAAACTCTGCCTCTGTTTACTTGCAGTCAGAAAAGATATGAATGGCAAAGGAGCTGGATGGCATCTGGCCCACTTCCTCACACGGGAGAGCCCAGACAGTGCCAGGAAGGAAGAGTGGCAAAAGTGGCGGCAATTAAACACCCGATAATCAAATGAGTGTCTGAGTGGAACCTGTCCCAGGGGAACGTACAAGGGACCCAGGGAGACACAGCAGCTGAACAAGTCGAATTGAAAATGAAGGTGATGAGTTAAGTCTGGGAGAATAAAGGTACTTCGTTTGCCACAAGGAATGCCATTTTGATGTTCTTCAGTGAAAGAAGCTTAAGCCAGCAATGTATTTTCTCTCATTTGCTGCCTTGGGGCGACGTCTAAAACATCAGTTAATAACATCTACAGCTTGTTATCCATTTTTCTTTAATTGTCATTATGAAGAAAAGCCATCGCCTGCTATGAGCATGGTTGACTTAATAGCGTTAAGACTTGTCTCTTGTTTATTTCATCATGTTAACCTTGGTGGCACAGGCTCTCTCTTCCTGGAAATTGATTCCATATTAACATTGTCACAAGATAGTTCACACACCACTGATTTTCTTCCCCCATCACACCCCCTTTTTTAGTCTTACAATGTTCTTTTCCCAAGAGGCCCTGTGAGAAGATGTACCGAGGCAAGCTCTCAGCGGGTCCCCGTTAGTCAACTACCTACGTAGCCCATCTCACCCTGCAGATGCCAGAGAGGAAACAAGGACAAACCAGCCAAATCGTGAGAGGCTGTTCTGTCAGCAGCCGGCGACGCCAGCTCCTCAAGGGAATCGTGTTTCTGGTCCAACGCTGCCAATGACCGCCTTCTGGTATTTTCAGTGAGAGTGACTGATGCTAAATTAGTGCTGTCACTGTATTTTATTTGAAGTAGCCATTACCAAACTATCAGGGTGTTATTTATCCAAGAAGAAAAAGGCTGGTTGTTCCCTCTTTAACTCAGACCCAGCCCTCCTGCATCTCTCTCAGCATCAGGACACGTTCCTATCCACTTGAGCACTGTCCACCCTGGAATTATTAGCTGCCTTGGGCACTCGCCACTCATGCATAGCCAGGGGCTGACTGTCTTTTAAATGTATCCCCAAGCCCAGGCTCACAAGTCTGCATGCATTGCACCTCCGTGAGATGCCCTTCCACTCCTCCTCTTCCTTCAAGACCTAGTTGTAGGCCCCTTGACATCCACCAAACATTCGCTCCCTTCCCCAATGCTCACACCTTTCTCTGAAGTCCAAGCCCTTTCTATAGGCCTCCCAAGCTGCCCAATGCCATGGCACCTATTCCTGCCTTTGAGTTACTATGTTTCTGTGGACAAGTCTTAGCTTCCCAACCAGACAGGCCTTCACCTTCTTCAGAGCACAGACTCTGGATTATTTATGTTGGTGTTTCCCTCACCTGCCTCGCAACCAGGTCTGGTCCTGAAACCTGCAAGCGTAAGGCTCCATCAGTGGTAAAGCTGCATTGCATGTGCAGTACTCAGCCTGGAGCCCGAGGGAGAAACCCTGGCCTCAAACATGAAAACGTGGGGGGGGGGGGGGGGGCGGGGAAAGGGGTGGAGGGGAGGTAGGCACTGCACGGCCTCTCCCAGGCTCTTGCTCAGCCTCCCCTGTTCCACTCTAGAACCCTCAGATCCTTTGGTTGTGCAGGCCAAGGTGGCCCTTGGGGTCCCACAATTCAACCATGACAGCATTGGATTAGGGAGAAATGGAGTGAGGGCCAAAGATAGGGGTACCCTCAGAGCTGATGGTCCAGCAGGAGAGAGACAGGATGGCCACAAAACTCCCTTGAAAATGGAAATATTTTCAGAAAGTAAACAATCCTGAACACAAGGGCCTGGTTAGGAAGAAAATAAGTCTCACAGAGCAGAGTGAAAGGGAGAGGAAGTAGGGCAAGAGTCAGGAGGGAGGAGGGGCACCTGAGCCCAGGAAGACGCATGGGCGGTGAGAGGGACAGGAAGGGAGGGAAGAAAGCACAATCTGCAGGGCAGGAAACGACAGCCTCAATGTAGGAAGTCTTGTTTTTGCAAGTAATTATTTTGGAGTTCATTAAGCAACTTCCTGCATGAGGCTAGAAGGGCAGTGGGTGTTCTTTCTAGCAAGCTGATGGTCTTGCTTCATCTTGGTTTAGAAGGTGAAAGGGCACATGGGAGGAGCCCAGGGTGGTGGCATTTTGAACCAACTCCCTTGAGCTATAGGCCCAAGACCACGCTGACAGACCTCTGAGCTAGGGGGCAAACGGAACTGCCTGCAGGAACAGGACCAGAGCGGCTTCCTAGCGAGCCGAGCCCAGGGAGGACTGGACTTGGCACTGCTCCCTTGGACTTGACTTGGCTGCAGCACCTGTGATCATCCCCACAGAGATGGAGGGGCCTGGGTCTGTGTGCTGCTTCTTCAAGACAGAGTCCTGGGCTGCAACCTGGGGTGGAGCACCAGGTCCTGTGTCTCTTGCCAGCCTTCTGGAGGTGGGGAAAGGACCATCCATAAATTTCAGTTCTGTAGTGGAAAATAGAGTCTTTTTTCCTATTTTAGGATTCCTCCTAAATAGGAAGAAAAGTTACCCACTAGAATAATATTGTAAATATTCATAAGGAACTCCCAGGACAACTCCTTCATCCAAGAGTGCCTCTCCTGGGGATTTCAGGTACATGACGGATGGGTGGGGAGACTTGCCTAATGTCAAAGGCAGAAGCCCTACCAGTCAAAGCTCAGTTCCTCTGAGTACAGATCCAAGTGCTGATGACTGCACTGGCCTCATTAAGTGGACATAGCTCATGTTCAACCAATATTTGCTAAAATGGATGAGTGAATTGTTGGGTCTTTCACTATGCAATCACCTGCTCCAAGTACATCATGAAAAGGGGCAGGATCAAATTATCAACAACTAACCTCTGAGGTTCTGGGTAAGTTATTTAATCTCTCTAGCTCTCAGTCTCCTTATCTTGTTAAATAAGAAGGTTGGCTGATCTCTAAGAACTTCCCTTTGAGTAAACGGCAAGAAGAATGTTGGTCACACATAAGACAAGTGGAAATTTGAACACCGGTTAGCTAACTTGGTGATGTTAAGGAATTACTATTAATTACTTTTTAAGGTTGCTTATTCTATCTCCCACCCCCAGCCGAGTTGATAAGAGCCCACAGTATCTTGTCCTTCTCCATAATGTTCAATATAATGGGAAACTCTTGCTTAACGTCTTTCTTCCCCACTAGCTTTTAAGCTTACAGAGGGTGGAGACATTGCTCCACACCATCCCGAACACCTGTCACCATGCCTGGCACGTACCAGTGATTAGTAAGTCAGTACTGGTTGGCTGCCTGTCAGGTGTAGCCCCTGCTGGGGCCCCCTTAGAAGGTGGCCTCAAGTAGCCCTCAAAGCCCTATTTGGCCTCTTAAACGTGGAACTTCACACCCACCGTGTTCCCGCTCCAGGGGTGTGGACGAATCAGAGTCCACTGGGACCCTGGGAGTGATGTTGCTTACGGAGAGAAATGGCTTATTGGAACTCAGAACGTTCCCCTCGCAAGCAGACTTGTTTCTTACTGTGTTCTAGCGCGTTGCGTAGGACTCAGCGGTACAGACGGCAGACCTGAAACAGAAAGCGAAGCTGAGAGGGGGCGGCTGGAGCCATCTCTGTCCACCCGCAGCGTGCACCAGGGGACAGTGTCCTTGTCCTCCTGCTTCCTCAGCAATAAGTAGAAGCCCGGCAAGTCCTCTAGCCAGTGCTTCCTCCTGGGCTGCAGGGAGAGATGGGGGGCGGGGGGGGGGGCAGAGCCACAGCTGTGATGCCCAGGCGTGGGGACCACTTGAAGCGCCGTGGGTGGCACCCGCTGGTCCCTCTCCCTCCCTGACACAAGGAGGTGGGACCTGGGGCAGGAGTGATGTGTGCACCTTCCCCTCCGCACGAGGCTGGCAGGGTGTGCGAGCCTCATCCCCACTCAGGGCGTGAGGACAGCCACTTCTCTCCAGAGGCAGCACAGCCACTGGGAACCCATCTCCATGTCTCCCTCTGGACAAGCATGGAGTCACGTTCTCCTGGCGTCGGAAGTAGACTGACCAGGACTGTCCTGTCAGGGCATGGATCCCTAATGAGGGGTGGGGGGGTGGGCGTGAGGGTTGGGGTGGGGCAGCCAGCCCAGGGCCAAGAGAGCCCAGTGGCAGCTCCCTGGACCCAGCCAGGTGCTCAGGCATCGTGGCCTCGGCGGGTGGGCCTGGCCGCAGGGACTCCGGAGCCTGCCACGTTGGGATAGGGGACGGCCAGAGGGGGGCAAACGTGGAGACCATGTGTCCCAGGTGCAGGGGGGCGAGACTCAGCCAGCCTGCACCCGAGTCGGGCCGTGTGGCTGAGAGCTCCTCTCCGCTCCGAGGCTCACTGTCCGAGGTGACATGGGTCTCACTGCGGACCCGAAAGCTAGTGTGTGTGCGTTCCTGGGCACGCAGGCGGCTCTGGATTCAAGAAGCAACTTGTGCAATTATTACACAGGAGCTGAGCCCAGACCGGCCCTCTGTCCCTCCACCTGCCGTGCTGCCTTCCCAGCGGGTTCTCTAACACAAGCCGCTCCCGTCAGTGCTCAGCCAGGGCGCTTTCTGGACCTCCCCAGGCCCCCACAGAACTGCTCAGGCTTCTGGGCCGAAGGCTCCCCAACGAGGGCAAATGCAGGCCCCAGAGCGGCAGGGATGGCATTTCTCTCAAGCCCCTTATTCTATCTTAAACATCCATGTGAATTTTTGTATCTTACACCATAATATATTCAAACTTGTTTTAATAAAAATAAATCATTTTCTTCAAATATTCACATTAAATGTGTAGTTCTAATAAGTTGCTGGAAGAAGGGGGGGTGGGCGGTGAGGAAGAGGAGGGAGGGCGTGGCCCCCCACATCTGAAACAGGTTTAAGTCTCCCCGTAACCCTATGAGCGAGAGACTTCCCTTTTTGGGAAATAATCAAGACATGACAGCTTTTATAAAACAGAGCGGGAGCGTCCACAGTGTTAACTGCCTCCCAGAACCTTGTCAGCAGTGTCTGTGGTCCCAGCCGAGTGGAACATCCCTGCCCTGGGCTGGAGACGGGTGTCTTCATTGTGCAGACACTTGCACACACTGTCCTTACCTCTCTAACGGAGAGCGTGGCCTCCTGCCGGGATCCCATTCTGTTGATTAAATGTAAGCTTTGGCCCGAGGCCAGCTCTGCCATAAACCAAGAGAGGCGATCGGAGGGGCTCTTCTTCAGGCCCCGCCTGACCTTTATTTTAGAAGAAGCTGAACCTGTTGGGATTCACTGTCCAGTGGAGTCCCGAGCTGCCAGCCAGCTCCGCAGGGATCTGTTTGCATAAGGAGAGGAGGCGATGGGCACTGTCATTCAGAGCCTGGTGGGGAGGAGGGATGGAGTGGGATTATGGTGTCTGTGCCCCTGCCCTGTGGATGAGGGGGTGGGTTAGAAGGAAGCTGCAGGCAGGCAAATGGAGACTTTAGAGACCCAGGTCCAGAGGCTAAAATACAACACAGAGCTGGGATGAAGGCCCATCTCCCCATGTCTGCAGGGCCGATAGGGCTCAGGAGGAAGGCAGAGACCCCAGAGATCGTGGCCACAATGGTCACCAGCGGCTCCCCGGGCGGCAGCCGGCAGTGAGGCGGCTGGGCAGGGGTCCCGAGAGAGGAGGTAGTTCTTTCACACAGAGAAGACTTCAGCAGTACCATGGGGAGCCTTCCCGAGGACGCGAGGGCAGAGGCAAGGGGCCAGTATAATTTACTGTTCAGGCTTATGTGGCCTAATACATATTCATACACAGGGAAGGCTTGGGGAAATTCAGCTTAGAGAAAAATTCCATCAACTAAGCATTCATCTTGTGAATTTTTTTGGGTGGGGGTGCGGTGGGGGGCTATATATGTTCCTAAAATCGAAAACAGAAAACAGACACACTGGAACTTGTGTATGAAATGGATTTGCCCCTTCGGAGTGGTGCCTCAGGAGGTTTCGCACGCCTTCCGAGAAGCTCAGGGAATTTGCAGAAATCAGCTTTGGGAACTGACTGCAGAGCCATCCTATGAGTCATACTCGAGTCAGCTGGTGTGAGCACCCATCTTATTCTTCAGATTTGTCTTTAAGTCCTTTTTGTTTGATTCCAAAAATAAAACCCTCCATCAAACGATGGCCCTCATTCACCAAGCCTGTTTCTCGGGACAGATCTTGAGCCAGTGGAGCATGTCTGTCATCTTCGGCCGCTCCAGCTCTGGCCGGGCCCGGCCCCAAGGCTTGGTCAGGATTTCGTTCTGTGCTGTTCCCTCCGCTCCCCGGGGCTGTTTCCATCACTGTTGTGTCATGTGCACATTGCAGACTTCAAAACACCTGCCTTCTCTGCACCAGAGGCTTTTGGTGTTAAATAGCTAACAGTTATTCCAGAAAGGGCAGGGTTGTTCTAAGCCGGCACCCACCAAAACCCACAGCAGCAATGCCGTCTGGAAGGAGCATCAACCGTTCAATGTTTTCTGTTGGCTGACGTCACGGGGAACAGTCTGTCAGCATTTTCCCTACGTTGCTTTTCTTTTCGGGGCGTAGAATAGAGATGAAAAAGCACAGCTCCGGGAGCTCATGGAACCGAGAGCTGGCGCTCAAGGGATTGATTAGGCATTCACTTATTTATTACAATTTCAAAAAATGGCCCAGCTGCTTCGGCTTATGCAAGCTGGGCTGGGATATTTCACTCGATACTATTCTCATTGGGTAGCTGCAATACTGGGTGACTTAATGTAAACGCTTTTTTCAACCCTAAAAGAAGAAAATCAAAATTAAGTAAAAAAATAATGTTGGGGACTGAAACTGGGATTCACACACTCAAGTGATTTAAAGAAATACCTGCCTCTTTGCTCCCCCTTCCCTGTGAGTCGATCCATAGTAGCCCCGCTCTCAGCGGTGCACGTAAGAAGCACCGCCCCCCGACAGAATTTTCCAGTTGCTCATGCCTCCCTCACGTGACCTTAAGGGCCCAGGCCCAGACCTGTTCACTCTTGTTTTGTAAGGTGCCCCCGGATGATTCTGGCTGAGAATACGTGATCCATCTGACCACTCCTGCCCCGTGGTTTCTCTCTTGTAGTTGTCATTACACCGGATAAATTAGTTTGGCCAAATGATGGAGGAGCACCACTGCAGTTGTCTGAGGCAGAAGGAGAAACTTGTTGGCTCATGTAACTGGAACGTCCAGGGGTAGGTTTGGCACAAGACGTTGCTTGATGGAGCTGCGCAAATAGTGTCAAGACCAGGCTTCTCTCATCTCTTGGCGTGGCCCCCTCACCTTGGCGATTTTCTCAGACGAGACTGTGTGACGGCAAGGTGGCTGCCAGCTGCTCTGGGCGCGTCGCCTCCAAGTCCATCAGAAAGTTAGCCTCTGTTTCTCCTCTGAATGAAACTCTGTGAGCTGACTCTCTCCTTGGTCCAAATGGGCTCCCAAGTGCCCATCTCCTCGGTACTAGGCAGGGTTCATTGGTAGAATATAGAAGCCACTCTAGATATTTAAAGCAGAGAGGGATTTAACTCCAATATCGGGTGCTTGCAAAATTGAGGGATGAGCTCTAGGTTGAATCTTCAGAAATGACTCCCAGAATAGAGCAGAACGAACCTGTTGGGGAGCTATGACTCCTGAAACACTCAGGAAGGTGGGGGAGTCAGGCGGCCCCCTGAGAGCAGGTGAGTGCAACACCACGTGTCCTGTGTGTGATTCTGGGATCAGAAGGCCAGTTCTCAGCACTGCCATTGCCACCAAACTGCTTCACAAACCCAAGACGTGACTGAATAGATATTGGAGCACCGCTGCAGGATTAGGGTCCTTATAAGAAGTGTCTCTTGTCCTAACCGGTTTGGCTCAGTGGATAGAGCATCGGCCTGCGGACTCAAGGGTCCCGGGTTCGATTCCGGTCAAGGGCATGTGCCTTGGTTGCGGGTACATCCCCGGTGGGGGGTGTGCAGGAGGCAGCTGATTGATGTTTCTCTCTCATCGATGTTTCTGACTATCCCTCTCCCTTCCTCTCTGTAAAAAAAATAAATAAAATAAAATAAAATAAAAGGAAGTGTCTCCATGAGCACATGTGCCTACAGAAAGTGTGAGCCACAGGGAAACTGTCTCTTCTGCACTTCTGCCTTCCAAATCTAATTTGAATGGAAAATTTTGTATAACAATTTGCATTAAGATTATTGCCTGTACCCCTGGCCAGTGTGGTTCAGTTGGTTGAGCGTCATCCCATGCACTGAAAGGTCGCTGGTTTGATTCCCGGTCAGGGCACATGCCTAGGTTGTGGGTTCAATTCCCGGTCAGGGTGCCTGAGGGAGGTAACCAATTGATGTTTCTCTCTCATATTAATGTTTCTCTCTCTCTCTCTCTCTCTCTCCATTCCTCTTTCTCTGAAATCAATTAAAAAATACATATTAAAAAAAGATGATTCCCTGTAGAAGCGTCTAGAAAAGGTAGTTTAGCTGTGCAGTCCCTGCAATACAGGTTAATATACTGGATGATGATTGGAAAGCATTCTGAGAGCCAGCCCACCACAGGAAGAGGCTGGGAGGGTGCAAGGCGTTCGTTGGCCAGGCCTTGAGCCACATCCTCAGCTTCTGGGACTGGAGGAAAGGACCTGTAGCCCAGGGACTAACAGTCAGATGGGGTTGGATGTCAGAGGAAATATGCTGTCACTAGAAGGAGAGGTAAAAGATGCTGGATGACAAAACCAAAAAACATCTTCTGTAAGGTATAGATGATGCTTAATTGTTTATAAGCTCCTTCACTTATGCTACTCCATTTGCTTCTCACAAAAGCCCTAGGGGGGAGGGTGAAGGTCAAATACGATTACATTCCCATTTTACAAATGAGGGAGTCCAGACTCAGAGGTTATGAGCTGATCCCTTATAACCTCTCAGGGGGAGTGCTTTGATTCAGACCCAGTCTTCTGACTCGAATCCCATTCCCTTGGGCTGCAGCCGCATGTGGAAGAAACTGCTTTCTGAAACAAGGGTTCCGGCTTCAGCCCTCGTGTGTAGACCTTGTGCAGGGGCCTTGAGCAGAAGGCACTCCCTGGCTTTCCGGCAGCTCTGGCCAGGTTGGAGCACAGCGTCACAGAGGTCGCTGTACAAGCGGAGTGGCGGGAAACTTGCATAAGCACTTGGATGCTCTGCTCACCTTTCACTTGGTCTTTAAAGAACGAAACAGGGAGTTCCATGTGTGTTTGTTTTAATGCAGGGTGTTCCAATTAGTTGAGAAATAGAGACTAACCACAGTATCATTTTAAATATCTGAATTTCTCTCAAACAGCAATATTTTTTCGCATTAGCCACTCCCATGTAAATGCAAAATCTTCTTTGATAACAGATCAAAGCAGATCCCTCCCCCTAGCCTTCCTGTGGGCTGTGAAATGGCTGGGTTTGCACAAACCAGATTAGAGCCACACAGAGCTGCCCCTGGCATTACAAATGCCTCCTGGTGTCCGCACCCAGGAAACCTCCGCCGCCAGATCAGCACGAGCTTCCTCTCCACCGGCGCGCGGAGATTTGGGCCACCTTTGAGACCGAGGCCCCAAACTGGCTGCACAGCGCCCAGGTAGCACCACATCGCAAAGAAGGGGCTTGCTCTGGGGCCAGTGGGGCAGCCAGCATGTGTTCTTGAGGAGGGAGAGGAAGCATTGTGGTCTGCCCTCTGGAAGTTCTGCCTCCAGGTCAGACCCTGCAGGGCCCTACCACCCCACTGGGCAAGGAGGCCAAAGGTCAATTTTGCAATCCAGGAGGCGCTTCCTCTTCACATGTGTGGTTGGGTCACCGCACTCCTAGAACCCCCACCACCTGTCTTGGGCTGCTATACGCTACCATAGGCCGGGTGGTTTAAATAACCAATATTTACTGCTCACAGTTCTGGAAGCTGGGAAGTCCAAGATCAGCGTGCTGGCGGTTTCTGTTCTGGTGAGGCCCTCTTCCTGGTGTGCAGATGGCCTGCTTCTGGTGTTCTCACATGCTGGAGAACCACGAGAGAGCAAACTCTTCTTATCAGCGCCCTAATCCCATCGTGGGGGGCTCCACTTTCATGGCCTAATTACTTCCCAGAGGCTCCACCTCCTTCTACCATCATGTGGGGGTTAAGATTTCAACATATGAATTTGTTGAAACACAAACTTTCAGTCCATATCACCACCTGCTGTAGAGGAGGCCCTTGGTAAGACCTGGTCTCTCCTGGAGTCCTGGCCCAAGGTGACTGAGCTGTGCCTTTCTTCTCGTCCTTCACCCCGGGCCCCGGTAAAGCCTTTATGACAATCCGCACAGTAAGATGGTTTGTTCTCTTTTCTCCAGGGGCTTCATTTTCACAAAGTTAAGAAAATGCTGCTTCTATGGGCTGAATTTTGCCCTCTCCCAAAATTCATTTGTTGATGTCATAACCCTCCAGTACCATAGAATGTGACTGTGTTGGGAGATAGGGTCATTAAAGAGGTAATTAAGCTAAAATAAGGTCATTAGGGTTAGGTCTAATCCAATATGATGGTGTCCATATAAGAAGGAGAGATTAGACACATACGGAGACACCCTGTGAGGACTCAAGGAGAATATGCCCATCTACAAGCTAAGGAGAAGGGCTCAGAAGAAAGCAAACCTACTGACACCTTGATCTTGAACTCCTGGCCTCCAGGACTGTGAGACAATACACTTCTGTTGTTTAAGCCACCAGTCTGTGGCACTTTGTTGCAGCAGCCCTAGTAGACTAACACACCTTCTCTTCAGACCAGTTGCCAGTATGATTTCCTGCCTCTGTTCGCTAGCCCTCTTCTTAATAGCACTCCTGACAGTTTGCTCTCTTGATTCAGAGATGGCAGAGAGACCATACCCAGTGGGTGTGTGCATGAGTCCTCTCCCAAGAATAACTGTGGATTCATCCACACATGCTCTCTGTCTCCGGGCTTCTTCTAGGGCCAAGAAAAGGCCAAGGCTTACCAGGAGCTTCTGGCTGGGAAGCAGTCCATGGAGGGGAGCTGACAGGAGGAGAGGGCCCACATGTATGTGATACACTGTCTTGGTCCCCATCTTTACTATTCTAGCCACTGACTGCCAAATATTTACGCCTCCATTTCTTCTCAGCATTGGTGGCTTAATCCAGTGGGCCTTGCCTTCCCACATTTATTCCTAACTTCACTGGCACAACCCACAGGCTCGTGGAATGCCTGGATTGGCTCATGCTTCCCAGGGAGGGTTAGTGCCTTGTCTCATGCAGGCATGACAGGCTCATCATAGTCACGCGTCTGAGCAGTTGATGTACCATCTTGCGCTCAGCCCTCGATGGTATAGCTTGTGTTCTTGTTATATTATTTTAAATGAACATTGTGAAATCTTAGGAGAATAAGGATTAACCGCATCACTACTGGTCGTACAGTGCAGATTGCCTTTCCCCTCCAGAAGTCTCATAGCATCTAGTGTTTTAAGCCAGTCCATCTTTCCATCTGTACCCCAAAACAATCATATATGTATCTCCCGTCTCTACCAATCTTGCCTTTGTGGACAGGCTCTTGCTGGGACTACCTATGTCCTTCCCACTGTAACCAGCACAAATCCTGGCATGCATAGGGGCTCCATGAATATTTATAGAAGGAATAACATGCTCATAATTTAGATTGCAATTATTAGCAATTTAAGTTTCAAAGTATTTCTCCTTTTTCATCCTCACTGTACCTACCATTACAGTTAGGGAAACAGAGACACACGAAAGTGGAGAGGATATAGGGGAACCACTGTTTTGGTTTCCAAGCTTAGTTTTCCTTTCATATCCTTTGTGTCCAACACTCTTAAGACGAGTCTCTTTTGAAGTAATTAGCAAAGCATTCTATGTGGTGCCTAGACTGAAGTGGGCATTCAGTAAATATCTGTGAATGATATTTGGATGAATGAATGAATGAATGAATGAATATATTAATGGAATATATGAATAAAGAAACCCCAGAGTAAAGTACAGATATTCTTATGTAACATTCAGCCAACCAGTACCTCAAAGTTTCTTAAAACTTGTTCTCATCATTGGGCCTAACTGCCTTCGCTTAGAATAGAGCATGGCCATGTTTTCACCAGCTGCCCCACCTCAGAAGAAACCATAACCTCAGTGATTTGGCCCAGATCCAGCATGCCCCACAGTAACACAACTTCCTCCAAAGCCTCCTATTTGGCTTTAAAAATTCATAAGGATTGTGTATCCTACTCTATAACGTAGTTATGTTCATGTCTATGCTTATTTATTTGTTGTTGTTGTTAATCTTCACTCAAGGATATTTTTTGCATTGATTTTTAGAGAGAGTGGAAGGGAGGGGGAGAGACAGAGAAAGAGAGACATGAAGGTGAGAGAGACACATCAATTGGTTGCCTCCCGAACACACCCCAACCAGGCCAGGTTCTAGCCTGCAACTGAGGTACATGCACTTGACTGGAATTGAACCCGAGACCCTTCAGTCTGTGGGCCAATGCTCATCCACTGAGCCAAACCTGCTAAGGCATTCATGTCTATTTTTAATTACTCGTAGCTGAATTAAAATGGTGCTCTGTGGAGATTGCCCTCTATGGTGGCTTCCAATGCCTCTGGCACATCACTGTATGTTCAGGGGTCTAAGTGATTAACGAAGGCTTAGGCCAGGGCACATAGAAAATATTAGAACTCCTACTTCTATGTACCTCTCTCGTTACCCAGCCACTTGGCAAGAAGAGGGACAGAGAGCCAGCTGTAAAGTCTCTAATTCATGTCTGTCTTCCTCTTCCTTTAGGGCAGGGGTCCTCAAACTTTTTAAACAGGGGGCCAGTTCACTGTCCCTCAGACCGCTGGAGGGCCGGACTATAGTTTAAAAAAAACTATGAACAAATTCCTATGCACACTGCACATATCTTATTTTGAAGTAAAAAAACAAAACGGCAAAAACACCCGCATGTGGCCCGCGGGCCGTAGTTTGAGGACGCCTGCTTTAGGGTCTCGGAAGGGCATAGGGAGAGGAGGGTCTTTGACCTCATAAAAATATGGGAGAGAATTTTCTTCATTCTCCCACCACCTGCTGGGTTGCTGACTTAGGGAATTCCCATGGGACAGGGGTCCTCAAACTTTTTAAACAGGGGGCCAGTTCACTGTCCCTCAGACTGTTGGAGGGCTGGACTATAGTTTAAAAAAAAACAACACTATGAACAAATTCCTATGCACACTGCACATATCTTATTTTGAAGTAAAAAAACAAAACGGCAAAAACACCCGGCAGGCCGGATAAATGTCCTCGGCAGGCCGCATGTGGCCCGCGGGCCATAGTTTGAGGACGCCTGCCATGGGATTTACACACACACACACACACACACACACACACACACACTGAGCAGGAGCAGGGAGTCCAGGCACCTTCTGCAGCTCTCAGAAGTCAGTGTGTGTGGGAATCACCTGGGTTGGGCAGCTTGTTACAGACACAGGTTGGAAGGGCCACCCCAGGGTTGTGACCTGTGGTTCCAGGGAATTTGCATTTTGTATGGGCTCCTCAGGTGGTGCTGATGGGTGGCCTGTGTGCTGCTCCTCACTCAGAGGCCAGGCAGCCAGAGGGTGGTGATGGGGCAGCTGGGTGCAGAGCTGGGTGCAGAGCTGGGTGCTGGTGGGACAGGGGGAGAGAGAGAAGCTGTAGATCCAACAAGGAGGCTGGTGGCGAGCTAGGTGTGCTCAGTTTCGATGGAGGGCTCCAGGCAGGCCTCAAAGCAGGGGCAAGCCTGAAGCTGCTGGCCACCCACTTCTCAGCCAGCAACAGAGACCCCTGCACTCAGCCTCGGTGCAGAGAACCGGCCACGCAAATAAAAAAGAGCAAGGAATCAAGACACGTAAAAGCAGAAAGGAATACTTAACAAATGAATGGAGATGACCGTTATACTTAACAAGGGAAGGAATGGAGATGACCGTTATAGGTACTCTTTCAAAATGTGAATGTGGTGGGAACGTGGGAGAAGCCGTTTGCTGTGTTTTGTTTAAATTCTGGTGAGGAGGTGCCCTCCACACATGTGCCCGCTGACAGGAGATGTGGGTGGAGAAGGAGAGGCTGAAGGTGCCGGGGAGCTAACCAGGGGCGACCCGTGGGGGCAGCAGGCCCAGGGCCAGAGGCAGCCTGGTCTTCGACAAAGGGAGCAAGGGCTTTCCTGCCGCGAGGGGAGTCAGGAGGAAAGAGCCACACGCAGCCTGGAGCAGCTTTGTCTGGGGAGGAAAGTGGGGTCCTCATCCGAGGCTTCCATCTTCTCTGTCATTCTGGCCCACTCCTCCTGTATCCCTGGGGGAACCCCAGCAGGGTTGCCTCGCCTGGCTTCTGTCCCTCCCAGCCTACCCCCCTCCCCTCCCCTGGACCCTGAACGGTTTCAGCCTCCCTGTGCAGAGCCCTGCCGCTCGCCCCTCCCCTACGATCTGAGCAGCTCAGCTCATTGGCACCTCCTTTGTTTCTGCTTCCTGGTAAGATTTCCTTTGAAGAAAGGCTCTTTGTGGTTTTTTTTTTTTTTTTTAAATTTTTTTTGTTTTAAACCACAAATCTAGTACAACTACCTCATTTTTTCAGATAAGGAGGCCCAGAGAGTAAACTCTCACCTTTCTAGTTTCCAGTTTTGATTTGGGTGTTGGACATGTTCTTAAATTGGGTCATACCTGTTAGCCACGTTGCAAACTAGAATTGAAAGAATTACAGTGACACACATTTTCTTTGAAAGCTGAATTCAGGTCAGTGCCATTGGCGACGGCCAACAAGCAAGCAAACAAGCGCCGGAAACAAGGAGGCACGTGCGGTTTTAAACATTTCTTGAAACAATAGAAACCCCTTTTCTCATGGTTCTGGATGCTAGGTGTTTGGAACCAGGGTGTGAGCAGGCCACCCCACCTCCGACGGCTTCCAGAGAGAACCCTTGGCCGCTCTAGCTTCCTGGTGTTCCTTGGTCGGTGGCAGGGTAACTCCAGTCTCTGTATCCCCCTTCCCGTGGCCCGCTTCTCTGTGCCTGTGCCCACGTCCTCTCCTCTTCTGAGAAACTCGCCGTCATTGAACTTGTTGTGCTGTATCAGAGGCTTAATGATTCCAGAGACGATGCCTGTCCTCTTCTTACAAGGACACCGGTCCTAGTGGTTAGGATCCCGCCCTTACCGCCTCATTGAGGGTCATATCTGTGAACACAGTCACATGGGGATTGGGGCTGTAGCCTACACATTTTGGGGTTTAGTTGATAATAGCCCCTTAACCCCTGCCCTGAAGAGGCTTTGGGTAGAGGCGTATCCTCTCACACGTCTCATTCTGTGTCACCGGAATCAGGCCTGGTAAATTCTTGGTAACTTTCAACAGCCCAGCGGTGAGCTGGGAGCACACAACCCGCAGAGAGCAATTTCCTTCTGTTTTGCTCCTGGAGGTCTGAGAACCCAGCTGAAGGTCGGTAAAGGTGCTCTTGTCTAATATGACCCACGTGGGACCGCTCTGTCCTTTGGAGATTTAGGTTAAACTCGGCCCAAACTCTAATTCTATGGCCTCCCTATACTTTTTCACCTCATAATCTCCAGCTTCTCTCTGGCTCCTGGCTAAGTTCCTGGGGCTTCTTGGTCTCAGACTAGATACAGGAGCCCATCCCTTTACAGTCTCCACACACACACACCCAGACCCACGCAGTATTTCCCCAGGTCACTCCCTTCCCTGATGATTCCAAGTGGGCACAGAGGAGATCATATCAGTACGGAACCATCTTCTACACTCTCCTCCTGGGCCCTCTCAGAACCTCCCTGCCCCATCTTCCCAAAGCCCAGTCTCTCCTGCTTTATTTGGCACCTGAGAAGGGGGTTCAGTTCTGTGTGCAGCCGCTGCTGTGGTGGTGTGTCACGGGTCCCTCTTTTCAGGGCGACACACATCTCCCCCCTGAATGAGGCGTCGCCTCCTGGAGCTCTCACAGCTGGGTCTCACCTTACAGGACATCCTAGGCCCAGTGGCTTCTCCATGGGGTGGGGTACAAGGCACAGCCCCAGGCTTCAGGTTGAGACAACTCCCAGCTGCCATCCCAGCTCAACTTCCCCTGGGAATCGGCTGCTGCCTTTGCTGTAACTTCTCCCTCTGCTCAGTTGGTCTGTCCTTACTCCTCACAGGTGTGATCCTGACAGCATTCCCCCATCAACGTCCTGCAATCAAACCTCCATCTGAGAGGCCCTCTCTGGAAGACCAGACCCAACACCCAACACCCAGGCAGCCCCATCATGTGATCTGTGCTTCCCAGTCTCCCCAGAGTCTTGGCAAGTCAAAGTCTCTCCATGTGTTTGTTTTTTACCATTCTCCCCATTTTATTGACAGAGATACTAAGGCTCAGAAAGGAGGAGTCATGCAGGCCCAACCTCACCCATTCCACCAGTGGCTGAGCCATCTGGAAGGCATAGCACTGGATTAGGTGTAACTCCTAGTTTGGTTGGTTAGTTGACTTACCATGTGGCACTGTGGGTGCCTGATGGTAAAACTAAGCCTGATGGTCCTGGCTATAGGAGAAGAACAATCTCCCTCCCCCACACTCAGTCCCCGCTTAACCCCAAGCCCTTGTGCTTCCTTGCAGGCCTGCTGCATTGACAACCACTCTTCTCTTGTCTAACATCTCCACTCCCTCCCACTCGGAAAGCATTTGAGCTTCCCATTTGATGTGGTTCAGGTGTTCGCATTTGGCAGGAACTGACCCACTGGATGACTCAGAGATGCTCAGGTGGTCTCAGGAAATCCAGTAAAGCAAGAGCACCTGCGCTTAGGAAGGGCCGGCTCCCAGGGCCTTCAGAGTCACCTCTCACCACCCTCTTGGGAGGCAGTGGTGCATGTGGCTAAGTGAGGACTTGGGAGGCAGCCCATTTAGTTTATGTTCCAGCTACACTGGGAGTCGGCGTGGGCACAACTTCTTTGTGCCTTGGGTTCTTCATCTGTAAAATAAGGATAACCATAGCACCCATCTCATAGGATTGGTGTGAGAAATAAATGAGGTAAATCAATGTAAAGGACTTAGTACAGAGCTTGGCATATATTAAGCGCCACTGGTTAGTTAGTCTCTCTCACTTGTGGCTTCTCCACTTTCCTCCTTGTGTCTGTTCTCTCCTTCCCAGCCACTTCCCGTGGGTCCCCGTGACTTAGGTATGCACACGACCAGATAATAGCCACTCTCCTCTACTTGATTTTCAGCTCAAGGATCTGTTCTCAAAGGGCATCTTCCATCTGTGCCTCTTGATTTGGGACTCCTGTGAGAAGGAGTGTAATGTCCCGGTGATCTTTTTAAGCCTGATCAGGTGCCCACCTCAGTCAGTCATCTGACACTGGGATCGTGGAAGTAACCAGATTCCCTCTCCACTCAGCAGGCACATTGGGTAGGGGTAGACTCTCTGAGAAGGGAGTATAGGGAGGGCAGAAACCCCCAAATGTGCCCCCTGCATCATTCTGTGAAATAGCCACAATCCTTTGACTTCCTCTATCACTATGGTTCTTTCCCTTCCTAACATGTTCAAAGAGTAACATTTAAAAATTTTTTTAAAATATATATTTTTATTGATTTCAGAGAGGAAGGGAGAGGGAGAGAGAGGTAGAAACATCAATGATGAGAGAGAATCATTGATCGGCTGCCTTTTGGATGCCCCCTACTTGGGGTCAAGCCCCAACCCAGGCATGTGCCTTTAACTGGAATCGAACCTGGGACCCTTCAGTCTGCAGGCCGATGCTCTAGCCACTGAGCCAAACTGGCTAGGGCAAAAGAGTGTAATTTTTGATGGCTTTGCTTACTCTCCATCCCCTTAACCCCTTGCATCTGACTGCCCACTCTACCCACTCCCCTGAAAGCATTTCCTTGAAGGCCCTATTTGTCTCCTAGAAACAAAATCCACAGATGTCTGCTCAGTTATTTTCCTCCTGAACTCTCTGCATCACTGAGCCTCCAGGTCATCCCTCCTCTCTAAAATCTCCCCTCTTGTTCTCCAGGCTGCTTCCCATCCTTATGGGCCTCCTGCTTCACCCATCAGCTTAGACACTTCTGCTACTTCAATAGATACTTGGGTGTCTAATTTTATGTCTTAGCTTCTAGAAGTCAGAGACTGTGTCTTGTACAATTCCATAATCCACACAATGGGCGTGTAATTTACACTGTGAGTATTTTAGCTTTGGCTAGGTTATGCTGTTGTAACAACCTCAAAATCCCACTGCCTTAAAACAGCCAAGGTTTGTTTCTTGCTCATGTTGCTTGACTCCTACAGTCAGCTACAGCTCTGCTGCGCTCCCTCCAGCTCCAGTCTGCACGTCTCTTTCATTGTGGGATTCAGACAGAAGGAATAACTCTCATCTAAAATAAAAACTTGTGGATGAAGAAATGAGCACACAACCTTTTTGGACAGACTCTTCTACTTACAACCCATTGGCCAAAACTAGTCCATGGCCAAGCTTGACATCCTCAGGGTGGGGAACTAGAAAGATACCACAAGTCATACGGCAATGAGGTCCTTTTATAGGAAGGGGGTTGTGAACAATTGGGAAAAATGATACAGTATTCCACAAAGTGATCAGACTGTCCTGTTTAGGGACCCTTGACAGGGATAAGCTTAAGGGTATTGCATAGGAAGTGTGATGGCATCCGTATTTCTACACAACCAGGAATCAACCTTAAGTTATAACTCCAACCAGAATATAACGAACTCTCCCCAAAACAGGGCATAAAGCCCCGGTTCCTTTTAGTGCTGTGAATGGTGACCCATCTCCACACGAGAGCACACCACCACCGGCATGTGCAGGTGGAGGGACAGGAAGCTGCAAACCCCAGGGCCAGACTTTGCAGAGCTTGATGGAGAAAAACAAAGTATTTTGTAGGAAACAATGGACACTTAGTGTTTAATGCGTAAGTTTTACGCAAGGGCCCGCGCAAAGACTGGGACTTGTCACCCAGTATCTGAGGCTAGAGGCAGCAGATGACGCTGGGCAAGAACAACATGGGAAACCCAGGGCTGACCTTGATCAGGCTTCAGTGAGACCTGAAGCTAAGAGTTCCTGCCCCTTCCCTAACGAAAGGGACCTAGAGACAAGCCTTGAGGTTCTTTGTTGTTAAGCACAAAAAAATAAAATTTATCTGGTTCTCAGCACAGAGCGTTAGGTTAGTTTCCACAAGCACTTGGAGTTGGCGGCATCACAGACATCTTGAGGAATCATTATGTATCTGGACTGAGCGGGATCCACCTTCCTAGTAGAGTCCTGGTTTCCAGAATGGCCAAAACAAGGTGAACAGCCATCCCATCCCAAATTTAGTGTCACTGGGTTTGTTTCTATCCTGTTCTCAATGGAGGAGATTCGTTCTTCTGGGAACACACTGAACCTGATTCCTGGGAAGGAGGAAGCGGCCGTGAGTGGGACTGAAACTAGTGAATGAATGCAGTCACTCCACCAGGGACAGGGACTAATTGTTAGAGGGCACGGTGTAAGAACCCAGAGGTTAGTGACTCCCTTTAGCCGCTCGGGCTTATTCTGGGTGATCCTGGAGACAAAACTCAAACTCTGAACTATATACAACTGGAAACCCATTTGCACCAACCACCATGCTTTCCCGTCCCGCTGAAGAATTTTCAGAGGCTCAGGGAGAGTTCATGTTGCACAGCACAGTGTTTTTCTTGTAAACCTCGTCACAAGAAAGAAATCTTTTTTAGAGAAATCTCTTCTCCTAAAATCGCCTTCTGATCCCCCTGCCTCTTTCTTCATCTTTCCCTCCACAACACTCAGTACCCCCTTTTCCAAGGAAGCCCCCTCCTGCCCTGCCGCATGGCTAGGGAGGGTCCCTTCTACCCCACAAAGGGGTGACTGCAGCATCTTCCCCTCACATACAGCCTCCTCCCTCCAGAAACGTCATGGAACAGCCGCCCAGAAGAGATGTTTTCCATGTCATTATGAACGGTGCAAGTACGTTTTTTGCGTGTGAGATTGTACAGGGTTATATGTACATCCACTTACTAACCTGGAGAACTGTACTGAGTTTCTCAAACCTCATCTTACGTATGTACACGAGAGGCTGAGGAAACGGACGGTTTGGCTTAGTGGCTAAGCTTCCCGGGCTCCTCTGGTGGGGCTGCCGCTTCTACATGGCTGACAAGAACAGATTACCTTTAAGTTCTGGACTCCAGGTCTATGACATGGGGAAATGCTAGTACCAGTCCCACAGAATGGGGAGCGGTATGTCCTTTAACTCTCTCAACGTGTACAGTGCTTAGCATTGTTCCTGGTATGTGATACTTGACCCAAAAATATTAGTAATTACTTTTATCTTAGCAATACTTATACCAGCAAAGAGAATATGTTCCAATCACATATTTTGTTAAAAGCTTGTGTAGTGATTTGAAATGTGTCTGCACATTTTTGCCACTTCGTTGAGAGAGAGAGAGAGTCAAATTCCCCTCTTATGTGCGGGCTTTAGGGCCATGCTTCTAAGCAAACAAATTGGGCAAAAGCAAGGCCGTGTGACTTCCGAGGGCAGGTTGGAAAAGGCAATACAGCCTGCACCTGGCTCTTGCTCTCGCCTCCTGGGGCACTTGCTCTTGGAACCCAGGCGGGTGCTGTGAGGAAGCCCAGACCCCGTGGAGAAGACGTGCGTGAGAGTTCTGGTCAACAGCGCCAGCTGCCGTCTTCCAGGCACATGAGTCTGAATACCTTGACTTCATTCAGACGATGTGTTGCGTTGTTCTGCAAAATGCCTGCCTGTGTACATTCACATGTACCTTCAGGATCACCCTGTGAGGCAGGTGGGGAAACATCAGTGCCCCTGGGAACAGATGAGAAACCTTAAGGTTTAGAAAAGTTAGGGCACTGGTCCAAGGTCCCACAGGAACAGCAGAGCTAAGACTGGGACCCAGTTCTGCTCGTTTCCCACAATACCGTGCCCACGCCTTTTACATGGGTACCAAGGACAGATTACCTTTAAGTTTTGGGAACCTGTCAAGAAGGTTCCAGAACTCTCCGGAGGCTGGAAGTGTACCAAGTGCAGGCACATATGCACAATTCGAGCGCCTGACCCAGGCCTGTGAGCAGGCGGGCCCACCGTGGAGCTGGCGTGCTCGCTTACTGCTACCAAGCGTGGCGTGGGCAGTGCCGGGCACACTGGGTGGGCACCTGTCCTGAACAGATGACAGAACCTGGTCGGGTCCCTGTCTCGCATTCAGAGATGTATCTGGCAGACAGTCTGAGCTTATAGAAAGATCACGTTATTCACACACCCTAATATAAAGCCTACATTCCACGTTCGCCGTCAGCTTTTTAGGAACGTTTTCCTCATTTTCTTGTCTCCTTTACAATTTAATTAGAATTGATCAGATTGAATAAGGAAACCGGGTCTCTCCTCAAGGAGCTCCCTTTGATGGTTTGGCTCCATCACCGCCTTTGCTCATGGGAGACACCCGTTATGACCTCCCAGGATTTCATCACTTGGAGTGATTCTAAAGTCGGATGCACATACTGCAGGCAAAATGCAAGATAATCCACTGGGGTGAGAGAGAGAAATGGAAAAACCTCCATTTCTGTTCCATTCATCTCAGTCTTTCCTAATTTCTTTTGTGTGTTTGATAACACATATTAATTCAGTGGTATACATCCTAGCACAAGCAAATATACATGCATTTGTCTGTAGAGAGTAGGTCCTCAGTTTCATTTTTATTTTACTGATAGGAATTGTTAGTCAAGTTTGAAAACCAAAGCTACTCCTGAGGCAGGATGGACACCCCTTCTTTGTTTGGTTCTCTATGCAGGAAGCTGCGCTCCTCGTGAGGCAGTCGCTGCGGCCTGATCTCCTTGGCTGACCCAGTTGCCTTACGAGGCACAAGGCTCACACTTTGCCCTCCTTCCTGGATGCCTCACCTGCTCCACAAGCCGAGAGTAAGGGGGAGGAAAGTGTCTCTTCGTCTTTGCCGACTCGGGCTGGGCAGATGGCTTGTCCACAGAGAGCCAGTCCGTTTCTTCATCCTGCCTCTCGCACGCCTCCTTTTCCAGCTTCTGTGAATGTTTGCTTCCAGTTCTTTGCCAAATTCATCAGAACAGTCAGAATCAGCCTGAAATCATAAGCGCCTGAACCTCCAGGCCTGTTCTGAAATTTAAAAGGACCTACCATTTTGAGATAACTCCTCTTTGATTGGAAAAGGGGGACAGAACCTGTAAAAGGTCACAGATGATTTCCAAAGGCTGACGCCCCTGACCACGACAGCTGTGAAAGATTACCTTGGCAGCGAAAGCCATGTCCTGGGGGACAGAGTCACAGTCCAGGGACCAACGCTTCAGGCGACCAGTTGTCCTGGCCCCCAGTGCACGCAGTGTGCAGCAGCTGAGCAGACAGGACATCTTGAGGCCCTGGGAGCTAAGTGTTTAGTTAAACCATTTATCTGCATCCGTGTTTGACAAATTCTGCCCCCTCCCCCAACACTTAGCAAGATGTGCCTAAGGTTTCACAGTCTGAATATTCTAAGTATGATACTTATATATGAACTTCCAATTGAGAAATCAATAATAATCCTTAATAGCACTTATAAATACTACTAGAGGCCCAGCTCGAGATTGAAATCTCACTTGAGGAGGTGCCCCACCTCCCGCCGTGCGAGGAGGCACCCCGCGGGCTGCTGTGGGAGTCAGGCCGGACTGCTGCAGCGGCTCGGCCAGCCCCAGGCTTCCCCCCGCCCCCCGCCCCCCTGCCTGTGTCCGCTCTGGGCTGCTGGAGCTGCCACACCGGCTTGGGCAGGCCCCCGTCTCTGTCGCCATCTCCGCTCTGGGCCTCACCTGCGCATGCAACCTCCTCCTGTCCGGTCGTCCTGTTATGGTGTCCTGGCCTAATTTGCATATTACTTCTTTATATATTAAGATGACTGTGGGTTATGCATTCTTTCCCCTTCTAAAAGCATGGCTCAGGGCACCATCTCTTTTCATGGCCATGGTTGTCTTCTGAGCACAGCGAATCCTGGGAGAGTATGAGCACTCCCGCTCTTTCCCCCTCCCCCCGCGCCCACACTCTCAAACCTCTGGGAGCTTCCTGACTTACGCTTGGTTCAAAACCTTGCTCCTCTCAAGAGCACCTGCGTTTAAATCAGGAAAGAGAAATAAATGGTTAAACGTGAATAGTAGGATCCTCTTAAGTGACCACCCCACAGAAGACTGGCTCTTTCTTTAAGATACGTGAGGGCTACACCATTCCCATCTACGGATGAAGGAAGTCAGTGTGGCTCAGCCTCTATTAACAGTAATCCTATCTAATAAAAGAGTAATATGCAAATTAACCATCACTCCGACACAAAGATGGCGGTGCCCAGTCCTCTCAGCCCTGCTGAAGTCCTCCAGTCCTGGTGGTGGCCTCTGAGAGCAGGGCCTGCTTGGCCATCGCTGCGACGACCTGGAAGTGGCCAAGTGGGCCCTGCAGACAGCAGAGAACCATGGGAAGCGGGCCTAAGTCGTCAGTAGGACATCCCTTGAGGGGTCCCGGATTGGAGAGGGTGCAGGTAGGGCTGAGGCCCCCCCCCCCCACTCCCCCGTGCATGAATTTTATGCACTGGGCCTCTAGTAATGATAATAACAGCTAGACCTGCATAGTGCTTACTGTATGCCTGCTGCTCACATAGATTCATATATTTAATCCTCAAGCCAGTTTATGAGGTAGGTTCTATTGTCCCCATTTTTCAGATACTGAAACAAAGGCTGGGAGGTGGTAATTTGCCTGAAGGCACACGGCTCCTGAATGCCTGGATTCACACCTTGGAGGCGGCCCCAGGGTCTCGTAAGTGATCACGAGTCAGTCTGCACCAAGAACTGGGCTGGTGTGCTCAGTGGTTGATCATGGACCTATGAACCAGGAGGTGACAGTTTGATTCCTGGTCAGAGCACATGACCGGGTTTCAGGCTCCATCCCCAGGGGGCGGCGGGGGGTGGGGAGTGGGGGTGGGGGAGGGGCAGGACATGCAGGAGGCAGCCCACTAGTGATTTTTCTCTCATAATTGGTTTCTATCTCTCCCTTCCTCTCTGAAATCAATAGCAATATTTTTTTTTTTTTAGAAAGAACAAGGACCCCAAATTTCACTTTCTTAAGTCAAATACACTTTCCCTGTACTAAACTGTGCATTCCCTGATTGGACTGATTTTGTTTAAAATTTTCACATCTTGAGCTACTTATTTGAAGAGCCCTTTCCAATTTCACTCTGAGGATGAAGGTTAGAAGCTCTGTTTCTGCTCTGGTCACCGCAGCCATGCACTTCGCTTCCTGGAGAAATTATTTTGCAGACCAGTTTCCTGGGAAATCACTTTGCTGGTCTAGTTCTGCCCGTGGCATCGTGGACGGTGGAGTTCACCTAAGAAACACCCTGGGCGGTCCATCCAGAATCTTCGAGCTGGGAGGGAGAAGCAGACACCTCCGTGGTGCAGTTTGCTCTGTCAGAACTGCCCTGGACAGGCCAACCACTCTCCTCCCTTCAGGGCTTCCTGGGGAGACACAGCACCTCAGACACAAGCCCTCCTTATGTGCGACACTTTCACTGGCAGGAAGTTCCCTGTTCTAATCTGAATCTTTCATACCAGGCACCCAGAGCTGCATGATCTCATCCGATCTTTAATCAATCCCACAAGGAAAGTGCTATTATTATCCTCTTTTGTAGATGAAACGAAACATAGATAGGCTGAGTAACTTGCCCAAAGTCAAGCAACTAGTTAGTGGCACAGCCTAGATTTGAATGCAGACAATCTCCCTCCAATTTGTAAACTTTATGATGGACCGTCTCCCTGTCCAGGGTCCATTTCCTGTGCAGAGGGCTCGTGCCGGAGGGAAGGCCTATTTGCTGGTCTCTGGAGCGTAGAATTGGATGCCTGTTATTGCATTGCCTCTGCTTTTTTTTTTTTTTCTTTTAAAACCGATAATTAGCTTTGAAAAACCCTCAAGTTCAATGTTCACTGAACGTAGGAGGTGACTAATTGTGGCTGGGAATACTTTGAAGGGCATAGAACGGATGATGAAAGGCCACTGTGGCCGCCCCTGCTGTGGGGCAGAGGTCCATGAAGCCAGATGGCCTTGTCCTGGGCTCTGACTCCCTGTGTTCCCTTTTCCTGTGCTTTCATAACCTTTGGTGCTCACCTGGTACCCCCGGCATGGAGCGTGCTCCTCTGCAGCTTCCTGCTTCCCGTGGATGTGTGCGGGCTGAAGGATCACTCCAGAGGTGTGACCTGGCCCTCATTTACCTGTGCATGCTGGCTTGCAGGCCTTGCTTTCTAACACTTGCACAGGAGGCTTTGGGATTTTAAACTTTCCCATCCTCTGATCATCAAAGTGGAAACACTCCTGCTAGGCCAACAGCACACTCACTTGTGTAAAAAAATAAAATAAAATAGGGAATTCATGTGGTTGGCCAAAAACGTAAGTGTACTGATGAGCATTTCTTCGTGGCTACTGAAGTGAACTTGCACATGTACATTTACACCCCCTTCCCCCCTCAAGACTGGGGTGGAACTTGCTCAACAAATGTAGTAAGAAGAAGTAGAGTGGCCCCCATATTTTATGTTGGTTTCTGAAGACGTACATGCTAATTAAAAATGCTGCACTTGACATGAGGTCTGTGCTCATCGGTGTTGTCCCCCTGCAAATGCCTCTTCTTCACACTACAGTCAGAATGATCTTTTAAAAGAACAAACCTGATTATATTCCCCCCAAACCCCACAATAGTTCCCCATTACTGTGATGCTCCAGGGCAAGGTCTTGATAAAACTTGCCTAGGTCCCTCCCCGACTTTGCCTTTCACTCTATTTCTCTTCATAATTCCCTTTTGCACTCTATTCTTCTCCCATACTCCTCAGCTCCAAGCCTTACACGCCTGTTCTCTCTGCCCCTAACTTGCTCTCGTTTACCCTCCTCCAGGCCACACACGTCTCCTGTGCCCGACTAAGCTTATTCATCTTCCTTGATCCTCACGGAAGCCCCATCCCCATTACATGGGGCCAGGGGCTTGCGATGGGCTTCCCTATCCCAGCCCTACCACCTTTTGTTGTACTTACACGTCAACTGGCCATCTCCTTGGGCAGCTGTTGTGAGGGCAAAGAAGGGGTCTGTCTTATTCACTATTGCATCCCCCTCGCCACACAGGTTGTGGCATAGAGTAGGTGTCCATAAATATTTATTGAATGAATATATTTATCCATGATATCTCCAAGGTCTACCGAACTGCTTCTATCAGAACTTGTAAGAGGATCACACAAAAACTACCGATTCCTGAACCAGGCTGCTGTAGAGAGCTGTTAAAATACACACAGAACAGGGCCTCCTTTGCCAACGTCCTCATCTGGACCCAGGGAGGCAGCTACACTAGCCCCGGGCAGCCCTCCACTGCCGGAAGCCCCTTGTATTACCCAAAATGGACCCTCCGTCTTCTCTGGTGACTCTCCTAAGCCTTACCTGGGAGTTCTCCAAACATGATTGTTCTGGGTTCTAGGATCAAAGTGTCAAATGTGTTCAACATAAAACCAAAGCTCATGTATTCCCTTCCTCAACCACGGATTGAGAAGCTCACCCTTGGCATGGATTCTGTTTTGGATTTTGATCTAGGAATCCGTTTCCTGTTGATTACAGCATGCAAAACATGGCGTTACTTCACACAGACATATGTTCCCTAACTGATTCCGTTAAGGCAGTGGTTTTCAAATCTCACTCTGTCCCCCGCCCCCAGGTCCCCCTCCAGGAGACATCTGGCAATGTGTGGGGTCGTTTCTGATTGTCACAATTTGGAAGGGAAGCTACTGGCATCTGGTGGGCAGAGACCAGGGAGGCTGCCGAACATCCTACAGTGCACAGGGCAGCCCCCGCAGCAAAGCGTGATCTCACGCAAATGTTAACGGCGCCAAGGCTGACACGCCCTGGGCTGAGATGACACTCCTGCACAGGAGAACTAGGCCCTGACTACCTGTGTGGTGCTTTCTCAGACGTATGAAATAAAATAGAAAAGAATAAGTTAAAAGCAATAAGGTGGCTGTGGTTTTTCCCCTGCCTATGATTTAGAAATTAAGATGCACAGCCTGTCTCTAAAGTAGAACAATTCCGTTTGGGGAGGTTTCCTAGGTAGAGCCCAGACCTGGATCGATGAATCAGATCACCTATGGAAATCTCCGAACACAAGGCATTTAGCACGGAACTGAAAGGACCCTTGAGTGTGAAAAGGAGTTTTGGTGAATTCAAAACCATATTTGTTTTTCACAATGAAAACGTTGATGTCACTTATTTTTCCTGGGACTATAACCATTTGGATAAAGATATTCATTTGAAATGCAGGTGAAATGTAAATTGCTAGTTTTCTACACAGACAATCAGTGTATTTATACTTAATCCATAAAGGCATGATGTTACAAAACACATTTGTATATTGTGAAGCCATCTGGCATCAAATTTTCCGATTTATAGACAACTTTGTATTTACATAACAAATCAGTAAATCAACCATTATTTTCCCAGTTTATAAAAGGTCACTGAAGTACACACACAGTGTGTATAAAAGCAGGTAAGGCTGATAATACATATTTACAGTAGATACAAATTAATCTTTCATATTTAAGGAAATGCTTTTCGTATATTTTTTCTTCATCAGACTCCCTGCTCTTAGCAGGATATCCCATGCTGGAATTGTTTATTGCTTTTTGGCTCACTGATTTAATAATCACTAGGGGTTTTTTACACACATGAATTACTAATGTTCTTATCTCTTTGGCTAATGCAAATGTGATAGAGTGAATGAAAGAAAAAGATAAACTAATTAAATATTACAGTTCTTAATATCAGGTTGATATTAATTTGGTCACAGTCCCCACATCAATAAAGTATTGCATAACTCATTTTATACATGACAGTGACATGTCTTGAGTCTTGTGTTACACTATTTGGGCATAAATGGGCAATGTAATCAAGATTTCAGATTTTCTTTTCACAAAGAGCAATGTCATCAGCATCTTAAGCATCTTAGATTTTAAAATCTCCACGCAGAACGGCCTGTGACTTACACAGGAACGTTGCACACTGCACTGACGGTTACCAAAGCTAACTACAAGGTGTTATCACACTCTGAAATGAAAAAGGAAATCGCCTCATGGGATAAGTCAGTTGAGAATCTTCATAAAACTTAACAGAAAACAAAATAACTGCCCTCTGCTCCTCCCACAATTCTGCTGTATGTTCAAAACAGAGGGTTGTGATTACTTAAAAAAACAGACACAGCAAATAACTCAAAGTCAGGGTCTAATTAAAAGACTAAAAGTGGCCCATGATATCAAAAGGGATGAATATTCTTCTCAAAGCATTGATATTCACAGAATTGAAATGTTCCTTTAAATAAATAAAAACCCTGATTGCTTTTAATGCCGCAAACAAGACAAATCAAACAAGAGCTGCTTTGTTAATTTTCACTCATTGGAAATAATCTTTGGAAGCTACAGAAAGGTGTAGTTTATTCTCCTTGTGCTTCCTAAGACTACGAGGGGAACAGAATAAAAATTAGATTGCCTTTTCCAAGGGGAGCTATTAAGTTCTTAAAAGGAGCAAAAAAAATTTCATTCTATTTCTATTCTCAGATATATTAGGGGGAAAAGTTTATTTTATGGAATAAAAAAATGTACTAAGGTAGAAGGGCTAGCCTTCATTTTTAAAAAATGAATTGGCTTTAATACAAAGAGAAAGAAATGGCTCTATGGGCAAAATTTAAGCATGGTGACCAATTTTTTAATTGTAAAGTAGGTGCAACATTTAAAAAAATGTTACAGCACTGCATGACCTGTCATGCCAACAATATTTACATCAACTGCGTACATGAAATCATATAACTGTAAAAGAGAAAGGGAAAAAAAAACCCGGGTAGACTGAAACAGCGACACCTAGCACCCACATCAAAGCTGTGAGCAGCCAATGAAATCATGGGCACAAACATACTTTACATGGTCTACTGATGTAAAGTATACATGGGTGGGGGAAGCACAAACCCAGTTAGTTTAAAATATCAAAAAGAAGGCTTGGTTGACACAAACTCAGTCTGAAGACAAGAAAGCAAAGGCTGAAAAAACTTGTCCATATCAACACACACACACACACACACACACACATACACACACACACACACGCGCACACATACACACACACATACACACACACACACACATACACACACACATACACGCACACACACACACACACACACACACACACACACACACGCTAACCCAGACAGACATAGGCACCTATCTGTGAATAAAATCAATCATGTAAACAAAACAGTAGAAAAGCAGGTTGGTGCACAAAATATGGACAACATTAATGGTTGAAACACACTGAACACATCAACTAATTACAAAAATGTGCCAACTCAACTACACAAAAGATGACTTCAGGACTGGGGAAAGACAAAACGAACCCACCCCAGAAGGAAGGGCCCCTCCCTCCAGGCCATGGAGCCCAGTGTGGCCAGTTGCATTCCATCAGGCTTGGGGGCAGGGCTGAGGGTGGGAGTGGAAAGGACACAGAGACACAGGAGACCTGGGGGAAGAAGTGAGAGCTGCTGATACTACAGAACAGCCCAGGGGGAGTGTTCTGTGCTGTGGCCCCAAGAAACCAGTTGGAGGAATGACCTTGGTCTCTTTTTTCCTGAGTTACTGGAACTCTGCTACATCATGGGACTGGGGAGTTTGGGGGATGGATGAGAGAGGAGGGGTAAGGAGGTGGTGGGCATTTGGGGGTCAGAGTGAGCTATTGGAGGGCCTCCTAGCAGCCCGATCACTAAGCTGCTGAATGAGCCCTGGGCTAGGGGGACAAGGCAGCGCTCCCTAGGGGAGTAAGAATTTGGGGGTGGGGCTGGTCGTAGGAAAAATAAAGGAATAATGGACTTCTTTTGACAATACATCAACAGAAGCCTGGCTGGAGGCCTGAAAATTTGTTCAATTGCTTGGGAGATAGGGTTATACCACCACCACAAAAACTGTGGGGGGAAAAAAAAAAGACAGAAAATTATGTTGTGCTACATTTCTTATTAATTACCTTGTACTTTACAATGGCTCACAGTTTTAGGCTTGTATACTTGTAATGCAGTATTTTCTTTCTACATTTGTTTCAAATTTGTTTCTTATTTAATATAATATAAATAATTTGGTTAATAGATTTAACCTGCACATTTCAGCCACATTAATATATATATATATATAAGAATCTGTTAATGGTATAAATAATTCTTTAAATAAAATAAATCTGATATGTTACATAATACTGATAAAAAATTACCATTGCTAATAATTTTGAAAGCCACCTTAGCTTGCGGATTAAGTAATACTGATAAATGGATGGATATATGAAACTTGCTTTGATGATTCATATTTCTTTTTGCCCCCAAAGGAAAACTGAAATATAACCAACTTTCCCTCTGATGATGATTTCAAAGTGGGCCTTTAGCCTCCATGTACAGGAACAGAAGAAAGTTTTACCTTGTCAGGTATTGTTTGCAAAGAAACTTCGCTCTGAGCCTCACGGTGGTGCAGCATAAGCAATCTAGTTCCATCGGTGGCTATCAAACGTTACCTACAGAAATGACTGAGTAAAATATTCCCTCTAAGATTTTTTTTTATATAAAATCTATTCTACTTTAAAACTTAGGTAAAAAAAATATGCAACAAATGGTTGCAGTTTCTGAATTCTTAATTTAGACCTGTGAGCCCTCAACCCTTTAGAAATCCGCAAGGTTTCAATTTCCTGGACACCCGAGGTCAAGTCCAGTGCTTCCAGGCCAGGTGCATCCAAACAGACAATATAAATGGACACTCAGTGGTGTGCAGTGTATGTCGTAATTCAGGGAATACACATCATCCTGCCTTTTCTCTGCTGTTCAATACAAAAACAGCATCTTTTACATTATCATAGAAAAGCATTTAGGTTGTATTTTTATTTATCACTTTACACTGGTAGTCTCTGGTAGGTGTACTCCATAGAAACCAAAGAATTTTGTACACTATTTCTTTGTACAATAAAAGATAAAGTGTGCATTAAGTACGCTTGTACATGACAATATTGTACAATATTTACATTTCTGATATCACCATGAAATTCTGTATTTTCTATATACAACATTGAAAATTCTTCAGAAACATTTGGACTATTTCTTATCATCACAATTTTAGTGTTATAGAAAAAAAAAGTTTCTCAGTCATCTCTTGACCATTTATCACACTCATCACTCAGGGATTTTGATTGGTTTTTCCAGCATTCATTATCCTTCCTGATCAAAAAAAAAAAAAAAAATACCGTATCACTGTTTCTTTTAGCACCCTGTGGTGGTGGTAGCTCTCTGCCATAGTATAAATATTGATATAACAGTGGCTATATCAATACCTATATACAGATATATCTGTGCACGTTCCTTTCATAAACACTGTGCGTGGTGGAGTAGTCCCTGTTATCTGGAGATCTTCCTCCTCTTGGGTTTGGGGGGTCTCATTTGTCTGTCTCCATGTGGGATTTGGTGAACCTGGAAAAAAAGAGGTGGGAAAACAACAGCAGAGGTTGAAATCATAAATACCATCTGATTTCTGACAAAGAAACGTAGGAAACAGACTCGGGCTTTCATTTTTAATCACTGCCATCGTAGGGTGTTTAACCTTTTGCACTCAGATGTCGAGTGTGACTCGACACGGTTAGCATCGGTAGCAGCTCTTTTTATACTCTTTGAATGTATCAATAATTTGAAATATAAAAAAATCCAAATAAATACGTTTGTATGAAAAGAAACTCCAGTTTTTTATTCTACTGCCGTGCTTTGTAAAATCTGGGGTATTTAAAAAATTAAATCCCGAGTAGAATAAAGGAATCGAGAAAAAAGCAAGCGAGTGCAAAGGGTTAAAATGCTTACCAAGACCCTAGATCTCAATGTGCCCCCGGTCACTACAGAATCTGAGGAGTCCTGGGAACCTAGAAGCAGAGCAGCGCTCTGTGGACCCCACAGCAGCGGAACGTAAAGGAGGAACGGGGGAAATCCAAGCGCGGGAAAGGCGATGCGCAGTTGCCACGGCTGCCGTACGTTTCAGATGAAAACAAGGCCTTTCCCGTCAGAGAGCCCTAGGTCATCAATGCCACCAGGATCTGGAAAGTGGGTGAATGCACACCAACCGTGTTTTCTTCTTCACTCACGACCCTACTTATTTTACAACTACTAAGAAGGGTAAAAAAAATTGTAAGAACCTTGGCCCAAGAAGTTTATTTATAAGAAGAGTCAGGATGGAAAATAGAACACCACTACCATCTGTTGGCAGATTTGAGCTTGTGTAGTCTGGGAAGAGCAATTAATACAAGTCGTCTTTATAAACAAACACAGAAACTAGCAGGATTCAGGGCTGTGTATCAGATTGATCAGGGGTGAATCAAACCAGGAGCATGATTGCCAGGTATCAGAAAGCAGATGGTGTGGTTTTGAGGGGGCAGAGGACAGGTGTTAGAAGGGTGATCAGGCGCCCCATGTTGTATTGTGGCTACTGATGAGAGAAGGTAAGGTCAAGATGCAGGAAAGGTAGGATGGACCCAAGGCAGCGGCGTAGCAAATGATTAACAACCAGCTAGCTCCCTGTGCAGGGACACAAATACATGGTAGCACATGCCAATTGCCGCAGTGTAAATACTTCCACCATGGTCAATTTCAAGCTACCAATGTGATGTCACAGAACTAAGAGTTAGAAAGAGATGTACACAATCAGCTCGTGCGATTCACAAGTTAGGTCTATTGTATATTTTAAAAAATAACATTTAGATAATAGCAAAGGTCAATGCTATTCAGGGTCAAATGCAGAAGACTTCTTAAAAAATAGTATTTAAATTTTAAAAATAGCATTTATGCATTTTTTCAAAATGCCTCTTCCTCTTAACCCTTTCCTATACATTAAAAAAAAATCATAGCCTCTGATAAGGAGTTATAACTGAAATCTTTTTATAATCGAGGAAAACCATTATTCAAGAATGTAAACTAGTAGTAACCCATGAAAAGGTATTTTGTTTAGCCATATGATGTTTTACTATTCTAAAAATAGTTGTCAACACTAAAAAGAGAGAAAGACGAAGAGGGAGAGGGAGGGGGAGAGAGAGAGAGAGAGAGAGAGAGATTTTATTTCTAGACTTCTAGCATCTCACAAAAGTAAGGAGCCCCTCTTGCAGGGGGCTCACGCTCCAGTTGCCACAGTCCCCGTGACCCACAACCGTCCCCTGGCCCCAGAGGCCAATGTCCTGAGGCAGGCACTAGTGAGTTGCTTGCTAAACCCATTTTCTCTTCTTCCTGAGCAGCCACCTTGTATAAGGCCACATGAGCCCCAGCTGTGTATACAGCGTCAGCCTGCGGACTGAAGGGTCCCAGGTTCAATTCCAGTCAAGGGCACCTGCCTGGGTTGCGGGCTCGATCCCCAGTGGGGGGCATGCAGGAGGCAGCTGATCAATGATTATCTCTCATTACTGATGTTTCTATCTCTCTCTCTTCTCTCTCTTCCTCTCTGAAATCAATAGAAATACGTGTTTTTTTTTTTGTTGTTTTTTTTTTAAAAAGGGCCACGTGATTGGGTCAGGCCCGGAGAGTCAGCAGGGGTGTTATCGGCCAGGCCTGGTCCATAAAACCTACCCTGGTGGTGCTCCGTGTGCACGCTCTTCTCTAGGCTGCTGGGCTCGACGCAAAGGTTATAAGGGAGCAACCTGAGGCTCTAAGGAACAGTGGGTGCTAAAGAACCTGTGCCCCTGAAAAACTGCGTGGAGTAAGACCTTCCCCATCGGAACCGGACGGGCGTGAGCAGTTACTGTGCGGAGCCTCTAAGATGGGCGGTGGCCGGCAGCCTGGTCTCACCAGCGCATCTGGGTCGGCACGTCTCAGTCCACGCAAATTGCTGTTTTCCTCACACGTGACTCACCTTACCTATGGGTATTATTTGCTTGGTCCTAGAAGGCATTTGAGTATATAACCCTAGTTCCAGACTTTTCTGTCATTCTGTCAGGAAAATTAACATCGCAGGGCCTCGGTGTGCCCATCTGTGAAATGATGGGTTGGATCACAGAGTCTCTAAAGCCCACACCGATCCCAGCATTCTGTGAGTCTATAACATACACCTGTCACACAATAGCCATTGGATGGCTCTCAGATAACCGTGTTAGCACAAAGTGTCAAGAAAAAGGAAAAGGAAAAGAAATAACTTTTCAGAGCTGAATAGCTTTAGACACGTCACATATTTAAAACGATTACCAAAATTATACTTTGAGGTTTACATTAGTGAATTACAGGATAAGGATTAAATTGCTTACTCCAACACTGTGATATGCACTGTTCAATAAAGGAAAGAAAAAGTGGATACTACTTCTCTAAAACCAGAGGTTATAGTGTTAATTAGCTTAACAACAGAGTTTTGTGCCAAATATTTTATTTTTAGCTAACAGTGTAAAGGACATGAGAGGTCTGTGAACTGTTGATCTTGACCCTGTTGTTCAATTTCACTTTTTTGTTCTATGGACAAAATTTGCATCAGTGAATATTTAGGCAACATTAATGGCCACGGCTATTCAGAGTCCAATGCAGAAAGCTGTGGTTTGAATTCAATATTTTGTTGCTCATATTTTAAAAAAATGCTATATGCGGGGGTGGGGGTGGGGGAAGTTACCTATACAGAATAAGACATAGCTAGTACTGGTAGGTTATTTTTCCTTAAATTACTTTTGGATCTTTTCTGATATCAGTCTTCTTTAGAGCCTAGTAATTTAGTATTGCTACATGAGTTGCTTGACAATATTTTAGAGACTACAGCAAAAAAGTGTAATACAATTTATTTTCAAAGAAACACAGTATAATGGAAAAATAAATTAACTTACAGTCCCAGACATTTTGTCCAGTTCACTCATGGCCTCATGAATAGCAGCTTCTAAATGGTTATTTAACTTCCCACTTCTGGAATTAATGAAAACAACACATCAGATTAATAAACTAAAGAAACAAAACGGCAATTTAATTCCCTAATCAGAAAACAGAAGTACCAATTCCACCAGAGAAAAATCAGCTTATATTCACATTTGGAAAATTCAGATGACAACACACTCTGGAATTCTCACCAATGAAGGCTGATGATAAAATAGCAGATCTATTTTTTTTGGCGGGGGTGGGGGGGTGGGGAGGGAGGGAATTGAACACACGATTGGGGAAAACAGATTCTTTCCCCTTCCGCATGCTTCTTTCACGTCTGATAATTTTGCAAGGAATTGGGGCCACGGGTCTCTTTCCCACAGACCAGCTCGTCTTCCCGCCTGTCCCGCGTTCCTTGTGGTTCTGGCTTGTTTCTTTTCGGGCAGCAGCCAGGCAGGTGGCCAAAGGGAAGGGCGGAGGGGCTGAACTGCGGGCTCTGGCCACTAGGGAGCTCCCTCTACCTTCTCTGGAGCTCCTGGCTTCAGGAGGCTAGGGAACGAAGGCTGACAGCCAGATGGGAACCGGCTGCAGAACTCGCCACACCCGAGGCTCCCTCCTGGCGGGGGCCCACCCTATTTGCCCCCCAAACCCAAATGGCATAACTGTTTGAACAGATAAAGAATGACGGTCTCAGAGTGTCTATCACTTGCCTGACCCTTTCTCCCCACTCAGCATTCTTTTACACACGTTTTGGCCTGAATAACACACACGGCACATCTGTCTTGATGGAAACTTACATCTAGGAAGCTGTTGGACTAATTACTAAACGCAGGCAAATCCATACTAGCCACCTCTGCAGTCGCGTGCCCTTTGTCCATTCTGTTAACCTATTTCCCCTGCTTTATGCGTATAAATAATTACCCAGTTATTCTGAGTAAGGTGATCCATTTCATTTATCTTCCCAGGACAACTATGAGAAAAGCTGCAGAGCTTTCCAAGGGTTAAACTGTATCTCAGCATCTACAGGGAGATCAGAAATTTACAAATGCAGAAGAATTTGGCTCACAGTCCCATTTAATTTGGCTCTCGGCCTGTTTAAAAACGCATTTGCCTTTAGATGAGCCCTTTCGGCTCACCACACTCCTCGCCAGGCTTTATCCTCACATCCCAGGGCTGACCATTCATACGCCTGGTTTCTGGGTATTCCTTGAAGAATTCCGAGTCTTCCATCCCTGAGTAGCACAGGGCTGGGCACATCATGATGCCTATATTTACTAAATAAAAATATGTGTCCCAGGGTAGCATGCTGGCTCTATATTTTGGAAAACATATCGTATGCACTTAAGTCAGTTTAACTGAAAGGAAAGATGAATGCATTGGCTGTAACCACATTATAAGGGTAATGTAACACCAAACCTCTTCCACCCACCTTTTGCTGACCTGTAAGCTAGCCTCCAGCTTTTATATTTTCCCCATGTACTTTTAGAAATCTAAACAATGCAGAAAAGTGCATAAAGTAAATGACCAACTCCTAACAAACCCATTTCCAAGAACAAACTGTTAACAGATGACATATTTAAGTTCTTTTTCTTTAAAAAATTAAAGTTGACGTTCCCATTTGTCATCAATTCCCAGGCCCATTCTCTCCCACCCTCCTCTCAAAGGCAACTGTGTTGAATATTCTTCTAGAATGTGTTCATATTTTATATGATTATCCATGAACAGTACCTAGGATTGTTATCAGCTTTTAAAATATATGTATATACACCAAAGGTATCCTGATATACACACCATTCTGCAACTTATCTCCCTCCCCACACACTATTACTGTTTCTGAGCACTGTCCAAACTGATATAACCTATTATATACTGTTTTTATTTACCTACCCATTCTGGTTTTAAGAGGGCAGGGGTATCTTGGGGAGTCAGTCTGCCCTCTTTTCCCAGTGAGGAGTTGGCTAGGCAGAATTCTGGGTGACTGGGCAGGAATCCAGCCCCAGGACTGCAGGGCCGCCTACCCTTGGCTGAGGTTTTTGTGGGCTGTTTGGAGAAGGGCTTCATAGTATCACACATTGCCTAGTTGCCCAACACTATTACACCTTGTATTATGTACTAAATAGATTTATCCTTACTATTTCTTTTGTATTGAAAAGTATGAACATACGTTTTAAAATATATTTCTTTGTTACACATTTTGATTATAAGATCTTATGGGTTTAAAATTGACTACATAAAGTTCTAAATATCTAAAAAGATGGTAAAATGTTTCCATAAAAAATCATCAGAGAATCTTGTTTCTATCACCTTTACCTTAATAACAAAAATAACTACTATTTATTGAAAATTTTCTGTGCCAAGAATTGTGTTAAATCTTTATATCATTATCTTATTTAACCCATACAACAATCCTAAAAGGTAGGTATTATGACAACTTTTGCATGCAATACCTTATGATTTTTTTAGGGGGAATTGGTGAAACCAATTTTAATTTTGTAATGAGGAAGATGAATATTTAAGTATAAATAGTTTTAAAAGTAATAAACAGAGTCATAAAAAATTTTTATGTAACTATTAAAAATTACAGTGGCTGTATTAATCTACATTCCCACCAGCAGTGAATGAGGGTTCCCTTTTCTCTACCACCTCTCCAACACTTGTTATTACTTGTCTTGTTGATAAGAGCCATCAACATGGACAGACGTTGAGAATATTATGCTAAATGAAATAAGCCAGTCAGAAAAAGCTAAGAACCATATGATTTCACTCATGTGGGATATAAAACTGAAACTCATGGACACAAACAGCAGTGTGGTTGGTGGTTGCCGGAGGGAAGGGGGAGGGGCTGGGGGATGAAAGAGGCCTAATATATGGTGACGAAAGAAGATTTGACTTTGGGTGGTGGGCACACAGTGCAATATACAGATCTTGTATATATTGAACTCTAGATCTAAAACCTATGGGATCCTACTAACCAATGTCACCCCAATAAATTTAATTAAAAAAATTTCAATAACATCACCATTAAAGAAGATAAATAATTTAATATTACTTGTTAAATGAAAAGATAGAATTTTAGGGGATTGTGATCGCATTCTTCAACAAGATATTTAAAATGTTTGTAACTACCTCATATTAATTTAAGCTAAATTAGTATAAAATTATTTTTCTTTAACAAACTTAAGTAGTTAATAGAGGAAGAAGTGACTACTCTTGGAGGACAGGATAGATACAGAGATGCGGGGCATGAAACTACTTGAATGCATCATGAGGATCAAAGAGTGATGTCCCAAATGTCAAATCTCCAGACCAATTTTTACACTCACTTGTCAGGTAGGGGGAAAATGAGCTTAAAAGAGGAAGAAAAAACTCCATGAGTTCCTGAAATGAACAATTAGAGAAAATTCAGCCCTCCAGTCCAGAGGGCCTCCCTGTGGTGTCTCTTCTACTATTTTCTATACCCTGCTGACATTTAATAATAAACATTTTTACTAATGGACACTCTAAAACCTACTTGATTAAGCAATTGATGCTCATATAATCACATTTCTAGTTATTAATGGAGATAATTGCCACTTCTCATCTCCATTGCCTATATTGTCACACATTATCCTTTTCTTCACTAATTAAAAAAAAAAAGCCAGGTACACATCTGTGAATGGCACAAGAAATAAGAGGGAAATGAGAAATTGCATGTTGCTCTACACTGTCAGTTTAAAATCTGGGCAACTTCATGCAGAACAGAACAAATTTGGGGAAGACTTAAAGGTCAAGAACCTTAGACTCTAAAACATTATCATAGAGAAAGTATGAAGATTTAAGAAAATTTTACACACTAAGTATTATTTCTTGGTTTTAAACTAAAAGTATGATTTGTTTTATTACTTTATCATTTTCCAGCTTCGTAAAAATCAGGGTACCAAATAATTTATATGTATGTATAAGACAGATATTTTAATCTTCACATAAATGAAAACCATAATAATCCTAAAAGCTATGGAATTTTTCTTGAACAAAGCTATTTCCTTTTTTAAGTACAAGATGACCCTGAGTAGTGTCATCAATAAATATGTTAAATTTCTTTTGCGGTTAGGCTGTAATAAGCATGTAAGTTTAAAGAAATTTTATTGTACAATTTGTAGGATATTGAGGAATAAAGTGACTACATAAAGTTTTAAACATTGAATGTGGTGATAGACTATTTCAACTGCATAAATATCAGATAATTTTGTTTCTTTCACCTGTATCCTTCTAACAAAAATAACTATTTACTAAATATTTACTATGTGCCAAGTACTATGTTAAGGCTCTAATTATGTTATCTATGTTACAAAAATCCTAAAAGGTAGGTATTACCATGCCTATTATAGAAATGAAGAATTTAGGCTCAGAGAGGTTAAGCAACAGCCCAAGGGCACAGAGGAATGAAGTGAAAGAAACAGGATTTCAACGCAGATAAAAAACCCAACCCCTTCACAATCTTGTTCAATACCATCTTCCCCTTGCATTCTCTTCCTCTGTTCTTTTTCCCTCGGTCTACAAAAGCAGTCAAACCTTTGTAACCTTAAACATTTTTTATTGTTGTTTTTCAGGAACTTCTCACATTAATGGTAGCAACCCATGGCCACTTTGTTTTTATAGTCACTACTCCAGTGGAAACCGATTTCACCAAGCTGACCACTGGCCTCCAAACTGCCCAGTCAATGGAGATGTCTCAACTTTTGTCTTACTGGACCTCTGTTGAGCATTCTATCATCCCAAAATTTTTGGGTTTTGGCTTCTAACACCCTACTCTCCTACCACTGTTGATCCTCCTCCTTTCTGCCCATTTTGCCCATCTCCTCCAGTATCTGTAGTAAGTTCCAGTGCCCCAGTGTTGAATCCGGCCAAGGTATCTCTCTGTGTTCGCAGCCATGTTTACAATGTCAAATACAATGTCCGTTTCCGACCTGAGTGTCCAACCTATCCCACAGGCACCCACACAGCGCCCAGCAGTTCTCCCTGCCTTCTCCATTCCAGCCAGGGTTTCTGCCACCCTCCAGGACATCCACACCAGAACCTGACAGTTGTCCTTGATTGCTTACTCTCCTTCAGGCCAGTCACCACGATGCTCTGTCAAGTTTACCTCCCAGGTATTTCTATACCACATTCCTCCTCCTCCACCCTCATGGTGCTCTTCCTGATGTGAGTCCCCATCTCCCTTGTCTTCTACTGTGGCCTCCTAAATGATCTCCCTGCCTCCAGAATTGTTCCCCTAAAATTTATCCTCCATACAGCCCTTTCTAAAGTAAAAACTCACCCACCTGCCCCCTTCAGGCACTTCCAATAAGATCAAGGATCCCATGGGCCTGCACCGGGCCCTTATGGTGTAGTTCCTGCTTACACCTGTGGTTGAATCTCTTACAGTTTCCGACACGTTATAGTCCCAATTCCAACTGTTGATCTCATCTAAACACTATCCCAGCCCACCCCGCTGTGGTCCTCGTTTCTTTCGTCTGGCTCACACCTAGGTAGTGAACTTGATGCTGCTTCTCTATGATCTCAAAATAGACTACACACATTGTTGTCCCTGCAATTTTAGCATTTTGTTTGTTTCTGAATCTGTCTTCTTCATCAGTGAGCTCCAGATCCTGCAGCACTCTGCCTGGCACATTTTTTTTTTTTTTTTTTTGTAAATTTGTCTCCTTAAATTGGGGAATAAACATATCATTTATCACTTATGTGACCTTTCACTAATTATTTAAGCGATTTGGGTCTGAGCGTCCTCATCTATAAATGGGCTCAGTGATTCTGGCCCATCTTGTGATCGCATAAACCACACATGCAAAGTGTAAATTATTCTTCTAGGCATTTGCAAGGTGAGTCAGTCTACTTAGACAATGGTATAAATAAATCTGTTTTTACTAATGTGTGCTTCATAATTTTTTTTTACCTCTTTAGCCTGCATGCTAAGTTTATGGTTTCATCAGAATTACTTTAGATAATTCACTACCAATAGTAAAACTGGTTTTGAAGAAAAAATTGTTAAACCACTGTTCGTTACTCAATACCTTTCAGAAATTGCATAGTAACAAATTTGTGGGGAAAATATAGCTTTATTTCAAAGCAGAATATCTAAATATTTGGGGGAGTTATTTCATTCCTGCATTATCCACTGTGCTTTGGGTATTCTGCTCATAACCCAGCTAACCCGCATGCCTCACTGGAAGAAAGATTTTAGAGATTTTATTTACTATCAAATAAACAAGTACTGTTGACATTCTATAGCAAACAGCCCATCGTGAATTTGTGATGTAGGTAATTTGCAATTTCTCTCCTTTCATTCCGACCTTATATTAATTGGACAGGCCTGATCCTACCTACTACCGAGCCTCCACAGGAAGGGTCTCTTCAGAGCAGAGACCTGCCTCACTGGGCTCCTCATCAGCTCTGCAGTGAATCTGCCCATTCACTGGGCCCTCGTCCGGCCAGTGCCAACACAGGAGTCCAGCCCAGGAGCTGGCCCTTGCAGTTGACACCCTGTTATGAGACATTCCAGTGAGATAAAGAGTCTCCCCACGATCTATGGAGTTCTAAAACGTTACCTCTGGCAAGAATTATTGACGACCCCACTAAAAGAACTAGAGTGCCCTTTACTAGATATTTATATAAGGGGCACTCCTAAGCATTCTGGTTTCATAATTCTTGGATGTCTGATAATATGAAACTGAACAGGTCTGTCAGTTATATATATTTTAAAATAATTTTTCATGTACACACACAGAAGCAACATTTTAAGTTCTTTACCTCAAAATAAAATAAAAGGGGGACATCTGTAATACTTTCAACAATAAAGACAAATTTTAAAAAATAAGTTATGATGCACAAAACTAAATTGTATTATAGTGGAAACTGTGCCTCAAACATTATTTACTTGAACATTCTACATTTACTCAGAGTATAAAGATCTGGAAAAACTTGAATAATAATGTCCCAAAGTTCAACTTCTTGTTACAATTTCAAAGAGAACTTACTGTATCTGCCCCAAGGAAAAAATTAATTCTTTACCATCACTTTGACTAATTTGCCAAACTGTAAATGGTAGATTTTTTGCTCTACTTTCAGAGACAATTTAATTGCTACATGTTGAGAATATTAATCATATTCCCTTGTCCACTGAATCAGAGGGATGGAGATGGAGGGAGTTAGGAAAGAGCCGATGCAGACCAAACCCTCCATCCCCTCCCCTGGAATAAACTGCTAAGAAAAAATTTTCTGAAGCAGCTAATTTGATTTGTCTATTAGGGCCTCTTTGGTGATAACTATCAAACTGTTCTTAGGCAGCCTACAGGCTGAACAAAATCAGCGAGATTTCATTGTCCCTTTGAAGGAAAACCAGTAAATTATATCCTTAAAATACTAAGTGGGCCCAGCCGGTGTTGCTCAGTGGTTGAGCGTCAACCTATGAACCGGGAGGTCATGGTTTGATTCCCAGTCAGGGCACATGCCGGGGTTGCAGGCTTGATCCCCAATGTGGGGTCTGCAGGAGGCAGCTGATCAATGATTCTATCATCATTGATGTTTCTCTCTCTCTCTCTCCCTCCTCTCCCTTTCTCTCTGAAATCAATAAAAAATAAAGAAATAAACCCAAAGTTTATTACTAAAAAATGGGAAGAAAAATAATAGAGCTTACTTTCTGTTTCTTTTCCGGGCTCGGCTGTAGGCTTCTAAACCTTCTGTTAGTGTCTTCAGCTTCTCGGGCTCCACCTGAGTGAAGGTATGAAGACCAGATCACATTACCCAGACCTGCGATTGTTACCACTGCTTTCTCTCTCCTGCTGCACAGCAGGCTCTGCACCGGGGAGGGAGACCTAGCCCCGCACTGCCCTGCCCAGTGTCCTGTCCTCTCCAGGCTGCAAACAGCAGTAGAAACGAAAGACCGTTGGGCTTTTAAGTTGTCAACATTTTTAAAACAGTGTTTTAAGAACAAAACTTGGAAGTTTAATAACCTTCAATTGGCAAAATGATATAAATCAGAGGTCCTGGTTTGCTTTCTTCATTGCCTGCTAGTCAGAAACTGCAAATCTGTGTCCCATCAGGGAGGACAAGAGCAGTGGTGAGTGACGTTTGAGTCCGACCTCCCAGCATAAGGAAAACACTTAAATTTTCTGAGCCTCAGTTTCCTCCTCTTTAAAATGGGGACCATAATACCCACCTTCCTGCTAGATTTGCTGTGAGAATCAAAAGGTGACAAGTCACGCTGAACAGTTAACCAAGCATGAGCAGCTATTATTACCCAGCATGCTAGGGAGGCCCCACAGTCCTTGCTGATGTGGGAAGAGGGTGTTGCTACACCTACGGGCGGTCCTCTCCCCTGTCCGGCTCTAGCACGACCAGCCTCTGCGAAGCCTCCCCCTCATCACAGTGTGGCCACCAAATGGTAGCTGGGGTCGTGGGGGTGGGGAGGTGCCTCTGCCACTCACCCCAATAATCTCTAGCTCAGTTTTTGAAACCACCTCCCCTAAGAAAAACAATTAGTAAGTAGGAAAATTTGTATGTAACTTGTGAATAAAACCACCTTTAGAAAAACATTGCTATTTTTATTGATCTTTAAAAATAAAAGGACAAACTAAGTAAAAACAGTGTTACTTGGATTAAACACAACTTCAAGGCAAATCCCCTGCCCATCCCTTAACCCAGTCCCCGCACCCCTATCCTACCTTTATGTAAACATTCAGAGGTCGACAACATGCCTCATGAGTAAGAAAGTAAACACTAATACACACGGGTATTATTATTAACTTTTGTCTTTAAATCTTCCTGACTCCTGAATATTATTTACAAATGACTATTTCTTTGACCCCTTCAAATTTAGTACACAGTAATGATCAACACAGTGTTTTCACTGTCAAGTCTGAAAACAAGCATTTCTAAGTATTCAGTGAGAGAAATAGTCAAATAGTGATGTTCATATTTTGTCCTAAAGGATTCAAATATTTTATATACACAAGCTCATTGGGGATAACCAATCTATCATTGCCAGAACAAGAGATGACACTTCCCAGGAGCCATGAAGAAAACGTCTTATCGGGATGATTAGAAAACCTTAAAATGAATACATCCATGTGTTGTTGTTGTTTTTTTTTAAAAAAATGGTGCCTGGATACATTTTCACATTTCATGTTAGACATGAGGTTCCATGGTGTATTCACTCACACCAAGAGAACATGAAAGATATTTCACACATTACATTTGTGCAATTTGTAGCTAATTCCACTTATATTTAAACTAGAGGCCCAGTGCATGATTAAATCATGCACGTGTAGGGTCCCCTAGGCCTAACCTGCCATCCAGGCCATATCCACTGCCCCACAAAGCCTAGCACGCTCCGTGGACACTGCTAGCAGCCTGCTCCCCGCTTTTGATGGCAGGGGGTCTGCTGGTGCTGGAGCGGACACACAGCTCCCCGCTTTCGATCGTGGGGGAGCTGGCTGTCTGTCCACTGGTGCACCAGGCCTTTCAAAAGCTTCCGGCGCGGCAGAGGCTTTCGAAAGGCCTGGTGCCGGAGTGGACAGACAGCCAGCTCCCCGCTTTTGCTCCCCGCTTTTGATGGTCCGCAGCAGGATGTGGGCTCGCTGCCCCAGAGGCCCCTTCTGTGCCGCAGCACAGCCATGGCGCAGACGCTGAGCTCGTGCCGCCGCTGGTGATGCGAGCTCAGCGTCCCGCTGGCCCAATCAGCCACCCCAGCCACCCCAAGTCCTGCCCCCTGCACCTCCTGCTGGCCCAATCGTGGGCGTAGCGGAGTGGTGGTAATTTACATATTACCCTTTTATCATGTAGGATGGCCTTCTTGGCAGCAGAAAGGAAGCTCTCCTGTAACAGAAACTTCTATTGGACACAAACTGGTCTAGAGAGAGACCTCAGAGGGATGGAAGGATGCAGGCAACAGAGCAGGTTCACAGTGAAACAAAGCAAGACACCACAGTGCAAACTTTCCCTATTCATCTTAATTAAATAGAAAACAACGCTAAGTTAGGCCAAACTATTTTTTAAAGTCTTCCATATTTTATTTTAATTAAATAAGGAATAAAGGGTAGGAAAGACATTTCTTGTGCATTTTTATGTAACAGGCACTGCTTTATTAATGAATATGGTAATACTGAAAGCCAGTATTATTTTTGTTATTTTGCAGGTGGGACTCAGGAGTTTAAGTAACAGGGCCAGAACTGAAATTCATGTCTGAGTCCAAAGCACTCAGCCTCTCTCTACCATACTAACTCAGACAGACATTGATACATACAGTCATTTTATATATAACTAGAGGCCCGCTGTAAGGATTCAGTCATTTTATACATAACTAGAGGCCCTTGGCCTGGCCTGCGCCCTCTAGCAATCCGGGACCCCTTGGGGGATGTCGGACTGCTGGTTTTGGCCTGATCCCAGCAGGCCAGGCTGAGGGACCCTGTGCACTGGGCCTCTAGTATGCATGTAAGATCTTTGGTTAGCCAAAACCGGTTTGGCTCAGTGGATAGAGTGTCGGCCTGCGGACTCAAGGGTACCAGGTTCGATTCCGGTCAAGGGCATGTACCTTGGTTGCGGGCACATCCCCAGTAGGGGGTGTGCAAGAGGCAGCTGATCAATGTTTCTCTCTCATCGATGTTTCTAACTCTCTATCCCTCTCTCTTCCTCTCTGTAAAAAATCAATAAATATATATTTAAAAAAAAAAAAAGATCTTTGGTTAATCTCTTTTCGCCCTCCCCGCTCCCTCCTTCCCTCTGAGATTCATCAGTCTGTTCCATGTTTCCATGCCTGTGGTTTCCATTCCTGCATTGAGCATCTGCCCCCTGGTGGTCAGTGCGCATTATAGCTACCAGTTGAACGTTCAAACGGTCGAATGGTCACTTAGGCTTTTATATATTTTTTAATATAATACACACACACACACACACACACACACACACACACGGATATAAGAAAAATTAAGTAAAATTATTTTAAATCATATTAAAATTTTACAGAAATTTAGACAACACTAGCCCAAATTTGTTTTCAAAAATTTTCTATGCTTAGATAGTTTTCTGGTGATTTTCCTGAATTAATTCTCTACAAGATTTCTTCATTTAATTTTGCCTGTAAGGCCCAAAGGTACTCTTACAACAAACTATATTATTTATAAAGGAGTCAATGAACTTGACAAGAGAAAGCAATGATGGTGCTTTCTAAAACTAACTATAAACACACATGTCTACGTATTTCTGATATAACAGGATCATACATCTCCAGAGGTAAATATCTAGTTTATTTTGTTTGAAGAAAATTTAATAGAATTTTAGTACTCTACTGTATTGTGAAATATATACTACAGGCCCAATGCATGAAATTCGTGCAAGACTAGGCCTTCTTTCCCCCAGCTGCTGGCACCGGCTTCCCTCTGGCATCCGGGACCTGGGCTTCCCATGCAGCCCCAGCTTTGTCTGGAAGGTCATCCAGAAAGACATCTGGAAGGATGTCCAGGCTAATTAGCATATTACACTTTTATTATTATAGATGAAGAGTATGTGTTATTTCCGGGGAAATATTCATAAACCTTCATAATATTCAAGAAGCTCTTTAAAGATCCCACCCACCCAAATGGCATCAGAGATGAACAAAATGAATTCAATTTCTAGTCAAATTTAATAATTTAATAAACATTCCCTCATAAATTACCTGGCCAACTTGTAAATGAAAACAATACTGGAAAAGCAAATACATATATACTAGCATATTTAATATATATTAAAAAGGTTAAACATATTTTATAAAACTGACACTGAAGGAGCAGGAAATAACATACACAATACTCTAATTTATAATTATAATCTTACTAGAGGCCCGGTGCATGGATTCATGCACTGGTGGGGTCCCTCGGCCTGGCCTGCGGGGATCTGGCTAAAAGTGGCCCAGTGCACTGATTTGTGCACCGGTGGAGTCCCTCGGCCTGGCCTGTGGGGATCAGGCTGAAACTGGCAGTCTGACATCCCCTGAGGGGTCCCGGATTGTGAGAGGGTACAGGCCAGGCCAAAGGACCCCACCGGTGCACAAATCTGTGCACTGGGCCTCTAGTATGCATATAAGATCTTCGGTTAATCTCTTCCTGCCCTCTCTCCTCCCCCTTTCCCTCTGAGATTCATCAGTTTGTTCCATGTTTCCATGCCTGTGCATTGAGCGTCTATCCCATGGTGGTCAGTGTGTGTCATAGCTACCAGTCGAACGGTCAGACAATTAAGATATCAGGCTTTTATATATATAGATATTCCCTGTACATTTACACGCCAGGGGTTCCAAAAATTATTTCAATCCTATCTTGGTGTCAAATTGGGGGAGGACTTTATAATGCATCATTACTGCCCACATATTCTCATTCTAGTATGACGATGCTGAAGCAAAGGCCAGCATGACATTTGTACATATATCATTTACGAACTAGAAAAAGACACCTAGAATTTATATGGATTAACAATTCCCATATTACCTCATATATAAATGCACACATATGTTCATTTTTTTTTTACTCCTAAATCCCTTCTTTCACTCACTCACATTCTTTAGATATAGCAATTCTTTGACGCAAATAGTCCTAGAGCTGTTCAGTCAGGCTGGAAATACGTGCATAAAGCCAGACATTATTATACAGTGAAAGTTTGAGAGTTTTCTGAACAGTCTAAATCTCTGGTTGCTTCTTTTGTTCACAAGGCACATATCAACACTTGGTAATTTAACTAAGTTTGATTTGGGGTCAGCACAGTAGCAGGTATGTATCTCAGGAGAAACTTAAAGTCTGTGACAAATGAAGATATAAACCTTCCAGATAGCAAGCTGTCCCTCTGAAAGTGAGTTGCAGTAGAAACAGGGAAAACCATGTAAGACAGAGAGAACTGCCACCTGCAAGCCAAGCTGAGAGGTGAGAGGCCTCAGAAAGAACCAACACTGCTGACATCTTCATCTCAGATTTCTAGTCTTCAGAACTGTCAGAAAGTAAGTTTCTATTGTTTAAGCACCCCACCGCCTCAAATTGAGGTATAGAATATATGAGAAGAACCGGGAACAAAAATCCCAGATCAGCCCTAGCTGGTTTGGCTCAGTGGCTAGAGCATTGGCTTGCAGACTGAAGGGTCCAGGGTTCGATTCCTGTCAAGGGTCCAGGGTTCGATTCCCAGTAGGGGGCATGCAGGAAGCAGCTGATGAATGATTCTCTCTCATCACTGATGTTTCTATCTCTCTCTCCCTCTCCCTTCCTTTCTGAAATCAATAAAAATATATTTGAGAAAAAAAAAAAGTCCCAGATCACTTTTGGATAGAGCCAGCTAATTAGAGAAGGTGTTAACATTCCCTGCAGGTTTTAATCCTGATAACAGGATTAAATCTCTTGGTGATGACTTTGTGGCTACTTAGCGCTGAGGCCAAGCTGTCACACAGAGGTCAAAGACAGAGCACAAGCCACATCACAGATTTCATAACCGAGATAGACAGCTGACCTCGAGTTCCCCCTTCCTTCTTCACTTCCCCATCCCATCTCTACAGTGTCAGCAGCTACTGTTGGGGAAGGTTATCATGCCGAGTACTACTTAGAGTTAGGAGACCAGGCTTTACTGCCTACGATTTGTGTCCTTGGGAATGCCGCTTCTCTGAGATTCAGTTCTCTCGTCTGTAAAATGGGGATAATTGTGCACATTTTTATGGGTCATCGAGAGAACCTAAAAAGACAGGGAACAGGAAGATACTCTATCAACACCAAAGTGGCTTTTCCCAAAGTGCCACTGGAGGCATAATTATTTTAGGTGGAACATGGACAGACCTTAAACATTTTTAATAGTTACGTACTTGTATAAATTTGTGTTAGAAAAATACAAAAACCATTCTACTTATGATTCTCATATATATTATAACTTAGAAGTGAAGAAGCTATTTAAAAAGTGGCTTGAATAGTGACTAGTACATAGTATGTGGTAAAAAAAAATATTTGTTGAATGAACAAATGAGTAAATGAATCTAAAGAAAAATTTTAATTAAGTAATAGCACAGGTAACATCATGTTAGCTGAAGTCTGGGAGACACAGCTCTGAAGAATTAAGTGAATATGATGAGGCAGTTCCTAGGCTCATTATCTATATATATAAAAGCCTAAGCAACCATTACAACTGGTCGACCAAATGACTGGTCACTATGACATGCACTGACCACCAGGGGGCAGATGCTCAATGCAGGAGCTGCCCCTTGGTGGTCAGTGTGCTCCCACAGCCAACCTCCCGTGGCCAGCCAACCTCCCGTGGTCCCTCCGCCTGGCCCTGATCAGGACTGGGTGAGACAGCCCCGATCACCGGCCAGGCTGAGGGATCCCACCCATGCACAAATTCATGCACTGGGACTCTAGTTATCAAATATTAAATAGTAAATATTTTTTCAAAATCTTCAAGCTGAAAAAGTCTTGCTAACTTAAGTGCAATGTGTCAACATTTTTTGAAAGAATGGGAATTAATGGTAAATAAGTAATTTGGGATAAAATGTTAACTCACCTGTGACAGAAAGGATGAACTTAATTTTCCAATAGAACTCATGGAAATATCACTAAGGTGAATTCAGTTGTTTCCAATGAACTCATCAAATCCACATTATTACTGTGTTAGTCAGTGACACTATCTGAGGGGTGTGTGTGTGTGTGTGCTTGTGTGTGTGTGTGTGCTTGCTTTCCTCCTCACTTTGGAGAGTGGTATCTTTGAGTACTAGAGAACTACACTGCAGGACTAGAGTAAATCTAAAATGAGACAACAAATTTCAGATTGACCCACAACACATAAACACATGAGATGATTTGGATAAATTTGTAAATCCGAAGAAACACTGTTGAAAAGCTCAGGTAACAGAAGCACATATTTGCCTGAGACCCGAGATTGCATTTGCTACCATCTACGTTAAAACTGCACTGCCAGCTCGAGAACTCTGGGTTGAGCTCAGTGTCTGTGAACGGAGACAGGCCTCCTTCCCCTCTTAGATGCTGCCCGAAAGAAAAAGTTCACAGTATTCCACAATTCACCAGTGTAAAGCTTACAGTCTTACCTAAGCGTTTGACTCAGTTTAGTCTTTTTTTCCTAACATTCCCATTTTCTGGTCTCATCTAGTTCTTCGTTTGTATTATCTCTCAAGTTTTGATTGGGCACTGACTTTCTTAGCCTGGATCTTACTGTAGTTATCACTTTTCAAAAACTATTTTGCTTCCTTTTCAAGAAGATTCTGTTGCTACAGAGCACTGATTGCCCTTGCCGCCCTGCCAGCCAAAACGTAGCCCAAATATTATCGAAATGGATTCTGTACAGAGGAAAGCATTCATTTCCAACAGAGGCTAAGAAACTATCTAAGTAAAGGGGATGTACAAAGGACAGTTTCAAAGAAGATGATAGCATCAAACAATACGAACAGCTCACACTGATAATCAAGCACAGGAAGAATGGTCTTGAAAATAAAATGTTTAAACATCACAGGATGGCACACCGCCCAAATCCAGTCCCCAGGCTCAATTCCTTAAGTTCTACATCCCCCAAATATGATGCAGGCTGTCTCTGGCTTTGCTCCACCCTGTCAAACGTGTGCATGTGATGCTGAACGGACGTGCAGAAGTGTGGTGTCCCAAATCAATTTTCTTATGAGTTTTAATAATGATGTGTTTTGTCTGCTTTGAATGACTATTTAAAGAACTCTTCTTATCTCTACTTGCCAAATACAACGGTGTGGAAAAAGAATCCAAGGGTGAGTCTGGAGAAGGGGCCCCCCGCCCACTGCTTTCACAGACCTGTCTTCATTTACCCAGGTGGTGCTGCACCGAAAGGGAGAACTGTCCTGGGTAATCAAGAGATGTCCCTGCTCGTCAGACAACAACAAATGTCTCCCTGGAAAGAAACATGTTGGTGCCAATCTAGAAAGGAATCTTTTCCTAAATTGGGCTCGAGTCAAAATACATATTGGATGCTAGAGCAATGAAACGTGAAGACCAACGGGGCAATGTTCAAAGAGTAAAAATGATCTACTTAGAAAAAACCCCACAAATTTTATTTTTCAATCATTAAAAAAGAAAAAGAGAATCATCCCTTTTCAGGCTACTGTAAGATCAAAGATGAGAATGCCAAAATTTGTTTTCGAAAACAAGAGCATTTTTTTCCCATGTTTAAACACTGTGCTGAGATGAGCACCTAAGGATACCTGTTGCATAGGCTTAACCTGTTTGCACAGTATAGCGTGTAGGTGCGGCCCCAATGGAAGTCCTTTTCCTTTCCAAGGATTCTCTGATCCAATGCCAAGAACTGGCAGTGCCTCGCTGGCCATGACCTTGTACTTGAGCACTGCAATGAAGACTTACTCTTGGCCACTGAACCTCAAACTATGACGGGTTCAGAGTTTAGAGAAACTTGCATTTCTTTCGAAAAATTGTAAGTATCTTCCAGAACATGCTTCGTTACAAACTGCTAACTAAAGGGAAAAAAGTATTAGTAAGGCGATACCACTTCCTGAATACACCATAAGGCACTGAAGACCCTCCACTGAACACTGATACAGTACTCGAGGGGCGATCCAGGCCAACTTTTCGCAGACTGTTAAAAATCTCTACTTCATCATGTTGTTGATTAGGATTGGGGGTGGGGGGGAGGGTGTGAAGAAGGTAGAGGAAGAAAGTCTGAGTTGATGGTTTTTAGAAAATCTGAGGAGGAGGGGACTTTCAAGTTCACTCAACAAACGGAGAGCTTTGAAATGCTTCCAAGTCAACTCCTGCTTGAAATTAGCAGCTAATATTAATTTATAATCAGATATGCCAATATGTCTGATGTGCTGAGGTTTATTAAAAAGTTATAAACTATTTCACTCATTAGCTATATTCCTTATAATCCTTTTATCCTCATCCTGTATTCATGGATAGTAAACCCTGCATTCATAGATAATGCCTAGATGAACACTAACAAAGGTCAGATGGCCACAATTCTATAATGGTGGGAACCAAATTAATCGGGTTGCCGTGCATAGAGAATATGGATGAGGAGGTTCATTTTTGCTGAGCCTCTTTTGTGTTTTAACTCTTAAAACATCATCCTGAATAGGAATTAATATCCCCACTTGAGAGGTGCGAAGATTGCAGCTCTGGGAGATTAACATACCTACCCAGGACCATCTTGGTAACTGGCAGAGCTGGGATGAAGCTCACGTCAGAATGCCCAAAGCCCACGCCTTCCCTGCCACACCTTGCTTTCTCTCTAGTTCTCTGTAGACCGCATTCACAGTGTTGATGTTTAGAAATCATACCTCTTAGGAAGTAATCTCAGAAACTGCAGAACATTCGTAATTCTGCTACATGTCATACCCCACCAAAGACTGAAAGTGCCTTTCTAAAATAATAAACTGGACAGATCATTGACTATCGTGACAAATAGCTGGCTAAAGCATCGACGTATGGACAGCAAGGCACTGGAGATCTCAGACCCCGAAGACATCAGTGCTCCAATCAGCACCGACCTCTCAGTACAGAGACCACTCATATAACCAGCAAACACCAGAGGTGCCTGGTTTGCTCTGAACTAGTAACCTGAAGTCCTGTCAATCAATTATTTATTGTTCCTACTTTGCCTACTTCCAAAAAGAATCCAAAGTGTCCTACTCAGAACAAAGACTGCAACAGAAAATAAATAAATGATAGGTTTGTGGGATGTGGGGGGTGGTGAGGAGATAAGATAATAAATCTATTCTAAAACTTGAATTAACATAGATTTTATCTGGTGGGATCTGACAAGATCTTGGATTAATTTACTTTGTTAGACATAGAAATAGTATGAAAAACTGAGAGGCTAAAAAGGTTTAAAAGGATAATGTGTAAGAAAGTTGTCTAGCAACTTTCTCCGAGATACTACAAAGATAAACACTAGGAAAAAAGGTCCCTTCTGCGTTAGTGAGGTTAAATTAGTAAGATCTTACTACTAATATAATAAACCAATTGTCTATGGAGTCAGCCTCTGTCTCTCTCTCTCGACATTATTAACATGTCAGGCATTGCCACAATATATGGAGGGAGCCCTAACGCACCGCTTCCCTTTTTTAAAAGCAGAAGTCTGGTTATTAATGTACAAGACTTTATCCACCAAGGACTAAGGGGCTCTATGTAAATAACATTCATACTTTGTTCACTCGAATAAGAGTACAAATTTAGAAAATGTTTTAATGGGAATCTTTTAGAATAGATTGTGCTTTGTCTCACACAGATATTAAACATAGTTTAATCTTTTCTGGATGCACCAGGGTCGCGAAGGCAGCGGGCCAAGGTCATTGGGCTTGAAGTCAGACAGACCTGGGTTTGAAATTTTGCCTTTTCTGGTGTTAGAAATTGGGAACACTGTTTGGCTAGCTGGGCATCCTTAAATAAGGTATGAGGAAGCCCTTCCTTTGTTTTGTGAACTATAGGAGAAAAAAGGTTCTTTGTGAAGTAGTACTTTGTTTTTTTTTTTATGTGAAAAAGTGACGAAGGCCCTGAAAAGACTCGAGGTTTTTAAAAATATTAAGTTCCCTAGAGCATTTCAGGCTGTGATACCTTGCTTTTTAATGATAGCTAAATATTTCATGTGCTATTAATATTTCATTACATACTTTTCATTTTTTTACCTCCAAACGACTACTTTAAATTATTTTTCTGAATTACTAAAAATATTTGTAGTGTATCTTGATATCAACGTTTTGAGAATGCTAAGTTACAATGTCAGCCCTTGGGAGGGGGGATATTTGCATTTACAGAAACAATTTTATTCTCCCTATTAAGAATTTTCCTATTGCTTACAATAAGAATGAAGAATCTGGATTTTTGAAACATTATTTTATAGTTAATGAAAACCAGTTGCTTACTTAAATGAAGGAAAATAAATGTTTCTTGGACTCTTAGATAATGACTTTTTTTTCTTTTTTCTTTTTTAGTCTATCTCCCCGAATATCAATGAGGAACTCAATCTTAGGAGTTTGCTGACACTGACTAATCGGAAGATCAGGAGCATTGTTTACTGGGAAATGTGTTAGAAGTACATGCCTTTATTCTCCAGGGGACATGGAAGATATGTAGACAAGGCGTTCAGGACAGGAAGAAGGTTTCCAGGAAAGGGAGGCCATCATCTTTCCTTTAGTTAAGCTTTTGTAAAATAGCACATTAAAAAAGACTTGGTTTCATGTGCACAGACATTCTAAAACAGTTCAATGTCTACATCTACTATTTGCAGCAGTTCCATTTGTATCATAAGAGCCCAATTTTGCTGTTTCTAATTATTTTGGAATAAACTGTCAAAAATATTTAGGTTTATCAACCTAACAATTGTCTGTCTGGTCTCAGAGAGATTAGAGAGTAAAATGTTTTGTGACTAGGAGTATGGAATTCATTTTCTTATCAAACATAGAAACATTATGGCCAGAGTGTATCCTGACAAGTATATATTAGGCATATAAGCAACGGGTTTAAGGACCTCCCGGTCATTTGCAGAAAGACAATCCTTTTATTGTGCTGGCAAAAATGCCTTTGGTTTCCTGCCATTAAACCTAAGTGCCAGTGGAGGTTTGCGCAGAGTTGACAAAGCTTTATACAATATGCTCTTTAACAGAATAATACTTATACCTGGAAGAGTAATTTTTATTTCCCAAGGAGATGAAAAATTATGTTTCTTCACTATATGTGAGAAACATACATTATTATCTCCTCCTGGCCAGATGTAGATTTTTCTATCTACTTTACACATTTTGCCTATTTCTTGCCTACTGAGTCACTTCCACCAACGGTGGGGTGGGGGTGGGGGAAGCCCAGAAGATTCCTACTAATTTCTTCTAAATTGAATGGTAGTTTCACGGAGAAGTTTTCCTTTAATTTATATGATCAGATTGTGTTAAGTAGAACCAGACTATGGGGCTAAACATTTCCATATGCTATAGAGGCCCAGGACTGTTCCTGAAAGGAGACACCATTCTGACTTCAGATATTACCTGCTGCTTCCAGAAATGGCTGCAGTCCACCCTGATTTTATCCTCTCCCAGGCTCCAAGGGTCACGTGTAAGCACACGGAGGGGATGCTGCCCCCTGGCACTTCCTGTTGCCTGGAAGGACTCTTCCCTCTGCCACACTCCAGGACTCCAGTGGCTACCAGACTTTTCCCCACTCACTGCCACTTGCCTTCATCCTCTGCATATGGGATGAAGAATTAGACAAATGCAGGCAAGAAAGGCAGAGTTAAATTCTGGCCATCTGGTGCCCGGGTTAGAACCACTCTGAGCCTTGGTGGAATCTACAGATGTTTTACAACTCACCCCTTGGCGATAGGACATTTTGGTGCCTCTAACCTTCCCCTCTTCACTTTATGCTCTAGAAGTTTGTGAAACCTTAATGAGTCATGAAGAATCCTAATTTCAAATCCAAAGAATCCAAAGTGATGATAACAACAATTAATAACTGATATCTGAATAAAGGTTAGTATTTGACAATGGATAAAGATTGGTATACCTTCCCTTCCTCAGGGCTTTGTTGACATAAATTGTGAACGTCGTCTTCTCTTACTAATTTTCCAGGCCAGGAAGTCAGTCCTTTGATTTGGCCCCAGACCAAGTCGCCAACATTGAACGTCCTTGGCCTATAATGTATCAGCTCGTTTGAAGAGGGGGAGTCTGGATTCCGTAGGTCATCTTCACTACTAATGCTCTTAGCGTCTGAAGGGCTAGGCACACACCCATTAATGCTTTTGGCATTAAAGTCTCCATTGTAATGGATGTAGTCTTTGACCAGAGAACTTTCCAAACTATTTGAGGAGCTTGGTGACTGCTCCCCTAGGACCAGGTCTTGCTTTGTGGTGCTCAGCAGCTCTCCAAAGCCACGACTCTGCCGAGGTCTGTTCCCATTGATGTGTGCACATCTTTCCACAGTGTTCTCTAGTCTCTCCTTAAAACTCATCATAGTTCTTTTGTAGTTATTATACCTGAAATTTTCCTCCAGAATTTTATCCCCCTGACAGTTTCTTGGTGGTAACAGTATTGGGTGCTGTTCCCCAGGCAGAAATGGCAGTGTAGAGACATTGTTGGGCCTTTCGTGACAAGGACTACTGTGAATATGGCCTGGATGATCTAAAAACTCCTCACACTTCCACCTGTTTCGCTCCCCTCCAGGGCTCTGCTCCCCATCCCACTGTTTTTTAGATGCGTGGCAACTTGCTGACTTGAAATATTCAAACCCATCTCCTTCGTGTGAGTTTTTCCCATGGTCCGGATTTCTGGGCAGCCGAGGCCCTCTTGCATTCCTCAGCCTACCATCGTGATCGACACTGCCCATGTTCCGCCCATGAATGACTGCACTGACAGCACTGGGGAGACTTAATGGGTCACCAATCGAAGCAGTGAAGGCACTCATGGCACTCAGAGCTGGAATGGGGCTGATCTGAGTTGTACTGTTGACTGCTGTGGTGATGACAACCTGCATTCCTTTGCTGGCAGCATCAACAACTGCCTTGTAGATGGCATCTACGGAAGCATCACCTTGGCCACCCACAACGAGGCCGTCCTTCACCTGCTGACCAAGAGATGGGTCCATCCTCGGTTGCAACTCACAAGCTGTATCTTGGAAAGGTGGAAGTGTAGTGTTCGGATTCTCAGGAAGTGCTGTGAGCCCCGGCTGAGTGCTTATTCTTTTGTTTAGGACAGCTGCATCTTCCTGCATTCTCACCTTAAAGAAATAGACAGGAAGTAGTGAGAGAGAGAGAGAAAAATAAATTTAAAGACCTCAAAGAGAAAGACATAATTTTAAGATCTACCAGAAGACAAACAAATATAATGGGGAAGAAAAATGACTCGAAAGTGAAATAAAAAGTTACTCTGTATAGAAAAGCTTATGTTTTGATTATATTTGGGTACTATTTCTTTGGTTAAAATCATTCAACAGATTTATTTTTAATCATTATTACTAAACATCCTCTAGAAAAATTAAAGTTGAGGCTATTGGACAAAATATGTTTTCAGGTGATGACTTCAAGTATTTAGGATCATTATAGGTTTTGCAACTTGGGATTCAAAGAGAGAAGCAAGCCAGTCACCAACACTGCTCAAATTACAAAGGGAACCAGATTTTGAAAATGATTTCTACTGAACTAAGTGAAATATGTTATAAGATAAAAAAAAAAAAAACCCACATACTCCTTTCTTAACAACAAGATGTTTCTAATACACCACTAAAATTTTAAAGTCTAATTTTCAACCTTACCAGGCATCAGCTGAGTGACACCCCTGTGCTGTCACCAGTGACAATGGCTCCTTATAGAAGTGATTCTCAGTTGGGAAGAGGTGAAGAGAGAGAATGCCATCAGGGAAGAATATTAATGCTCAGGACAAGAAGGATGGGTGCAGTTTGGAAAGAGTCTCTGAGGTTGCTCTAACTTCACCAACCCCCATCTAAGAATTGCTGCTCCAGATCTTTGATGCTTGGGATGTCACCCCCACGTCCCTGATCACTCCCTTCCCGTCTTCCCATCCTTCCCCACTAAACCAGAACCTGGGAGCACCAGCACATCAATGACTCTCTTGCCACTTTCCCCTGGTCTACACCTACCAGATAAAATCCCAGTCCTGAATCAATTCAACTGCCAGCCTCATCTATATCTACAGCGAGGGTGCTGAGTCTCTGATGCTTCACCTCTACTCAAATCTTCACCCACTTCCACAAGGTGGCTGTTGTACCGTCTCTGGCATCATTCTTAGTAGATGGCCTTACTTAACACAGAAAATGGAGTTCATAGGTTAAGAATTCTCACAATTCTTATACTCTGCTCCTCCCTGGCTTCTGGCGGCACGTACTTCTGTGCAACTTTGTGTCCCAAATCCTGTCCTGCTTCCCAGGGTCAGAGGGGCCCCTTCTGCTCTCTGAGAGCAAGTTCTCCATTTGTGCTTTCGATCCTACTCCCTCCTCAGGGATCTTGCCTTACCTATTATCCCTCATCCTCTTTACGTTCCATCTCTTCCACATTAAAAAAATTAAATTTACTGGTTAATAAAATTATTTATATTTCATATGTACAATTCTAAAATACATCACCTGTCTATTGTATTGTGTGTTCACCACTCCAAGTCATTTATCCCCCCTTTATCTATCCTCTTCTACTCCCCCCTCCACCACCGCCCTTTCCCTCTGGTAACTATCATCTCTTCTTCTTTTTTGGTTTCTTTCCTTTAGCATACAACTATGTGCATGGCTTCCATATTACAAAGTTTGCAATCAACCTATGCCTGCCTTGGGGCACTACCCTGTTTTTCGTATGCTCTTTATCGCTCAGTTTTTTAAAGTTTTTCATCTACATTCTTTAATTCTCAACCGTTTTCATCCTTTCATCCATTGCAATCTGGCTCATGCTCCCACTACTCCACCCAAACTGCGTTCCATCAAGTCATTGGTGATGCTCTCACTGCTAAATCTAATGGCTCCTCTGCAAGCTTCATCTGCTTGTTTTCTCAGTGACATGGTCTAACACTTACTCTTCCTTTCTAAATTATTTTATTACATAAAATGTAAATGAATATTTTCACATTGTCCTAAAAGGCAAAAGTTTTCTTTATCATTATGCCCCACCTAAATCTGTACTTTGCCATCCTGCTGCAATCCAATTTCCTTTCTTAGAAGTACTAGTAATCAATGCTGGAGAGCATCCTTGCAGACACCTATTTTTAATACATTCAAGTGTGTAGGTGGATATCTAATCTTTCTTCCTTCTTTCCTCCCTCCTTTCCTTCTTTCTACCTTTCATATAAATGGTATTGTATTTTACTTTTCTTCTGCAATACTATAGTATTGGAGTCTTGCAATCTTGTGGACCTTAACATATCAGATTATATAAGTCTAACTAATTTTTAAAAATATATTTTTATTGATTTCAAAGAGGGAAGGAGAGGGAGAGAGAGAGAGAAACATCAATGATGAGAGAGAATCATTGATTGGCTGCCTCCTGCCTGCTCCACACTGGGGCCTGAGCCTGCAACCTGAGCAGGAATCGAACCGTGACTAGGAATCAAACCATGACTTTCTGGTTCATAGGTCACTGCTCAACCACTTAGCCACACCAGCCGGGCAAGTCTAGCTAATTTTTTAAAATACTAGATAGATGGATCTACCATACCATATTTAACCATGTCCCTACTGATGGATGTTTAAGTAGTTGTAATGAACATTCTGAATTGTGCCCTTTTGTTCACATCGAAGACTTCTTTAACATAGACACATAGAAGTTAAATTTCTGGGTCAAAGGTCATGTGTATTTAAAAACCTGATAAACCAAAGTTACTCTACAAAAGGACTGTATCAGCATCTAATCAGACCAACAATATATCTGATATATAACAATATATCATTATCCCACACCACTGTCAGCAAGTTATCATCAATTTGATGGACATATTAGTGTTGTAATTTATATAACTGATTATTCTTTTCATGTTTATTAATAATTTATCTTTTATTTTCTGTGAATTGATTGTTCATATCTATTGCTCATTTTTCTAATCAATTATCTTTATTTTTCTAATATGTAGGAGCTCTTTTTATATTACAGATATCAGATATTTGCTATAGTTATGCAATATTTTCTTCCAGATTATCACTTGTCTTTCACTTTATTTAGAATACACTTAGTCATACAGATTTTAAAGGTTTATGTATTCAGTTTTGTTACGTGTTTTTTTACTACTTTGTTTTGTGTCTTCTGAAAGAGCCTTTCTTACCCCCAAATTATAAAAACATCCTATATTTTCATCTTATACTGATTTAGTGTTACTCTTTCCATCTAGCTCCTAAATCCATCGGGAATTTATTCAGTTTATCTAACTAAGAAGAAAACCAAGTGGCTGAAGCCAGGGAGAGAGGAGTGAGAGCTGGGGCTGAGAGTGAGGCAGGCAAGGCAGGCATGTTAAGGATATGGATTTTAATCATGAGAGCAATGGGATAAACCCTCAAAAGTGTGTAAGAGGGCACCAAGATCAGTTTTCACTAACAGCTCTAAAAGGACCACTGAGATGCTTCAGACAAAATAAAATAACCTTCACACAAAAGACTAGAATGTTTAACAGTATTCATTATAGAGAAATTACAGTAAGTAGAGGTGGAAGGGCATATACTAGTAACGTCCTTCTTTTGTCTCTTTGCCCAAATTAGGTGTTTAAAAAAACGTAGCCATTGGTTTCTACTAAAGTAACCCAGGGAAGGAGAGTACCTGAAAGTTCTGAAACAGGCAAGCCATGGGGTTATTGTTAGCTGGGCAGGGCATTGTGGGCTGTCCTTGGAATGCCTGGAGGCTCGGGTACCCCTGAAGAATCTGCTGCTGCTGCTGATTTGGAGGAAACATCTGATTGTTGTTTAACAGCGACTGTAGATGAGTCAGTTGATGATTATTCAAAGTATTGTTTATTGAGGACATGTCACCTATAGTTTGGAAAACATAAAATGTAAGTCAATGTGATTCTTTGGCAATCCTATGCCTGTCTTTGTACCCAACGATTCCTGAAACAAAAACTAAAAACTAGACTTACATGATAAATTTTTTTCTCTCTTTTTCTCCTCAAAGTCTTACTAAGTGGTAAGGAGAGAGTATTTTACTATTTAATTTTATATTTCATAATTAGTTTTTTGGTTTTATGTCATGAGAGATGAGTCTTTCTCTATCCATTAGCCAGTCCTTACATTGAGCTTCAGTGTTAAAAATTCCTTGAAACTATTTTTATTAAAGCACCTACAATTAAAGGTAGAAATTAGTCCTAACCTGTTTTAGCAATCATAAGAATTTGATCAGATGATTAAAATAAGTGTATCTGATCAGGCCTTGTTTACAAAGTTTAGTTCTCAAGTCAGAATCATCACCAATTACCACCAAATAAAATTGGATTTGGTATGGAAATATGTATTTTGTTTTTAAGTGAAAGGTTGGCCACCTAAAATTAAAATTGTAAAGAAAGTGAACAATACAAAACGAAATCATTGTCATAATCATTAAAAAATATTATATAATTAGATAGGATTAGCTAATAACTAAATTTATATTCAAAATTCAAAATAGACTTGTTTTGAAATTACACTGAAGTTATTTTGAAGATGATGTCATAGGAATTGTTCTGTAACTTGAAATATATAAATCTAGTATGCTTTTTTAGATTACTTAACTGCACTGAGTTCAATGACAAATAGAACTAATTAAATTATATTATAAAGGTGTCCATAGATCTGGAAACATATATTTTATTGCATACATTGAACATTCCCTTGATAATATCAAGTATATTTGCTGATGCTTCCAGACTTTATGGAAACCATCTCTGTACTTTATATTATAGTCACCTGCATCAATAAGTTGAATATACTTGACATTATTATCTAACATTATTATCTTAACATTATTATAATGTCATTATTTTTGTGACATTATGATTTACATGAAAAATTTTGTTTTTAAGCCACAAAACTTTTAAAGAATAATACTGTCTGAGGAAATCTAGCAATTGCTATTGGGGCTATTTCCTTGAACTTGGACACATTTTAACTTTGAATGTTTTTTAATTCTGTTTATTGAGGGGTCACCTGAAAAAACACTTCCTGACACTGTTTCCATCCACGGTGCAGCTGCTCATACTAACCCTGTGATGCCACACCAACTAAAATTCAAGTAAAAGTTATTTTTAAGGTGTACCTGTGCCTTATTATTTGAAAAATAAGACTCTACTTGGCTTAAGAGGATGATGGATAGGTTAGCGTTAGGTGGCATCAGAATTAGAAGATAAGAGAAAGCAGATTAAATTGACATTTAGTATTGCTAGGATAGGGGAGAAGAAAAAGTCATTTTCATGTTTGTATAACTATGGTGGTGTGTGGGTGTTATTATATTTAGTTCCTTAAGCAAGCTGTGACAGAACAAAAACATTTTTAAAAATAGTGTGACAAAATGGAGTCTTTAAAAATGAGAAATTAGAATTAGAAAAACGTTTCGTTTGTAAAAATTTGCGAAAAATTTTAACTTACCAAGCAGACCTGTCCCCAGTAGAGGGTTAAGTAGCTGTGGCACCACAGAGTTACTGTTGAGTTTAGCTGGACCAGGTGTGTTCCCAGCACTATTAGATATATTCAGCAATGTTTCTGCCATTGACACCACTGCTGTCCCACCAAGTGTTGAGACAGTCAGTGCTGCCACTGCTGATGATGTAGTGGTTGTGGTAGTGGTTGCCTGGGAGGAAGTTGCTATGGAAACCTCTGGATGATTAGCGGTGTTGGCCGATGCCGAGTTCAGGACACCTCCCAACAGCTGGGGATTCAAGGCCATTAATCCTGAGGCCCCAGCGACAGCTGGGAGGAACAGGGGGTTAGAAGTAGTGTCACCGCCTGCAAAGCTGGGCAAAGGGTTCCCCAGGGGGCTGGTTAAAAGGGTCTCAGCTCGGCCGCCCTCTGACTGATTGCTCGGCAAGTGGTCTGGTGGGGCTGTCATCTGTGTTAGTGAGGGCAAAGGGGCATTTTGCTGCTGAAAGAGATCTGAGATGGTCAGATTGAAAGATGGCAGGGGAAGCATGGCAGCTGCGTGGGCTTGGTTCTGAAGCAGGGCCGCTAAGAGCTGAAAGCTGACAGGCTGCAGTCCCTGCCCATCCACGTCACCGGAGAGGAAAGCTAAAGCAGCGTTTACATTCGGGTTGAGAAAACCTAAAGGGTGGAGGTTGATCTCAGACTTGCCTTCTCCCGCTGAAGGCTGGAGGATATTTAATAGATTCTGGTTTAGGAGATGCTGCTGATTCACTGGCAAAGAGAGAGGCAGAGAACTGAGGAGGCTGGGGTTCAAGGGGTGTGGAAGATGGCTGTTGGAGGTGCTGTTGGGTGGAAAAGGAAGGGCGTGCTCCTGGCCAGCGAAAGGAAAGTCACTGGCGACGGGCAGCTGGCTCTGCAGTGGGTTTCCGGCCGCGGTGGTGACGATGACGCCGTCCTGGAGGACAGATGTTGTCTTCGTGATGGCAGGGTGGCTGGTGCCAGCGATGGCCATGGAGGATGAGGGTCCTGAACCGCCTAAAACGGAGACAACACCAAACAAAAACGCCACGCGTCAGTTGTGGATGTGAAGGCAGACAACCCCATGACCATACATTGAGATCCATTTCAACTAATTCATTACCTGTCACCTTTACTGATCTTAATCAGAGATGATATCCCACCTGTTAATGACACAAGTTTCCTAACCTACTTTGAAAAATAAATTTATTGGAGAAGTTTAGGTTACTAAGAAATAGCTTGTGTTTCACAGCTGGACAGAGTGAAGGTGGAGGAATTTCTGTAGTAGGTCATTCATTTGGGTTAGATAAAAGCAACAAGCCTTCATTTAAAAAATATATTTTTCCTTTTAAAAAAGTTTTTGTTTATTTGTAATACTAGTACTTGCTTTTAGTAAAAAAAACAAAGAATATGCATGAGCATATAAAACAGAAAATAAAAAGTACTTATAACTATTTTAATATTTTAATGTATAGTTTTCTGGACTTTACCCACCTGTATTTGTATATATGTATACACACACACACACACACACACACACACACACACACACACACATATACACATATATACATGTGTTACATATTTTAACACACAGTTGTGATATTTTGATTGTTTACAATCTTTTACATGGTAAGCAGCACTAAAAGCATTAACTCATCTTTGTCAATATACTAAATTACTTTCTAAAGATAAAGTCTTAAAAGTGGAATTCCAGGAACAGAAGAGTTTACATATATTTAAAGCTTTGAATACTTCCTGTCAAACTGCCCTCCAGCAAAGTTGATCAATATACATTCAATTTCCATTTCTATAAACAGTGCATGGTAGTGCTCATTCTTACCAACATTATGTTTTATTATTTTTAAATCTTTGCTACTCTGATAGCATAAAGGTACTTTGCACTCATTATTCCTTAAGTCAGACAAGTCTTCATCCAAACAGCATTTTTAATCTTGAAAGTCTTATGCAAGAGATGAAAATTCAGGAAGTTTAATATTTAAAAATATAAAATTTGGTTGCTTAATTGTTTTCAATCCAAGCTGCACAATAGAATTACCTGGATAACTTGAAAAGAAAAGAAGAAAAAAAAAAGCAATGCCTTGGGCCCTATTCCAGACCAGTTGAAAACCCATCTCGGGGGCACCCCCAGCCTGAGCAGTAGCATTTTTTCAAATCACCCCTGGAGATCCCGATGCACATGGGGTGGGGTGAGGAGAGTGAGAATCACATCTGTTGAAAAGCAACCTGTAATCATTTTTTCATAAAAGGTTTTCCCCTAAAGAGATGCACTGTTTTATGTGATACACACATTCGGCAAAATTTATTATTACAAGCATATGCATTTAATTTCCTATTAAAACATAAACATGTATATAGTATAATAAACAATACCACTGTCACTGAAAACCTAAAATAATTCAAAAATTTTACTGCTGTAATATGCCATCATAAGACATTTTACATTTGACCAAATAACCATGGAGGCCTCATCCAAACACATAAAAATGTTTCCATACTTATAATACTACAAATACGATTTTATCATCTTCCTGTTTTCTCCTAACAAAATAACACAAGAATTTTTCCTTTATGATATATAGATTTTATATTAATATTTTAAACATGTAGCATATGGATTGACCATTTCATGTAAAACATTCTGATACATTTTGACATTCTGATTTTTTCATTATTATGTGTAACACAGGATGAACATCTTATTGCATATGATACTTTCCTACCTTTGAATTTGTCCTTAGGAAAAATTCCATCATTGGCATGATTGTTATGAGAATCAAAAATAGGGACATGAAAGGCTTGTGATATGTAAAAATCTATACAAAATAAAAGGAGTTATCGTCATCATTACTACTGGCATTAGTATATGTAGTTAGTAGTGGTGATGTGGCAATAGCAGTTAGTATATCCAACACATCAGCATATCCAACACTCCTTACAGAATGTCCCTATAGCACGACTTTGCAATTTTTCCCAGCTGTCATGTCTGCTTTTTTTTTTTTAAAGCTCTCAGTGTTTTATTTAAAGAATAAGATTTTAAAATGCCCACTGTTTAAAAATATATAAATATTTATAAAATATTATCATAAAATAATGAGTATGTTCACAAAGAGTGGGGTCAGAGCATATCAAATGCTGATATAGGCATATGGCATACAATTCTTTAAATATTAATTCAGATTTGTAATAAAACAATCTTAAACATTTCATTGCCACTTAAATCTTGCTGCTATTTCCGTAAATAGGTACTGTGCTTTATTTGCATATGGAAACCATCTTTTTAAACAGTGAATAAAAACTCTTATTTATTGGTAATCACTATCCGAGGTCTTCTCCCTTATTTGCTAAATAATAATGACTTATTTAAATGTACAGATCACCATTCAGAGCACATTTTCAAAATATTCCAGCATGTAGGTGACAAGGATTTGTAGAAGAAGGATTTCCGTAGAGGTTATTCTTTTTAATCTTTGTTTTCCAAGAGAAACATTTATATTTAAGATTCAAGAAAGTAGCACTTTGGGGACATTATTCTAAAAGTCTCCATCTAAATATTATTGAAGAATGACAATAAAGAAATGTAGTTACTTTGGGTGTATTTTCACATTACAAATAAGATGATGGTAAAGAGAACAACCTTCTCAAGAGTAGTATGTGGATCAAAGGCCATTTGTTTACTTTCTCCAATTTTCAACCAATCAGTGCAACAAACAGGTATCCTCTTCTGAACAAAATGATTATACAGAAACAAAAACCAGGCCTAAAAATCACAAAACACTCTGCGCTTTCCTGCAGGAACTTGAGCAGTCTTGAGCACACAAACCTTCCTGTCTCTCTTTTTCTTCTTTCAAAGACACATTGTTGAGAGCTTATTATGAACCAGGAACTAATGTTCTTTTCATATAGCCAGTGTAACTGTAATAGCTAAGAGCTATAATAGGTATATAACAGGAAGGCAATTGTAAAACTGAAGGTGTTAGGGAAAACGAAGCAAGTGGTAATATTTGATCTGGGATTTGAGAGTGGAAAAGGAGAGAAAGGGCTTCTAAGTAAAAGGAAAGTAATTAAAAAACAAGACAAGGAGGTAATAAAATGCATGGAGAGTAATGGATTCTTATATATCTTCGAGCAAATAAATATGACTGAAAATATTATTTGCTGCTTTCCCAGACACACTGGCCCTGCCACCCATAGTTAAACATGCGCCTTAGACAAGAGGTAATGAAATTTGAAATAATCTTTCTAAACCATTAAAGGCAAGGACCACTTCTTATTTTCTTCTGCATTCCAAGACCTAACACAGTCTCACACATGGTTGGCATTCAGAAAATGTTTCTTGTTTGAATTAATCTCTTAAGAAGTTCAGAAAACTTGCACTAATTTTCTAGAAATCAGATCACTTGCATTTGATGGCGTGTGTGTGTGTGTGTGTGTGTGTGTGTGGAGAAAGGGAGAGAATACCACCCATTGGTGGAGAAAGTAACCTGACTCTCCTGATGCCAGGAGATGAGATGTTGGAAAGGAGATGGCTGGAAGATGCCAAGCTACTTTAGAAGGCTCCCAGGTGGTCTAGGGAGTTAAAATCTCCCTAGAGAGGAAGAGTCCTCACAAAGTCCTCAGTTCCTAAGGTCACTCATTAATGCTTGGGATCATTCAGAGGACCCTGGATTTTTATAGCTGGAGATAAATTGGAGGTTGCTTATTTCTGAACCACTTAGGTAATCTTGAATAGGCACTCTCTGGTGAACCTACATCACAGTTCTGCATAAAATCCTTGTCTGTTGAAGCATTTGGGAAAACAATGTTTTTCTTCTTTCCTTTTTCCATTTCCTTGTCTCTTTCTTTTCTTTTTACTCTTTTCTTTCCTCTTCCTGCCTTCTTCCCCGGCCTGCCTGGCTGTCCACCTTTACTTAGTTTGCAGCCAAAATGTTTCATGCTTAATCTAATGAAATGAACAATTAGAGTTTTTGAAAAAGCAAACTATTCATTAACCATTTAGCAGTTAAATAATCAAAAGGCAGCTGGGAGCCTGGAAAAAATAAGTCGGAGAAGTCCTTTAATTGGAAAAAGTGATCATTTCATACCAGCCAGCAGTACCATGAACTGGCATAGTTTTTCTCTTTGTTGCTTTTGAAGAAGAGAGAAGACATATAAAGCTACCCAAATAAACCTTCCTGGTGCGAGATCATGTGCCTCGATCCCCAATCAAAGGGTGAGAGTCTAGCACAACGAGGAAAGGACTTGCCCAGTTAGGTTGATTTCCAAATATAAACAGTACGCTTTGCACACACATATAGTTTCTCTGTGTGTGTGTGTGTATACAGAAATAGCATCAGCAAAATTTTTCAAAGAAATTTTTAAGGCTGTTTTCCTACTATTACTAATTTTCATTCTTGAGTTTTATTTGCCTCATTAAAAATGCTTTTCAAAACAAAGGTACTGTCTACCTCTTTAGATTTATCTTCTGTGTCACCAATATTCTTTGAGAAAAGTCATTGTTCATATTATGCTAAATTTTTTAAAGGCTGGATCTTAACACATTGTGGACCAGTAGTTCTATTGCTAGCTTTACCCAGTGGCCAGATAAGTTTCTATTGAACGAGTACAAAAAAAGTATTACATAAATGTTAAAGGCACGCTTTAAAATTAAATACCCATTGCAGTTTGAAGTTATTTATTACATGTTCTTACAAGCTAATATCTTTTTAAAGTATGATACTTTGTAAAACTGTGTAATCTGAAGTGAGAATTCTCGTGATCCGTCCGCAATGTGTTAAGTATTAATATTGTACATGTCTTTGTATGTGTACAGAATAGAGCATTAATTAAGCTCACACCAAATAGACCAATAAGTTGTTTTTAAAATTTCATTATACCATTTTAATCTCCAATTTTGAATAAATAGTACTTCATGTTAGAAAACGCTTTCTAAATTGATTTGCCCACATGTTGATTTTTGTCCATAAAATTCAAGAAATGAGTCATACAGAAGAAACTCCTTCAACTACATGCCTTCAATGGCAATCCCTAGTAAAAATGAATGCTTCTAGAGACGAGAGAAAATATCATGCCCTAGTGAGTCAATAAATATAATCCATCTTTCCATACAGTGGAAATAGTACACTTTTCTCCTCTATATTTAAAGGATTGATTTAACAATAACTCTATGAGAAGTCTCCATCTTCCAACAAGACATTATTTTCCCAAGCCTTAGTAATGTCACGATAGTAAGTATTTACAAAAATGTATCACTTTATGCTTGTGGTTTGTGATGTAAATTCCTAGCATTCCTTTAGCAGAAGTAGGCAGGAAGTCCTAGGGACTACAGATGTTCCTCGACTTACAATGGGGTTACTAGTACATCCCAATAAATCCATGGGAAGTTGAAAATATCATAGATCAAAATGCATTTAATACACAACCTACTGAATATCACTGCCTAGCCTAGCTTACTGAAATGTACTCAGAACACTTACATTAGCTCATAGTTGGGCAAAATTATCTCACATAAGGCCCATTTTACAATAGTGTTGAATACCTCACATAACTTATTGAATGCAGTATCAAAAAAATACTGGCAACACAGTACACTGTAGAGTTCTGGTTGTTTACCCTTGTGGACTCCTGAAAGCCGGGGCTCCCTGCTGCTGGCTGCTCCACATCACAGAGCGAGCACCATACTGCATATTGCTAGCCCAGGAAAAGATCAAAATTAAAAGTACACTTTCTACTGAACCCGTGTTGCTTTTGCATCATCGCAAAGTCAAAAAATCTTAAGTTGAACCATCATAAGTTAGAACCATTTAGTGTCTATTTGATCTCCACAAAGAAGGGAGGGGTGGACCCCAAAACAAAAGCACTTAGAAGAGGGGGAAGGAAGGAATGTCAATCTCTTGCTTGGTAGGATTTCTAGTGTATGGATATGCTAGAGCAGTGATGGGCAACCTTTTGAGCTTGGTGTGTCAAACTTCGCCAAAAAACTGAGCATAACTCAGGTAGTGTGTCACTTTGAGAAAAAAACATTATTTCGCAAATGTTTCATCCTCAGGAGCAGCAAATGTTTCATCCTCGGCATGTGGCCGCCTCAGCAGCCACGTGTCATCAGAAATGGCTATGCGTGTCAGTGCTGACACGCGTGTCATAGGTTCGCCATCACTGTGCTAGAGTAACATACAAAATGCATCATCAATATTCCAATTGGAAGTTTTATTTCCTTATTTTAATTAGGTGTTTCTAGATTAATATAGTTAATTTGTACCCTTTCATTGCATACTGTTATGTGTAGTGCTAAAATAGTGTTTAGCACATACTAGGTGCTCAATAAATATTTGCTGAGTTTATTATCCCATGAATAGTCTGAGACAGTGTTTAGGCCAATTTGGGGCTGCAAAATCAATTTAGTATGCCCCAACCATAAATAAATAGAAAAGAGCGCATTGCATAACTAGGGTATTATTTTGTGGAAACTGCTTCTGTTAACATTGGAGTGCTGGGTCAAGTTTTGTGAGTGGGTGATCATTTCAGTGAATCATGATTTTTAAAAGAAATACAACAAAATAGGATAAAAAAAGAATATATCAGAGTGCATCACATGTAATAAGTGTGTTTTTTTTCCAGGAAAATTTTATTTGTTATACATTAAAGATATATCTCTGGTGGATTGTAAGGCAAGTTAGTTTTTTACCGTGGGAAGAAGTAAAAAACCAAAGTTTGACAAACACTGTATTCAGATCAGGCCTAGAGCTCAACTCCGTGGGGATGCTCTATGGAGCAGCGCTCCAGGAAGCACATCTATCAGACTACAGTGCGAGAGGCGTTCCCGGTGGCGTGGGCAGCGCTGGAGCCCACTCAGGGTGTCTGTGGTAAACACTCTCTTAGACCTGTACCTGTGGGTCTTGGGCAGACTTCCAACCTTCCCTGGACTAGCTCCACCCCAGGAGTATTTCAGCTACTCCATCAGAATTCTGTCATCTAATTCCATTTTTTAATCTGTGAAAAGGTGAGTTGTCACTTTGCATTTGCAAGAAGTATAATTCTTAGAAAAGGATGTTTACTCTCCTCTTTTCTTGGTTGGCATTAATGTTGTCTGATATAAGTTCCTGGAAGATAAGAACTTAATGATTTGATTTATCTCGTACCACTTAGACATGGTACTAAATGGTATCTATTTTGATGACACCATGGGAACATTTTTGATTGTTATTTTTAATGAGTCAAATTTTTGTAGAGTTAACATCACTGCTTATAATTTGGGATTTTCAGAGGCTGCTTCACTGTTTTCAGACCACTTGATTTTAGTAAATAGTAGCTTAGGCATTACTCTTGGACTGAAGAATTTCTAGTGGCTTTATAAGTGAGCTTAGTGTACTGCAATGGAATAAAATTCTCCCAATTTACACACTAGGACAGTTTATTTCTTAAAAGGTACAGAATAGATAATTGGATTAGTGAACATCTCACCCCACTCTGAGTTCTGTTATCTCCTTTGATTACACAGACTCAAGGTCTAAAGTAAAACACGTTTTTAGCTCCTTGTTTTGCACACAAGGAAACATTAAGCTTGGGATATGTAAGCAAAACAACTGGTGTAACCCTGATAGTAGGAAACCTTCTTAAGCAGCAAGACATTGTCTATTGTAACAGTATCTTCCAACAAAGAAGAAATGGCTCATTTTGCAAAAAAATTAACCAAGAGAATAGACATAGGCTATCATCGCACAATCAAGAATTTAATATAGTTTTGGTATTTGGTTAAAAAACAAGAGGGCAACTTTTAACCTAGAAAACTTGTGCATGATGATAAAATCTAGGCATTTAAACATTTGGGTGGAAATACTTTCAATAGAAACTAATGTATGTTCAGTCATGACCTTAGGAAGGCCTCTGGCATTCTTCACTCTACATTAGTCTATGTAAGATTAGAAGATTATTTCTACACAAACTTCCCATATCTTGAGAGCTCTAACTTAGAGTATAATCACCCTTGAACATTTTTATCCCATAATTTTTTGTACCTGTAACATGTAGGAAATGACAATTTACCTTTATTTTCGGTCTGGCATGTTCTGAGGATAAATAAATACATAGAACAACAACAACAAAAACACAAGCTTATTACTTTGCAGTCTTTTACCAAGAGTGTCCTTTTGTGGCTCTATTTCATTTCCTTATACCTACCATATCAATGGTTATAGTGAGTTTCAATCAAATGCATTTTGTGCTGAAATAAAACACGTCTTTTCCAGAGTTTAAAAAAATATATATATATCCATAAACATATATTTATTTGTATTCTTGTTATAGTCAATTTATATCTTTAAGAGTTAAGGCAAATAAATGTTTGTTATCTTCTCTTCTGGTACAAACTCATACTCTGCTCATTCAGAGAATTTATTTTCATGTGTTCAGAAGAGTTTATTTCATGATTTTATTAGGGGAAAATAAGAGAACATAAAAAGCATTTTAAAGTAAAAAAAGTTGTATTTAATGACCTTATCATATTGGATAAAGTAAGGTTCAGTTTAGTTAGCAGAGTAGTATAAATCATTTTGTTTCTTTGAAAATTGGAAAAAAACCACAGGGCCATGGAAAGGATGGGTTGGTTGTAATGTGGGTACTGACGGAGCTAAGTCCTCACAGAGGCCCTAGTGGCTGGGCGCTGAGGGACTAAGTTCCCACAGAGGCCCGGGTGGCTGGGCGCTGAGGGACTAAGTTCCCACAGAGGCCCGGGTGGCTGGGCGCTGAGGGACTAAGTTCCCACAGAGGCCTGGGTGGCTGGGCGCTGACGGAGCTAAGTCCCCGCAGAGGCCTGGCTTCTTGGCATGTGTGTTTCTGTTCTAAGATCAGAAGGCGGGCAGGAGGCAGAGGCACGGAGAAATGAAATTTGAGTCAAGGGTACTTGATTTTGGATTCCTCTCTAAACCAAACCACCACAAAACATGCTGAAACCTGTCTCTCTTCATAAATTGAAAGTTACTTTCAAAGCTCACGACCGAGGGCTCTCTGAACAGCCTGCCTTCAGCAGTTTGAGTGTTTGCACTGAGATCAGGAACTTTGGAAGTTGGTGGTCAGATCCCCAGCTTTGCTTTGCCACTTCCTACTGGTCAGTTTCTACATCTGTCATGTGGAAATATTAACCTTACTTAAAATCTGATATCTAAAAAGCTAACAGAAACCTGTAAACTTTACAAAGCAAATGTTTAGAGAGCTTTAATGGAAAGGCAATTTCAAAACTCCAAATAGAACCAATAAAGCCTTGTAGTCTAAGTTTCACAAAATGTTTCCTAAGTATTTCATATCTTTTATCTGATTTTTAAAATTATCTTTGTCTCCAACTCCCATACTTGAGTGTGTCCCATAGAACTCACTTATAGGCAAAAAAAAAAAAAAAAAAACAAAACAACACACAAAAACCTGTACTTGGGTTGTTCATAATAGAAAAAACTCTTTAAAAGAAGATTTAGAAAATGAATTACCAATATTATGAAGCATTTTGAAAGCAAGTGATTTTTTTGTCTTAATAGATGTCTTAATGCAATATTTTTGAGCTATTGCTTTGGAAAGAGGAAAAAGGGCACCGGATTGCACAGGAGGCCACTTGAGCTCTGTCCAGGCTCTGTTACCGTGGAGCAGAGAGGGCCCGTGTTACCTTAGTCCCTTACCTCACTGTGTATCTCACTGGGAACGACAAGACTAGTACATGCATAGTCGCCTCCTTTAAAAGTCTAATTACATGTTATCCACTAGGAAACCCATTCTTATCTGAGTCAGATGATACCAATTCATTAAAATAAAGGTCACCAAATTCAATTAGCAAATGAAGGGCAGTTCTCTTGATATTTTGCACAATTCGCCAGCATTGACACAAACATTCTAATCGTTGTACACTATAATATTAGAGTCCAAAGAGAGAAGGCAAAAATAACCGACTTTTGTCTAAAAGTGTATCAAAAGTTTAAAAACGTGGCTTGTAACATGCTTCAATTCATTATCTGTTGGATATTTTTTTAAGATGTTGAAAGTGAAAAGAGTTTTTTTAACCACTGTTTCAGTTGAAGAACTTATGCAGCTGAGAAGAAAATGGATTATAGAATTAGATGAACCTGAGTTCAAATCTGAATTCCGTTATATATGATCTTGGACAGTTAAGTTCTCTGACACTCAATTTACTCATCTAGAAAATGGGGACAATGATGCCTTATACTCTGGAAAACTGCCTATGTCAGAAATAACCTAGGAAAATCACCTGGTACATAATAGGTGCTCAATAATAGCTATAAGTAACATTTTAAGAATAAAAGTGTTTTCACCTAATATCTAACTGGTATGTTAGGAATATCCAGCAAAACTTACAGAGATAATTGTGACCGTCATCTGCTGTCTGACTATGAATGAATGCCCAGCCTGGGTGCTTAGTTGATGGATGAACAAAGTCAGTGTAAAAAAATATTTAGTCTAAGCAGTTACAGTGACAGAACATTCAGTGACAGTTCACTATATATCAAAAAGAAAAACGGCATTAGAGACTTCAATGTTCAGCTCATCAAAATAGTTATATTAATTAGTAAATCTACTAATTTTCATAACCAGCTGCATATTCAATCTATGTATATTAATTAGTATTTAATCTTGTTAAGTTTGATATTTTAAAAATTCTTACTGACCTAAGTTTTCATCAAGCATATGCTGTTAGCTTACATATGACTGGTCACATCCATATCATTACTAGACATTTATTCTTACCCCTTTTAGCTATTTATATGCCAGCACTTTTCTTACATTAATCAATTTTAAACTTGTGTGTTTTGGTACTCCCAACACTGGGAATCCGGATCCAATGTTTTACACAGATGTGAGGAATAAGAAAATACATGTTTAAGACTATATAAAATAAGTCTACACTTGACATCCAGATGAAACAAGAATATAAATAAATGTTTGTCTTTACATATAAACTTAAATACATCATTAATAAAATACATACACTTTTCAATATGAACTGAGACCTGAAACAAAGTAAGTTGAGGTAAGGGGTATCAAAATTTGAAGATATAATACAACAAGACTAACAATTCTCATCTAAATGATTGAAGGTATGCTTAATAAATATTTAAAATAGTTTCTTATTTCATGTAACTTTAATCTGATAAGTGCATAAGATTAAATTTTCATTTGTGTGGAATTATCTAAAAAGGAATATGAGTCATTGAAAAGCTAGAAGCCCGTTTGTAATAAGTATCCTGTTAAACACAAAACATAGTTTCATGAAATTCCTTAGATTAAGAATACCAAGAAGACACTAATGATTTCAATTATCTTCTCCGCCTCATATTCTTTTTAACACAAGAGGCTAATGAATAGTTCTGCATTAAATACAACAAAACAACACGAACATGAGTTGTGGAGGACGGCAGGTGTAGGTAGTGACACTGGGAAAAAACACTTGATCTAACTATCGGTAACAACGACATAGGTCACAGTGCTGTCCCAGCAAGGTGGTACCATAAGGTCTATACATGCCTGTACAACAGCTTATTATTAAAAGCCTCAGCAGTTTTCTCATTTTCATTAACACTCTGGTTTTTAAAGCCCACTATTTTCATATTTGAATTTTGTCTCAACAACCACCTTTTATTTTCTTCCTGTCATTTCCCACAAATCTCCCAGATCATTAGTGCTGTGTTTTGAGTATTCTTTTTAATGTTTTCATGGCCAAGTTTTTGATGTTTCAATGAATTTCTCTCTTGAGTGCTTCTTTACATTTTTAAAAATTTCTGAGGAATCTATTGCACAAAATGCAGTTCTTTCTAATGTGTCTGCTTTTAAATAGATTTGTCTCCATTCATAGTGGATGAAAAGATACAATAAATTTGGGTTCAAAACCTTAATGTCAATGCTAAAAATAATGGTTTAGTTCTACAAGAAAACTGTAAAACAATATCAAGATCAAAAATTCTGGAAATCAGGTTTTCAAGCCTTTTTTTTTTATTTATTAGAAAACTTAAATTATTACCCTTTTTAAAAAGGGAGTAGTCAATATCCATTTTTAAATTTTCTCAAATAATAATAAATGATAGCAAACTAGGATAAGAAAACACATTAGAAGACAGCTTTCTACTTCATACAACTTCTGGTTACCTCCTCCTATCCATTCACCTATTTCTGGTCAGCAGCAAGAACAGAAAATCCATTTATCTTTGCCTTTTTGGGTTTTCCACGATGAGCTTCATTTACCTGAATACAAACAAAAGCTAGGGGACACAGGTTTTCTATTGCATAAGCCAAGAACCTGGCTCATGGGCCAGGATGCCCTGCCTTCTATGGCTTCTGTAGTTTAGAGTCCAATGGTTAACATGACCAAGTGGAAGTTGAACGATATTCGAAATGACACAGATTGACGACAAATAACGGACATACATGGAATCCCCGTGGCTGTTGTTTTCCCCTAGCAGACAGATCCCTAGCATTCTGTAAATGAAATTATAAATACTAAAGAAATGATGAGAATTTCACAATGGGGAAAGAGGATCATTTCTTATCATAATAAATATTTTGGTACAAATTTTAAAAAACGTAGAAAAGTTTAGTACCTCTGGGTACTTTTTTCTAAGAAAACCATACCTGCTTCAGAACTTGTTTGATTATAGCTGCTAACAATGCTGTTTGGTATCACTGGAGTGGAGGACGTTGAAATTCTTGACTGAGGTGGATTGGGATGTAATGAGTTTCCTAAAGCCATGCCCGACTGACTGAGCATCCCACAGTTCCCGCTAGCCTGAATCTGATTTATCAAACCTGCCAGATGGTGGTTGGGGACTGAACTGTTACTGTGAACAAAGTTAGTGTTTGCGTTGTGGCAGTGCACGGCTTCCCCTCGTATAGGGATGTTCTGTGTCAGTGAATTCTGAAGAACACTGGAGTTCATACTGGGATCTGTAAAATGCAGCTGGTTAGCAGAGCAAGGCAAAGCAGTATTTGAGGCCCCACAACCCGGGGTACTATTGCTACTCAAGTGAGAGCTTTGACAACTCATAGACTGTAGTAACTGAGACATTGAACTGATGGGGAAAGAACCCTGACTTTGCTTCCTTAGCAAGTCGGGTCCTGGTTTAGGAACTGAAGAACTATCCATTTGAGACTGTCTGAGCAAACTCAAAACTGTGGTAGGAGGCTGTTTTCTTTTCCGCAATGAGTCCTTTTGCTGAGACATCAGCTTATCTCTTAGTGCTGCTCGACCACTTTGCCCTTCACCTGTTGGGAGAAGCATGTTGGCAGTAGGAGGGAACATGGTGTTTAAAGTGCTATGTCCTTCAGTGTTGCCACTGCCAGCAACAGCTCCAGAATTGCTACTGCTGCTACTGTTGTTACTAGCAAGTTTGTTTTGATTTGCTAGCTGTGCTTTGGCTGCTGCTGAGAGTAAACTACTTGCTGGAAAGGAGGCAGCATTGTGCTGGTTCAAGATCTGATTTAAAGGCATTCCCAGCAAACCAGGCTGACTCTTTACAGAACCACTTCCGGCAGATGCAGCAGGAAAAGCTGCACTGCTTGGGGTAGTTAGTACATTACTCATTCCAGCAATTAATGGGTTAGGGATGTCCTTGTACTGATGATGTCCATCGGACTTGGTGGAAGGGCTTGATGGCATTGATGGCCGTGGGGACCCTATTGTTGACCTTGGTGACCTGGGTGGAACCTTAATACCACTGCAAGCGGCTTGGGGTCCTAGAGGTGGCATCATGAAATTTCCATGATCTGATGATGTGGAAGATGAGCGTGATCTTTGGGGCGATGCCTCAATCCTTCCGATTCCAGCCCCCATCATGTGCACTGGGGATGTCACTGGAGAAGGGGACAGGGAGGTTGAAGCTGAATGCTGAACTCTTTGAACATGACTCCCATGATTCATGTGACCAGGTTTTACGGTTGGCAAAGGGAGATTACTTGGCAAAGGAACAACAGCAGGAGGCATGCTTACATTCATCACAGGTACCTGAGAGTGGACATTTGAATGGAAACTAGTTGGATTAATGATAACAGGGTTCTGATTCGCCGGTTTACTAGGAATAGGGTCAAGAATGCCAAGTGGATCTTTCTCAGATGTTAATGGCTTTTTCTGAAGAGCACAAGAAGGTGGAGGAGGGGGAGGTGGGCCTTGGGGTAGTTTGTGGTGGAACATTGCTCGTGGTATTTCCATATTATTTGAAAAATTACACATTGGTTTTTTCATTACTGGACTCTTTGTAGTCAAGGTTGGGGAGAGAGGTATATTAGTCCTTCCAGCCATTGCACAGGATGACTGTACAGGAGAACCGTGTAGCATTACTGAAGGTGGAGAGAGAGGAGTCCTATTCAGGTGAATAGGACTGGAATTGGGAGCTCCATGAAAACCAGGATTATTTCTTGTGAAAACATCAGGGCTTCCAAGTGGGTCAGTCCTCGGAGAGATTGAGCCATCTCCATAAATCTGGGATCCTGACGATGCTGGGCTGGGCAGGCCTCCATGGCTGCCACGGAATGGAGATTTCTGTCCATGTTCACTGCTGCCCAATCTTTGCCGGGGGTAGACGGGGTGGAGTTCTTGTTGCTGGCTTCCAGGCAGTTCTTGTACATAGAGCCTTCCCATGGCATTTGATGATCCAATCATTAACTTGAAAGGATTCTTACATTCAGGCATTACAGAATTTGTAATTCCTTCATGAGACTTATTTCTTATGGATCTTGGAGTTGCTGCCCGTGAAGGTACTACTGGAGTTGCATCTGATGTGAAAGGAAAAGAAAAATCTGTTAAGTCATCTCAGCTCTTTTGTATTTGGGGGTGAGGGCTGAGGAGGGAGGAAATGAGGAAGGGAGGGCAGCTGGAAATAGAAATTTGCAAATAGAAGCCGTGCCTCTATGCAACTAGAAATTCTCCACTCTACATTAAATTTTGATTTAAAAAGTGCACGTTATTCTCCCTTAGTTGGCCAAAGGTCCTCAATTAACTGCTCATTATGTTTGTTTGCCTCTTATCTGTTGAGAAAGAATGAAAATCTGAATCAGTTCATACTGACATCAGCCATTCTAATAATATTTAGAATATGCAAAATCAAGATTGACAACCCACATAGAATTGATGATGTTACTATCTTGTTGAATTTGAAATTTTTAGGAACACAGTTACAATAGAAAATTATTATCTGTGTGGCATATTTTCTTGGGTGATTTAAATGAATTGCCATTTTTACCAGAAAATCTGTTGCCCTATAAATGTTTCTGTTATCTTACTGAAACCTCATCAGGACAGCTATAGAAATGCTTCTTTATCCCAACATTTTCACTGTAAGAGTAAAAGAGTCTTAATTTTTGTGAATTAAGTGAATGGAGTTCAGAATCTTTTATAATGGGAGCGATAACAATGGTAAAAGCAGTGATACTGCAATCATGCCTAACTTCCCATCAAGTCTATAACACTGCAGTTTCTTTGACATTAACCAGTCATTACTGTAAAAACAACTTTAGTCAGTCAACTCAGGTAAAAGGCTGCAATTCTTTTATTAGGACAGAATTCCTGTGCAGCATTCAGACTGCTAAATCTTTAGTGCTGGGTTCTAATTGCGATTCCTCTTTTTACAGAGTGCATCTCTCCCTCACTGGCCTTTGGAGTCCCTTCAGTCCCTTTGGAGATCAACAGAATACAGGCAACAAAAGCAAGCTGGCCCACTGGACAGAGCTTTCACATTATCTTGTCAGAATTCTAGGCTCAAGTTGTTTAGCCCCTAAGGATGTTTAACTATTTTATAAAGTTGTACCTTGTAAAACAGGGATGGCAAATAAAATTGATTTCCTAGGCCAAGTCCCATCAACTGGTGGTGGCTGCTTAGAGTGCTTTGATGGAAAGGATGCTGAGCCTTGCTGGGCTCTGTAGAAAATGCCACTGAGTCTATTACAGGCACAGGGGTTGAGAGTGACCTCATTCATACTATATGCTGGCCATCCCCATTCTAAGACTTACAACATATTGGCATATGTTTGTCAGCTGATTTCTCAACAGAAACTATGCAGGCCAGACAGTAGTGGCAAGAAATATTCAAAGTGATGAATAGCAAGAACCTACAACCAAGATTACTCTACTCAGCAAAGCTATCATTCAGAATTTAAGGTCAGATAAAGAACTTCACAGATAAGAAAAAGCTAAAGGAGTACATCATCGCCAAACCAGTATTGTATGAAATGCTGAAAGGTGTTAAGAAGAGAAGAAGAAGAAAAAGGTAAAGATAAAAATTATGAACAACAAATACATATCTATCAACAAGTGAATCTGAAAATCAAGTGAATAAAAAATCTGATGAACAGTATTAACTGGTGAATATAATAGAATCAGGGGCATAGAAAGGGAGTGGACTGACAATTCTCAGAGGGAAAGGGGAGTGGGGAGGGCGGGAAGAGACTGGACAAAAATCATACACCTATGGATGAGGACAGTGTGGGGGTAAGGGCAGAGTGTGGGGTGGGAACTGGGTGGAGGGGAGCTATGGGGGAAAAAAGAGGAACAATTATAATAATCTGAACAATAAAGATTTATTAAAGAAGTAAGAGAATGCAGTGAACATATATTTGTCTTTGGAAATGTGGGTTTTCTATTTCTAGCATGGTGAAGATTCTGGATAGAGTAATTTCTGAATATAATATATGAAAAGTTGAGAACCAATGATATAAGATAAACTCAACTGAACTTACTTTCTTGTTAAAAAGAGATTTTCAAAGTTTGCAATATAAATAATATATGAAAAGTAGTTGGGGTACTAGGTACCTGTATTAGTCTTATTACAAGATTGACTGTGTTCTCTTCGGGAACAAAACTACAGACTTGTGTCTTTTCTTGGGTATTTCAATAATTATTTACAGTTAAGTGATTAAAAATTTAGACATTGGCATTTTTAAATGTACAACAGACAGAAAAAATATATACAACAGAATTTAGAAAATAGCTGTGGTTTAAAAAGGATTTCTTCCATACCTGGGGAAACATAGTTACCATCTTTAAAATAATAGGAATACTAAATAAACAAACAAAAGTCATGCCGCCGTTATGATACACTTAGGAACTAAAGTATTAGGAGAGTTGGCAAATATAAATGCTAGGTACCCATCAAGGGCTTTCATGGAGACCTTTCAAAAGAATAGGCAGAAACTAAATGTATGTTTATGTATGTTAGAGGTGAAAATTACTATACAATTCTTCTTAACATTTAAGGTTGAGCTTTAAATAATTAAATGTTTAGATATCAATTTCATAAAATTAGTAAGTTGATATAATGTTATGCCTGAAGCTAGTAAAAGAAGCAATTAATCCAATAAAGTATACCACTGTAAGAGCGGATGGAGATATGCCTCTCATACCTGTTCCAGTTAAATACTTATCTTTATTTTTTAATAATGAAACTTGTTAAGATATGAAAAGTTGAGAACCAAATCAAGACTCTGTTAAGGTCATTAAAAAGGTAGCAAGGCAGAATGTAGAAAGAGGTAAAACTGGTTGATATGAGGCAGCAGATATGAGCATATGCAAAAGTGAAACCATAGTTATGTCGAGGTGGCAAGATATTGGTAAATGTTAAATAATCTATTACTACTAAATGTCTTTAAACTGTGGCAATATTTTTTAATTTAAAAAATGTAGCTCATCAAAAGAAAAAAAAATCGCTTAAAAGATTGTTTTTTTCTTACATACCTTAGTGGAGCAAAGTTTTTCTGATCATCCCTGTTCAAGCTTAAAGGTTAGAGGTTATTGGAAAGGAGCTCTCTGGTCACAGCTGCTGAATTATCTCCCTGCCCTCTTCACATGAGTGCTAAGTGTCAATCTTTACCTGTCCAATGTCACAACTGCTCCTCTTTGTAAATAAGTCCATAATTTGACCCCAACTTACCTATGCAGGCTCAATCTTCCCCTCAAGTCAGATTAGCTTCCACATTATCGATTCTACTCATTCTGGACAAGAATTGTCTTATTTCCCTCATATTTCTAAATCCTACAAATTTCCAGGTTGGTTCAAATCTGAGTTCTGCTGTAAAGCCTTCTCTGATCACTACAGGGGACACTCGTCATCTGTATTTAGAGCTCTGCAGAACATCACTTATCCTTCATAAACACTTTGGCACTTAGTCACATTTTATTCTGAATTACTATTCGAGTGTTAAGTAGATTGTAATATTTTGGAGGGAGTTTATATTCTAGCCCTTACAAAAAGAAGTTCCCCAGTCTCATATCATGATTCCACAGATTACTTATTAATCTTAAAGGGAAAAGTGCCTTAACAATGGAATGATCAGATGGATATAACTATACCCAAGCCATCAAACTTAATGTCATTGATATGGGATAAATTGACATTATGTGCCTCCTGAGGAGGACATAATATCACCTGTGCAGTATTCCTAGCAAAAATTGTTTAACGTGAATATAAATGAGGAAACAATCAGGCAAATCCAAATTGAAGAACATCCTATTAACACTGACCCGGACTCTTCAACAGTGTCAGTGCCATGAAAGAACTAAAGATGGGGAACTGATGCAGATTAAAGACATGGAACAACTAATTGCAGTGCACAATCTCTGATTGCATTCTGGATTTAAAAAGTCTGGATTAAATAATAACTATAAGAAATTATTAGGACAACAGGAGAAATTTGAATACAGACTACATATTAGATAATATTGTATCATAATATTTTATCAGTGTTCAATTTCCTAAATGTGACAATTAGATTTTGGTTTGTGAGGAGAATGTCCATGTGTGTTGAACTATTTAGCGGTCAATTTTTATGACATCTGCAATTTCTAAAACAAAATTGTTAATTGGTGAATGTAGATGAAGGGTACGTGGTACTCAATAAACTGTTCATGCAATTTTTCTGCATTTTGAAATTAAAAAAAAATATGAAAGCATGCATTCATGTGTACAGGTTTGTTGGGGGAGGTATAAAAAGTTCCTAAAAAGGTAAGATCTACTAGTAGGTGCTCAATAAATAGCTATAAAATGACAGAAAAAAATAACACTGCTACTTCTTGAAAATATTATTAGTTGCATTTGAGGACTTGATACCCACATTCAAGTACAGCCCCAAGAAACAGCCTACCTTTGATTCCTAAAAATCTGCGTCCCTTTCTCTTTTGTTAGCCCAGCTCCATACCCCATCACATGCGCATGTGCTAATCAGTCTTTAGTCTAATTGTTTAACTAGATGATTGTGATGGGACACTTTGGGAAACAACTTCATGGGGATTTTTCAGAATGAGTTTGCTACTTGAAATAAAATGATAAAACATTCATGACTTTGAAAGCATTGTGCATGTTTGAAAAGTGGACCTGGAAAATGCTTGGCCAAGTGATCTCCCGTGACTCCGCTAGGAGAGGCGGGGTGGGTGGGATTCCTAAACCCTTCACCACGTTACATACTTGTTCCTCCTCCGGGACTGGTAAGCACCAGAGAAGGATGTGGGGCTTCCATGCTTTTATGAAGTGTGGCCACTGCGATGATTTTCCTTTTATGTATGCATAGCTTTGTGACATCTTCATCGGCTTTAACGTCTTCTGCAGTTCTCTGCTTCACAGCAGCTCCAGGATCAAAATTAAACACCTGGAAAAAGAATGGCCTCGGTTTAGAGCATGTCGTAAAAGCATAACATAAAAAGTTGCTTTTTTAAAACATTTCTTGACATAGATTAGGCCATCAATATGAATAAAACTTTCTCAAGTTATTTAAGAAAAGCAACTTGATGTAACTTAATAGCACTTCTGCTGAACTCATGGCTTTTAGTGGCTCAGTAAATAATGAAAATTATCCTAATTCCACGATAGCCAAGATAAAAAAATATATATGCAAAGGTATAGAATCTATGTTCCCTGATGTTATATTTCCTGATGATATAACAGTACAAAAATAGATGAAGTTCAGTTTAAAAATCCAAAAGCTGACATTTCTATGTGCTAACTTTTCCTTTGGCTTTATTTTATTACTATATTAATATTACCTTTTCACCTATTAAAATCTATTTTTCTATTAAATAATCTTATTTATTGTGTACATATTTATGAGATGTTTCAAATGCTTTTTTTGGAATGAGGTGAAAGTGACACAAATAAATAGAAAAAAGGTGTCTGTTAATCTTATTCTAAAATTAGCACTATAATAGATACTCAGAGAACAAGAACCTGCTTCCATAATAAATAATATTTTATCATTTTAAACAGTTTTTACTTTCTAACTTGCAAAGGAGTAAAACGGTTTCACGTTTTGAGTAGGAAGGTGCAGTTCAGCTTCATGATTTCAGAAGCATTGGTGGCAGATTTATCAACACCAGTGCTAAAAATAACATTGCAGATTGAGCAGTTACAGGAGGGGAAAACTACTGCACTATTAAATGGTGAACATAGGTAGAGCTCTAATAAAATGTGCAAAAAAGGCTTTCATAAAATATTTAATATGAATATAGGTTTGTCACCTTTGAAAATGACTCTGGGATTTGAACCACTTTCCACAGTCATTAAGCATTCCAAAATGCATGCAAAAGATACCTAATTAGATAGACTTTAAAATGCATATGTGATTGGAGAAGTAATATAAAAATGAAATGCCAAATGAGAAAAGCAAATATACGAAACACCTAGAAAATAGAAAACTGCTGATAAAACTGTTGTGAAATGGTTACCTTGGGAAGAATAAGAGGACATTCCAAGCCACACTTGCATGTTCCGTCAGTAAGCAGGTATGTTTTAACCTGCTCCAAGCAAGATAACAAAGACCCACTGGGACTGTAAAAATAGTTCAAAAAAGCATCAGGAAATAATTCTGACTGCACATATCATATGAAAAAAGGCATAATTTATAGTCTTACTGTCCTTCACAGGGTAATATTTTATAGTAGGGAAAAGCATTCTCTTTGTCAATATTATGCTAGCTGCTAAATTATAGCCTCTTAGCACTATCGCTCTTTCTTTTGAACCAAAATATTTCTCAGAAGAAGACAGATCTTCCTAGAAAATTAAATAAAAGTATTTGGAAAACCAAGCGTGGACTAGGATGGGGGAAAATGCTATTCTTAAGAAAAGACGACAGGAGCAGGCAAGAAAGGAACAAGAAAACAACATGAAAGTAATCATTATCATTTTAAACCAGAAATCTACTTTTGAAGCTGTTTGAGGAAAAACTGAAATTTAGGAACACATTGGAGGTCAAACCAGAAAGTCACTAAGTGTATAAAAGTTGGAGCTAGCAAGTTCTTTCCTTTAATCTTGGAGTCCAGAACCAAGTCGTCCCTATGTAAAAATAGGTTTCTTTCTTTTCTCCCTTGTCCACGTGTTTCTTTGAAGATAGACCTGTGTGGCCCAACTCGAATTACACCGAAGAGCCAAATGGTACTGACAAGGAGAGAGGAGCCCAGCAGATCGGACCAAGGACGAGGGGACGCTGGAGGAAAGAGGACTTCAGGTGGCAGAAGCGGGTGCTTGCAGGTCTTCTGGCTGGTAAATGGGTACTGCTCTCAAGGTTATTACTCTTGGTTTTAATTTTTTTTAATTTTCTTCTATTTTCATTTACTAGAATAGTGTGGGTTAGTTTAAAATGGGCAATTTGCGTTTTAAGACCTTTATTATTAAAATACTGATTTTTACAACCTTGGAAATTATTACATACTTTTCATTCAAGAATAGTCTTTTATTTATGACTGTTTACCAAAACCTTCACTTACACTTTCTGATCAAATTTGGATTTGACCAGAAATAGTACAAAGGATTACACTACTAGGGGTAGACTATTCTGCTTCTACAAAAACATGGGGAGCAGTTTTGCATCTATAAATGAACCAACTTTAAAATGCAATTCATGTTTTATTTATGGACAATCATGTAAGTGACTTATGTATGGAGAAAATCTCAATTAAAATCCTCAACTTTGCCAATTCACTCACTCATTTATTGAGGCTAACGAAGTTTTCCAAATGATCTGTAAAAAATAATAACTCCCATATTATCGACTTGAGTTCCATTACAGGGGTAATGACCAGAGGTTTGGGAGGTCTGCTAATTTACATAAAACACGATCACCAAACAATTATCAAGTGTAAAGTTCATGAGTTTTGTGACAAGAAATTGCCTAACATTTTACAGTTAAAGAAGGTGTACAGACTAAATCCTAGAGGAATTTAATTGTAAAATTAAACCTGAAGACAAGAGTTCCTGAATTCTATTAGAGTATTCCACTCTAGACACTTCAAAAACACTTCCTCTCAGTCAGTCAGCTGGGCTCTTTTCTTCAGCTGTACCTCTTTAATTAACTTTTTGGAGTAATAATTAACGTAAAAAACAGCTACAAGTCTTATGGCATGGATAACGCTTAGAAGATTGGAAGCAGGTGGGAAATTTAATGTGCAACCTCAACGGCTCCCTGAGGCAGGAGCAGCTGGAGACAAACCTAAAAATTACAAGCAAACTGCACATTGAGAAGGGAGCTATAGGAGGGTAGCCCCTTATACGTGTTCAAGCAGTAGTTTAACTCCTTATAAACAAATCAAACCCATACTGGCTTAATTTATCTGAAGGTGTTTTACCTTATCTGGCAAAGTTAGTTTTCAAAATAATTCTTAGTGCACAGACTTGGATTTGGAGAACTCACGCCAACTCCCACTAACAGATAGCGGAATCTACCTACACTTGGAAAATCCTGAACAAGATAACTGGAAGATTCCCAGACTTAGCTTGGTTTAACTCAGTTTTCAGCAATCTAAAAAGCTGATTGATCTTTCATAGGAATGAAGATGAAGTAAAAAAAAAATTAGGTCTTCAAGATCCTAGATTCATTTGCTCTAAGATGGATACATATTTGCTCCTTATAGACTAGAACAATAGTAAATATTAACGATAACACTGATATCTTGCTATATTATATTAATAACAAAGTATTTCTGGCAGTTTGTTAACAGCACTGGCAATAGGAACACGTGAGAAAGTGACCCATGTGTCCGTCTTACCAGCACAAGCTCCACATCCCCTGCTTTCTTACTCCTTCACTCCTCTTCACAGAGAGCACATCGCTAGCATCCCAGAAACTAAAGAACTACTGTGCCAGAGAGTTTCAATTGGTAATGAAGTTTACCTCCAGAAACACCTTACATCAAACAAACGCAGGACAGACTCTGAACTGAATTTTGAGTTGTTATGGCATGAAATAATTTATGTTTATATAACAGCGAATACCTCATTCATATAAATACATCTTTGAACAAATGGAAAATTCCGTTGAAGCAGAGACACAAATAACTGCACTTAAAATAACAGCATTAATATCATGATGCGACTTGATAACTTTTAAAAAGTTCTATTTCTACTAGTCGTTCATTACATAACAAAGAGATTTTATGGTGTCCTAACTTTTCATATAGAACTGATAAACTGCTAAGTAAGGAACTTAGGTGTCAATTATCTATAATAATAAAAGTGTAATATGCTAATTAGACTGGACAACCTTCGGGGCTGTGAGGGAAGCCCGGGTCCCGGGTGCCAGAAGGAAGCTGGTGCTGGCAGCCGGGGGAAGGAAGTCCTACTCTTGCACGAATCTCATGCATTGGGCCTCTAGTTTAATAATAAGACGGAAACTTCTTGCCAACAGTTCAGTTATTCTATTCAACTTGTTCTATAAGAGATACTTGCCCGCAAAACTCTATAGAGCAGGCATTTGCATTTTATTTGTATGATTTTTATGTGAGAGATGAAGACCCATCTCCATAGTGACCTTTTCTTTTTTATTATAATATGCAAGGATATAGATTAAAAACGGTGCAGGAAAAATAGGAAAATTATTTTTACCTAATATCAGGCATTAAGAAGTCTACTAATTAAAACTGCCTATAAATATAAACACTCCACCTTACTTCGGAAAATCCAGCTGAAGCACTCTGAAGGATAGAATAATATTGTCGAGGGACCTTGGGTCTATTTCTAGTATTTACATTCCCTTGTGAATGTGGTAACGATGCCTACGTTTCTTTTAGAAATCTTCATTTTTCTTTATCCTTGTTACAGAGATAAGCAGAACGACACGTTATATAAACACAAGTAACGCGTGAAAATTCTCTCTTGTAACCTAAGGCAATTTGCATCGCAAAATAGGACAGAATATAAACACTTGAGTATTTCCAGCACAAAGATCATTTATTCAAATTTATTTGAGGTGCTGTCAGTCACAATATTTTGCTCCCTCAGAGGAACAGGTTCTACTTCCTTAATTTAGGAACGGCAACTTGGCGGTAACATAGGGAGCAATAGGGGCTCACCTGACATAAAGCACTCCATTGTGATCCACACGGCGCTGCCAACCCACAGGAACTTGTATAGCTGGAAGACCTCCATCCTTGTCCCCTCCGTCACACTCCTTGCCTCCATTCATTTTCTGTGTCTGCTTGGGACTCTCCAAAGATATCAGCAAGAAGATGATATCCTTATATTACAGGGCATGGTGGCCTTCAAAAACGGCCAGTGCAGCATAGTTGTTCCCAGACTGTACAAAATGCATGGGCATGCTCCGGCTCAGTTTGGAACCAAGTCCTTGAAATCTGCCATTGTGGAAAAAATCAGTTTCCCATTATAATCTACATTAAATAACCAATATTTAATTCCTAAGGATGGTCTACGTGGGTAAAGCGGAGTGCTTCTGGCTAAGGAAAACCATATTCACCAATGCTGGTACCTGTCTGAAGTGGGGGAGGGGAGGAGGATAAAGTTTTTAGTTCGACATTTTGTCTTGAACCTTGATGTTGGACTAAAATAACCTCTACTCTTTAGAAACCAGTCTCATTTTTACAATGTGAGTCGGTTAATATTTCTAGGTACTACCCGCCTTTATAGGCCACATTCTTTAAACTTTCTCTTCATCTTCCAATCTGAATCCAAGATGTTGCAGGTTGGTTCATCTGATGTGTTCATGTCTTCAAAATTCCAATACTGTAGCCTGAAACATATATAAATATATTAACTGTATATTAAATGTTGCAAAACGAAGAACCTGTACACTTTTATAAATAGAATAAACTGCTAAGTGTACCAAACCACTTTGATGCCCCCTGCCATCAAAATCACAAACAAATTCAACTGGTTTTCTTCTTCTAGTGATCCACTTAAGCCAATTTGCCACATGAAACTTTCTAATTACTAGAGGCCGACCCATAATTATGGCATTTTACACACACACACACACACACACACACACACACACACACACACACCTTTAACTCAAAATAAAAATATATCTCTCAAAACCTCTTATGACTTGACAACTGGAAAGTTATATGTTAATCTAATCACAATGGATCACTTTACATATCCTTATGATTTACTTTTTTAATCATCATATTGGCCTAAAGAACAAAATGTTTCTGTTTTTACAAGAAAAATAAAAAGGAAATAAACTTATAGTACATTTCCAAATATAAGAGAAGGTTTCCCCCCACTGTTCTTGAATCCAAGAGTGGAAGTTGCTTTATAGTTAGGAGTTACAAGCTCCCTTCTATGCTCTCTTAAGTCCTTTATTGTGTCACAAGGTACTGTTGGGGGAGGACATACTAGCTTGAACCAGCAGGAATCGCTGCTGGTGTAGAATGCTTATAAGAGGTCATCTTAAAGGATCTGTTAAATAAAAAGAGATGACAAATACATTTAAAAAAAGATTTAGTACCTAATCCTTGCAAAGATTGTATGTCATAGTTTCTGGCTTATTTGTTGTGGTAAACAAGAGTTTTTATAATCAATTTAATATATAGTGTATGATTACATTGTGAGACCCACGAAACTACACTAAAAAGGGAATGAAAAAAATTTTCTCATATTATATGAGAGGGACTTGTGGTCTGTGATAAAAATTTCCAGGGACAGCATCACCCACAGATTCAAAAAGTGTTATATCTCAAATAATTTAATGGAAGCCAGGTGATATGCTCTGGAAAGCTATGTTAAATGACTTAAGATTCACATGAAAGTACTAAAACTGTTTCAAAAAAATTAAATTAAAAAGTCAATATTTTAGCCCTGGTCGGTGTGGCTTGGTTGGTTGGAGCATTGTCCTGTGCACCAGAAGGTGGTGGGTTCGATTCCCGGTCAGGCATATACCCAGGTTGTGAGTTTGATCCCCAGTCGGGGTGTGTGAAGGAGGCGGCCAATCAATGTTTCTCTCTCATACCAATATTTCTCTCTCTCTCTTTCTCTCTCTCCTCTCTCTCTCTCTCTCTCTCAAAATGAATTTTAAAAGTTAATATTTTAGAGACTATCCTATATAATAAAAAGGGAATATGCAAATTGACCATCACTCCACCACAAAGATGGCGACGCCCACAGTGGAGGCGGGGGTTTCCATAACACAAGATGGCTGCACCCACAACGGAGGCCGAGTTCCCATAACAAGCCTTAATGAGCAATCAGCAGGGACTTCAGGCCGCGGTCCCTGCCCGGCGAGGCTTGATGGGGGACCTCAAGGTGCACCCCCTGCCCTGGTGCTGGGCTGGGGGATCTCAGGCTGCTCCCTCCGCCCCAGTGCCAGGCCACAGGACCTCGGCCTGCACCCCCCACCCTGGTGCCAGGCTGGGGGACCTCAGGCCGCACCCCCCGCCCCAGCATCAGGCCGGGGCACCTCAGGTTGTGCCCCCCACCCAGTAGGGCTTGACGGGGACCTCAGACTGTGCCCCCCCTGTCCTGGTGCCAGGCCAGGAGACCTGAGGCCACGACCCCCATCTGGCGGGGCTTGACGGGGGACCTCAAGGTGCACCCTCCCCGCCCCAGTGCTGGGCCGGGAGACCTCAGGCCATGCCCTCCACCCAGTGGGGCTGGACGGGAGACCTCAGGCCACGCCCCCTGCTCCTGCCCGAGCTGGGGGACCTCAGGCCACACCCCTGTCCCAGCACCAGGCCAGGGGCCTGAGGCTACGCCCCCCACTTGATGGGGCTTGACAAGGGTGGGACAGGCTGAGTCTGGATCTAGCCCAATGGGGGAGGGGCGGCCAGGTCTGGGTCTCACGCAATTTTGAGGTACATGTGGGTGGGCGGGGACTTGACTCTGGGTCCCATGGTGTGCCCCAGACTCTGACAGGAGGAAGATTTTCATATACATTTTACTAATTTTCTTTCATCTTTGACACTTCTATTATAAAGGGCAAATAGCAATATTAAAATATTTCCTCTAATTAATCTGCTTTTAATGTGCACGAATTTCGTGCACCTGGCCACTAGTGTTTAAATATACATGCATAACCATCAACAAATTAAACAGTGTAAATAGACACACAATTACTTAATCTATATTCCTAAAAGTCTACATTTTTAAGTTCAACCTAACCCTTTTTTGGATCTCTTCCTTAGGGAAGTAGGAGAATGCCTTGCAGTGAAGAGCATCATGTAGTCAGGCATATGCCTTATTTGCAGCCTCAGGTCTGAGACAGATTAAAGGTGTTGTAATGAAATACATCTCATTTAGCTAAAAGTTGGGAACCAGGGGTATTGGTGTGGGAAACATTGGCAAGGCAGTGGGAAGAGTAGCAAAAGTCTGTTGGGGAAAATGTAGGCATCAAGACAATAGCCAAGTAGTAACATTCCCGATGGTGTCTCAAGCTGGTGATTTGCATTGTTGGGCCTGCTCTGCTGTGTCTATGCTTCCTACTTGCAGGCATTGCATCCTATTTCTGTCTTCCATTCACTGCACCTTTAACCAAGACCCCTTCTGATCACGTATGTGTTTACTCATGTTTTATTCAACAGTTAGTGGGCGGCTATTGTGTACTAGATACTATGCTACTAGTATGTCCTGTAGTTCAAAGATGGTTAAGACACTACTTTATCCAGAGCCCAGCGTAACGCTTGGCACTCTAGTGCTTCTCGGTGTGGCAGAACAAAGAGAAAGGAAGGTGGGATGGAGGGAGGATGAGAAAGGATGGAGAGAGCAAGGAAAGGTCAGTCCCTCTTCCTCAAGGAGTCCCCGGCCGAGGGGAATACCAGTGCTGGTGGAAAATGTGAATGGGAGGTAAACTTTGTGCCATCCTGGACTCCCAGTTTTGTCAAACAGCAACAGACCCAGATGACTGAAACTTTTTTCTTTTTTTACAGTCCCTTTTCATGCTCATTTTATTACCTTGCTTTTCTTCTAAAGAAATCTCTTCAGTGGTGTCTGATCATTAGAGATCACTCTCATTTTCTCACTTTTGAGTTTTCTAACCACTTGATGACTTTTTGTTTATCTGCCTGCTCTAGCATGTGACTCCAACTTCCCCGAGACTGGCTGGCTGGCTCCATTAAGTAATTTGTGATCTGCCAGATAATAACATTGGAGTGATTCCTGCCAAATGACTCCCTCATATTTCAGCAATTAAAAATACAAATATCTGATGGCTGGGTTTTGCGTACACCAGAAGTTCTCAAGGCCTGGTCCCGAGACAAGCATCATTATTGTAAATAACATCTGGGAACTTGCTAGAAATGCAAATTCATAGGCGTGGCCACAGTTACTGAGTTAGAAACGCTGGGGGACAATCTGTTTTTTAACAAGCCCTCTCTGTGATTCTGATGCATCCCAAGTTTGAGACCAGTGGCTTAGAATAACACCCTTTCCTCCCCCTTCCCAAGATATGGCTGGTTTTACATCTCCACACCTTGTAGGCAGCCAGCCCTCTACTTCCTTTTGTCTGTGGGAGAATCATCCTATTTTTGCCCATTCTTCAGCCTTCTAGAGGCAGCTCAAGTGTAAGAGCCTTAGGAACCCCGGATACAGCTACTGGTTATTTATCTGTAAGTGGCTCTAATTTTCTCAGCATTCATTTTGTAAATTTGGAAAATGAAGAGAAGTTTGAAAATGAAAATAAAATGGAACTGTAATCTTTCTGCTGAATAGTAACCACTGCAAACATATATGCAGCTTCTTTTAATCATTGTTTTTAGAAAATCTTAAAAGCACACATAAGAAAGATTAATATAATAAACTTGAACTACTATTCCAAATTTACAATGTAAGCATTTTGTCAGTTATGTTTATTTTTTTAAAATTAATGACTTAGAAAACATTACAGGTGAAGTTAAACACTATCCTTCACCCCTACCCTAATTCCCTTTTTAGTCTCATTCCTCTCCCTTCCACCCTAAAGGCCACCACCATCATGGTTCTGATGGTGTTACACACACACACACACACACACACACACACACACACACACAGAGACAATATTTGGCATTGTTATATGTATTTTAAATTTTTATGTAAATATTACTATATATATCATTTGGCAACTTGCTTTATAAAATTCAACATTATTTTGAGAGCTACCTCTATTGAGATATATCGACCTATCTCTCTTGCAGATATATTGATCCAATTCATTAATATTTAACATCTAAATAGCACTTTATCATATGATTATACAACTACTTATCTATGAGTATATCAATCATATTAATGTTCGGTTGGAGGGTCTGCAAATTTTCAAGTTCACAGGCATTGCCAAATTACTCTCCAAAGTAGGTGCACTGATTCCAAATTTTTTCTATGTATAAATGTGTCTTTTTGCTTTCAACATTGAGTAATTACCACTTTGTCCTGAGCATTTTATTATGGCATTAAATATTTTTCTAAAATATGGCTTTTAAATGCTGGATAGAATTTTCTTGGATAATTGTATATAATTATTTAATTATGTAGATTTTTCTCCTAAATTCTCACAATTACAAATAAATCTGATATAAATATTCCTGTGCATAAATCTATAGCCATTTTGATAATTCACTTAGAATTATTTGTTAAAATAAGAATTGCATAATTTTAGGGCCCTTCATAAATTTCTGAATGTGCCGGGAGGGTACTTTTAGGAATATTTCTCAGCCTTTTGACACCCATACATGCCCTCTTCTGCTAAATATCAAAATCTATTCTTTGTGCCTCTAAGATTTTGATAAGTTTATCTTCCATATAAACCCATCATTCCAGACTTAGTCAAGTTTTATTTTTGTAGTTTGTATTATAAAAACATAGTTTCTCTTCTTTTCTAATTTTTATAAATTTAACATAAAAAGCAACATATCTACAACATTTTCCTTTCACCTCTCCTAAAGATTCCATTATGACCCACCATGTTTATATGGCTTGTTTAAGCCCAACAGACACAAGTTAAACAGAAATGATATTGTGATATGAAAAGTACTTTCATCTCATTAATATTTTGGATAAAGGAAAGATCTTAAACTGATGACATAATTTAAATTGACTTCACAAACAGTTTTAGTGGTAATAATAATGAAATTTAAAAAGTGGGGTGTGTGTGTTCTAAGGTGAATATATGTCACAATTCTACCACTGTTTTCATTTTCTTGCTTCCTTTCAATATGCAAATTAGTCTATAAGAATTGGCTTTTGGTGAACTGAATTTTAGTGACTTGATTTCTTTACCTTGGCTTTTTCTGACCATGAAGAATTCTAATTAGATGCCACCTCTTTACAGAGACTATTCTGTAAAGACTAGGTACTCTCACACTTTTGTTAATTCACTGACTCCTCCTGACTTTTTTCTTATCTTTTATTTGTTTGTTTATTGACTATCTCTCCCCAAAAGAATGTAAAATTCCCTCAGGGCAGGAATCTTTCACTCTAGGACTTCTTATATTCCCAGTTCCAGCTGTAGTACCTGGCCTTAAAGACTTCCTGAAGATTATGCATATTCTAATTAGTCAACATAATTTTCTACTCTGATTTCTACCATGTAGGCTTATAAACTTTTAAAAACACATGTCTAAAATGAAAAAGAGGTTTTTAAAAGAAGCCAGTAAGTATGTACTTTGAAAAAATATACAAATGACTTTTTGTTCTAGATTTGTCCCTAATGATCTCATAATTTCTGAGTGTAGAAAAAGTATAATAGAGCTTCTAAGAAAATTAATATGCTAACTTTATGCATCAGAGTTTTATTTATTAAGTGGACTATATATAACACACTTGAATTAATGAAGGAAGCACTAAAATAAATGAATACAACAATATAAAAATTAAGCATGATTTTAATTAGTGCAATAGACCTTTTTCTCAATGCTGACATTCTTGTCAAACTAAGAATAAACTCGCTATGCAGTGTTGATGTAAATTTTAAAAGTTATACCCGAAACACCATGAAGACTAAATATCAGAGAATATGACATCATGAAAATAAGCAGATTCATAAGTGTTTCTGAATAACATCAAATATAATAAATTCTTCTGAATAATAAAAGACAAACTTAATGGTAAAAATAATGAATTGATTTTTGAATCATGTGATATGAATAAATTCTATTAAAATGTAAATCAGATAAAACACCAATATTTAATATGTTGTATAAATATAAATCATCGTTATACTTTATAATACTATAATTACAAACTTAGCTCATGAAATACTTAAAGTTAAATAAGAAGTCCACTCCGTTCCTACATTTGCAAGAGTAAACACTTCATGTTCTCTAATTTCGAACAAGGAGCACACATAAAACCTACCTCTATACTTAAATGCCAAAACATGTGCACACAACAAAGATGTGATTGGATTAAAAATAACATCAGCATTAGCATTTTGGAGAGTAATGTCTGAGTGGCTACAACATAATTATCATTTGATTGGGTAATAAATGTATACTGGCATACTCATCATCTTTCCATCATTATTAGTTAAATGATGCTCATTACAGTAACCCTAAATGACATTTCCCCTTTTCAATTACCTTTCACCTGTATATCAATTATTCAAATGGCTCCTTCTTAGCATTTATCCAGCTCCCTCCATCCAACCTTACCATCCATTTCACCTTTCACCTGTTTATTCCAGCTATGCATTTTTACTTCTGAGCACACTTATCTTGCAGTTAGATCTATTTTTTGGTTTTAAAAAAATCTTCCAATAGATCAGCCCCACTTTCACTCTGGTTATTATTTCCATTTGGTTCTTATCTTCACTGTACAGCCACCTCTTCCAAAACACACCTCTCAGATATATCCTTTGTGAGAGACCTAATCTCTGCCAGGCTCTCCTTACTCACTCCAAATGACTCCCAGCACACTTATGTTTGCTTTATGCGGGTGTATCAGGATTCCTTACGCACATCTTCTCTGCCCTGATCACTGAAGCTCTCTGGTTCCACATTCTCTTGCCCTTTCAGTACAGAGGGATCACACTCGTGTAGGAAGGGTACATTTTTTCAGAAACTCTGCAGGTTAGGGAGTTTAGGAAAGTCAGTTAGTTAGGCCAGTCCTCAGTGCCAAGGTAACAAGCATGCTGGTCTATGGCCATCTATGGTCAAGAGGATTATTTATATCAGATCATTACTTGCTACCAAAGTTCAGCAACTTACACTTTCTAATCACATAAAAGCCTTTAGAAAACTAAATGCTGAGTGTAGTATATTGCACTGACTACAAATATTTTGTAGCTCCTTCCATCAGCAAGTGGGATTTATTACTCTACACCTTGAATCTGTGCTGGCCTGGTGATTTGCTTTGACCAATGGAATAGGATGGATGTGATACTATTGAAGTTGAGACTAAACCTCAAAAGGCCTTGCATCTTCCACTCCAGCTTCTTGTAATGCCACTGTCACATGAACAACCTGAGCTAGTCACCTTGAGGACCACATACCAGGTGGTCAGCCAGTCCAGCTGAGGCCCCAGACGTGTATGTGAGCCCAGCCAACATCATGTGGAAGAGGGATAAATTGGCCGAGCTAAGTCCAGCCTAGACTGCCAATCCACAGAATCAAATAGCCCAAAACTATACTGGAAACAAACTGAAAGTCTAAAATAGGGTTTTATTTACATGGATTACAGTATTGAGAAGCTATGTAGCTCTACCCTTTATTAGCTTGTGACTCTGGGTAAGTTTTAAATTTCTTCCCTTATAGAATAGAGACTCTATCCTTACTAGAGGCCCGGTACATGAAAATTCATGCACTGGAGGGGGGGATCCTTAGCGATCAGGGGAAGGCAACGCCCCATCACACCTCTGCTGCTACCACTGCCAGCAGCGCAAGCCTCAGCTGACCCTGGTTACCTGAGCCTCAGGCGGCTCTGGGTGGCTTGGGGGCTGAGAAGACTGGGCGCTGCCACCTTGTGGCTGTGGGCACCACCATCTTTGAGGGCATGGCAGTCAATTAGCATATTCCCTTGTTATTGGCTGTGGGTACCACCATCTTTAAGGGCGTGACAGTCAATTAGCATATTCCCTCCTTATTGGCCATGGGCGCTGCCATCTTTGTGATGGTGTGAGGGTCACTTAGCATATTCCCTCTTTATCAGATAGGATAGAATTGATCTGGGGATGCAATAAAAATCTTAAATCAGTGCCTACCTCATTACAAATATCCAAACTATTATCCTATCTAATAAAGAGGGAATATGCTAATTGACCCTCATGCCATCACAAAGATGGTGGTGCCCACGGCCAATAAGGAAGGAATATGCTAATTGACTGCCCCGCCTCAAAGATGGCGGCGCCCACAGCCAATAAGGAGGGAATATGCTAATTGACAGCCATGCCCTCAAAGATGGTGGCGCCCACAGCCACAAGATGGAGGTGCCCAGTCCCCTCAGCCCCGCCAGGGCAGCAGGCATGTGGGAAGGCCGGGCCCACCCCCAGCCAGGCCCGGCCACTCCGCGCACCTGCCTCTGGAGTCCCCCAGTCTCCTCAGCCCCCTAGACGCCCAGGGCCAGCCCAAGCGCAGGCAAGCCTCGGATGGTGGCTGCCCAGCCGCCTAGGGCCGGCCTGAGGGACAGGCAAGCCTCAGATGGTGGCTGCCCAGCCGCCCAGGGCTGCCTTAGGCTCAGGTAACCAGGGCCAGCTGAGGCTTGCGCTGCCGGCAGTGTTAACAGCAGAGGTGTGATGGGGGCATTGCCTTCCCCTGATCGTCGGGTCGCCTCCCACTCCTGAGGGCTCCCGGACTGTGAGAGGGGGCAGGCCGGGCTGAGGGACCCGCCCCTCCAGTGCATGAATTTGCATGCACCGGGCCTCTAGTTATTTATACATAGCTATTAAAATCATGTTACAGAAAATTTAATAGCATAGGAAAGGTCCATGATATTGTCAGCTGAAAAAATACTACAAAGTTGCATTTATAATTAGGAACCTTCATTTACAAAAATGCTACTCTATATGTAGATCTAGGAATAGAACAGCACTATCCTCCCAGCAGTGGTCTTTGGGTAGTAGGAACATTTCTATATTTTCATTGTTTTTCTGTAGTTTCAACATTTTTCTATAACAAAAATGTATTGGCTCTATAATTGGAAAAAATATTATTTCCAAAAAATTAAATGTTGTATCTATAGACCAGCTAATTAATATCTTTCAGATGCTTAAAAGCATTACGGAAACTTTTATGAAACAATTACAGTCTCTGCACCTCGTATTACGCTATCACTGCTCTTTCTGTTTTAGCCAAGTAGAGAAAAAATATATGGAGAGTTAGAAAGAATACCCATGAACCCGAAAAATCTAAATACTAGAGAAAAAAATTAAGACCATCCCTTTGATTGGTTCTAAAATGCCCCAGGGTGTCACTCATCTTTTCTGCTTAGGCTACTGTCTCCCATCCTGACCCTGTTGATCTTCACTAAACCAACACCTATGTGCCTCAGTTTAAATGTCACTTCCTCAGAGAGGACTTCCAGGTTGCCCTAGTCATAATTTGGCTTTCCAAATCTAACTTGGGTTCCCCCATATAACATCCAGTAATTCACCCATATTACTACTTATAATTGAGCTTTCTCTTTGCTATGGACATTCTGTGTGACTGCAAAGAAAAAACAATTGAGACAGTTAACTTCAAGTTAAAGCCTCAACTTTTATCTTTAACAATATGAGGAAGTGAAAAGTGAGTGTCTGTATGCATATGTAAAAAACGCTTCCTATTCATTTTACCTCCTTAAAAGCTAAAAAGTGAACAATCACCAGCTCCAAAATACATATCCTTAAAAAACATTTAGAGACTAGTTTTAAAGTATAGTAATATAACAGAACATCTATAAATTAATTGATAAACTCATAAGTTTGAGGAAAAATAATTTATAATTTATTTCTATATTTTAGTCACCAGCATAATTTGCTGTTTTTGCTTTTCTATAGTACAGTGAAATTTCTCATAGGGAATATTTAGAAGAAATACTTGCCTGTATTTACATAATCTATTTAAGAGTATACTAAGCAAGTTTTAGGGTTACTTTTTACATCTTAATCATGCATTACTGGTATTTTGGCTACCCAAGATGAAGCTCAATATATGTAGGTTAAATCACTACTGAAAAATGATGTACATCAATCAATATTGTTTTTTCCCCAAATTGTATTAAGAATGAAACAATTATGAATTATGCCCATGTGGGGTTGTATAACATAATAAAACAACTAATATTTATATACTCTTACTATAAAAATGTTTAGCATTTTTTTATTCACCTGGCAGTGAATGTCAAGTTCCTACTTAGAGTAAACAGTTCTGTATAAAGTAACAGTAACCCCTCCCCCCCCAATCCCACCCATAACCTTGAAAATCAGTTTTCTCCTAAAGTGAAAAGAAGAAGACTCCTTAGCCACTGAAGAAACCCACCCAAAGGCATTGTCTCTAAATGTGTATAAATACCTTGGAACGCTTAGGCCCAATCAATGTCTCCAGCAAACATAATCGAATGTAAAAGGTAACTAAAGTCTAATAAATTGTCTCATAAATCAGGTTCTCAAGAAGTAAAAGGAGGAAGATCATTTATGTGCGGATTCTGGAAAGAGGAGCCCAAAGCATACAATCTCTAAGCCCCGTGAAATAAATGATCTTTTACTGTGTTTATGCCGCTTACCCGTCAGTACCAAAACGAGTGAGCAGTAAACCTGCAGATGTTTAGTGGTGTCATAGCAACGTGTCTCAGGGAGACTCCATTTAGCATCCACTGCTCACGGAATGCTGAGAGAGGCAGAGGAAACAGCAGCCAAAGACAACGTATGCACAAACTACTCAGGTTGGAGAGGAACGGAGTTTCAATATCACAGAACCAGGCACAATATGTTTAGAGCACGTGCTGAAGAAAAGCAAAAGCTATAGGAAATAAAGTCTGCAATTCAACAAATAGGTAAGCAAAATATAGGACCAAGCTACAAACAGGAGGACTCTGGGCCAAATCCCATCTGCAGAAGTATTTGGTTTGTACACAGTTTGAGAATAATAATAATAATAATAATAATAATAATAATAATGGCAAATTAGTTGAAAATATTTAAATTTAAAAAATTTCACATGAAAACTTGCATTTCCTGCTTTACCTGATAAACTGGACAAAGTGGCATCATTAGGTTAACATTCCTGCCTTGCAACAATTATCTGGACCAGAGCAGCGGCTGCTCCTTCAGAAAGAAGTTGGCTCTCCAGGTCACTGCTGTGGCTTCCTGCTTCATTCCCACCAGACTGGCCTCTGTAGGCACTTGGGTTTCCAATCTCTGGAACAGAAAGGACCTTGAGGTAAGGCTTGAAAGACTCACTTTAACCCTTGACAAGAGGTATAACTTATTATTATTATTTTTTAATGTCCACTTAACCTTCACGTCATAGTTTCTTCACAAGGGTAAGGATGAACTAGTGGATCATCAGGCATTACTAGTAGTGTTGGAGAAAGCCAGCTAAAACCACAAGCACACTTTAACTTTCTTAATGAAACCAAGCTGGCCCTGGAACAGTGATGATTCTTGAAATAGAGGAAGTACAGGGGACAGAAAACTGTTGTCCAAATTCAATCCTCTATTTTTCCTTCTTTCTTTCTTTCTTTTTTTAATGTATATTTCTTTATTGATTTCAGAGAGGAAGGAAGAGGTAGAGATAGAAACATCAATGATGAGAGAGAATCATTGATTGGCTACCTCCTGCATGCCCCCCACTGGGGATCAAGCCCGCAACCCAGGCATGTGCCCCTGGCCAGAATCGAACCTGGGACCCTTCAGTCGGCAGGCTGACACTCTATCCACTGAGCCAAACTGGCTAGGGCTATTTTTCCTTCTTTCTTAGCACCATCATCAGCAATACCACATTATCATTAACTTAGGAACTCATCTTGGGATCAAAGAACGAAGGAACCAAATTGCACATCACCATTATTAAGAGTTAGAAAATGTCACTGTTTTATTTCCTGACTTTTAAAATTATTTTCTTTAAGCAAATAAAAAATTGGTAAGAGCTTTGAAAAGTGTGCTTGAGACCTTGCTACCCCTTACTCTATTATCTCTGCTCAGCCATCAGGGCGACGCTGACAAGCTCCTCCTCAGTCTGGGTAAAATAATCCTTGCGACAGTCTAACTCATCTTGTTCTGTTTCTAAGGTCATTGAACAACCTTTGGAATATTTGTTGGATTTCCTAGATGCTTTGATATCATTAAGTTAGTGACTCGGATACCATGAATATGTATTTCACTCAGTGAAAACAAACAAAAAAACAAACAAACAAACAAACAAACAGGTCATCTGGCTTGTAAATTAATTTCTTGTAAATATCAATGGTATAGTAGATGGTCTGTGTCAGACCCTAGAGCCCCATCACACTTAAGAGCAAAGGCAAAAACAATTTTTTAAATTGGAAGAGTAAGTACCACATCCTGGACCATAGTTACTCCACAGGGTGCTCCTCTACTTTTGAGGTCTTTCCTGATAACCAGCCCGCTTTCTCTTTTTTATTTTAGGCCAAAGGAGGACACGGGACTGTGGAGGACGTGGTGTAGCAGCGCTTGAGCATTGCCATTCTTCAGAAGAGACAAAGTAGCAACTAAGGGATATGGGGCCACGGTTAAATAATTATGTTTCTATAATCCTTATGTACTAAAGGCAATTTAGGCATTATATTTAATGTTTTAAGTATTTATTGGGCAACTACATGTGCGGCACTGAATGGATAGTAGGGGCCCAGACATAAAGAGAACACAGTCCCACCTTAAGGAGCTTACTGCCTGGGAGGTGCAGGGTGGGCAGTCAGGTGAACAGGTAATTACAACATTAAATGATGCTGGCTATGATAGGGGCTAAGTGTGGAGTGCTAAATGAGCACAAAAAAGAGCTAGTCTGGATTTTGGGAATCAGATAAAGGGGGGCAGGTTAGGGGGGAAGCATACATGTAAGGATGCACAGAGGTTAGAAAGGAAAAGAAAGGTAAGAGAGACCTGAAACTTTTACCTAATCCATGCAAACCGTCTTAACTCCAAAACATTAATGTTGAAGACTTTACATTCTGTCTGGTAATAACAACTCCAATATTGTACTCATTTTTAGCTGGTGAGCAAGCATAAAGGTCTCATTTTTGTCAGAACTTTTAACCTTGAGATGTGATAAGTCATGAAGCATTAATGAATATTTTCCACAGACAGATCTGGATGCGGGCCTAATGCCTGAAATAGAATGATGGCCTGACATCTGGATAATCAAATATTGTTTTCTAGAACGTTATAAAAAACAATGATTCATTTCAATAACAAATAATAGAAGTAAATGCAATGGAAGCAGAGGCTAAAAGGAGCAAGATATGGATGAGGAGTCTTAGCCTGTAGAGTAGTTCATAACTGTTTGGAGGTACGTCCCTTAATAAAAGAAGTCCATAAGTGATGAAAATAATATGATTATTGTGCTAAAGTTATTTTAGCCAAGTATGTGAATAATAGTAGCTGACATTTATCTTACCATCTTCTGGAAACTGTGCTGAACACTTTATACAGTCATTAACTCATTTAATCCCTGTTGCAACTGTAGAAGCACTATTATTCTTTTCTTTTCTAGAGTTAAGGAAACTGAGGCAAGAGAAAATAAGTAGACTGACCTTCTCTTTTCCTCTCTGATAATTTATATAGCCCTTTTCTGCTTTATTATTTCCCCTTAATATGTATCACTAACATATTACATATTTTACTGTTTATTACTGCCTGTCTCTTCTGACAAAAATGTAAACTCTGTGAGTACATGGATGTATTAGTCAACAGACAAAAGCCTACTATATTTTGTTTTGTATCACAAGTTTTTATTTCTAATAGCTCGAAGTACAGAGCCTTACACATGTTGCAGCCAAAAATATTTGTGAGTGAATGAAGGGAACACGTAGTGAGTAAGCACACACTGAGCCCTGGCCATGCTCGGCACTGCACACATCACCATGAGGTCGGGAAGGTCAAATACATCAGTGTTCTCAAAGACCTTAACATTTAGGGGCAGAAATAGGTAGAAGCACGAGGAATACCTAGGGTACAGAATACGAGGTTCGGACATTTCCTTACTTCCATTCTTCAATTGGCTAATGGTGCGTACAAACGTTCACTCACCACTCCTCCTAAGACACCCTAGTTAGTAACTTGCTGCATTAAACTTTCTTGGAAATGCCAGAACCACTCACACCTCTATGCCTATGCATGTGTTGTTTCCTGGGCTTTGAAGAATTCCTCCCACTTTCTTAAAGCAACTTACCGGTCCTTAACTAATCCTCAGGGCCAGCTCCTCCGTGATGCCCCCTCCAGCACCCTGCTTAGAGTTGCTTGTTCATTCCTCTCTCATTCTACAGTGCTGTTTACATAAAGGTAACAGCACCTACCACACACATTCCTTATTTCATATATCTTTGTGCTTGTGGTTGCCAAACACATTAACAGGCTCATGGTATGCAGAGTGCTTTGAGTTGAATTATTTGTTTTTCTCACCTTTCAAAATACTAAAGAATGTTCCTACTCCCCTAAAACATAACCGTAAGTAGAAAAGCTCTTGTTAGTAATATATTAAAACCACCCAGTGATACGTATGGCTAATTGCAGGTGTGCATTTAATCAAAATTAAATAGAATCAAATTTCTTATTTTATTTTCAGCACAATTTTTAGATTCAGAGATGGTATCTAGTGCCTACAAGTGTGCCTGGCACCCAGAAAATTTCTTGTTGAATAAATAAATGATGTATACAAACCATGTCATTAAATGCTAAATGGAATGACATAAACTAAGTATACCATAGGAACTCAGAGATGAGGTAATAAATAATAGAGAGAACAGTGAACTAAGTATTAGGAAGTTTGGCAACTGCAATTTTCTAGCTGTATAACTTTGAGCAAGACAGTTAAACTGACCTTTAATTTTCAATTTGTAAAACTAATGGATTGGGCCAGATCAGTGGTTTTCATATTATTTAATTGTAGATCTCTTGTCTAATAAACTTGAAATAGAATCTCCATTATATACAACAGAAAAATAGATTTGTTAGTAATAACTCATTTTATAAAGACCGAATTATAATGCTACTTATCAAAATCCATTAATGAAAACAACAAGCGATTGACTAATAAAAATATGAAATCAAGGGACATGGGTAATAGCTGCAATTTTAAATCATCATCAACAAATTTCTGTACTTTGTTTTGGCTTTATAATATTCAGACAATTCTCAATACTAGAAAAGCTATTGAAAATGGCAACTTTTAAAAATAGCTAATTTGGTTTGGGCAATATTAAGATCTTTGCTATTAAAATAGTCCAGAAGCTTGAGGAAGAATAAAAAAAATCTTGTTTCCATATTGAGTGATTATATCTAATTATTACTCACGTTTCTGGTCATGAATATAAAATTTTATTTTATATGGGCATGAACTAACCGAAACTTAAATTAAGCAAGAAAACTTTCTCTAATATAAATTTATCACATTAACTTGCCATTGCAAGACTGGGAAGGAGGGATACGGGTGCGTGCAGGACGCTGTTCCTGCATCTTGTTTGTGTTTATTCATCAGAGCACACACACGCTGCAGCCGGGCTCTGGCTTGTGTAATTTGATTTGGGTATATAATAATGGACTTTTGTTGTTGTTGTTAATATTCAGCTGAGGATATTTTCCATTGATTTTTAGAGAGAGTGGAAGGGAGGGGGAGACAGAGAGAGAGAGAGAGAGAGAGAGAGAGAGAGAGAGAGAGAGAGAGAGAGAAACACCGATGTGAGAGAGACACATCGATTGGTTGCCTTCCACAGGAGCCCCAACCAGGGCCAGGGATCAAGCCTGCAACTGAGGTATGTGCCCTTGACCAGAACTGAACCCAGAACCCTTCAGTCTGCAGGATGATGCTCTATCTACTGAATCAAACTGGCTAGGACAATGAACTCAAGTTTTTTAAAAGCCCAGCTAAAAACATAAACATAAAAATACATACACATAAAACGTTCAAATATCTCCATAAAAATCGGTAGCAAGGCTTTAGTCAGCAGTCCATAAAAATACAAACTGGCAGCAAAGTTTACTTTTGCTTCATGGTATCTACACTAATAAAAGAGAAAAATGTTAATTGACTGTACCTCTGCTACGCCCACAGCCAATCAGGAGTGATATGCAAATTAACCCAACAAAGATGGCGGGTAAATTTGCATATGCGGGCAGCGCAGGCAGTGAACTGCCCCTGCTGCCGGCGGGATCCAAGCCGCAGTCGGGGACCTGGGCAGGCAGCAGGGGGCAGCGCCCGAAGCCGCCAGCTGGATTCAAGCCGAGATTGGAGACCTGGCAGGCGGCGGAGGCAGTGCCCAATGCCACCTGCCTGGGTCCAAGCCGCCCCGCTACCTGCATGGGTCCAAGCCGCCTGCCGCCCCTGCCTGCCCGGGTCCAAGCTGCGATTGCGATGGCGGCTTGGGCCCAGGCAGGTGGCAGGGGCAGTGCCCAATGCCACCTGCCCGGGTCCAAGCCACCCCGCCGCCTGCCTGGGTCGAAGCCACCTGGCTTTGGGGCAAAGACCCCAGGCCGAGCTGCCCTGCCATCACGGGGTGAACAGGCCAGGCCAAGCCTCCCTGCAATCAAGGGGCAAAGAGCCCAGGCCGAGCCACACCGCGATCATGGGGAGAACAGGCCAGCCCAAGTTGACCCACGATCATGGGGCAAACAGGCCAGGCAGAGCCTGGCCAAGCCGCCCCGCAATCCCAGGCAAAGAAGCCGCTCCGCTGACCAACCTGTGCTAGGGACTTGTTCGGGTGCATGGTGTGGAGTCCAGGGCCTCTAGCCTGCAGCCATGGGAAGTCTCCCTCTCCCCAGAGTTAGGAGCACCAGCCCAGGTCTACCCAGTGGTGTGGTCCTGACTGCGGGGGTGAGTTCCTGCAGGCTGGGGTTTGATCCCCATGCATTAGCAGTAGGAGACCAGTGCCTTTGTTATTGCTGTGTATCTGGGTTTTAATTGGACAAATGCCTGGTGGTCCCAGTCGCCAGCTTAGCAAAATCTTTTAGGAGGAGAATTCTGTCTGGGTTTCCTCAAATTCCCTCAGCTCCTACTCACCCCTCTGTAAAGGCACAGAACAAGTGAGGCCCTTAAAATAAAAATCAGAGGTCTCCAGCAATGGTGGGCCTCTCTCATCACAGTCATTTGGACTGGATGGCATTTGAGTATTTATCTAGACACCATGACAGAGAAACACAAGCTCAAGTCATGATCTCTGCCCTTAAAAAATTCACAATCTTATTAGAGCAAGTGGATGATAAAAGCGCAGTAATAACATCAGAATGTAAGGCAACAATACAGAGAGGAACAGAGGCAATTGCTAGGATGATTTTCCAATAATTAGTACAAAGAGTATGTGCTATGAATTAAATAAAAAAAATATGTGTGGAAATAGCTGCTTCATGAGTATGCTTCCTATTTTAAAGGAAGCTGAGTACCACATGAACTGTGTACTATGCTATGATATCTGAGGCACAGGACAAGGGAGGCCCTAAGTGTACAATGCTTTGATATTTGAGTCATTCTTTATTGTTCAATGTAATTTATTTCTGTATGCCTCAGTTTTGTAATAGTTAAATTACTAGAATAATACATCTTGCTATAAAATATTACTAGAAGATCAAATGATCAGGTGACATTTTTTGTTATTTTCTATAAATAACACAATCTCTGGTATGCTAAAGTTGATAGGTATTATAGAAATATTCAGATAGAGAGACCTACAGGCTAGATTACAAGTGAGGCTTACTATCACAACCCAGTACACAAGGGTACACCAAGAGTGTCCACCTCAAGTAACTGGGAGGCTGACCCGTTGAACCAATAGGACACCTAGTACACAAAACTACCCTACCAACTTAGGGAAGCAGAGAATATGAGGAGGCAAGGAAACAGATCACAAACCAAAGAAATGGAGGAGAACAAGCGACTGGACATAGAGTTCAAAACCACGGTTATAAGGTTTTTCAAGAATTTCATGGAAAAGGCCGATAAATTCAATGAGGACCAACTAGAAATTAAACATACACTGACTGAGATAAAAAATATTATACAGAGACCCAAAAGCAGACTAGAGGATTGCAAGAATCAACTCAAAGATTTGGAATACAAAGAGGCCAAGGACACTCTTCCAGTGAAGCATGAAGAGAAGAGAATTCAGAAAGTTGAAGATAGTGTAAGAAGCCTCTGGGACAACTTCAAGCGAACCAACATCAGAATTATGGGGGTACCAGAAGAAGAGAGAGAGCAAGATGCTGAAAACCTATTTGAAGAAATAATGAACGAAAACTTCCCCCACCTGATGAAAGAAATAGACTTACAAGTCCAGGAAGCGCACAGAACCCCAAACAAAAGGAATCCAAAGAGGACCACACCAAGACACATCATAATTAAAATGCCAAGAGCAAAAGACAAAGAGAGAATCTTACAAGCAGCAAGAGAAAAACAGTTAGTTACCTACAAGGGAGCTCCCATACGATTATCAGCTAATTTCTCAACAGAAACCATGCAGGCCAGAAGGGAGTGGCAAGAAATATTCAAAGTGATGAATAGCAGGAACCTACAACCAAGACTACTCTACCCAGCAAAGTTATCATTCAGAATTGAAGGGCAGATAAAGAGCTTCACAGATAAGAAAAAGCTAAAGGAGTTCATCACCACCAAACCAGCATTATATGAAATGCTGAAAGGTATTCTTTAAAAAGAGGAAAAAGAAGAAGAAAGATAAAAATTATGAACAACAAATACATATCTATCAACAAGTGAATCTAAAAGTCAAATGAATTAAAAATCTGAGAAACAGAATAAACTGGTGAACTTAATAGAATCAGGCATAGAATGGGAGTGGATTGATAATTCTCAGGGGGAAAGGGGTGTCTGTGTGGGGAGTATGGGAAGAGACTGGACAAAAATCATACACCTATGGATAAGGACAGCGGGGGGGGGAGGTAAGGGAAGAAAGGGGGGGTAGGAACTGGGTGGTGGGGAGATATGTGGGGAAAAAGGAGAAACAATTATAATCTGAACAATAAAGATTCATTAAAAAAAAACATTAGAGTGTGCATGTTATTTTTACTACAGTGTTAAAATACTTAATATATTTTTAAATTTTAAATTTGTGTCCAATATTTGGAAAACTCTGAAGAAACTCCTCTGAGATGAATGTTCTTCTGGTCCTTTTGATTCTATCATTTCTACATAAGCTAGAAAAGCAAGACTTTATGAAGATGACTTCAATGTTTTTCAACTCAATCATAAATACAGTTATTGAGATAAGACACGGTGGGACAGAGAAGAGTCTGATCAGATTGAAGTGGAGAACCAGTATTAGGAGTATCATGAATAGAGTTTTGAAAAACCTGTCAATCTTCCTAGCATAGGATGAATGTCTATGCACATAAGCTAAAAACAGCTTTGATATCATGGATCCATGACATTTTTAACATAAGCATTGCTGGTCTACTGGTATCTTAACTTATAAATGCAATTTCCCTCCAATGTAGTTATTTTTTTCAAAATGACATCTTCCAGATACAGAGCAACTTTTCAGTGATTTTTGCCTTTATTTACTTAAAGAATGTGTTCTGATTTGAACTTACAGAGGATACTCTCTTAACTGATCCCCACTTAAATCACAGAATTAATGAAAGCAGCATTTCTATTTGAAATCAGATGAATACTTACCTCTGCAGCTTAAGTTGTATGCTTTCCAATATCAGTTGTGCTTTTTATTAAAGCTGTAAGAGCCAATAATGTTGGTGGTATAATTTTGGAATTTAATAAACTATTTTATAAGCTGACCAGAGGCCCGGTGCACAAAATTCGTGCACTCGGGTTCGGGGGAGGGGGGGCCCCTCAGCCCAGCCTGTGCCCTCTCACAGTCTGGGAGCCCTCAGGGGATGTCTGACTGATGGCTTACGCCCGCTCTCTAAGCCGTAAGTCAGACATTCTTAGTGCTGCCACGGAGGTGGGGGAAGCTCCCGCCACCGCTGCTGTGCTCGCCAGCCATGAGCCTAGCTCAGGGCTTCTGGCTGAGTGGCACTCCACACTGACCACCAGGGGGCAGCTCCTGCATTGAGGATATGCCCCCCGGTGGTCAGTGCACATCATAGCAACCGGTTGTTACGCCATTCGGTCAATTTGCATATTAGCTTTTTATTATATAGGATAAAATATAAATATATAAAAAAAGACTGACTCTTTCCATGAAAATTAAGTTGAAAGTTTAGCTTTTAACATCAGCTTCTTAAAAAATGCGGTCGAATAAGAAGAGAAAGAAGAGAATCTTGGGGGTGGGGGAACACTAAAAATCTTAAAAAATTCTGCATTTACACCATCTTGCAAGTGTCTTTGAGTTCTTCTTCCTCTCCAAAGTTAAACACACACACACATAAATAAGTATCTGATGTTACATTATTAATGTAAAGACAATGATGTACTCCAGTCAGTGAAGTCGTAATTCAAGAAAGGCTTTGATACAAAAAGTTGTTGACTGAGTATACATTTATATATTATAAGTTAAAGCTAAATGTTAGATAAGAGGCCCTCTCTATTGCTATTTGTGATTGAAAGTCTGAATTTCACACTGAAATAATAATACAGTTGTTTGGGATCTAAGGTCTATTTTCATTTTATTACCTTATTATTTTAAAAACATTGGTAAAAATTATTACATAATTATTGAAGAAAAAAATACTTAGTGAGAAATAAAAACTCCTTAAATAGATATACCTAACAATATCCAAAAAATAATTTACACAAAAAAGTCAGAATTGCAATGAGAAACTGATCAATCTATAATGAACATACATTCCTCAGAAACTGGTAGGTAAGCAAGAAATCAATAAAATATACAAGATCAGAACAATTTATTTAACATGTTCAAGCTAATGGAACTATATAGAGAACTTACAGAAATTATAAGAATTATAGATGAAAAAATTAACAAAGTATGAGGATAAAGAGCATGAACTTCAGATACAGAGTACTGGGATTAAAATCTCAGCTCTATTATTTGCTATGTGATTTGAGGGCAAGTTACATCTTTGTCTCTCAGTTTCCTCATCTGCAAAATGAAGATAATAATAGTACCTACCACACAGTGTTGATAAAATTGAATAAAGATTGGTAAAGTACTTAGTGCCTGGCCCAAGATAAGGACTATGTAAATATTTGGTAAATAATAAGAGGCCATAAAAGAAATCCCAATGATTTCAAACAACTGAATCACACAGAATGTGTCATCTAATCAAATTCCCACAAATATATAATGTCATAAGAAATTATATCAGAAAACATCCTGTGTTTGCAGATTTAAAAACAGTCACTCATATGTAGGTAATGTTGTAAGTCAATCTGAGGTCAGTGATCATGAATTTATGGCATAATTTAAAATGTAATTTTATTTTGTAGAACAAGACCTACCAATCAATAGAGCAATATGGGTAGAGTTGAAGCCCTGGCTTATTGAGGATAGGGATGGAAAAATTAAAAACAAAATAGATCACATGATATTTGCAATTTACCATTAAACTTCTAAAAACATACATAAATACACTGAGTAGGGAAGAGAGAGAATGATAAAGCAAATACGGCAAAATGTTAACAATGTGTGTAAAGAGAGTTCTTTGTATTATTATAACTTTTCTGCAAGTTTGAATTAATTTCGAAATAAAACGTTTTTAAAATGTAAGAAAAACACAAACAAAATATAAAACAGGACCAGGGTTTTGGAGATGGGTAGTCAAAACACAGGGGCAACTGTATTACTGAAGATATGGAAAATAGTATGTAAGCTAGAATAAAGGTCTATATGAAGTTCAAAAACATGCAGTTCAGGTATAAGGGGAGAAGGATAGGAACTGTGAGTATATAAGAGGCAGGATAAATACTCTGACCTGAAGAAGTTAAAATATTAGGAGACAAATATAGATCCATAAAAATGATAAGGCAAAAATTTTTGATTAAATACACAAATAAATACAGGAGAAAGAAAAATTCTGTATCAGATCAGAAAAGTTAATATCTATTCTATTCTACTTTTGAATCTCTTCCCTATTTTGCCTAACTCCCCCAGCCTCACACATGGTTGGATAACTCAAGCTTAAAGTAAATAATTTTTTAAAAAAGGTAGGGCAATAGAAATTGAGAAAGAGAAATCAATCTTGAATAAATGGAGAGGGACTGAATCTGGGAGGGGATAGGTAGAAAAGGATAAAATCTTCTACAGAAGTTGATAGAAATGAGTGGCTTCACAGGTGCTTATTCGGAAATGGAATTGTCTTGAATATTTAGCATGACAAATGACTATTATATGAGGTATAAGGAATAGAAATAAAGAGATAAAACTGTCAGTACTTGAAGTCAATAGCTCAACTAAAAAGTCATTAGAACCAATGACAAAAGCAGTTAAGAGAGCAGCTGTGTATGATACTAACATACAAAATAAGAGAAAATTGTCCTATCTAGTAGTAAGTTACGTTAAAAAGTTGTATTGTTGGTGCAAGAATAGGCAAGTAGTATATTTAACAGAAGAGAGTGACCACAAAAAAGCCATAGATATGCAAATTTTTAAATTATAGAGGTAGCATTTTAAATCAGCTGAAAAAGGAAGGTCAATTCAATAAATGGTGTTGGGACACCTTGGAAAAAAAAAGAGTTACTTCCATAACTCATGTAATTCACAAAAAAGCATTCCAGATGATTTAAGACTTAAATAAAAACTAAACCAATACAATTAAAAGATGCATTAAGAAAATGTAAAAGGATATGTTTATTTGTGCCATCTTTATGAAGGCCTTCTAAAGGAGATACAAAAAGCAAAGCTCATAATAAAAAAAACTGGTAAATTTTACTATATCAAAATTTAAAATTTCAGCTCAGCAGAAGAGACACCAAAAAACTTGAAAGACAATTGATAGCCTGGGGAAAAATTTTGCAAAATATGTAACAAAGTATTAATATCTGGAATGGATAAAAAACTTCAAAAAATCAGTAAGAAAAAGATAATAAAGATGTATCATTGGCAAATATGTTCTCCCATGTATAGGGCTCTCTTGTTATTTTGTTGATTTTTTTTTTCTTTTTGCAGTGCAGAAGCTTTTTATTTTTATGTAGTCCCATTTGTTTATTTTCTCCTTAGTTTCCATTGCCTTAGGAGATGTATCGGTAAACATATTGGTACGAGAGATGTATGAGATTTTGGTGCCTATGGTTTCTTCTTGGACTTTTATGGTTCCACATCTTACATTTAAGTCTTTTATCCATTTTGAGTTTATTTTTGTGTATGGTGTAAGTTGGTGGTCTAGTTTCATTTTTTTGCATTTACCTGTCCAATTTTCCCAACACCATTTATTGAAGAGACTATCTCTGCCCCAATGTATGCTCTTGCCTCCTTTGTCAAATACATATTTGCCAATGATACATTCAATAAGTGATTAACCTCCAAAATATATAGGGAACTCATACAACTTAACAAAAGGAAGACAATAAAAATGGAATGCATTCCAAGGTTGCCTCCCAGGTCCTGAGGGCACTCCTGTTTTTAAAAATAAAAATAAAATAAAATAATACTTTAACATTAAAGCCACTGAAAGCCAGTGAGTTATCTCTGTAACAGAATCTGCCAAGAAAAATGCTTTGGGTAATAATAATTGGCTTTAAAATCTCAAAGTTGTTAAGGTAAAATATACATAACTAAAATGAAGGGCATATTATAAATCTTTTTCAGTCGTTATTATATATGCCTAAACATAGTTTTCCAAAGTCTTTGGTAACTTAAAACTTCGGAGTTTGCTGAATTAAATAATAAAAATTATTAAATATCTAGATATTTTGAAATAACAGGATACTGAAATATTAATCTGAGTTTGCTTTGTATGAAAATTCTAAAGGATAGATTTAAATCTATTAATTGAATATGTCTTATATTTATTTGAAATATATCCTTAAAAATATGAATATATTATTAATCTGAGAAATGCTAGTATTTAACTTGCCACCTAAAATTTGAGGCTTCTAAGAGTTAAAAGTTCAAATTAAGTTGGGAGAAATTATATGGTTGTGATATTAGAATGCATAGAGTATGGAAATTCATTTTTAAGGAAAATAATTCTTGCATTTTCTCTGGAGAAATTAGTAGTTAAAAATATATTGTAGTCCTTACATGTGCTACATGTGGTAAAACTTCAACCTAGGGTATCATATTTTATTGGCCTGATTAAAAAAGAGGATTAATTCTATGGTCCAAACCAAATTTTTAATATTAAAACCGGTTTAAATTTAATTGATGTATTTTAGAATACTTACAAAAAGTGTGTTGACAAATGTCAATCTAAGAAATGCTGGCTATTTACTTTTAATTACCATTGGAAAATTAAGGTTTAACTATTGTATGGTTTTAATAATAGAAGGCATGGGCATACATTTTAAAGGAAAAAGAAGAAAAAGGTCTGTGCAAGTTGCTGAAGGTATATACAAGTTGATGACAGAAAGAAAGAATATTAGAGTGGAAATACTTAATAGAAGGTCTAAGGCATGGTTATGCATTTTTGAAGGACATAGAAAGATTTGAAGGCTAATTTGAAAGTGTGAAATTTGTGAAGATTGCGTATGTGATGAGAAGGAAAAGAGAAATGTTAAAAGAAAGAAAGAAGTTCTAAAATTAACTATTTACAAGAATTGTAAAAGGGCCATTTTACTCTGAGCAAGAAAGCCCGAGGTTTCAGTGTCCAAGCCTGGCAGGACAAGGTTGCTGGATACTTCTTAAGCTACACCAGAATATTCAGCAGCGGAATTTTAAGACAGGAGCACACATAATGCCTCAGACCGCCACCCAGCCTGCTCTTCAGATTGGCTGGGGGTGGGGTGGCATCTGTACTTCATAGATCAAATGTATAGGTTTGCTTACTTTACTTTTTCAATAAAGGTACATACTTTAATTACTTAATAAGTTAGCCTTTCACAATATAATCAAGGTCTCATATAAACTCATTTATATGAGAAGCCAATATTTTATGAGCAACCTGGTTTTAGTAAAGTCCAAAGTAAAATTTGCATATATATGCCAATGAGCACTAGCCAATAAGAATGCTGTTTAGAAGTAAATTTAAGCTTAAAAAGGAGAAATTTTAAAAATCTCTCCCACTACCATTTACAAAGTAAACTAAAAATTATTATTCAAGCATTAAATCTCTCCATTAATGAGAGACCATAAGTAAAGAAAATGACTTTTACTTGCGAAGTATGCATTGCAGTATTGGCCAGCATGTCTCTCTCCTACCTGTTCTTCTGAAAGACAACCAAGTTGGTTGTTTTGTTTGAAAGAAAGTAAGTCTTTAATGTAGTGATTTATGGCAAGCCCACAGGAAAAGCAGACTTTAGCAATGCTTACCCAATTAGAAAAGAAAATCCCTAAATGGGGCTTAAAAATTGCTCCAAAAAAGGTACAGAAAGAAATGTCCTTCAAATATCTAGGAACTGTAACTAAAAATCAATGTATTAGGCCTCAAAAGGTAGAAATACGAAAGAATTGCCTTAAGACCCTGAATGACTTTTAGAAATTATTAGAGAACATTAATTAAGACCTTATCTAAAAATCTCTATGGGAAAAATGACAAATTTATTCAATATACTTAGGGAATCCTAAGGAATCTTTTATTAAGTGTATGCAAAGACCTACTGAATCATTTTCTTATTTTGTGGCTCGCCTCACTCAAGCAGTGAGATGGCAAATACAGCATGTTACAGCAGTTTGCAACCATCTAACAAATATAAATGCCACATGGTTTGGGACCATCTAGTAAATCCTATCTTCCCTAAATCAAGGACACTTAAAAGTAAATAATTTACATTTTGCCTCCCTAAACAAAGCTTATGTCTATATACTCAAAGAGACTGATAGCAGAAATCCAATTAGTGTCATTTGCTGTCCACACCCAAGGACAAATGAAGTTAAAAAATAAACCTTATTTCAGACTAATTTAAATGCCAAATTGGACTAAGTGAATATTCAGGACAACTTAGTTGTCACCTACTAAAAAACAAATTACTATAATTTTTATATTACACCCCTATTATTATACCAAAAAAAAATACTAGGTAGGAACCTATTCCTGGAGCATTAACTGTTTTTACTGATGGTTCATATAATTGTAAAGCTGCTTATCATGCAATGGTTTCAGATCGAGTCATCCAGCCTAGTCACACTTCTATACAAAGGACTGAATTAGAAGCTATCAAGGCTGCATTACAGGATTTCCAAGAGCCTCTTAATATTATTTCTGATTCTGCCTATGCTGCTGGCCTGGTAAACAGAATTGAGACTGCGCAATTAAAAGGCTTAGTGAGCAAAGTCTATTTATACTATTTAAACAGGTATAGCAAATTGTACAGCAAAGACAATATCTCTTTTATATTACTCATATCAGGGCTCATACCATCCTTCCTGGTCCTTTAACAAAAGGAAATGCATACTTTATTACAACAGGCACATTATGGGAATACAATTCCCAAGGACAGGCAATTATAGAATGCCAACATCAGCTGCTAAAATCCCAACTTGAAAAACAAAAAGGGGGAATAGTGATGCTAGAGAAATCTCCTATAGGTAAACTATAACAAGCCTTAATTACTTTTTTCACTTGTAATTCTGATGGCAAGACACAGATGGAATTACACTGGTGTCAGAATAAACCATAGGAAAATGGTTTGGTTAAATGGAAAGATCCCGAGTCTGGTTTATGAAAGGGTCCTGACCCTTTGTTAACCTTCGGCCAAGGATATGCTTATGTATTTCCAGAAAACTCCTCCAAGCCCGTGTGATTCCTGCAAGGAACATTAGACTTCAACTGACCAGACTAATGAGGACCTTGCACCTGCAGCATCACCCTGTACCTGTGGCTGCAGACAATCGACTACTTCTGCCACAGATAGCAGTAGCCCCAAGCAACATGTTGAAGATAAGGGACTGGAGGAGAATGAGACAGAGGAGAAACAGTCCAGAGATGACCTGAGGGATGGTAAAGAAGCCTTGCCATGCTAGCAGTTACAAGTTGTGGGATGGTGCATATTGCCCTGGACAAAGCCAGAGAAGGTCAGACCTGCAATGTCATTGCCCACTGTTTGTCCACCATCCAGAACTCTAATATCATTGCTGTCATGTCACAGGGGACAGTGATTGAGAAGGGGACCCATAAAGAACTGATGGCACAGAAAGGAGACTACTACAAACTAGTTCCTTAGATGCCTGGCAGCAATTTAAAAAGGACATGAAAGAACTCAATCCTTTTCATTGGATCTCCCTACATCTGCCTCTTAGCACAACCACTATTGTCTGTCTCATTCTTGTTCTTATATGTTTACTAGCGGCCCGGGGCATGAAATTCATGCACTCGGGGGGGGGGGGGGGGAAGAAGGGTCCCTCAGCCCAGCCTGCACCCTCTCACAGTCCAGGAGCCCTCGGGGGATGTCTGACTGCAGCTGAGGTGGGAGAGGCTCCTGCCACTGCCACTGCTCTCGCCAGCCATGAGCCCGGCTTCTGGCTGAGCAGCACTCCCCCTGTGGGAGCACACTGACCACCAGGGGGCAGCTCCTGCATTGAGTGTATGCCCCCTGGTGGTCAGTGTATGTCACAGCGACTGGTTATTCTGCCTTTCGGTCAATTTGCATATTTGACTTTTATTATATGGGATTTCTAGTCTGAAGATATGGAATGAAGCGTCTTAATAAGACTCAAGCCCTACAGATGGCATACACTTTTCAAGATTTATTAAGAAAACAAAAAGGGGAGATGTGGGAAGCCACCGCTTGCCAGTACTGTTAGTGTACCAAGGAATTTGGAAGGCTGATGGACCTTTGGCATTAGCAGGGCTGATGCTAAGCACCTTATCTGTTGAGAGAGTGGTGGCAGAAGGCAAATTACCTAACCTGATAATTATTTTACTATTTACCAAACTTTACCTTTGATATGCCTGTATGCATTGCTAAAGGGCAAATGTGTATTTAAGTAAATAAAAAGCGGACCGGCCAAAGGTCAGTGTGTCTCTTCAAAAAAGAGGCTCCTCTAGCTGGCCCCCAATGCCTTCTAAATTCATATTCCTTGTATAGTATTTTCATTTGTGCATCAGCCCCTCCTTCAGATCCTGAACCCCACCGCGAAGGTTGCGGCAACAAACAATCCAATTTAAAAAATGGGCAAAGGACCTAAATAGACACTTCTCCAAAGTAGACATACAGAAAATTAAGAGACGTATGAAAAAATGCTCAAAGTCATTAATCATCTGAGAGATGCAAATCAAAATAACAATGAATATCATCTCACACCTGTCAGAATGGCTACCAACAACAAATCAATAAATGACAAGTGTTGGTGAGGTTTGGAGAAAAGAGAACCCTAGCACACTGCTGGTGGAAATAAAGATTGGTGCAGTCACTGTGCAAAACAGTATGGATTTTCCTCAAAAAATTAAAAATGGAACTCACATTTGACCCAGTGATCCCACTTCTAGAAATATATCCTAAGAAACTGGAAACCCCAATCAGAAAGGATATATGCACCCCTATGTTCATAGCAGTGCAATTTACAATAGCTAAGATTTGGAAACAGCCTAAATGCCCATCAGCATTGGATCTTCCTACATCTGCCTCTTAGCATAACCACTATTGTCTGTCTCATTCAGCATTGGATAATAAAATTATGGTACATTTACACAATGGAATACTATGTGGCAATAAAAAAGAAAGAACTGTTACCATTTGCAACAGCATGGATGGACCTGGAGAGTATTATGCTGAGTGAAATGAGCCAGTCAGAGAAAGATAAGCATCTTAATCTTCAGAGACTAAAATTACACGTTAGTTCAAACAAAGACGTACTGAGTACCTACAATACATTTAGGTGTTCAAAAACAAGTAATACATGGATTGTCCCCTCAAAACCTGTGCAATAACTTTAGGAAACCACTTGGGAGCTTCACTTAAGTGGCATGAAGCAATTATGTTATTAGAAAGAAGATGATTATATTTATTTTTGGCAATCCACACAAGCTGAATATCTACTTTAAAGCCCTGACTCGGGCATCATTTTAAACACATAACATAAAGGTGTCCAGTTACTTCAATTAAATACTGGTTTTCTATGCTCATGAACATAGAGTTTTTAAATCCTCAGCCAAGGATATGTTTACTGATTTATACAGAGAAAGGAAGGGAGAGCGAGAGCAGTATCGATCCGTGGCCTCCTGTATTTGACCAGATTGGGGACAGACCCCACAACCTTTTGATGTATGGGACAACAATCCAGTCAACTGAGCTACTGGGCCAGGGCAACACAGATGTTAATATTTTATAAAAAAAAAAAAAAAAGGCCCATAACACTAAATATAAGCCTTTATAGAACTATTTTAATTTGTGTCTTTGTTTTTATTATGTTTTTATTATGTTTTTATTATTATTGGAATTCTTCAGCTTCTAATTCCTTATTCCTTGATGATCTAAAATGCTTGACACATTTTTTGGGGGCTTCAGGAATGAAAATATGACAGTGACCTGATGTGAACTTTGATCACATCAATATGTTACACTTGAGTTTCCAGAATGTCAGCATGGCAGTAACTTTTGGGAACCTGGAATAACTGAACTGGGAGGTTAAAACCTAAAGTTGGCTTAGGATGCTTTAGGAACATTAGGAAGTAATAGGTTGCAAGCAATTTTATCTCTGGGCAAGTCATTCCAAAGTTAATGAAAATATTGCCATGGCAACCTGATACAGAAGCAAAGGTGCTGGATGAGAAGACAAAACATTCTGAGTTCTAACTATAGTTGACATTTGAAGACTTTACTCTTTATTTTAGCCTTTTGTTTCTAAATATCAATTGAGATATATTTTAATGTATTTATCTTTATAGTTTTCCATATGGAGAGTGATGATTCAGACCAACCAATCAGCTAATAAGCCAATCTCTACTGGCCTACAGAGTCAAAGTCTCTGAAATAGGTTACCTAACTTTTAGGGCATATATTAATTCTAGCTTGTGGTTAGGCAGTTTTACTAGCTATCGATTTATTCTTTTTGTCAGGAAGATATGCAAATTATAATAAGAAAACAGATGTTTACATAAAAACTACCTAATAAAACATTACTATGAATTTTTACATTAAAAATATAAAAAACAAATAAAAAGAGTTGACCAAATTTATAAGAAAATAATCCTGAAACCTCAAATAAATTTCAAATTTAGACTATGAGGTCACTTCTTACTAGTTATAAACAATGAATAAATCCAAACATGTGACTCTAATGGTAATTCTAACATTTCAAGCATGAACACTTCATTATACAATTGCAATAATTTTATATTTTTGGCATGAACTCTTCAACTCACAATATTATTTTGGAAAAAATAAGCCAGGATATTGTAATACAAGTGCTGTGACTTAACAGTATTATTTGATTAATGCTGAATGATAAAGAGATAACACCCCATACTATTTCGTATTTTCAACACCTTTTTGTACCAGGCATTACCAAATAGCGCACTACTATATACATTGTATTTGTCAAAAAGATTTCTTGGCAGCCTCAATCTATTTCATATATACAAGTTGTATAATTATAAAAATTGCATAAAATATCAGACACACTGGGAAATTTCATATTATCAAGTCTTCATTAATCTTACAATATACAAAAAGACTTGTCATAAATAATTAAAAATGAAATTATATTTAGCAAAAATGTATGTTGTGAAATGGTAATGTTGATGTTAATCTTTTTCATTTGTTCAGCAAAAGATATACAAGAGTAACTGGGTCATGCTCAATCATTACTTCAGATTTTATACCCTTTGCAACAGCATGGATGGACCTGGAAAAATTATGTTAAATGAAATTAGACAGTCAGAGAAAGACAAGTATCATTTGATTTCACTCATGGGTAATTTAATGAATAAGCTTAACTAATAAGCAAAATACAGATTCTTAGATAGAAAACAGGCAAACAGCTCTGGTAAAGGGGGGTGGAGTGTGTTGGGATGGGTGGGTGGAGGGATTGAGCAAAAAAGAAAAAAAAAAGGAGCCCTAGCCAAGGATTCTCAGTGGTTAGAGTGTTGGTCCAAGCACAGGAGGGTTGCAGGTTTGATTTTGGTCAAGGACAAGTACCTGGGTTGCAGGTTTGATCCCCGGTCCAGTCAGGGCATGTGTGGGAGGCAACCAGTCAATGTGTCTCTCTCACATGGACATTTCTCTTTCCCCCTTCCCTCTCATCTACTCTCTCTAAAAAATCAATGCGAAAAAATATCCTCAGGTGAGGATTAACAAAAAAACAAACAAACAAACAAAAACAAACAGAGAGAGGGAGATACAGTGAGAGAGAACTCATGGACACAGACAACTGTGGTGATGTGGGGTGGAAGGGAGGGAGGTGAGTGGAGGTAGAAGAGGGCATGAAGGAGATAAATGATGATGGAAAAATAAATAAAGTTAGAAAAACATCTATATGTCCTTTTTCCCTCAGTATTAAAGAATATCTTTCTTTTTTTTTTAAAAATATATTTTTATTGATTTCAGAGAGGAAGGGAGAAAGAGAGAGAGATAGAAACACAGGTGATGAGAGAATCACTGATTGGCTGCCTCCTGTGTGCCCCCACACTAGAGATTGAGCCCGCAACCCGGGCATGTGCCCTTGACAGGAATCGAACCCAGGACCCTTCAGTCTGCAGGCCAATGCTCTATCCACTGAGTCAAACCAGCTAAGGCTTAAAGAATATCTTTCTTAAAAGAACTTTTATTCTAAATTTTATAATTTTCTTTCTAATACAAGAATACCCAGCTTTATTGTACTGCAATTGCTTGCACTTCATAGATATTGCATTTTTTTTTTAAAAAGTAAGGTTTGTGGCTACTCTGTGTTAAGCAAACCTGTTAGCACCATTTTCCCAACAGCATTTGCTCACTTAGTGTCTCTGTGTCACATTTGGTAATTTTTGTAGTATTTCAAACTTTTTCATTATTATTATCCTAGAGGTCCGATGCATGAAAATCATGCAAGAGTAGGCCTTCCTTCCCCTTGCTGCTGGCACTGGCTTCCCTCTGGCACCAGGGAACTGGGCTTCCCTCATAACCCCAGCTTGGTCCAGTCTAATTAGTATATTATGCTTTCATTATAATAGACTAGAGGCCTGGTGCACGAAATTCGTGCATGGAGGAGGGAAGGGCTCCTCAGTACAGCCTGCACTGCCTCACAATCTGGGACACCTCAGGGGATGTCTGACTGCTGGTTTAGGCACAATCCCGGGGATCAGGTCTAAACCGGCAGTCAGACATCCCTCTCTCAATCCAGGACCGCTGGCTCCTAACCGCCGCCTGCCTGCCTGCCTGATTGCTCCTAACCACTGTGCCTGCCTGATCGCCCCTAACCCTGCTGCCTGCCTGATTGCCCCTAACTACTTGCCTGCCTGCCTGATCGCCCCTAACTGTCTGCCTGCCTGATCACCCCTAACCACTCTGCATACCTGCCTGATCGCCCCTAACCGCTCGTCTGCCTGCCTGATAGCCCCTAACCACTTGTCTGCCTGCCTGATTGCCCCTAACCACCTCTGCCTTGGCCCCTACCGCCGCGGCTTTGTTCAGAAGGTCATCCGGAAGGACATCTGGAATGACGTCTGGAAGGTCGTTCAGCTGTCCAGTCTAATTAGCATATTATGCTTTTATTATTATAGATCTGTTATGGTGATCTGTGACCAGTGGTCTTTGATGTTACTGTTGTAATTATTTTTGAACTCCATAAACCCTACCAATATAAGTCAGCAATCTTAATGAATAAGTGTTAAATGCATTCTGACTGCTACACTGACCAGCTGTTTCCCCATCTCTCTTCTTCTCAGGGCTCCCTATTCCCTGAGCCATAAGATTGAAATTGGCCAATTAATAACCTTACAATGGCCTCTAAGTGTTCCAGTGAAAGGAAGAGCCCATTGATATGGCAAACTGCGTTGCTGTGTTATTTTAAGAAATTGCCACAGCCACCCCAAGCTTCAGCAACCATCACCCTGACCAGTCAGCAGCCATTAAAGAGACAAGACCATTCACCAGCAAAAAGGTTATGACTCACTGAAGGCTCAGATGATGGTTAGCATTTTTGTAATAAGTATTTGTAAATTAAGGTGTATACAGTGTTTTGTAGACATAATAATATTGTACACTTAATAGAGCATAGTAGAGTATAAACATAACTTTCATATGCACTGGGAAACCAAAATATTCATGGACTTGCTTTATGGCAATATTTGCTTTATTGCAATGGTATGGAACCAAACACACAATTTCTCCAAGTTAGGCCTCTATGTTCATTCATTAAAAAATATATGAACTAGTTTTAAACTCAATGAAATTATTTAAATCCTTTATTAAATCCTACTTTTTATCAGGCAATTCTGGGCACTGGGGATACTGAAATTGGGAGGTTTATATTGTAGTGATGGAGGCAGACCAAAACCCAGTAAGCAAATACATAAATAAAATAACTGTAGCTTATGTTAACTGCTATAAAAGAAATAAACAAGGGCATAGAAAGAGAACAAGGGGAGGGGTAGAAAAGATCTTTTTTACATAGATGACAGGTCCTCTCTGAGGAGAAAAAATTGAAGTGAGACCTGAAGGATGAAAAAGAAACTAGCATGAGAAAAGGTATTCCAGGCAAAGAAACAGCATCTGCAAAATTCCAGCACTGGACAGGAGCTGGGTGTGTTCTGGAAACTGACGGATGATGATGCTGGAGTATAATGAGATAAGGAGGAGCGGCATGAGATGAGGTTAGAGAAAGAGGCAGGGAAGGAATTGTGTCAGGCCTTATTATTTTTAATCATGTTTTTATTTTTATTTTAATTGCCAGGGGAGCCATCAAAAGAATATAAGCACAGGAGTGACAAGACCTTAATTGCACTTTAGAAAGGTATCCCCCTTTTTTCTTTCTTTTTTTTTTCTGTGTTAAAGATGGATTGGGAGAAGCAATTTGATAGAAAGAAGTCTTTATGACAAAAGCTGATAGTCTGACAAAATTTTGGATGCCTGTTCACAACTGTCTTCTAAGCTACTTCTTTGTATTTAACTCTAACTAATAATGATAGCCATAATTAGCATAATTAAAGAAATGGGTCATGCTATTTTAGAGATTGTAATAGCTCAGAAAGTGCACACTGGAAATGTACATATTTCAAAGTATTCAAAGATAACTAAAAGTTCATTGTCAGCATCTGTTATAAGGAAGGCAAAAGGTTTGAAACTACTTTTTTTAAAAATAAAAGGACACTTCAGCCCTGGCCGGTGTGCTCAGTTGTTTGGGCATTGTCCCGTGCACTGAAAGGTTGCTAGTTCAATTCCCAGTCAGGGCACATGCCCGGGTTTCTGGCTCCATCTCTGGTAGGGGTATGTAGAAGGCAGCTGATCAATGATTCTCAGTCAATAAAAAAATCTTTAAAAACAGAATTGAATAAATAAAATAAAAATAAAAAAGCACACTTTGATCATGAGCACACATATCCAGTGTAAGCCCAAAGATGGAGAACCCAGGCAGATATCTGTAGAAGCTCAAGCAATTGCACAGGGATGCTCCTAAGAGACTCAGATATAAGAAATATGTTTAACCAAAACCAGATAAAGATAAAGACAACACAGTGAAAGAGAATTACAGGCCAATATCCCTCATGAACATAGATGCCAAAATCCTCAACAAAATTCTAGCAAATCGGATGCAGCAGTACATCAGAAAGATCATACAACATGACCAAGTAGGATTTATCCCAGGGATGCAAGGATGGTACAATATCCGCAAATCAATAAACGTGATACATCACATAAACAAATTGAGAGATAAAAACCACATAGTCATATCAATTGATGCAGAAAAAGCATTTGACAAAATCCAACACCCTTTCTTGATAAAAACTCTCAGCAAGGTTGGAATAGAAGGATCATACCTCAAAATAATCCTACCTAATAAAAGAGAAATATGAAAATTGACCCTAACTCCGCTACACCCACAAGCCACACCCACCAGCCAATCAGGAGCAAATATGCAAATAAACCCAACCAAGATGGCTATAGCCACAGAGAGCGGGAGGGAGGCTTGGGTTTCCCTGGCAACAGAGGAAGCCAAGCTTTCCACCTGCCCTTGCCGGCTAAGCCTCCACTCAAGGCTAAAAAGTTTCAATTATAGAAGGTAAACAAATCCAAACAGAAATGGTGGCAGCCATGGAGCTGGAAAGAGCAGGAGGCAAGGGTTTCCCCCGGCAATGGAAGAAGCAAAGCTTTCTGCACACCCTGGCCGGCCCAGGCCTCTGCTTAAGGCTACAAAGTTTCAATTATAGAAGGTACACAAACCCCAAAAGAAATGGCTGCCGGCCATGGAGTGAGTAGGAGGCTTGGCTCTGCTCCAGGCTACAAAGTTTCAATTGTAGAAGGTAAATAAATTCCAGATACCAGAGCCTCCTCTTGGGTCGCCAGAGGGCGTGGCTGGCCTGCAAACCACCACATGCCCCTCCCTCAGGCTGCCCCACGCCCCAAGGGAACCCCCACCCTGATCCGGGACACCCTTCAGGGCAAACCAGCTGGCCCCCACCCGCACCAGGCCTCTATCCTATCTAATAAAAGAGTAATATGCAAATTGACCATCACTCCAACACACAATATGGCTGCCCCCATGTGGTCAAAGATCCTGCCCCATGTGGACACAAGATGGCCACCACAAGATGGCCAGCAGGGGAGGGCAGTTGGGAGGGATCAGGCTTGCAAGGGAGGGCAGTTGAAGGGCAATCAACCCTGCAGGGGAGGGTAGTTATGGGTGACCAGGCTGGCAGAGGAGGGAAGTTGGGGGCAAACAGGCTGGCAGGGGAGCAGTTAGGCATCAATCAGGCTGGCAGGAGAGTGGTTAGGGGGTGATCAGGCTGGCAGGCAGAAGCGGTCAGGGGCAATCAGGAAGGCAGGCAGGCGAGCGGTTGGGAGCCAGCAGTCCTGGATTGTCAAAGGGTGTCCGACTGCCCTTTTAGGCCCAATCCCATGGGCAGTGGGACATCCCTCGAGGGGTCTCATATTGGAGAGGGTGCAGGCTGGGCTGAGGGACACGCCCCCCCTCCGTGCACAAATTTCGTACACCGGGCCTCTAGTAAAAGCCATATATAACAAACCCACAGCCAACATTATACTCAATGGGCAAAAACTAAAACCATTTCCCCTAAGAACAAAAACAGATCCAGAGACAGAGAAACATCAATCAGAATGTCAAACCTCAGGGAAGGTAGGCGAGGGGAGGGGTAAGGGGGAGAGATCAACCAAAGGATTTATATGTATGCATATAAGCCTAATCAATGGACACAGACAACAGGGGGGTAAGGGCATGAATGGGGGGGGGTTGGAGAGTAATAGGAAAATAAGGACACATATGTAATACCATAATCAATAAAGAAGTTAAAAAAAAAAAAGAACAGGAACAAGACAGGATGCCCACTCTCACCACTCCTGTTTGACATAGTACTGGAAGTATTAGCCATTGCGATTAGACAAGAAGAAGAAATAAAAGGCATCCAAATTGGAAAAGAAGAAGTAAAGCTGTCCTTATTTGCAGATGACATGATATTGTACATAAAAAACCCTAAAGACTCCATAAAAAAATTATTAGGCTTAATAAATGAATTTGGCAATGTAGCAGGATACAAAATTAATGCCAAGAAATCTATGGCCTTTCTATACACCAATAGTGAACTTACAGAAAGATAGATTAAAAAAGCAATCACATTTACCATCACACCAAAAAAATTAAGATACCTAGGAATAAACTTAACTAAGGAGGTAAAAGACCTGTACGTGGAAAACTACAGGACATTGAAAAAAGAGATAGAGGAAGACATAAACAGATGGAAGAACATACCATGGATTGGTGGAATCAACATCATTAAAATGTCGTTACTACCCAAAGCAATCTATAGATTCAAAGCACTCCCCATTAAAATACCAACGGCATATTTCACAGACCTAGAAATAACTCTCCAAAAATTCATCCTCCTATCTAATAAAAGAGAAATATGCAAATTGACCATACCTCCGCTACATCCACAAGCCATGCACACCAGCCAATCAGGAACAACTATGCAAATTAACTCAACAAATATGGCGGCAGCCACAGAGCTTGAGCAAGCAGGCGGTTTGGGTTGCCCCCGGTGATGGAGGAAGCCAAGCTTCCTGCCTGCCCTGGCCTCTGCTCAAGGATACAAGGTTTTAATTACAGAAGATAAATAAATCCCAACAAAAATGGCAGCAGCCATGGAGCTGGAGAGAGCAGGAGGCTTGGGTTGCCCTGGGTGATGGAGGAAGCCAAGCTTCCCGTCTGCACTGGCCTGCCCTAGACTCCGCTCAAGGATACAAAGTTTCAATTATAGAAGATAAATAAATCCCAGATACCAGGGCCTCTGCTTGGGTCACCAGGGGGCGTGGCCGGCCTGCAAACCACCACAGGCGCCTCGCCCAGGCTGCCCACGCCCCAAGGGAACCCCCACCCTGATCTGGGACATGCTTCAGGGCAAACCAGCTGGCCCCCACCCATGCACCACGCCTCTATCTTATCTAATAAAAGAGTACTATGCAAATTGACCATCACTCCAACACTAAAGATGGCTGCCCCCATGTGGACACAAGATGGCTGCCACAAGATGGCCAGCAGGGGAGGGCAGTTGGGTGTGATCAAGACTGCAGGGGAGGGAAGTTGGGAGCGACTGAGCCTGTAGGGAAGGGTAATTGGGGGGGACTGAGGCCTGCAGGGGAGAGCAGTTGGGGGGACCAGGCTTGTAGGGGAGGGCAGTTAGGGATGACCAGGACTGCAGGGGAGGGCAGTTAGGGGCAATCAGGCTGGCAGGGGAGCAGTTAGGCATCAATCAGGCTGGCAGGGGAGTGGTTAGGGGGTGATCTGGCTGGCAGGCAGAAGCAATTAGGGGCAATCAGGAAAGCAGGCAGGCAAGCAGTTGGGAGCCAGAAGTCCTGGATTGTGAGAGGGATGTCTGACTGCCCGTTTAGGCCCCATCCCATTAGGATCGGGCCTAAACCGGCAGTCAGACATCCCTCGAGGGGTCCCAGATTAGAGAGGGTGCAGGCTGGGCTGAGGAACATCCCCTCCACCGCCCCCCCCCCATGCATGAATTTCGTGCACTGGGCTTCTAGTCTGGAATAAAAAAAGACCCCGAATAGCCACAGCAATCCTGAGAAGAACAAAGTAGGTGGAATCTCAATACCAGATTTCAAGTTGTATTACAAAGCCACTGTTCTCAAAACAGCCTGGTACTGGCACAAGAACAGACATATAGACCAATGGAATAGAATAAGAACCTAGAAATTGACCCAAACCACTATGCTCAATTAATATTTGACAAAGGAGGCATGAACATACAATGGAGTCAAGACAGTCTCTTCAATAAATGGTGTTGGGAAAATTGGACAGATACATGCAAAAAAATGAAACTAGACCACCAACCTACACCATACACAAAAATAAACTCAAAATGGATAAAGGACTTAAAACATAAAACAGGAAACCATAAAAATACTAGAGGAATCCACAGGCAGCAAAATCTCAGACATATGCCAAAGCAATTTCTTCACCGATACCACTCCTAGGGCAATGGAAACTAACGAGAAAATAAACAAATGGGACTACATCAAAATAAAAAGCTTCTGCACAGAAAAAGAAACCATCAACAAAACAAGAAGAAAGCCCACTGTATGGGAGAACATATTTCCCAATGTTATCACCGATAAAGGTTTAATCTCCAACATTTACAGGGAACTCATACAATATAACAAAAGGAAGATAAATGATCCAATAAAAAATGGGCAATGGACCTAAATAGATACTTTTCAAAAGAAGACAGAAGGAAGGCCAAGAGACATATGAAAACATGCTCAAAGTCACTAATTATCAGAAAGATGCAAATCAAAACAACAATGCGGTACCATCTCACACCTGTCAGAATGGCTATCATCAACAAATCAACAAATGACAAGTGCTGGCGAGGATGCGGAGAAAAAGGAACCCTCATGCACTGCTGGTGGGAATGCAGACTGGTGCAGCCACTGTGGAGAACAGTATGGAGTTTCCTCAAAAAACTAAAAATGGAACTCCCATTTGACCCAGTGATCCCACTTCTAGGAATATATCCCAAGAAACTAGAAACACCAATCAGCAAGGATATATGCACCCCTATGTTCATAGCAGCACAATTTACAATAGCTAAGATTTGGAAACAGCCTAAATGCCCATCAGTAGATGAGCGGATTAGAAAACTATGGTACATCTACATAATGGAATACTATGCTGCTATAAAAAAAGAAGGAATTCTTACCATTTGCAGCAGCATGGATGAAACTGGAGAGCATTATGCTAAGTGAAATAAGCCAGGCAATGAAAGAAAAATACCACATGATCTCACTCATTTATGTAAAATAAAGAACATTATAACCTGATGAATAAAAAGATAGATACAGAGGCAGTGAAGCATTGAACAGACTGTCAAATTACAGCAGGAAGGCTGGGGATCTGGAGCGGCAGGGGCCGGGGCGGGGCGGGGGGGGGGGGGGAAGAGATCAACCTAAGGACTTGTATGCATGCATATAAGCACAACCAATGGACACAAGGCACTGGGGGGAGGGGGGGAAATGAGGGCATGTGCCAGGGGGTAGGGGAGGCTGGGGGAAGGTCAATGGGGGAAAAAAAGGAGATATATGTACTACTATTTGTAATACTTTAAACAATAAAATAAAATAAAGTAAAATAAAATAAATATGTTTAAAAAGTAAAAGGAAAGGTACATAAATGCATGAGTCAGAATTCAAGACCTTAATTGGTCTGACATTTTAATATTTCCATGACCACATTTTGTACTACCCTTTTCTTTTAAAAATATTTTTATTGATTTCAGAAAGGGAGAGGGAGAGATAGAAACATCAATGATGAGAGTAATTGATAGGCTGCCTCCTGCATGCCCCCTACTGGGGATCAAGCCTGAAACCTGGGCATGTGCCCTGACTGGGAATCGAACCATGACTTCCTGGTTCATAGGTTGACTTTCAACCACTGAGCCATCCAGGCTGTATGACTCTCTTCTTGATAAATGACTCTCCAGTCACATCCTTTTTTCTATTCCTTGAACATGTCGAACTTATTCTTGATGTTGCGCTTTTGCAGTTGCTATTTCCTCTTTTAAAATTCTTTTAATATTTGAGCTCAAATATCACATCAAAATATCATCTTGATTATTTTCTTCATAGCATATGTTTCCAACTAAAATAACATATTTATGTGTTTATTGCCTTTCTCCCATCACCAGAATTTAAGCAACAGAGCAAGATCTTTGTCATTTTCATGGCATTATCCTCAGTGCTTAGCTTAGCATCTGGCACATTATAGGCCTTCAATAAATATTTATTGACTAGAAAGAAGGAAGAAAAATAGAAAGAAAAAAAAAAGAAGGGAGGGAAAAAAACAAAGCATGTGAAATAAACAAGTCAAAAGTTTATCAAGTTCAAAATGAAAAACCCTAAAGACATAAAAGGAATTTTTTAAAGTTGTAATTGGAACAAGAAGAAGATTAAGGAAAAGACCTTTACTTGGATAAACACTGTAATAATAAAATGAAATTAAAAGAAAATTAAATTTCAATTTTGTTTCTATTTTCTTGATCAAAGAGAATAAGCCTTATCATAAATTTGATTAAGAATAAATCATAGAGGACCTTGGCTTCCAACCAAGATGGAATAACAGGGGTCAGATTTGCTTTCTTACTCAAAACAACAACAACAACAACAAACCAAAGCAGGCACGATATATGAAACAATGATTTTGAAGTTACTAGATACCAGGCAATAAAAGACAGTGAATCCTCAGAAACAGGAAACAAAGGAGATGAGTCCTAGAAATGCTCTAGTTTATGCCTTGAGGGACTTTCCAGTCTGTGTGCAAAGAGGATAAACCCAGCTGGAGCACAACAGACTCTAAGTTGAGGAGACACGTCTGAAGAGTCAGGGGAGCCTAAGGCAGTATGAGCTGCAGGATGATGTGCTGGAGAAAACAGAGCTGCTGAGAGAAAAATGCAGAGTTCTACAGAGAGTTCACTTTGAGAATCCAGTAGGGTACTGATTAGTGCACGCATCTGAGGAAACCCAAGGCTGAAAAAAAGAATTCCCTGAAAGAATAGTACAAATGGCACTTGGCACTCAGACTGGGCTGAGAAAAATTCATAACTCATGAGGTATAGGGTACAGTACTCAGAAGTGCCTTCCTCAGTATTGGGGTATATGTAGACTTAGACTAAACACTGTTCTGGTACCAACTAATGAGTTTTAAAAGTAAGACCTTGAAAGAATCAAATTCTTATTTCCAAGTCACTTAACTGCATTCCAGAGTAAAGCTGAAAACCATATAAAGACACACAAAATACTCAGAATCTAACAAGAAAATATTTACAATGTCTAGCATCAAATTAAAATTGTCAGCTGGCTGTGTGGCTCAGTTAGTTGAGCATCACCTCGTGTACTAGGAGGTCACAGGTTCCATTCCCGGTCAGGGCACATGCCCAGGTTGCAGGCTCCATCCCCAGTGAGGAGGCAGTTGATTGATGTTTCTCTTTCATTGATGTATCTCTCTCTCTCTCTCTCTCCCTCTCCCTTCCTCTCTCTCTAAAATCAATAAAAACAAAAATTTTAAAAATTATCAGATATGGAAAGAAGCATGAAAATAAAACACAAAGCAAGGAGAAAAATCAATCAATCTTGGATGAATCTCCAGGGAATTATGCTGAGTGGAAAGAGTTAATCCCCAAAGGTTACATACTATATGGTTCCATTTATTTAACATTTTTGAAATGACAAAATTTTAGAAATGAAGTATATTAGTTATCAAAGGGGTTAGGGTAGAAATAAGATAGACGTGGGTATGGATATAAACGGGTGGTGGTGGAACTGTAACTTGACTGTGGTGGTGGATACATAAACCTACTCATGGGATAGGATTGTATAGAACTACTCACACACAAAAGGCACACAAATGAGTACAAGTAATATTGGAGAAATCTGAAAAATAAATCAGTGCTTTGTATCAATATATTCTGGTTATGATATTTTATTAGTGCTATAAGATGATACCTTTGGGGAATACTGGCTAAAAGGTACATGAGATTTCTCTGTATTATTTCTTACAAGTGCATGTGAATCTACAATTAACTCAATAAAAATTTAATTAAAAGTTAATTGAAACTGATCCAGATAGATAGATTTTAGAATTAGCAGATAAAAATATTGATACAATTATTATAACTGTATTCTATATGTTCAAAGATTTAGAGTGCTATGAAAGATAGGAAAACTGACCCAAATTGAACTTCTAGAGTGAAAATGGTAATTTCTGAGATAAAAAATACAATGGGTGAGATTAACAACAGGTTAAACATTGCAGAAGAAAAGACTAGTGAACTTGAAGAAATAGCAATAAACTATCTAAAATGAAACAGAAAGAAAAGAGGCTGAAAAATAAAAGGAACAGAGTATCAGTGATCTGTGGGACAATTCAAGTTACCTACCATAAGTGTAATTATAATCCTGAAGGAAAGAAAAGAGTGAAGACAAATTTTTTTTGAAGAAATAGTGGCTGACATTTTCTTAGATTTGATGAAAACTATAAACCTGGAGATTCAAGAGCAAAATAACTCTCAAACACAAAAAGCATGAAGAAAATGTACTAGAAGATATATAATCAAATTGGTCAAAACCAGATATTTTAAAAAAGACATTAAAAGCAGCCAGAAAAAAACCCCAAAATAAAACATGTCATGTACAGAATAACAAAGTTAGGGATAATTATGAGAATCCTCAATAAAAACAATTCATGTGAGAAGACTGTGGGCTCTTATTTTTAAAGTATTAAAAAAGTCCCCCAAACCTGTCAACCTAGAGTTCTACATAGAGCAAAAATATCTTTAAAAAGTTAAAGTGATATAAAGACTTTTTTTGATACACAAAAGCTTAAAGAATTTTTATCACTAGCAGATCTGCACTACAAATAATGTTAAACAAAGTCCTCCAGGAAGAAGCAAATTAATACCAGGTTGAAATTTGGATCTAAGAAAGAAATGAAGAGCACCAGAAATAGTAACTATATGGCTAAATATATAAAATATTTTTCTTATATTACATTTCTTTAAATATAGCCAACAATTTAAATTTAAAAAAATGCAGTGTAGGGTTTATAAGACATGAAAAAGTAAAATATATGACAACAATACCACAAAAGCCAAAGGGTGAGAAATGGCAGTACATTAATTTTAAGGTTGTAATACTACAAGTGAAATGAAATAATATCACTTGAAGCTAAGTGGTGGAAGTTAAAGATGCATACTAAAACCCCCCCAAACAAACACTAAAATAACAAAACAAAGAGTTATAGCTAAAAGGGCCATTCAAGGGTATAAAATGGAATCATCAAAACAATATATGTAGAGAAAACAAAAACAATATACAGATGGGACAAATAAAAAGGAGAAACATGATACAAATAGCAAAATGATAGACAAATCTAACCATATTAAACATAGATAGCCTAAACACCCTGATTAAAAGGCTGAGTTTGTCACATTGTATATATATATACATATATAAAAAGCAAAGCCCAATTCTATGCTGCCTACAAAAAATAAACTTTAAATACAATAACACAATAGGTCAAAAATAAAAGTATGGACAAAGATAAATCTTAACACTATCAAAAGAAAGGTAGAAGGGGAATTTATGATAGTCAAAACTTAAAACAACCCAAATATCCATCAATTATGAATAAATTAATTGTGGTATATCCGTATAGTGGAATATGACTCAGGGGGAAAAAACAATTATTGAGTTATGTAACAGCAAGAATAAATCTCAAAATAATTATCCTGAGTGAAAGAAGCCAAATGAAAAAAGTGTATATACTGTATTATTCCATTTATATAAAATTCTAAAAAATGCAAATTAATCTATAGTGATAGAAAGCACATTAGTTTGTGCTTAGGGGAGATGGGAAAGAGGTGGGGAGAAAAGGGAGGTAGGGATAAGAAATAAATATAAGAAAACCTTTGGTGGTTATGGATATGTTCCGTATCTTGATTGTGATGATGGTTTTTCATATGCTAAAATATTTAATTGTACTACTTAATTATATGCTTACATATGTCAACTATATCTCAATAAAACCATTACAAATAAGTAAATCAAAAAAGGACAACTTTTCCTCACAGAATTCCAATAAAAAATGCAGAAGGAGGGAGGGAGATTAAAAATCACTATTAGAACACAGAGTACTAATTGTGGCAGGCGTGATCCATTAATGAATGCCAAAAATAGTAGACGAAGGTTTAAGAAGAGGATATATGCCTGGTATCAGAGTATTCCCTTCTAAATATTAATTACAAAAGGGGAAAGTAACTTTAAAAGGAGGAACCTGACAGATATCCCCTAAAACATGGGATCAAGGTTAACATCCCCAGTAATAAAATGTATCAACATCATGCGCCATCGACTTTAATGCACTGAGAAAGGTACATCACTTAGAAATATTTGTCTCCCAAATGAATAATCTCTATCTAATCAGGACAAAACATCAGATAAACCCACATTGAAAGATATTCAACAAAATGCCTGACTACTACTCAGTGGCAAGATCATGAGAGATAAGGAGAGACTAAGGAACTCTAACTGATTGGTGGAGACCAAGGATATATGAAAACTAAATGTAATGTGGGATCCTGGATTGTACTTAAAAAGAAAAAGAACATTAATGGAAAAACTGGTGAAATGAGAATGAAGCCTATAGAGTTTAGTTAACAGTATTGTACCAATATTAATTTCCAAGTTTTGATAATTGGATTATGGCTATGTAAGATGTTAACATTAGGAGAGGCTATCCAGAAATGCTTTGTACTCTTTTTACAATTCTTCTGTAAGTCTAAAATTATTTCAAAATAAAAATTTTTAAAAAAGAATAACTCACAAGCTCCAACAAGTGAAGAAATAGTAACATATCCTTTACCTGCATGTTGACCTACATGAGTGCCTGAAATGAGAGAACTTGGAAATGAACTGACAGGATGATGATGGTAATCTTTGAAGAAATGAAGAGACTAGAAGAGATGTTGAAATGCTAGATAATAAAACTGTTTCTAATTTTTTTAAAAAAGAAAAGAATGTGGAGAACTGAAATTATAAATCAGTCTGGATTTAAACCATGCTTTTAAGTCTTGCATGATTTCTGAAGAAATTAATAAACAGTCTTACATGTGTTTAGAAAGAAAACCAATGGTAACTATGAGCTAGTTTGGCTTCACCAAGAACAAGCCATGTCAGACTAACCTCAATCATTTCCTGAAAGCATTTCTTGCTTGAGAGATCTGAAAAATGCCCTAGACCTAGATAATTTGATTTTAAGAAGGTATTTGGCAAAGTCATCAGAAATCTTGTGGACCAGATGGTAAAATAAGAGCTAGATGATATTTCAAAACTTGTATATATTTATTATTGACTATTTACAGATTGTGACTCACTGTCCAAGGTCAATCTCCTATTAGGGAGAGTTCTCTATTGGCAGATCCAAAGTCTTTTTTGGCAATCCTATCCAAATAAACATTTTCCATTAACCAGGATGAAGATACAATGAATTGGAAGAATGGTTGATGGTTACAGAATAGAATTAAGATCCAAATATCTTTTAAGGGCTTTAAAAAAAATCACCTTAAAAATAAAGTTAAATGAAAAAATGTAAGAGATATAATTTATTATATATGATGTAAGACATTTTGGGGCTACCTCAAGTTTAGTAAGTTGTACCATACAATACAGTTGGTAGAAGTGCTAACAGGATCATACTTATCAGAGAGTGATATTCAGCCTATTTTAGAATGAGAAATTCTGATAAACTTCATATTTCATTCATCTAATTTCTTCAAATCATAGAAAAAATTAGAATAAACAGATCTTCATAATAGATGGAATTTCTAAATCCTTTCAAACAAGAATCTTTCTTGGAAAAAAATCATCCTTCCCAGATAGAACACGAACCAGGTTCTCATTAAAACCAGCTTCTGATTATATTGGTGAATGTGGGTAGAACAAACTCTCTGTTTGTACAATAGAGTAGAATATTTATATGATGGCTATTAATTAGTATATGTGTTAATTTGGCACAGAACCAGGATGGTAGTAGAGATAAAGCTAGAGAAAATAAAAAGAAGATAAATATTTATTAAGATCTGGTAAGAATGCCGAGCAATTATTTACTGATTGTATCTTAGGTGCTAACCTTAACTTAACTAGAACCAATTCTATTTTATTTTATGTATTAGGGTTACATCTGAGATTTCATTAGATAGAAGATTTCTATATTTATAAATAAAACAAAATCCCCCCAAATATCAGTGATCTTTTAAAATGTGAGGATTAGAAGAGAGAAGTATAGGGGCCATAGCATGCACACTTGTGAGTGAACCAGAGAATAATAAAGCCAAATATAATCAAGTAGGCCACATAATAAGTTTGTCAGGTATTGGTAACCATTGCTAAATAATTTGCCTGAATATCAGTCCTTTTCCATTTCATATATTTTTATTTCATAGAGAGATACTGAGGGCCTGAACTAGGATTTTAAGAGTGAGAGTAGAGAGAAGGAATGCAATTGCATAATATTTGAGATTTGAAATAACCAAGTCTTTGTAATTGTGGGACTTGAGGATTATAGAAGGAGTTTAGGAAAAAGATGCCATATACATTATAATTCACATGCTACACTAGTCATGGTCCTGGCAGAAAACAAGACGATATAATCAAACTGGGTAATTTGTGGAACACTTTACCTACAAAGATGTGGGCAAGATTTAGGGGACCTGACAAGGGGTAGAATGTGACCCCAGGCAATACTGGGGATCCATTATCACCCCTAAATCAGGAAAGAGCAGTTTCTGGAATCGAGGAGTGTGTTCTCAGGAGTTGAGTCCTTTGGTAAAGGGATGCTGCCAACCTGTGGCAACTGCTGTAATAATCCTAATATCACTGTCCTCCCACTTTCTGATCTTCTGTAATTGCCTCCCAGAAAACCCAACCAGAGACAGAGGGCAAGAAAGCTTTGATGTAGTCCTAGGGGTGATTGCACAATGAACAGGGTTAAAAATAAGCAGGTTGCCAATCCTAATTGATTGATACTGGTTGCTTGAAACAGTATTTAGAACAAGATTCTGTAATGTCATTCAACATCATTAGGACAGACAACCACGAGAGGCATAAGCCTACTATGAGAATGGGATGAGGCAGTGTCAGCATGAGTGCTCATGAGTCCTAAGTCTATAATAAGTGTAGGATGGAGGAATGGTAGAAAGCTTGCCATATGTTTTCCAACCCTGAACTATTTAGACTTTCATGCTTCTACTTTGCCTCAATAGTAAATGGTTATACCATTAAATGAAATAGAAATACAAGAGGAACAAATTTGGAAGCAGCGATGATAAGTTCAGTTGAGTAATGTTTGCCATATTCACATCCCTATCTCTCATTAATGCTCATCCCACTGAAATGTGGCTTATGAAAAATACATGAAATGGAAAAGGACTGATATTCAGGCAAACTATTTAGCAATGGTTACCAATGCTTGACAAACTTATTATGTGGCCTACTTGATTATACGTTGACTTTGAGATGCCCAATAATCATGTGTGGATATATGAATCTGAAGTTCTGTGGGGAAGTCTAGACTGAAAATGGGGAGTTTGGGAATCAATACTTTATATGTGATAGTTGAGACCATAAAAGTTGAGAGAATACAGAGTAATTGGAGTAGTGTTACATATGGAATCAGGAATATCAACATTTCAAGTGGGGGCCTTAGAGAAAGGCCACACAAAAAAAAGAACAAGGTAAGTCAACAGGCTAAAAGCGGCACCATAAAACTGGAGATCCATAAAACCCAAGGGAGTAGAATATTTGTAGAAGAAAGTTGCTATGAATGTCAAATGTTGAACAAAGGGCAGTAAGATAAGGACTAACCATTTTCCACTGGATATGACAATTAGAAGGTTACTAGTGCCCTTAGTGAGAGCAATTACAAGGATATAATAAAATACTAAGCCAAATTTCAGTGGGATGAGAGTTAATGACAGATAGGGATGTGAATATGGCAAACATTCTTTTGGGTACAATAAATGAGATAAAAAGGATAATTGAATTCATGATAGCTTAATGAAAACAGGATCAAAAATAATTTTTTAAAGAGTGGCAATAAAAATTAAATAAAAAAGTATGAGAAGTAACTAATGAAGTGAAATTGAATAAATAAGAATGAGAGGACAATTAGAGATGACTAGAGCCTATTCTACCAACATATACGTTCCTAATGGAAAATGTCTTGCTCATAGTACCTGGCCACCAATGCACAATTCATGGTGTAATTCTTCAGCCCTCAATACAGGTGATTGACTAATGTTGGCCATATAGATTGATTAATGACTACCTGTTATAACAAGATGAGTCAAGCCTATTGGATTCTCTTTATTAGGAGTATAAATTATGAAACATGGAAATAATTGGCTGGCTAGCAGTGGAAATTCAGATGAAAGAGTAGTACTTTAAAAAGAAAGACTAGTACAGCAGTAATGAGTCATATTATAATTGAAGTTAGACAAAAGAAAAACCTTGAGTAGCTAAAGAAAGCATCTATAAGGTAGAGCATGAAGAAGCTAGCTTTTAGAGAAACAGAAGAGGACAGAGATGTGTGGAGAGAGGCAGGAGAGGCAGAGATTCCATGAAAGACCATGTCCCCCTAAAGAAGGGAGGGAGGGAGGGAGAAAGAGAGTGAGCTGCCTGATAGTTCACTGGTATCCTTATACTAACTCCCATTTTCTCTTAACATGAATGTGTTTCTGTTCCTCACATTCCAAACTTCAACACTAACAGAAGAACTAAAAGCAAAGACATGGAGGAGATAAAAGGAGACAGAAAAGAAAACATCAAAGTGAAAAGAGTTGGCCTGGAACAAGAAAGGAAAATCTATTCCTCAGTGACCTTAGAAAAGAAAGTAGGGTGGGTATTGATGCAGGAGTTGGAAAGAAGTTCATCAAATACATTTATCAAGAAACAAAAAGGTTAAAATTAAATGAGTAAAGTATCCAACTAAAAAAGTTGGATAAAAGCCACAGGGTAAGCCCAAAGAAACAAGAAAGAAATAATACTAGTAAGTATCAAGGCAGGTGATATCCTATCTAATAAAAGAGTAATATGCAAAATTGACCATCACTCCAACACACAAGATGGCTGCACCCATGTGGTCAAAGATGGCTGCCCCCATGTGGACACAAGATGGCCACCACAAGATGGCCAGCAGGGGAGAGCAGTTGCGGGGGACTAGGCCTGCAAGGCAGGGCAGTTGGGGCCATCAAGCCTGCAGGGGTGGGCAGTTAGGGGTGACCAGGCCGGCAGAGGAGGGAAGTTAGGGGTGACCTGGACTGCAGGGAAGGGCAGTTGGGGGAGACCCAGCCTGCAGGGGAGAGCTGTAGGGGGGGACCAGGCCTGCAGGGGAGGGCAGTTGGGGTGACCATGCCTGCAGGGGAGGGCAGTTGGGGGTGACCAGGCCTGCAGGGGAGGGCAGTTGGGGGGGACCAGGCCTGCAGGGAAGGGCAGTTAGGGGTGACCATGCCTGCAGGGGAGGGCAGTTAGGGGTGACCAGGCCTGCAGGGAAGGGCAGTTAGGGGTGACCAGGCCAGCAGGGGAGGGCAGTTAGGGGCAATCAGGCAGGCAGGGGAGCAGTTAGGCATCAATCAGGCTGGCAGGAGAGTGGTTAGGGGGTGATCAGGCTGGCAGGCAGAAGCAATTAGGAGCAATCAGGAAGGCAGGCAGGTGAGCAGTTGGGAGCCAGCAGTCCTGGATTTGAGAGGGATGTCCCAGATTGGAGAGGGTGCAGGCTGGGCTGAGGGACACCCCCCCCTCCATGCATGAATTTTGTTCACCGGGCCTCTAGTATAGATATATCAACAACAACCAGAATAACAACTAACAAGAAAGAATAGCCAACTGAAAAGACCGATTGTTTGAAAAGATTAATAAGCAGACATGAGGCAAGACTGAAAAAAGACAAAAGGGAGAATGCTTAGAAGCTCTGGGTTATAATGCATAAGAACCAATGAAATCAGCAGTTTATTGTTTTGATTTTGGGAGTGCACTATCTGTTTCTCATATGGCTTCAAGATCTGCCCCTGCCTAATCTGTGAAGATGACAAAAGGATAAGATGTCTTTGGAAAAGGGAGATGCCAATCACAGACCTTGTGGCTTTTCTGTTTTGTTATTTTAACTAGTTAGGGGCACAGAGACGTCTGGGTGATTTACTGTTTACTTTCCTTAGTGTCAGACTTTTGACTCTGGAGGTGATTTATTTCATTATATTAGTACTAGTGGCCCGGTGCACGAAATTCGTGCACATTAAAAGGAAATTCATTAGAGGAAATATTTTAATATTGCTATTTGCCCTTTCTCTATAATAGAAGTATCAGAGATGAAAAAAAATTAGTAATATTTATATGAAAATCTCCCTCCTGTCAGAGTCTGGAGCACGCCGCAGGACCCAGAGTCAAGTCCCCGGCCAACTGTGCGCACCTCAAAATCACGCAAGACCCAGCCCCAGCCAGCCCCATCCCCATTGGGCGAGATCCATACCCGGCTGGCCCCACCCTTGTCAAGCCCTGCTGGGTGGAGTGGCACAGCCTCAGGACCCCCGTCAAGCCCCGCCAGGTGGGGAGCGCAGCCTCAGGTCCCCTGGTGCACCCTCAGGTCCCCCAGCCTGGCGCTGGGGCGGGGGGCGTGGCCTGAGATCCCCTGGCCCAGCACCAGGGCGGGGGCGCAGCCTCAGGTCCCCTGGCTCAGGGCGAAGGGCGTGGGGGACACGGTGCTGGGGTGGGGGGCATGGCCTGGTGCCCCCCGGCCTGGCACTGGTGGAGGGTGTGGCCTGAGGTCTCCAGGCTCAGCACCAGGGCGGGGGGCACGGCTGAGGTCCTCAGTCAAGCTCCGCTAGGCGGGGGCGCAGCCTCAGGTCCCCCAGCCCAGCATGGCGTCATGCAGCCTCAGGTCCCTGCGGATCACTTATTACGGGAACCCCGCCTCCGCTGTGGGCACAGCCATCTTGTGATGGTGTGAGGGTCAATTTGCATATTACCTCTTTATTATATAGGATTATAGGGGTTGAAGAAGAGATTCTTAACTGTAAAGAAAACAGATTAGGTGAACATAAATTTAAAAGATTAGATAGGAATAATTTCCCATAGGACTGCCATACTCCTCAATTCTCTAATATTTGTGGGTCATCTTTCTCCTTTATCCAGAAACTCTCACAGGAGTGAGAGCTGAATGTTTTGTTTGAAGGCCTTTATCTGTAGCTCCCTTAGTCTGTATATAACAAAATATATCCTAATATATAAAAACCCAGAGTCTGTAACGACCAACCGAAGGCTCTACCGAATACCGGAAGTCAATCGGCAACCCAGCACTGACAGCCGCCGGTGCATGCATGGCAACCCAGCACTGACTGCCGAGGGGGCTGTGGATCAGGCCCAGAGAGAGGGCTGAAGAGAAAGGCAGGGTCTGATCTGCAGCCTCCGTGGCAGCTGTTGATTAGCACTTGCCTCTCTCTTTCTCTCCAGGCTTCGCCAGCAGCCATGCCTCTGTTTCTCTCTGAGCCTCTGCAAGGCCTGCTGATCAGGCCCAGAGATACTGACTGGCATAGAAACCGACCAATCAGAACCAAATCTGGGTCAACTGTGAGGAGCCAATGGCTGCCTAGGAGGAGCTTTTAACACTGACTGGCATAGAAACTGACCAATCAGAACCAAATCTGGGTCAACTGTGAGGAGCCAATGGCTGCCTAGGAGGTGGAGCTTTTGACGCTGACTGGCATAGAAACCGACCAATCAGAACTAAATTGGCTGGCAGGGGAGGGCAGTTGGGGGTGAGGTCAGGCCGGCAGGGGAGGGCCGTTGGGACTGAGATCAGGCCAGCAGGGGAGGGCTGTTAGGGGCAATCAGGCAGGCAGGCAGGCAGAGGGGTTAGGGGCAATCAGGCAGGCAGGCAGAGGCAGTTAGGGGCAATCAGGCAGACAAAGCAGAGAGGTTAGGGGTGATCAGGCAGGCAGGCAAGCAGAGGAAGTTAGGGGCAATCAGGCAGGCAGGCAGGTGAGTGGTTAGGAGCCAGCAGTCCCAGATTGTGAAAGGGATGTCTGACTGCCGGTTTAGGCCCGATCCTAAACCGGCAGTCGGACATCCCCCAAGTGGTCCCCAGTTGGAGAGGGTGCAGGCTGGGCTGAGGGAACCAGGCTACTAGTATATCTATATATCTTAAAAGGTCTGTGGTCTATAATGTTTCTGGAACTACCTAGATCTCAGTAACACAGAGCTAAAAGAAATACACTGTAACTCCTAGTGAAGAATTACAGGTTATATTTGAGGTCAAAGGTCAGTGGCTTTTTTTAAACTAAGTTTTAAAGTGTTCATATTTGCAATTACATTGAATGAAGGACTGAACCTGAATCTTCCATTGTAACCATTATCCCCTAAGTAAATATTGGACTAAAATATTTCTTAAAATAAATCAAGAGATAATATTTACTAAACTCAAGTAACAAAGAGTGGGATGGACTTCACAAATGCTGTCCATTTTCTAGGCCTGACAGCCGAACACAGGCCATCCAGCACAGAGCCCGAGCTGAGGCTGGCTCTCCTTGGTTTTCAAGTTGCTGTTTGATTGAAACCAAGGTATAAAAGGACTGTAACACAACGAAGCAGTAATTTGGAGGATGGGCCACACCTAGAGAGGCAGGGCACAAAGCTCTTCCACTGCTCAGGCTATGGTGCACATCAGGGGTTCCTGAACGTGCCTAAGAATTAGCAGTGTTGCTCACTAACATGCAGATACCCAAGCCGGTAATCTGACTTGGAAGCCAGTGGGTAGCATTTAGGCACTGGGATTTTTAACAAGTGCCTGCAGGTAGTTTTGATAGAAGTGGACGTCTAGATACAACATATTGAAAAAGCATTGGTCTACAATATAAAAAAGAAATAGAACAGTTGGCAGTTCCCACATTGATTTTGTTAAAAATGAATCAAACTCCTATAACAAATATTTGGAATTTGGATTCATGCTATGTTAGTGTGAATTGTGTACAGTGCTCTTATTATAGAAATAGCCATGGTAATAATGAAATGTGATATCATGTCTTCCAGAAAACCCATTCTAATATGAACTTTATCTGTATTACCAGAAACACAGACCTTTGCAATAAGTAGCACCACTCATATTCAGAAAAAAAGCAATGAAGTAATTTCTACATTGTGAGAAAAAAGTAAAACAGTAATTTACATAATATAGTATACCAGACTGAGGGAAGCTATAGCAAAAAATTATTAAATGTTCCATTTGTTTTTCAATAATTCAACACAAGTCAGAGAGAACAGAACAACAAATGGATACATATAAAGGTCAACAGAAATATTATTTTACAGAATACATATTGTATATCTATATCCCTTGAGGAACAAATGCAAAACCTAAGAAAAATGAGTATTAGCTTATCTGTTTTCAGAACAATGATTTGCAAATATATATTTGCTTTTATCTGACAACTTTATCAATATACCTATTAGCTTTCAGGCTATTAAGCTTTGACAAGATGCAGAATAATTGAAGAAATATGACTATTGTAAATATATCTGGAAGCTTCTATTAATTCTTACTTATATCCTTTCTAAAATCAGGCAGATGAACATATCAGACCGGAATGCTGTCTGCTGATAAGAAACCTATTCTTTGTTTTAGGTGACCCCCCAAAGTACATTTCTTGTAAAATACATGATGTCAAAAGAAAAGCATTCTAGAGTCAAAAATTACTTTCAGGCAGGAAAAAGAGATTTAAATTACATTAAATCATCTGGATATCTGCTATGATTTTTCTCATATTCAATGCAGAGAAGTAAGAAGTCACTGAGTCATTCAGTTTGAGCAAAGCAAGAACATGCAAAAAATACAGCTGGGCTGCAAATTAAACTGGTAAATTATTTTTGTTTGTATGCTAAAATATACACTCATGTAATAAAATTATTTTTAGGTATGGGCTATTTTCTATTAAGTACGGCTCTTTAACATTATTTTCTGAAACATCTAAAAAATAATCAACATTTCTCTAACCTCTTAATGGAAGATAAAAAACAATTTGAAATATAAGTCGAGACTATCCATGATTAAATAAAATATTCAGAAACCTCAGAATGTTTTCTTCTCTGGTCTCTTCCATTATTAGGTTTATTAGAGTCCTGGGAGTTTCAATTTGCTGGCTGGAAATTTAGTCTTTGCAGACTGATGTAGAGTGATTTGCGATTATGCAAATCATTTTTCTAGAAATGTGAAAACATTTCCAAAGAGGTTAATATCAAGAACTTCTGAACACCAAAATGTGTGAGGTGCATGTTCTATTTAAAAATTTTAATTAAGAATTGGTCTGGATGGAATTGAATTTCCCTAAAATTCATATGTTGAAACCTTAACCCCCCAATAGTTAGAGATAGGGCCTTTAAGAAGATAATTAAGGTTAAATGAGGTCATAAAGGTAGGGTTGTAATCCAATAGGCTGGTGTCTTTATAAGAAGAGGCGGAGACAACAGGGGTGGGAGGTCCTAGAAGAGGTCAGGTGAGGACACAGCAAGAAGGCAGCTATCTGCAAGCCAAGGACAGAAGCATCAGGATAAACTGAACCTACCAATAGCTTGACCTTGAACTTTTAGCCCCTAGAACTATGAGAAAAGAAACATCTATTGTTTAAGCTACCTAGTCTGTGGTAGCTTGTTATGGCAGCCCGAGAACAGCAATATAATTATATCAGGTATATAATAAATATATATCATGTATCTGAGTTATAAAGCACCTATATATAAGAAAGGGTAAGTGACTGTCCAACCGTCCAACTGTCTGACCGGCCAGTATCTATGATGCACACTGACCACCAGGGGTCAGACGCTCAGTGCAGGAGCTGCAGAGCTGTGGTAACTAGGCAGCAGCAGTTCTTGGGCTCCAGAACCAGAGAAGAGGGAGCCTGATTCCTCGCGGGGCCATGTGATTCCACCTTCTGCCATGGGTTATGTTGTTCCTGGGGCACTGTTGGCCCTGAATCTGGTTTACTGCACACTTGCATTCGCGTTCCACACCCTGTAAGACAGCTACTTGGCAGAGTGCCCTCTTGCACTCCACAACGCCTTGGGGGATATAGAAGAGCTGGTTTTGGCTCGATCCCTGCAGGCCAGGCCGAGGGACCGCACCTGCCGGAGGGAGCCCGCTCACTTCGCAGATGCCCCAGGTGTGGCCGGTCTGCCAGGAGGGACCACAGGAACTTGTCTCCAGAGCATGCCCGGCCCATCTCACCCAGTCCCACCACCTTCTAATTAATTTCCTTTCAATGTGCACGGATCCATGCACTGGGCCACTAGTAATAAAATAAATACCCACACTACCTCTCTAATCTCAAAGTCCCTGCCCTAGAGGG